>NC_134316.1:43325501-43994978 GCF_964195595.1 Calonectris borealis | reverse complement strand
TACGCTTATGTTCTGGGAGAGGTAGGGGTTTTTTTTTAGAGTGGAAAAGATGGGTTAAGTCCCCACACGTGTGCAGGTCTAGACAGCCAAATCTCTCTGGCATATGATGAGGCAGATACTAGTTTTCTGGCAGTGCCTCTGTCCAGCCAGGCTGCTGTTACTTTTTCTTTTTTAGCAAACTAGTTCAGCAAAGCATTTATGTGCCAAACAGTAGCCATATGCTTAAATGTTTCACTGCATTTGAACTGTGTTCTCTGTTCATCACCTCAAAAGAAGCTGTGCACTTGCTGATAATTTTTTCTGAAGTCAGTATAGCAGATAAGAGGAACTGAGATAAAAACCTAACAGAGTCAGGACAGCCAATGCTGCTGAGAACCAGTTTGAGCCTTAACTCAGTTTTTGAGCTATGAAAAGCTCCAAAGTCATGTTTATCCCCAAACTTTCTATAATTCAGGATTTTGAAGCTTCTCTTTGCATTTCCTAGCCCTCACTGGGACCAGTGCTGAAGGACATTACTGGAAGAGACTGGCTCTGATTGCAAGCCTGCCAGCCAAGTTGTGCAAACTCCAGAGATTTTTCTGACAAGCGTCCAACGCTGAACTCTTGTCCAGATGGTTTGTGGTTTACAAACCACTAGTTACAATAATGAAGGTACAGATGTTGAACTGGAGAGGAGTTCTCAGTGGTTAGGGCATTAGCTTCAAGGCCAGGCTGACTGCATTCAGCTCTCTGCTCTGACATTGCTTGCTTGCCTGTCTTACCATGAACAAGAGACCCAGGGTGCAATTCGTATTCATGCTCTCCAGTCAATAGAAATAGGGGCCTTCAGATGAAACCCCCTCCAGCTGTGTCTGTCTCTCTCTCTCTCCCTCTCTCCTTCTCCTCCGACTATCCTGGGAGCCTTGATGAATAGCTTCAGTGCCTAACTTAGAGAAGTAAAGCTAGGTGACATGAATTCCAGTCTGTGTCTCTGGGTCTTGTATCAGTGTAATGCTTTCTTACCTCCTGTGGGCTTTTTAAGGCTAAACAGATGAAAAGTGATGAGATGCTCAGCCACTATGATGAGGGGGGCTGTATCAGCAGCTATATGCAGATTGAATGTTTCTGGCTGATCTTACTGAGTGCCCTGTAGTCACTGCTGATGGATTTGACCAGAAACAAAGCCAGAACATGGCTGATAACATGTCCTTTGGTGCAAGTAACAGGCAAACTGTGTATCTCTTTTTTTTGTGGTCTTATGACCCTTTGGTGGAAGGATTCAGCAAGATAGGTCACCCACATGTACCTCTGAATTTTTGATCTAGGTGGTCAGGCAGATTTCCCTCTCAAGGTATGGATGCAGCTTTGGGGACATAGGTTGGATGCTTATAATGTTCAAGATAATGCACTGAAATATATTTGGAAACACCCTAATGAAGATGGACAGATGAATACCTTTACTTGAAGAGTGGAACGGATTCATTGATTATATAAAAATTTTTACTTATTTGATTCAGTTTATATTATGAAACCTACTAGACTGAGTGAAAATGGGTTTCCATGGGATTCAAAAGGCTCTGGTGCTTTTGATAGATCCAAGATCTCATGAAAACAAGTATTTATATCCTAAGTTACTCTTAGGATTATGACAGCAGGTAGCGTACTCTTTGAGCAGCAATAATTGTTCTGACTGAAATGTTGCTTTCCTACCTTACAGGGGAACAAGGGAACTTTGGAAAAGTGAATTCCAAAAATCTGGGCCTTCCCTATGACTACTCTTCAGTGATGCACTATGGCGCGTAAGTTGTTTTCTGAGATGTCTTTTCAAAGGAACAAACAGCCTTCAGATTTCCTGCTCAGATCTAGGAAAAAGGAATTGCTCTGTGAAGGAAATTACTTTTGCTGTTCACTTAAAATTGAGTGAATGGACATAATTAAGGGTGAGCATACTTCCTTTGTCAGCAGGATTCCTGGAAAACAGAGCTGATGGGTAGAAGAAAAAATTAGGACAATGTTTTCTTTCACTGTACTCCTGTCTCTTGCTAGAGGCCTTTGACATGGCTATGGTCCAAAGTCTAACTCTACTGAGTCACTGATCTAAAACAGTTCTGAAATCTGAATGATTTCATTAACGTAGTAACAGCTTATCATCGACAACTATTTAGGTACAGAGACAAGAAAGATGGAATTTTTTTATATCATTAAGATGATGTGTGCTGCCTCATATTCATCTGGGAACACTGTCTAAGGTTGCGTTTTAGTCCACAATGTACAAGCTTGTATCATGTACTTTCTCCTTTATTTCCAATAGCAAGTAACAACTTCCGAACAAAACCACGAAATAAAACTTGTCTAGCAGGAGGCAGGAAATTGCAGATAGCAAATAAACAATTAGTAACTGAGACAGAACTACTACTGTTCCTCTGCCTCTGGAACCATGAAGGTGGGATTCAATTCATTTTGCCAGGACATTGGCAAAAGCTTTACTCGCTCAGGACAGCGCAGCTTTTTCTTGTTTCTTGCTTTCAGCTGCTGCACACAAAATGGTTGCCATGCTGGTCCTCTTCAGAGAAGACTGACTGGTCACTGAGAAGCTTCTTGCCCCTTTTCCATTGAAATTCTGTGCATGTGGTACATGCATATGATTATGCAGTTAGAGAACTTCACTGTTTAAGAGAAGTGATCTAGAAATATGATTTCCTTATTTCTACAGGTATGATTTTTCCAGCACTCCAGGGAAACCAACTATTGTACCAGTTCCTGACCCCTCTATACCCATTGGGCAGAGAGAAGGGCTGAGTAACTTGGATGTAGCTAAAATCAACAAGCTCTACAAGTGCAGTAAGTGCTGTAGATAGAAGGCATGTGAATCCTTATATAGCTGATGTCTGTAGGCACTGTCAGACATCCCCCAAAGGAACTCAGCCCACAATCCTTTCATCTCTCCCTCACCCTACAAGAGGGCTGGTATGTGTGTGGAAACCTGTCCCTGTGCCAAGCTACTGCTTCTTGGAAAGGACAACTTACTGTCAGCAATTCACTGATATTCTGAGTTATCCTCACCTAGTCCCTGCTCTTTGACATAAGCAAAACCTATCAGAGAAATCATGGTTGCTACCTCTGTCAACTTCTCATTTCAGGAAAGCTCTGAAGCTTGCAAAACATGTAAGTTATCCTCAGCCATGATTATAGCTTAGTCATGTGCATCAGTATTACCAGCAGGTTTGTGATTTCTTTCCCTTAGAAAATGACTGCAGGGCTGTAAGTATGGCCAGAACTGTAAGTATACTTACTGGCTGTAAGTATGGCTGTAAGTATGGCTGTAAGTTTAGGCCAGAACAGATCAGAACAGGCCATTTAGATCAGAACATCTCGTTGATGGGAGTTCCCCAGGCTTTTTGTACAGTTATCTGCTTCCTTGCCCCATCCATTTCTTAACTCATCACTGTGATATCTTAAGGTCTAGAAATACCTAGCATTCCTCTGTAGCAGGAACTCTTCAGCTGAGACGCATAAAACACAGGTAAAACACCAGACGTGCTCCTGCAATGCACAGTTTTTGCCTCGACTCCCAGAACGTAGGCTAATTGATTTGTACGGTATTTGACTTTTCTGAGATGTTATTCAATTAGTTTCCACCATAACAGCATGGAACATTAACATGGCCTAAATATTAGCGTACCAAATTTTGCTCTGAACTGCGTTAGAACTTAGTTAAATAAACATCCGTAATTAGTGGGAATCAACATTCCTTCAGTTGGATATTTAGGTACAGATATCATTGCTGAGAGTGGTTCCTCCCAAATTCTTAACTTCAGATAAGACAAGTTTACAATTTAAGTGTCTGTCATGGTCTCAAAGATAGTGATAACAAGTATTTAATGGTATTTATTCTTGATAGTGGGGCTGGGAATGAATCACACGTCAATACCATTATTATGTAATTTCATAATTAAATCTGTATGTTTTGGAAGAAAAGGGCTAAATTTAAAAAAAAAGGAGAAGAACTCAGGGGCTAAAAAAAAAAGGACAAAACGTCCAGTTTTCTCAGGGAAAGTAGGAAGCAAGAGAAAAATGTCATAAATTCATATGTTCAGATGTCATACATTTCTATTTTGTAATTTGGGGAGTTACACATAGTGCAATAAATGAAGACTACATGTGGAAAGACGAAAGACAGCCGAGATCAGACTTTGTATACCAGTCACTAGGTCTGTAGCTTGACTTCAGTGCTCGCTGGTATTGTCTTCCCGCAGTGACTACCCTCTTTGCTTTGACAGAATCTAGTTTTCAAGCTTGATTTTTGCATACGCTTATGAATACACACACATTTGCTGATGGGAATTGATGTACTGATGTAATTGAAATTACTCCTGTGATTGAGGTTAAGGAAGCTCCTGAAAGATCCAGGCCTTTTTTAGTAAACTAAAATATGTGAGTGAAGTCCTACTGTCTTTAAAAAAACATTAGTAGCTGAAGCAGATAAGTTTATTTCACTTGCAGGTTTTGAATAACTTCTACACTAGGAACATCAACACAATTGTAAGCATTATCATTCATTTCTCTCTTACAAGCTTGACTGATGCAAATGGTTGGAGAGACTTGTCAGGTGTTTCTGGAAGATTTTTGTGCAGTTTTCATTCTCTTCAACACTGTTTGGTTCTTCCCTTCAGATTGCTGTAGCTCTGTGTTGCCTAAGTCCAAAGGCTCATTCTCTTCTGTCAATTACCCATCCCCATACCCGAACAATAGCAACTGCCTGTGGTTGATCCGCATCCGTCGAAGTAAGGTAACTTTTATTAGGAAAAAAAGGTTTGAACCACAGTGTCAAGGCTACACAGCATTATTTCATTATTATGACTACCCTCTGGGAGTCATTTTCACGGACCAAGACATTTATTTTGTTATGCAGTGAATGAAAAGACAGTCTCAACAATTTTCATAAGACTTATTAAGGCTATCAGATGCATTATTTAACTTGATTTTTATCCAGTTAAGATTGGATGGCTTTTTAAAGACAAGCAATAGTCAAACATCAATCACTGGGCTTAGTAATAGGGTAGCTAGGTGAAATTCTATGTTCTTTTTATACAGAAAGTAAAATTTTAGTGATACATGGATAGTAAAATGAATACGAAGTCCTAGTTCACTTCATAACAATTAGATGGTTTGAATCTTTCCCTGTGTATAGCATTAAACCCAACATCTGTTTTCCTGTTTCTCAAGATTTTCCTGCAGTTTGAGGCTTTTGATCTCCAACCCTCCTCAGACTGTTCTTCCGACTATATAAAAATTTACAACGGAAACAGCAAGAATTCCCCTGTCTTGCTGGACAAATACTGTGGGAAGGGGCCACTGCCCTCCTTAGTGGCATCTGGATCGACAATGCTGGTAGAGTTTGCAAGTGATGAGAGCGTTACAGCCACAGGATTCAGAGCCTCCTACAACAGGGGTATGGACACTCCTTTACAGAGCTTGGAGAACAGCATTAATGGTATTTGTATGGAAGAACTGAAAATTTTGAATATGTACCCCAGAGTAGTTTTTTTCTGTGTTATTCTTTACACTTCCATAGCAATTGCTAATGCAGAAGGCTAGAAGCCCCCCTCAGATGGGGCTGAAGGTTAGCAGGAAACAGAAAAGGGGATGTTGCATGGGTCTCATGTTAGTAATCCTGAGAACCCACTCATTCTTCTGAGAGCCTCTGCTAGGCTTCTTCACATCTTTAGAACAATTTCTTTAAATAAAAACAATGCAACGACTGTAACTAATAGGAGCAGTGCAGCCAAAGAGCACAAAGACTGCAGACCTCGACAAGAAATCTCAACCAATGAGATGTAAAGCCAGTATCTGGGCAATATGTTATTCAAGGTTTTGTGGCATTTTATGCAACGGGAGAGATACTAACCTTCGGTAACTTACATTTTCTGAATTAATGGCTTTTGTTATGTTATGTGAAACATAGTGCTTACTGTAGTCACTTGAGGGGTATCTGTTTCATGAACATACAAATGCATTATGGACTGCTGGATAAAATTCCGTGGTGCTGCAACATGCTTTTAGTTAGAAGGCAGTAGCCCAAATAACTTGTTATTGCCTTATTTCAAGTCAAAATGCAAACTTTTTTTAAAGCATAAATTGAAGAAGTCTTAGAAATGTATCATTTTTACTCTGTTTGCATTAGTCTTGATGGAGTTGTTTCTAGATAGCATTAGATCTAGGTTGATAATGCAATCTTGAATACTTGAGCTAATTCTTTTCTGAAAGTGCAGTAAGTTAGTACCGTTAGAATGCTGTGCTAATATGGTAACACTCAATTGTAATGACAGATACAGCTTTAGATGCAGCTGTTTTCCATCCTCCAAAGGTTATTTAGCAGCCAATTTTTTAGTTCCTTCAGTACAGCTGCTGATACAAATACTAAGCAAAGAAATAAAATATGTCAGCAGTAGATTTTCATGGTAGCACATTTTTTCCTGGCTTGAAGAAAGAATACAATAAGCAAGCTCATTTCTACTGCCCAAATACTCTTGTTAATATGCCTTTCTCTGTTTTTCTCCTTTACTCCTCAGTGAATTGCGGAGATACTTTCACAGACTCACATGGAGTCATCACCTCTCCAAACTACCCCAATAAATACCCCAAAAACCGAGCATGCTTCTGGGTCATTAGTTCTCCAGTAGGATACAAGGTAAGGCACAGATAAATTCATTTGTGGGTTTCATCAGTGTTCTCTAATGGAATCCTTTTTTGCCTTGGAGAATAACAGCTGTGATGTCACTTTTTGAGCAGACATTCTCAGAGTAAAAAATCTGAGCACAAAAATCCAGTTTAGGAACTTGTGCTGGATCTTGGTATCTGAGGTGTTCAGCAGAGGAAAACCTTTACACATGCATGTGAACACTTAGGAATTTAGCTTGTACCAGTGGACTTTGTTCAGAATAATCCCTAGGTAAGAGCTCCCACGAGAAAACTGAAACATTGCACAGATGCTGTTTTTATATTTCTCTAGAGAAAAGAATTTAAAGTGTACAAGATCAATTTTGTCCAGTGCTTCTCCTTCCAATCCAAATGCTGATGAACTAAGCAAATAATTTGCTACTAATTTGCATTACAATATGGGATCAGGATGTGGTGCAAACACAGAATAAAAAATGGTGCCTGCACATAAGGAATTTAGACTATTTGTGCTTGCTACATATAAAAGGTAAGAGAAAAGGATATAACCTGGAAGCAAAGTGCTTTGGTTGTATTTTCTCCAGATATCTCTCAAAATGTTATCCTTTGAGCTGGAAGATAGTGACAGATGCATCTATGACTACTTGCTCATACATGATGGAAGCCGACCTACATCACCTGCAGTTGGCCCTTATTGTGGGACAGAGAAGGTTGCAGACTTTACTTCCACTGGGAACTTCGTGCTGGTTGAATTTCACAGTGATATAGTTTGGGAGTTGCCTGGATTCGTGATGAGTTATACATTTGGTAGGCAGTACTATACAGATGGGAGTTGGAAAACAGAATGAAAGTAAGAGACCAGCTAGCCAGAGGTAAAAGTCAAGATGCCACCAATTTCAGCAAAAAACAATAGCTCCCTGATACCTTTAAGAAGCTTGAAGGTTGATCTCTTAGTCTTAAAGTCCACAGTGGTGTAATTTGCATGGTGAATTGTGGACAAAAATGTTCCTGCCCATGGGATGCTTCTGTCTGAGACTGTAAGCTTTTTGTTATAGTATTCCCATTGCTGGTGTTGCGTGGCGAAATACAATAGCAGAACTGAAACTATGTAAGTAGATTTTCAAGAACTTCTAGTGTTAGAAGCTGTGCCCATAAAAATTTCAGAATATGGCTATGCAGCAACTTTAACCTGTATTCTGACAAATGTTATTACCCAACCCTAATGTGTATTCCAATATGCATACAGAAAAACCATCAGACACATGTTTGTTTATCCTTTGAAGCCAAGCTCACTTATACAGTTCGTATAGGCACCTTAGCTTAGCCTTTTAGCACTCTACGCTGAAGGTGCAAACTAGGATGTTTGTACAGCATCTCAACTCAAAGAATTGCACTACTCCTCTGTGAGATGAACCAGGTCAGGGAACAGATTTAACCAAGAAACGATTAAGAGCGTCATGAACAAGCAATGAGGGAGAGGGAACGGAGTGAAGCACCTATTGTTGCCACTTCGCTGTGGCCTGAGTCAGGTATTGAAATTGTTCATGGGGTATTACCAAAATATTTTTTTAAAAATGAAGTCTGAAAACCTAATGCAAAGTCCACTGAATGTAAATGGAGCCAGTAACTTTGGAGAACATATTAGGTGTGAAGTACCTTGTCTGTAGAGAGAGCTCTTCCACCTCTGAGGAGATATGTGAAGAGGAGAAAGATATCACTACTGTAGACAGCTAACACTTTGCCTTGACTTGATGTATTCAGAACTAAATGCCAGTGCCAAACTGGAAGATGCCAAAATGTAATAAATAATAAAAGTTCTTGCTGCAATTATGCTTTTGTGAAGAAGAGCATGTAGAATATGCAGTTTGCTTTCCTGGTGCTAGGAAGGCAGCCAAAAAGTTTTTGCATTATGCTGACTTTTGGGTTTGGTTTTTTTTCAAGGATCTTTAATGTTTTCCTTTTTAAGCACTGGTTAATTTTCACCTCAGAAGAATCGTAATTGATAAGTTGTGGACATCAGGGTTTAGAGCTTGCTTGCATCATGGTGGGAAAGTGCATGCGCAGCAGGCAACAAATATATGTAGTTCTTACAAGCTCCTGTCTTCTGGCTATAAAAAGTACTCCTTCATTTAATTTGGCTTACTATTTAGATTGGCACCTTTTTGGAGGATGTAACAATTTCAGCAGCATGAGAGAAAATTAAACTTTATTTCTATTTTTAGCCTCACCTTCAGACTGTACAAAAGCTAATTCTTCACCCTGAGACTGAGGACTTTTATGGAGGTGCAAAAGTAATAACCCTATGACAACTGTTACTGTATACAAAGTTGAATGGGTCCCTATTTAAAATATACAGTGCTGAACAGCTGTGTAACTTGGGTATTACTTTAGATTCCCTTCCCATGGCCTCATGTGGAGCTCTACATAGGTCCAATGTTTTAGATGTTCACCCATATTTGGTAAAGGAGCACGAACAACATGTTGAAACAGCAATGTACCACATATAGGAATATTAGCCTTGCACCTTGTCCCTAGAAATATGGTTTTAAGTAGGGGTCTGAGACGTGGCAATGTGATTTGATCAGGGTGCTTTATTTGTAAGCAAGCCCTTCCTGCAGGCAAGTTATAAGCCCTAAGGGCACACAGCCTGGCTAAAAAGTCCAACCTCATTTGTTTTGAAAACAGTAATGGTGTAGAAATGCACTCCTGAATGTACAGACAGGCTGAAATATTTATGTGATGAATAAGTTCTCTCTTTCATAGGAATGGCTTTTCAGTCTGAGATCTAAAGGTTCCGTTTTTCATGAGTTCTGTTAGGGGCCCTTGTTAACCGCTTTCCTTAAGGGATATGCACGTTAGCTGGAGCTTCCACACATGCTCCAAACCACCTCCTGACCCTCTGCAGACATCAAAACCTTCAGCTTTCCTCTAATTATTGCTAAAATCTCTGGTTTCCTGCCAGCAGTCTGCACTTTAGTTATACATTACTCGTCTATAAATCTGTGGCCCACCGAACAGGAAAATGCAAGATCCAAAACACCCCGATGAATGGCATCCTTCTTATAACGACTGCCTCTCATTTTCACCCATAGTTAGCTGCGAATCTTAATTGGACAAGCTGTAGAATTCACAAACCCTGCTAAGAGCTTAGGTGTACCCAGCTGCACAGTGTAAGGGGACTTGCATCTAACAGGCAATAATCCTCCCACAACAGGCATTTCCCATATATAAAAATTATTTATAAGCTTACTATTAACATTCATATTCTGAGATATTAATTAAGAGTGACCAGCCAGTAGACACAATGGACAGTATAGCTGAAAGTTTAGGATTCAAATACCACCATAGGAGGATTTTGAGGGATTCTAATGAAAGTTCAGCATTCACTTAACACACCTTTGAAATCCAACAGGTAAGGATTTAACCTTAAAAAACAGAGGCATCTAGCAGTGATGAATATATATATATATTCCCATATATGTACATACCTCATGGAACAAACAGGTATTACCTTAATGGCATACAAAACCAGATTTGTGTTAAGAGAGACCCATTTCCACAAGCCTGTGCGTGTGGAAGAGACAAGAGTGTTTGTGTCCATGAATTCCAATCTTACCTGCTTTGGGACTGTCCAGGTTCCTATCTGGGAGGCAAATCAGGGCCTTTGGGTGGCATGCTTTTGTAATCTGTAAGAACCAGAACAGAGATCTGTCAATTACTGCTCTAGGAGAAAAACAGCTGTGAATAAAGCACTACAGAAACACACAAAATATGTACTACTGATAGGTCTTTTTTTGTGTTTAATTTAAAACACATTTCCCTTACGTAAGTAAATAAATGTGGTTGAGACAATGCTTGCTTGCATGACTAGAACCCCAATGCCTGACAGAAAATAAGGACAGCTTTTGGCATGCTGGTAGTACAGTTGGTTCCTCATCTAGAAGAAGAAAATGAGCCTACTGAAACAGCAAGAGAGTACTGAAACTCAGTTTTCAATTTCACTGTGGTGATCTGCCCTTTTTATCACAGCGAACTGCAAGGAGAAACATTACAGCCTGGGAGACTTAGTAGGCAGACGGCCACATTTTGAATTAATTTGAACTTTTTCAGACCAAAGGTTTTACTTCTAGATGCATTCCACTATAGTAATCAAGCCCCAAGATTATCAAGGCCAAGTCCAATACACTGGGGCACAGTTTCACAGCAAGCTAGAGAAGAACAAAGCATTTGCAGCTATAACTATGCAGGACAGAGAATATACAACTTACTGTACAATTGAGTTTGACAAGAAGAAAACCTATGAACCAAAGACCATTTAATCTCTCCTACACTTCAAACTCAAATTGAAAACCTTGTGGGCTAAGTCATCACTTAGGATTTTAATAATCGGAGTTCCCTTTATCATGGGAAACATCTGCAGGCAAGAGAAAAAAATAAAGAAAAGCTGCTGCTGTTCAGCTGCCAAACGGCCTTCTGGTGCAGGAGCTGGAAGAACTGTGGGAGCCGGGCCCCCTCTGGTGGGCACCAGCAGGGGAACGGGAGAGCAAGGTCTTCTCCTGCCCTGATCACGACTCTGGGTTCCATCCGGCCAGTTCAGCCGAGGTGTTTCTGAACAGGTAAGTTCAATTTCTTTAACTGTCTTGCTCCGTCCCGTGCACCTCTGTTGGTGGTGTTCTCTGGATAGGAAGGTTCTTTGGGTCGCCGCTCATATTTTGTATTAAAAAATACAAATTACACCTGTCAATCGGTAACATACAGATTGAAATTTCCTCTTCCTCTTTTCCCATTGACCAGCTCAATAGCAAAGACAACATCAAATGAAGTGTTTTATTTGAGTAAATTCTGTTTTATATTTGTATTGATTCCCTGCTTTATGCCTACAGTACCTGGAATTTCCAGGTGCCTCTAATACAATTGCTGGACAGGTGCAAATTTTAGCTTCCAAGTTTTATACAGTTGTCTTGCTAATGTTCTTTAGCATTAAAAAAACCCGAAAGCTTGAGAGGGGAAACCCCAATTTTTTTCCTTTGAATTTAGCTCTGTTCAGATATTAATGAGTCTTACTTCCTTGAATAGATGAGTCAGTTTCCTAATTTAATTATGTAGGTCTTTACAGCGTGGACTTATCTGTTAAACTGGAAAGAATGCAAAATGTAATTGCAAACCCACACAATTAACAAGATGACTCATGGGAACCAGTGGTACCTAGAACTGCACTCAATAACTTTATTTTACAAACACTGTAGGACATTGACTTCTGAAAGCATGCAAACAAACACTGTCAGGCTGTGCTGGTTTTGGCTGGGGTGGAGTTTATTGTCTTCACAGTAGCTAATATGGGGCAATGTTTTAGATTTGTGCCGAAAACAGTGTGGATAACACAGGGATGTTTTCGTTCCTGCTGAGCAGGGCTTACACAGAGTCAAGGCCTTTTCTGCTCCTCACCCCACCCCACCAGCGAGGAGGCTGGGAGGGGCACAAGGAGTTGGGAGGGGACACAGCCGGGAGAGCTGACCCGAACTGACCAAAGGGATATCCCATACCATATGACATCATGCTCAGCGTATAAAGCTGGGGGAGGAAGGGGGGACATTCGGAGCGATGGCGTTTTGTCTTCCCAAGTAACCATTAAGCACGCTTAATGATGGAGCCCTGCTTTCCTGGGGATGGCTGAAGACCTGCCCGCCGATGGGAAGTGGTGAATGAATTCCTTGCTTTGCTTTGCTTGCGTGCGCAGCTTGTGCTTTACCTTTTAAACTGTCTTTATCTCAACCCACGAGTTTTCTCACTTTTACTCCTCTAATTCTCTCCCCCATCCCACCAGGGGGCTGTGTGGGGCTTAGTTGCCGGTTGGGGTTAAACCACAACACAGAAGTACTGGCTGGGGATAACTGGAGTTTTGCAGTTCAGCTAATTTCATGCTCTGAAACCACCATCTCACCACAGGTTTAAGGCAAAAAACCAGAATAACTTGAGCGCAACCCTGTCAGCATTAGAGAATACACTTTTTGTCTTATTAACACCCAACGACAGCTAATGGACAAAAACGCAACACCCTACTAACTGCGTCTGCTGTACTGGGAGTGTGGCACACATCGGCGTACGAGGCAGCGACGCCATACTGAACTGTTGTAAGCAACTGCTTAACTACGTAACGTGAAAGCAACGAAGCACGAGGCCTGCCGGTCCTCCCTCTCCCACCTCAAAAGCGGCAATGCCTTTCCTTACTGTGGGAACAGCGAACATCCGTGAAAAAGAGCTAGGCCGGGGCACGGAGGCCCCTGAGGGGCGGGGAGGCTGAGGCGGCGCCCACCCCGTGGCGTCGGGCCGGCCACCCTGTGTGCCTCCCTGGCGACGAGGGGCGCTGGGGAGAGGCGCTGCCGGGCCCCCCTCCTCCCCGACCCACCGCAGGGCGCGCGGGGACAACTAGTCCGCCGCCACCGCCAGAAGCTGACCTTCACCTCAGCCCCGCCGCCGCCGGGCTCCCCGGCCCGCCCGCCCGGCGCGCTGCCTGCCGGGAAATGGAGCCTTCCCGGGCCCCAGTCCCTACTGGCAGGGCGGGACGGCGGCAGCAGACTACAGATACCACAATGCATCGCGCGGCAGAACCGGATGTTTTCGGGTCCCTGGCCGCTACAGGTGGCTCCCGGCAGGCCCGGCGCCGGGTGCGGCGCGGAGCCCTGGGCAGTGTAGTTTGTCCGCGCAGTGCCGCCTGGCGGCTGGAGGCGAGGAGGGTGGCTCGCAGAACTACAACTCCCGTCGGGCCGTGCGCCGCGGCGGGGCGGGGCGGGGCGCCGTACGGCACCGGCTCGGTGTGTGAGGGGCGGGAGGGCGGTGTCTCGGCCTCCCCGGTACCGATAGCTCCGGCCCGCTGCCGCGCTTTGCGTCCGCGGCAGTTAAAAAAAGATCCGGGGCGGGAACGATGGAGCTTGGCGTAGCGGGGGCGCAGCGCGGTGCCTGAGCGCCGGGCAGGGCCCGGGCGGCGGTGGCGCCTCCGGTAGCGCCATGGGTAGCCGGTGCTATGGGTGTGCGTCCAAGTTCTCTGTCTTCAAGAAAGAGGCAAGTCCGGCTGAGGGGGCCTGAGCGGGGAACCGGGAAGCCTGCCCTTCTCGGCGCCGAGGCACGCTTCCCGACTAGCATCGTAGCGTTGTTGTCCTTGCTTGGTTACTGAGCTCTTGTGGTGCCTATGTCTTTAAATATGTGCCATCACTGCAAAAAAAGGAGAAAAAATCGTCATTAGATGTCGTCCCTGTAAGCCGGTATTCAGTCATTGTCTCAGAGAATTCCCCACATACGCCGTTTATTATACTATGGGACGAAATGGTGTCTCTGCTTCTAGCAGGAGTTATGTGCTGGTGCTCAAAGGCTCTCGAGAGTCTCCATATTTTCAGTAGCAGCTAATGATACGGTTCTCTTAAAAAATCACTATAACCCCAGCATTATTTTTAATCCACCTTGGCATGGGCATCATTCCTGCCTACGGCCAGCCAGAGCAATGGGGTGTGTATGGTGACTCGGTGATGAAGCCCTGTCCTGCCCCTCTCTTGTGTCTCCGCAGTGTGGATGCAAGAACTGCGGACGGTCGTTCTGCTCAGGCTGCCTTAGCTTCAGTGCTGTTGTTCCCTGCTGTGGAAGCACTCAGCAGAAGGTGTGCAAGCAGTGTCACGGAAAACTAACTGGGTAAGACAGGAGTGTTTCTTCACCCAAAGACAGCGTCCTGCTTTGTTTCTTCATGTTGCATCCCAATGCTGTGTTGCGGATTTCTGCGCGGGAGCTGTGCCTTGCACTTGTGCATGCACGCTGCCTGAACCCTGGAGTTTCAAGCCGGGCTGTTACTGAACTGCTGTTACATGAGCTGTGCAGTCCAGAGATAGGAATCAGGATTTGTGAGGCTGCTCTCTGCAGTGACAGCGTGGTCTGAAAGAACCAGGTGTAAATGTTCATGGATGGACACTGAATGCCTGTGGATATCTTAGCTAGGTGAGACCAGGTTAAGCCCCACTGTGTTTTTGCCCAGAAATCTACACCCCTTTGAAAGCACTGGCAGTTTTTTCAGATGTGTAGTGGTTGAATGGCCTGACAATAAGATGTTCAAAGTGTTATTACCTCTGTGGGCAAACAGTGACACAAATCCTCCTTGTTGAGGGGTCTCTGCTATGTGTAGCCTGAAGACTTAAAATTTTGTAGCAAAATCGGTTTGCTTTTAAAAGGAAAAAAAAAAATTTGCAAACGTAACCTGTAGATTGCCTGTTGAAAACAAAAAAATGTAACTCAGTAGCAATATGGGTTATACATGTGAACAAGTAACACAAGTGTACACCAGAACCCCTCTCTCAACCAATTCTTCTGTGTCCTCTTCCTTCTCTTGCGTTTCTCTTACCTCTCTTCCTTACTTCTCTCCTATAGCAAGGAATTTTCACCAGCCAGTGGGGAATTTTCTGGCTCTGCAGGTGTTTAAAAGAGAAGAGCCTCTCATTAGCAGGGGCTTCATTTCAGCAGCACTGGCTCATGAAAAGAGTGTGAGCTATTGATGGTGAAAATACAGTATTCAGTCTTTCAGTTTCGAAATTTTCTGATTTCCATTTACAACTCCAAAGCCATTAAGAAAACAGGGCAGCCTTTCTCCATGTTTCTTTTGGTTTTTTTTCCTCACCTGTTTAATATCAGTACTATAAAGTTACAGCGGAAAGAAATCCTCCCTGACTGGATAGCAGGTAGATAATACACGTAGGCTGCAGCTCTGGGAGCTGCGTGTATTGATAGCAAATAGCTTTCAGAACTGAAACCTTAGAACTGGAAAGCCGTCCAACAGTGCTGCATTCATTCATTACTATACAGGCCTTAGCACAGCGCAGGTGTGTTTGTAGCTGTGACTTCTAAGAATGAATAAAATATGCTAACTACCCTACATAAGTGCGTAGTTTAGCAGCTCAACCTGAATACAAAGTAGAAGGTAGTTACGCAAGATGTGTTTGTGGTGTGCAGTGTTCAAGTGTGCTAGAAGGTGTCGTTATGATACTGGTGGTTATATAATAATTTTTGTAACATTTTGTTTAGCTTGTGCATTATATAATTCTGTGTTTGTTGCATGCCACAGCTCCTTTCAGAGTGTTCTGCTGCATGGAAGCTAATTACAGTGGGAGTCTTGCCTAACTACTCTCTATCTGTTCTCTGAACTGGGAGGTGCAGGCTTGTGGGAGGCAAGAGTATTTCAGCCCTTCCTCCTTTGGATCACTGGTGACCGTATTAAATCACATTCTGTCCAGATGCAAAACAACTGGACCAAAGGACTAGAAATTAGATGCAAAACAACTGGACCAAAGGACTAGAAATTAAGTCCCCTGCTGTCCCAGGCAGCTATATTATCTTAATCCTTTCCATAAGCTGATCGCTCTCCATATTAATGAGGTTATGAATGGGGCTGTAACAGGAGGTCGAGAAATGTATACTGATTCCTCTTGAGTTGAGAGACTAGATGATTGAAGCATTGCCAGTATCTTGAGTTCAGAGAAATTGTTGGTTTTGTCTTCCAGAGGGGGATCTCAAAGCAGTTCAGCAAAATGGTCACCACCAGAAAACTACAAAAAGTGAGTTGCATTTGCCAACCAGACGGTTGTTTCTGCCGCAGAGTAGCCTTTCAGGCCCTCACTCCTCTTCCCCTATAGAGACCAGCAAAAGTTGGGGTTGTGATGTGGGTATTTGTGTGTTCAGAATTAGATTAAGGATGGGGTTTTTGTTTTGTTGTTTGCGGTTTTTGTTTGTTTGTTTGGGGGGGTGTGGGGTGTGCTCTTTTGAATAGACTCCTGAACATCCACCTGCCTATGTTCATCTGTGACTGATCAGGGTTGGCTTGGAAACAGGAGCCTGGTGGTGAAACATTCCTTGTCTCCTTGGAAATGGTGCCAGGTGTGCTGCTCCTGTGAGCTAAGGTTTTCCTTGCTCTTGGGAGTACCTCATTGTGTCGATATGGGAGAGCCTGGTCCAGGAGGGAGTGGGTTCTGTTCTGTTCTACACCAACGTTCTTCAAATAGCCTGTTGGGTTCACAGAGGATGTTTTCATATCTCAGGGTTTAAACCCCTGTTCTCAATTGTTATATCTTTTTTCCATCCTTGTCACAGGCGTGTAGCAGCTTTTGAGGCTAAGCAAAACCAGCTGAAAGAACAACAGAAGGCAGCTGCAAAACCCCCAGGTCAAGCAGGCTCCAGATACCAGGGGCTCTCAAAAGAGGATAGAGCTATTGCAGAGAGACTGGAGAGGCTCAGAGAGGAAAGGAAACCAAGTGAGTATTGGAGGATACCAGAGATACCTTGGTTGGGAACACTGCTACTTAGGAAACATGGAATCTGGAGGGAGAGAGAAGTGCTGGGCTGTCAGAGCCTGCCTTTTTAGGGAATTGAGGGGTTAAAATTGGACAGAGCATCCACGTCCTGCTGCCACAATGGCCAGATTCTACAATGATTTTAGATTAATGTCCTAGTTTCTTTTTGCTTCTTGGGGTTTCCGTTGAAACTGCTTCTCAGTTTTGGGGCAGTATCTTACCTGTAAAATCACTTTCCCATTTTCCATTGTTTGGGATAAAAGCCTGTGTCAAACCCAAGAGGAGCAGAATGAAATGAGGGTCTTTGGCCAAACTATTTTACAGAAGGTTTCCTGTGGGTCATTGTCCTGGACAACAGCAGCACCAGTCTCTGTGGGATTATGTTCTGGCCAGCCTTACCTCGCAGAGGAGAAAAAGGACTCTCATCCCAGTCCATGGCTGTCAGGTTCTGGGGCAGCCTTGTGATGCTTGTGGGAGAATAAACTATTTAAAAAATGATATGTGATCTCTAAATGATATGTGATCTCTTCCCTTCAAAAAGGGAAAGAACACACTGCAAAGTGGTTATCTGATTATCATAGAATCATTTAGGTTGGAAAAGACCTTAAAGTTCATCAAGTCAGACCGTAAACCTAACACAGCCAAGTCCACCACTAAATCTTGTCCCCAAGTGCCACATCTACCTGTCTTTTAAATACCTCCAAGGATGGTGACTCAGCCACTTCTCTGGGCAGCCTGTTCAGTGCTTGACAACCCTTTCAGTGAATAAATTTTTCCTAATATCCAGTCTAAACCTCCCCTGGCACAACTTGAGGCCATTTCCTCTTGTCCTGTTGTGTGGTGGGGGAGGGTTACAGTCTGATATGCCTAGGATTACATTAAGAGATGTGGGAGCAATGGACTGTACTGCCTAAATAACACTTATTTCTCTGCCTGTCCCTAGTATTCTGAGTCAGCTGATTGCCAAATGACATTGGCATTTGACCCTAATGACCCTAATACTCGCCTTATGGCTAGGAGGTAACCTGTGAAGGAGGCAAGGACTCAGAAGAAAAGGATAGCAGTTAGCGTTAGGGTAGTCTCCCAGTCACTGCAGTATGACCCCTCATTCACATCAGGCTGAGGGAGGTTTTTGCTCAGGTGTTCAGAGTCTGATTCCAGAAAGAAATACAGTTTTAAGAAAAAAAAATGTGAAGCCTTTTGTTTTCAATAATAAAAGTAATCTCCTCCCTTGGGTTATTTTGAATTGCAGAGTCCATCCCTACTCAGGCTGAGATCGAAGCTAGGCTGGCTGCCCTGAAGGAGGATTGCCGGGGACCTGTTCCATCCACCCAGGAAATGGAGGACCGGTTGGCTGTCCTGCAGGGGAGACCTCCTCCTTCCCAGGCTCCCAGACCCGTAAGCTCCCTCAGCTCTTTAGCCAGCAGTGTATTCTGAGCTGACACAGTAACTGGTGTCCCAGCATGTTAGCCATTCTTCCTTCTCCAGCTTTTTTGCGTCCAGGTGCCTCCCTTCAGAAATCTCTGTTTCCTGTTTGTGTCGTTGCTCCGGAAGCAAATGGCCAGCTTTTACCAGTTCACTGCTTCAGTCTGAATGCAGTATGTTCCTTTATGTCAAATGTAGTTCATGTGTTTATTTTTAACAAATGATGGTAATTTTTTTCCTCTCAACCCATTTGTGTACCTAAGTGGTGCGATATTTTTTCAGAGCTACTTGTCTGTGTTTGGGGCTTATCAGCCCTACCTTCTAATTGTATCTTGTAGTTGTTACTGCATCCCAGCTGGGCAAAATCCTGTTAATTATTCCAGAAATGGAAGCACAGAGTGGTTGGTCTGAGATTGCAGAGGCATGAGTTGGCTTCGAAGCCTATATGAATGATCTTGTTCCCGAGAAATTGTTTCCTCATGCTCCTTTTTCAGCAGTACTGCACACCCAGCTGTTATCATAGGCCTCAGCGGGGCTGCTGGCTGGCACTGTTGTGAGTGGCACTTTATTTACATTGAAGGTAGTGGCAGAGCTGGGGTTGGGATCCACTAGCATGTACTCCTGTACGTTCAGCACCACTTTGCCTTGTTTGGGTGACTGCTTTTAGAGTTGTGCGCTTTCAGCACCTCTGAGAATGAAGCCCTGAAAGTCTTGCACCGATAACCGTAAGCTGAGGCTCTCAGATCAGTGGATGCATCTTTTTATGCTGCTCCCACCGAGGGGGATGATCTTGGTTACCAAACTCTTCCTTTGATTGAGCGTCCTACTTTCCTCTCATTTGCCTTTTCCCATGCCCTTGTTTCTTAGGTACACCGACCTCCTGATACCAGAAGTCTGGTCCAGCAGACAGATGACCTCTTAACTCAACTGTCTGAGGAAGTTGCCATTGATGAGCATTACAGACCAAGAGTCCAGCCTCAAGGTATTTATTTTGGCTTCCAAAGACCTGTTTCTGTCGGATAATGTATGTGCTACAGTGAGAAGGGAATATGTGCCTCCCTGTCTAGCTTACAGGTGAGCTGGCTGTCCAGCTTGTCCTTATCTCCCCGTTATGACTCGCAGATTGACCAAGAGCAGGCATCTGACTCCATACTGGGTCTCATTGTCTTTGCTTGGGAGATGATTCCTTCTTCTCAGGGTTGTATTATTCTCTCTGTTTCTCTAAGGTGACCCTTCCCTGGGGAGGAGCTGTTACTTCTCCTAACACACCTGTGCTCTGTTACAAAACATCAGAATCTGGGATACCATTATCTTACTAGCTGCGGTGCTTTCTCTGTAATCTCACTGTAAACCACAGATTAGCTCACTTTCTTCTCTTCATGTGTGGATCCTACTGTGGCATGCCTCCTCTCGTTATCACCCAGATTAATGGAGAGCAGCAAGCTGCTGTCATACCATTGCTTTAGTCATGTTGGCTGTGCCCAAGGAACATTGCTGCCGAGTCACCAGCATGTTCTGTGTGTCTGTTTGCAGCTGTTAGTAGCCAAAGTTTGAATGATCTCAATCGAGAGAGTGAAGATTGTGTTTGCCCTGCAAATCTGGACCCAAAACAGCTAGAGGAAGAAAAGAATAAACTTCTGGCAGAAGCTGCTGCTGAGCTGCGGGAAGAGAACACTAGGCAGGAAAAGATCCTACAAGTTGCCAAAAGATTGGCAGCGCTCAGAGGCGAGGACCCAGAGAAAGGTGGGTAGCAGACAAGAATACTGTGCCAAGAAAGGAACCAAGTTCCTGTGAGTAATTTCTCACAGGAACTCTCTTACAGAGTAATTTATTTTCTGAGAAGCGTTCATCTGTTTAATTCCTCTGTTCTGCAAGAAATGGACTGAGATTTGGTTCTGTCTGTAAAGTTTACAGGTTGGTTCATCATGAAATCAGTATGAAAGATCTCAGTTGAGGGTAAAGGCCAGACCCGTAAGATCAGACTGCTTTGTCTTGCACCCTTCTTTGAGATAACCTCACCAAAGCATGCTAGAATTAACTAAGCTTTTAAAAGTAAAGCTCTGTTTTTGGTGGGGCTTTTTTCCTTCCCTCTTGCAATATTAAAAGCAAACGCCCTTTCTGAGGAGTCCCCATCTGAAAAGGATCTGAATGTGCCAGAACCAGAATGCCAAAACCAGCTTGCACCACAAAGGATTGTCTCTGGCACGTAAGTGGACACAAGGTTTGAGGCAGGTGTGGGTTACACTCTCCTGTCTCTTACTCCCGCAGTTACGCTGGAAACCTATAAACTCCCTGACAGTGATGAGGAAGTGGCTGAGGAGGAAGCCATTTGCAGAGTGCTAAAACAGGTCAGAAGTGGCAGCTGTGGCCTTGTTCATCTTCCTCGCAGTTATTCCCAGTGTGTATGTTACCCGGTGAGCCTGCAAAGGATGTGTTTCTGTTCCTGGGCAGAGTTTCATTCCTTCCCCTCCTAGTGCTTTTCTAATACTAGCTCCCATGGGCCATTCAGCTACAGGCGATTCACAGCGTTACTTCTAGTCTGTCACATTGTCTTTCTCATTCATGCTTAGGGTCTCTTGTGGTGTGTGTCTCCTCTCCAAACCCACTCTGCTGGTATTTCCTTACTTCTTGTTTCATCTTTTCCCCCACCCAACTAGAACATGAATGATGAGATGCGTGCTGTTTAGCGCAGCTTATGCCTAGATTTCTCTCTAAAATGTCTATGAATTGTCTTGCAGGCAGACACGAGCTTTCTGTGCTTAAGTTTCTGCCTGATTACAGACCACACGCGTGTGATTAGCATGACGTTGAGGGTCTGCTGATAACGGCACTGCAAAGCAGAATGCGTTAGCTGAAGGCCCCTGCTGCTACACTGACTGTTCACAATGTACACACAGTGTTCAGAGTGCAGACAGAGCAAGCCCACATCTGTCTGGATAACAGCAGATGTGTTCAGACTTGTCGTCTCCTGTTACTGATGAGAGCAAGGAGAAGGGCAGGAGGCTTAGAGCCTAGAATTAGGCTCTCAACTGTTTGAAACAAGAGGCTTCTTGCTTTCTGTTGTTAACAGCTCACAGAGGAAGCAGCCCTGGATGAAGCAAGTGGATTCAACATTCCTCCAGATCAGACCGCCCAACCAGGACCCTCGCAACAGAACCTGTGTAAGAAAGCAAAGCAAAAGGTCAGTGAGCTGGTCAGGATCTCTTGAAATGACATGTTCCAGGGTCTCAGGAGAGTACAGGTCTGCAGCAAAAGTTTGCTGTATCCTAGGCTTGATGCAGAAAAAAAAAATCCAACCAGCTTCTCCAGAGCAGACAAGCTGAGTGGCTTCTGCAAGGCTGACCAGTCCTGAGCACAGCTGTGAGTCATCCTTGTACTTTTAAAAGGAATTGCTCCCTGGAATACAATTCCTTTCAGGCTGGCTTTCTGCTGAATGGGATGGTGTTCTCTAAACCCAGAGAAGTTAGCATAGACCTCTGTCCTGGTTTTGGCTGGGACAGAGTTAATTTTCTTCCTAGTAGCTGGTATAGTGCTGTGTTTTAGATTTAGTATGAGAAGAATGTTGATAACACACTGATGTTTTAGTTGTTGCTAAGTAGTGTTTACGATAGTCAAGGACTCTTCAGCTTCCCATGCTCTGCCAGGTGCACAAGAAGCTGGGAGGGAGCATAGCCAGGACAGCTGGCGCAACTGGCCAACAGGGTATTCCATACCATATGATGTCATACTCAGTATATAAACTAGGAGGCGTGGTCTGGGAAGTAGCGATCGCTCCTTGGGGATGGGCTGGTCCTTGGTCGGCGGGTGGTGAGCAATTGCATTGTACATCACTCATTTTGTATATTCTACCATTATTATTATTATTATTTTCCCTTCCTTTTCTGTTCTATTAAACTGTCTTTATCTCAATCCAGGAATTTTACTTTTTTTTCTGATTCTCTCCCCCATCCCACTGAAGGTGGGGGAGGGTGAGCGAGTGGCTGTGTGGCGTTTGGCTGCCTGCCGTGTTAAACCACAACAATCTCGCAAGATGGATATTAGAGAAGGGATTTTTAACTCACCAGTATAATTAGACTAAGGCGGCCACGGTCTAGTACCATGCAGCTTGAACCAGGTTAAGTGGGAGGTTTGCCAGTGCTTTCAGCATGCGCAGAATAGAACCTCTAGATAGTAATCAACTGTCTGTGTTCTCATATAACGTCAGAGGAAGGAATTAGTAACAAGATATCCTATGCTCAGAATGGATTCCAGCTTATTATGGAAATACATACACCTTGTCTAATGTATATTACAAGAAATAAATGGACCTGTGACTCACAGACACCTGACAGGCCTGTCCCCAGTCGAAGAAATTATTTAATTGTAAGCATTATTGAAAACAACTATCTCATAGCTATGCCACCTTGCGCTTCTGGGATTACTGATGCAAAAGATAGTGCCATTTTATTGCTGTTGTGTTAGGAAGCTGCCTTTACCAGTGTCCAGGCACTGTATCCCAGTGTGTGTATGGCTGTTCAGTTCCGCAAGAGTTCTCTGTAAAGCAGAAGGAGACAATAGATGACCTTATGGATAGATTTTAGGTTATGATTTCAGAAGATCTTTTTGGCCCGACCTCAGGTACACATCAATAGTAGGGGCATTTTGGCAAATCACTTCCTTTGTCCCCCAATTTTCTTTCTGTAACAGGGAAAAGACAACCCGCCCCACCTCCCCACTGCTTTCCCTTCCCACATAACTGCTTTCAACAAAACTGCTTCATCGCTTGCCTTTGCAGCAGGGATTGTCAGTCACTTGGTATTGCTGTGGTGCCTGCCAGAAGATCTGGGCTTCATGCCCTTAACACAGTGTGGACAATGTTGGTGTATATTGCTGTAGACTCTAAATGAGGGTGAATACCTGTTTACCTTCCGAGCAACAGATTCATGAGTAAATGATAGGTATTACCTTGGGTTTTTATTTAACAGTCTAGATACATTTGGAGCCTATCCTTGGGCTCTGGGCAAGTTCACCTCACAGACCTAGGATCAACAGAGAATGAACTATGGACCATGTGAGATGTCATTGTGGCTATCATGCATTACAATGAAAGTCCTGTATTGTCTCTGCTGGGGTTTGAATTCTGTGTCTCTGTTTTCTTTGTGAACCAGAGCCAGACTCCAACCACCACAGCTTTTACCAGGGCAGATGACAGCGATGAGGATGAGTTACCCTGGTGCTGTATTTGCAACGAAGATGCCACTTTGCGCTGCCACGGCTGTGACGGGGACCTCTACTGCCAGCGCTGTTTTCGGTAAGTCTAGCAATTCCTCTTGGTCTGAGAGGCGGGTCACAGGTAAGCTTGGCCGCTTTTGTTTGTTCTTCCTGTTGGGCAGAAAAGCAGGCAGTAGAATGGAGGATTTGAGGAACCCAGATTTGAGCTGAATGCTAGTCATTATGGAAATACTTTGTGCAATCAGTAGTTATCCCAGCTTCAGGGACTAAACTGGTCCTAGGCAGAAATGTTCTGTCTGTACTGCTCCAGTGCATGTTTGGGCACATTGTCTGAGCGTTCTCTGGAGCAGCTGATGTGCTGCATTGCGTGGGATGGAATAAGCGAGACCATTGTTCAGCGACTCCTGTGGCTTGTTAATGACATTGATGGATGATCTGGGCCAGTTTCACATAAGAGAGGAGATCAGATAGTATAAATTCCTGAGGCTTTTCTTAGGTTGAGACTCTGCAGTCTTAAACCATATAAAAAATTCTTTGTGGCAATATGTATGGGCAAACCTTTTTTTCTCAGTAAGGTCCTGCAGCAACTATAGTCTTGGTCCTTAAACATCTGTACCTTGATTTTTGACAAAAGAGTTGCATATCTCAAATTTGGAGGGGTAATTCCTTTGAATACAAAGCTATTCCTCACAGATTGTGTAGCTTCTCTTTTTCGTGCCTCAAAAGTATTGGGTAGTTGGCTGGTTGTCAGATTAGTGCTGGATGACATTTAGACAGCAGGATGCTAAGAATCTGGTTGGGATAGTAAGAGATGCTTTGGTGTATATTCTCTCATTTCCTGCAAATGTTTTTGTAGAGAGATGGAAATGGAGAGGGGGAGAACTTATGCAAATGGTAGGAAAACATATAATGGGCAATGTTAGATGATTAAAAATGAAAGGAAACAAACAAACGAAAGTATCAGACAGCAAACATCAGTAAAAGCAGAATCAGCAGTCTAGCAGGTGAGTGTATCAATTCCATGCTGCAGATGCAAGCTTGTGTCTTACTCAACACTGTCTGCTTCTGAGCATGGTTAGGACAGCTGCCAATACACTGCGTTTTAGCCACAACAGTTATTTTTCAGAGTTGTGGGGAGCAGACTGTCATTTTGTCATAAGAGTTGCTAATGGGCCTGGGAATCACAGACATGGTGCTGAAAATGAGCCACCAGTTACATGAATCTCAAAAAGGGAAAGGGACAGAGGGACTTATTGTCATTTCCCATTCCAGCAGGCAAGGGTGAGCAGACCTTTCCACAAAACGCCTCGGAGGTTTCTGTTACGAGCAAATATCTTAAGTAGTCAGCCCACATGGCTGCCAGTCAGGTCCTCACAACTAACCCTTGGGATAGGTTTCTAGTTAAGGGCTGCTGGGAGACATCTTGTGCAGTGGCTAAGGGTGAGTTCCCTGCCTGGGTATTTACTTCTGACTGCACTTTGCGTTTGCTTCTCAGGGAAGGCCATGATGAGTTTGACCTGAAGGACCACCACACCTCCCGCTATCATCTTCCTTGCAAATAGAAGCGATCACACTTTTCATGGGCAGAAAAGGAGATGGAGAACAGGAAAAGAGAGGAGTCGGCCAGATGGGAAGAGTCCAAGTGGATTTGCAGCCAAAACGGGTGATGTTTTGGACAGTTCAAGGATGTGCTGTAATCTGAGAGAGGCTTGGAGGGCGTGTGACTTTGTCCTCACAAATACAACCAGAGAGGTGCAGGGTTTGCTGTGCATGCTTGGGGATAAATGAGGACTTGATATGAGGAGGCGGATACGAGTCTATAAATACAGACGGTAAGGCAATGTGGGCAGCAGTAAAGATGTGTGTTTAAGGCAGTACTGACTGGCTGATAAGTAACCTCCTGCTTTTGCTAACACCTTACACACTGGTTCAACAGGCAGCAAAACACTTTGCACCGTCTACGTCGTGATCATGTGTGATGAGAACTTCCAAAGCATAATAAAAAATATTTACAGAGGCCTGTGGTTAAAGTCTCTCCTGGAAATGCCTGATAGCCCTTTAAAAAATGTTGCCCTCTTGTAATGGTATCTTAGTCCTAGTGTCAAGTGGCTTAGGGAAAGAAATGAAGGATCATAAGTCATCAAAAATGTTTCTGTGGTGTGGCTGGAAGAGGTGCAGGGGCTACTCTGCCTTGATGGGCGGTGTTGCTCACATACTTGAAATGAAGGATGCTTTGTAAAGGTAATCTGCTACTGATGCCCAGGATTGTGATCTGCAGTGGCTGTGCCGCAGTTCCATGTGGTCTGCAAGGGTTGTGTATTAGTCTGAAAGTGAGGTTTGGCTCTGTTTATTATTTGGTCCCCTGGTAGGATAAAGATGTTACCTGTGTGATGCTCTTTATCTGGCTATGAAAGAAGCTCAGTTTAATATGCTCATATCCCTCCCTGGAGACAGTCCAGATGCAAGTGGCACTTGCCAGTGACCAGAGCACCCAGAATTGCTTCAAGTACCTGACTAAACTTGCCCTAAATTGGCTCTAATATTCCATCAGGATGAGCTCTTCCCAGGACTATCATGTGACTTCTGAGACAGCTTTCTAAGGTTGACAAATTCCAATGGCAAAAAAATCAAGGATTTGCCTTTGACAGGGAGTTTCCAATGAATCTTGCCTGTCTGGTTTGACGCTGCCGCTCCCAGCTGTCTGCCCTGCCCCTGTGCTTAAGGTCACTGCCTCTGTGGGTGAGTTGATGAAACAGCGTTTGCCTGTATCTCAGCCACCCCTGGTCAGAGCACAGCGAAGAAATTAAACTACTGCTGAAGACGGGTTTGTGCTAACATGCTGGACTGGATCAGGCCCTCCAACAGAAACCTGTATCGGACAACGTAGAATAGTAAAACCGCAGGTTAACACAATAAAATTGCAAGTGTATCCGGCAGTGCCATCAAAACCCTTTGTTAAGAAGGGGTGGCAAAACCTGACTCTTGTGGAGGATCTTTCTCCTGGCAGTCGTTGCTTCACCAGTGCCTGTCTCTTTGGGACAGGTAGATAGGAGTTGTTCTGATGCGAGAGCTCGCAATGAGCCCTGTGTTACACAAAATTTAAGTAGAGACTTACTGCTCTGAGGAGCTTGCAGTCTTAAAAATGAAAACAAAATGCTTTGTGTTATTGTAGGAATGACACTTTTTCATTGCTATTTGACCCAGATAATTAGTCTGACAGCAAGACAGCCTAATTCTGTCGTAGGTTAAATCCTTTGTGTTTTGCATGTACAGGAGAAGATGCAAATACCTGTTCTTACATCTCTTCTAAGACTTACCCACTCCTTTGGGCTTCAGCCTGTGTCTTTTCCAAGCAGTCAGTAGACATTTTAATTCTTGCTTTACAGCTGCTTTTTTTTTTTTTTTTATGTATCTTAGTATGAGCTGGTACGCTACTTGTAACATTTTGAATGCTTCATCAGCCACCACCAAACTTTGAGCTCCTTGTGCAGTTAGGCAGTCTGTCTTGTGAGCCCTGCCCCGTTCACATCAGTAGTAAAGGAGCAGGTTACAGCCAGAAGCAGTTTATTTAGTTTCCCAGATTGGTTTCTGTGGGGTTATCCCAAGGAATCCAGAAATGCACCCAACCCAATACCTGAAATAGAACTTAGTCATACATGGAAGAGTCTCTTCAGTCATACACACGCATGCTGATGCTTTCCCTGCACCACTAATGGACATTTTTGTGGCTGCTGAGCTTTCTGCATGTAATTGGCCGTTTTGTTGGCAGCCCAATCACTTTCCCCTGAAAAGCCATTCTTACTGTAGCTGTTGCCTCAGTGGCCTCCATGTAGGTAGGGGTGGAAGGGGTATCTAGATCAGCTGTCTGCAGGAAGCAGACCTGAATCTGTCATTGTGAAAGAGGAATGCTGTGTGACCTCTAAGTGGGTAGTGCACTTTTAGCTGTGTTGCTTACTCCTTGTCCTTGTCTTTGAAAAGGTGCTGGTAAAGATACTGGTAAACGATCAGTTCCTGACATGCCAGATCAACTTCAGTCATAGCCGTTCAAGGACTGAAGAGAGCTTGGTATCTTCAAGAAAGAGAATCAGCTTCTTTGCTTCTGTCTTTGTAGCATGCCGTGAGGGCACAAGAAGATTTTCTTTTCCTCTCAGAATGTTTTGTACGTGAACTATCAAATGTAGGCTCCACCCCAAAAAGAATTCAAAATAATGATAACACAAGATTGAAGTCAGATTAGCTTACAAAGAGAGATCTCGGCTTAGTTAAACTGCATTAACTTGCATTTGCTGTGGTTCACGAGCATGCACATTGTCTCAAGTGCTGTAACATGGTCATGCGTCCCAATGTAGCAGCCAGAATATTTTTAAAGGCAATGTAAGTGTTGATCATAATGTAAGGGAAAATTGCATTAAAGGTTATTTTATACACCTTCATAAACCTTTAATTAGAAAAGCACATGAACTTTCATACATTCTGAGTTATCTTGGTGTAATCAAGAGGGCAAAGTTCCTTTAAAGAAACATTCTTACAGAGTACCTGTCTACCAAACATTACAGCCTTATGCTAGTGATGGTGCTGAGAAACAGCAAAGTTAACTGGAAGCTGTTATTAAAAAAAGAAAAGGAAAAAAAAAATTTCAGTCTATCCATGTGGTCTATGCTGAGAACAGCCAAAAAGTAAGTAAAACCAAGTATGATTTACTACTTTTAAGAACTAAAAGAAAAGAAGTTGCTCTGATTGCCTTAATGTTGCTGCTTCTTTTGCACCAGTGAGCTGAGAAATCCTCTAGCACTGGCCACGTCTTGCTTTGTTCCCCATGATCACAGTGTGCTCATTCGAAGCGCTGTCATGTGGTGGTGATGTCCTCACGTATCAGAACCAACTGCACATCATAGGGGCTGCAGCTTACTCTTTTTCTGCTACTTGCAGAATAAGCACAAAGACAACTTCTGTCAAGCGGAGTTTCAAGAACCTGCTTTTTCCTGGGTTCTAACAATGTCTGCCTTAAAGCATAGACAAAAATTCTCTTTGCATCACTCCACATTGAGGGAGTACAGAACAATGCCCAGGGTGGAGAAAATCCATCTCTTGGGCCAGAGGAGAGGCATCTCAGGTCTTTGTGCTGTTGCAGCTCGGAAGAATAAAACAGACCCCTGGCAGGGTACGTAATTAATCTGGACTCCTATGCACTACTGTGCTGCAGCTAATTACAGCTCTAGTTTAGGACACTCAGCTCATGGCCTGTTCACCTAGATCTTCCACCTGAACTTCTTTTTGAACCTAGTCTGTGTTTTTAACAGTGCTCAGAGCTCTTTGTCAGGATGCTGCTCTCCTTTCTCAAGGGGTGTGATACATGAGTCTTAGCAGGTGTCAATCCATGAGCAATGCCAGATCTACAACCAGTGCAGCTCTGGATTTAATTTTGTTGTTGTTATTTTACTTACAAAGTTGACATTTCAGGAGGGCAGGCATGTCCTATTAGCCCCTTACTAAGCCAAAAATGGCATGTCCCTAGGGCTACCATAGATATATATGGACCTGATAAAGAAAGACCATTTCTCCAACCTAGTGGGTGAGGCTTAGAGCCTCTTGGAGCAGCCTTAGGACAAGGTATGAGCTGCATGGCTTGCTAACTTCCAGGAGGCTGTCACATACAAGAACAGCATGTGAAGGGAAGCAAGTCCTTACATCACAGTTGTTCCTGCAGCTTGGATTTTGTCCTCTCAGAGACGTGCACAGCCTACAGCTTGGTCACTGACACTTCTTCTGGAAAATAGGAGGGAAGCAAAAGGTAATAGTCATCATCCTGTGACTGATTTAAGATACTACTGGTCCAGCCCAAAAGTTCTTGCTTGTCTTTGTTAGCAAACCTGCATGTCCCTTTTGTTCCAGAGTTGGCCCGTTCTGTCCCTGTCTGACAAAACATGTACTCAAAGCTAGCCTTGAACATACTGGTACATAGGACCCCTTCTGGATGTGACTCAGCAACTCATCTCTTGTGTTTGAGTGGCAGGCATGAGAAGGTAGGAGCAGCACATAATGTCTGTGCAATCAGCCTCCATTTGCTGTCTTATTTCCTAGCCACATGTGTCCAGTTACTGACTTGCTGAGAGGCTGGATGTAGTTTCCTCCATATTTTTCCATCCACGTGTTAGTTGTAGCCAGAAGAGTTTTTGCAGCAAGACAAAGTGTCCTGCTTCACTTCTCATCTGTGAGACCTACCTGTCTGCAAAACACTCGCTCCGAGATGCTCCCTGCAGGGAAATTGGGAGCAGGTATTTTTTCACTTCAGTTTTTCTTTAGTGTCTAAAAAGAGAGCAAAAGCAAGCAGTGCACAGCTAGTTTTCTCTGTTTTAATATACAAAATAAGCATTTTCCAACATCTTTTTAAATGATGAGAAAAATCGTTCCCAGACCTTGCTCCTTTAGAAGACGCTTCTAAACCATTAAGTCCCAAATTCCACAAAAAGGAAAACCAATCTCTTTTCCATTAGCCTTAGCAGCTGTTTCACTAACTTCCCCTTAAGCAGACCAGGTGCACTCAAACATTTTCCTTCCATCCTACTGTATATTTTCTGTCCAACCTTCATGAATAACAGAGGCTTTATAAGACTTACAAAGTACGTGCAATGCTGTAGAGTCAGGTACAGCAGTAACAGGCAGGAGATCACAGCTGGGTCCCAGCCAGACTGAAACGGCGCAGCTTAACTGTAACTGATTTTCTGTGTTGACGAATGAGTGGTAACCAATGCCTTGTTTTCCTTGCAGTGGATGGAAAGAAAGTCGTCTTGATGAGCTCCTGAGAATTGTATTCAGTGTTCCTCAGCCAGCATGGAAATTCCTAGAAGAAACTAAAGGAAGGACATCTTGTCCTGTTCCCCAGGTTAACAGGCCCTTTAAGAATCAGGAAAATGTACATTCTAGCTCCCTGCTGTGTGTGTAGATCTGGAAAGAGTGGAGACTTCAAACCACTGGTACAAAGTTCACAAACTTGGTGATGTTTCTCAATAACAGTAAGTCCTAAACATATTCTGAAGTGATGTTGCTGATCCTGGTTTTTGTGGGGAAGATACACCTTTCCTTGTGACCAAAGCTGGGTGTTCCATGTGGGCAAGGTCATTTCTTCTGGGGATTGGTGACTCTCCGGAGACCTTTCAATCGACTAAGCAATTCCGTAATGAAGTCCTACAATGAGAATTGGTTGAAGCAGAATGTCATGTTAATTCCAGTGCTCGCCAGCCCACAGAGTACTATGGTGCTTGCATTATTCCCACATTCGCCTTCGTGTTGAGCAGAAACCAGAATTTTGACGTGTATTGAGCAAACCTATCTTTTAGCTTAAGAAAGGAGACCTTTTGATGGATGAGAAGGGTGTAAAAGCCCCTCTACTTCCCGTCCCCTGTTTCCCTCTGGAGTAGCCATGTTTACTTTCTCCCCAGGAGCCAGCCTGCCCCTCTTCATCCCAGATACCTGCTGTTTCCTCCTTGAGATGACCTCAGGATGCTGTTGTCCTCTGTTAGGTTCCACTGCTTCCTGTTGCCACCATAACCTCCTGCCCACTTCTGCTGCCCTCCCAATCTAGGGCAAAGCAAGCTGTCCCTCTTGTTGAACCTGTAAAGCTCCATGTTGTGGATTGCAAACCATCTCGGAGCTGTGCCAATTCTACAAGGAAGTGGCTGGCAGGGGAGAGGTGGAGCAAAATGCACGCAGGTCTAATGATAACCTGGAGCAGGGGTTGAGGACAGGCAGAGCAGATAGATGAGCAGTTACTGAAGATAAACCCCAACTACTTTGCTGACACAGCCAGGGACTATGAACTAAACTGGACCGCCTGGTTATTCCAAGCAGAAGTCACTGTGACTAGTGCAAACTTTACCCTCTGCATGACAAGTAACATCACCAAGGAGTGTGCAGCCTTTCTCACCCAAAGAGATAGCTACATGTCCTCGTAATTAGGCAAGATCACTGGAAGTATTGCAGCTTGTTACCATTTGTGCTGTGTGGAAGCCCAGCTTCCTCACTTGGGTGATCAGAGGTTGCCTGCCACAGCATGCTCTGGAAATAACTGCCTAGGATGATACATACCTTTTCAGTCAGTCCCTTCAGAGGAAACCAGTTTGTTCCCTCTGTCTGCTTTCTGCAAATAGGCTGCTGTGATCTTTCAAGGGGACTGGATTCAAGATCACCAGGATGAAAGTACATATTTTTGCCAATGGGGCAGCAGTATCTGTTTGTAGTTAGCAAGTACCATGCTGTCCGCGAGACGCTTTCATGGCTCGTGAATCAGTAGAGCAAACTCTTTTCAGTTATCTCTCTGGGAATATGGGGTTCTTGCCTAAGATCTGAAATTCAGACACTCTGAAAACTATTTCCCTATTGCCAGCCTTGTCTGCTGAAACCCTGCTAAGAGACTATCTGTAATGATTCCTACAGCTGAATTGAATTTCAATGATAGTCATCCATCCACCTCATTTTCTGTGCGTTCATCACTGTACAGCTACATAGGCTTGACAAGATGTGGGGACTGATGAGTGATGTCCAAGCACAATGTTCACACGCAATGCGTGTGACTGAAGCAGTGACAGGGACCCCACTTTGCACAGGTACGCCGTGCAGTGAAGGCACTGCAAAGTATTGGGCTCCACTTCTTTGGACATTGTGATAGCTTGTCGGATTTCTTTAACTCTCTAACTCAAAAGCAGTACTTGTAAAGTTCACACGGGAAAAAAAACACGTGTAAAACTAACTTATGTGGCCACTGCTCAACAATTACCTGCCCAATCCAATCCGAGGGCCATCCTACATTCTTGTCACTCATAACATTAGAGTGGTTTAAGCTAAGAATGCATTTAGTTAACAGCGTGCAAGATGGTTATGTGAGCTGTATCACTGTATATGGCTTTTCTACACTGAGGACCAAATAGCAGCTCAGCCTGGTCAGCTTAGGATGTCCAAAACATGGAATGAACTTTCTTTGGTTGTAAAGCGTCATTCCTTATTTGCTTCACTGCTCTGCCTTCAGCTCATCCATGTAGATGTACATGTATTTTTCTAACACAGCAGAATAAAGTAGCAAACACCTCCCATTGGGAATTAAACAAATCTGCAACGTCACGTTAGGCACAGTAATATCTTGGCTATTCAGCCAAGTGGCAACAAACACACTTTTACAGCACAGTATAACTTACATATATTGATGGTGCTTCACTCACCTCTGTCGGGCTGGAGCACTCCTGGAGGATTTCCTAAAAACCAAGGAGTCGTCATTTTAGTATTTTATGAGTCGATCTTTTCTTCCCTCCCTACAAAAAGGGTATATAATCTTACTACATTTGACAGGCTAAGACACAGGGAAGCGTCATGCAACACCGTACACACATACTCTGTACCCCACGCACCACCGCTTCTCTTTATGAAGGAAGTCCCTAACTTCAAGTCACCAATTCCCTCTATCTGACCTGTAGTTTTAATTTCTGTTCTTCATTAGGGACCTCCAGGAGATCTTCAAGATCAATTTGTGGTTCAGGAGCTGCTGCCTCCGTTTCCTCTCTTAGCTAAAAAGAAAAAAAAAAACACAGTTAATAAACCTTCAAACTTCTAAGAACTGTAGAGGCCATCTTTAAAGAACTGAGCAGCTGAGAAGGAACTAGTTTCAATAAAACTATGCTGGAAAGTTGAGGTCAAGATATAAATTGTCTCAAAATAAGGAGGTTCTTATAAAGAGGACATGGATTCCAGCCCCTCTCTGGTGTCTGCTACAGCCACACATCCTGATGTACACGTTTTTCATCTTTTCCCACCTCAACACTTGATACCACTGCTCAGGGATCGTCGTCCATCGTGGGAAGACCCTTTCAAGAATATCCAACTGCAATGCAATGTAAGCCAGCCTGGGACAACCCTCATCTATGAAGACTGTGCACAAGCCTTCACCAAACAGAAATTCAGCAGGCTTAATCTTAGGCACAACTAATCAAGGAGATTTTAGGCTTTTAGGCTAACTACATTCACATAGTTGGTATTTATACTAAGGCTTTTTGCAGTAATGGAGAGAAAAACAATTACGCTTTTGAAAGACCTAGCTATCTTGCCAGCTTTCTCTAACAGACATGAGAGGGATATAATAGTCTCCTTTGATGTAAGAGAGACCCCAGGCTTTGGTGATTGGAGTAATAATCTTGTAATGCCTGGGGGCGTTAGCTGGAAACATTTGTAAACTTGATCACAGACACATTTTAGCTCCACATGTCTCTACAAGACTAAGTAAAGCGGTCTGTGGTTTCCAATGTATTTGCAAAATGAATCTTTGACAACACAAAACTAGTGATATTTTAACACAGTGATCAGCAAAATAAGGATACTGAGTAAACAGCGCAGTACCTGATTGCTGGGTAGCATTTATGAATGTGTATGTAAAACATTAAACAATAAAGGCAATACTTACAGGAAAAAAAGAAACTTGTTCTGAGCAGTCTCTGATACCAAGCCAGAGAGGAAGTAGAAAACCTTTGTTCAGTTTTGTTATACAGCTGACTTGACAATAAGTAATAAAACAGAGTTAAATATATTGTACTGTGACCCACACGGCATTTCTTCTTAAAAGTAACAGTTTTTGTGTGACTGTTTAGTTAACAGGTGTTGATCCAGCCTGACTTTGGCTAAGAAGCTAAATAGGCCAGGAGGGTGAGACAGGGTAGGATCTCCCTGTGGCTTTCTGGTCCTAGTATCTTGAAAATCAAAATTGTCTCCCGAGTCTTAGTTTTGTTGCAAAAAGCCTCATGATGGTAAATAGCATAGCATTCAGATTATCTGTATCAGGAGGCGATGTTTGCACTAACATTGCTGGCATTTGAATCTGCAATGCTGTTTATTCTGACTCTGTCACACAGGTTTCTGGAAGACACTGAGGAACATTGCACTGCTAAGGGCAGGTGGAGCAGAGGAAGAAGCTGACAATGCAATGGAAGTTGGTGGATCCAAGAAAGCCCAGACTAGCGGGGCTAACGAAATAATCTTGCCACAATGCACAGAGGCGAGCAGAACGACCTGCTGGACACCTGGGTGATTACAAGTAATTTACTGTGGCACATGTATTTATTTGAAAAGATCCTATGTAACCCCCTGTTGTACCCTATTAACAGTCTCTGACCTGGCACAGCATCATGTTATGTAGTTCATAGAATCATAGAATAGTTTGGGTTGGAAGGGACCTTTAAAGGTCATCTAGACCAACCCCCCTGCCGTGGGCAGGGACATCTTCAACTAGATCAGGGTGCTCAGAGCCCCGTCCAACCTGACCTTGAATGTTCCCAGGGATGGGGCATCTACCACCTCTCTGGGCAACCTGTGCCAGGGCTTCACCACCCTCATTGTAAAAAATTTCTTCCTTATATCTAGTCTGAATCCACCCTCTTTTACTTTAAAACCATTCCCCCTTGTCCTGTCGCAACAGGCAAGTAGTTCCTGGTAGCAAATATCTTAGGTTGGCCCAAATACACCAGGAAGTTGGGAAACCTGTTGTGCTGGAGAGGTGCTAGCAAAGGCAATCCACTGGCAATCTGTTCTTGTAAGGGCATGGCTGGATTTCTCACTTGTGCCTGCTGGGATTTTGTAGTAGGGAAAAAAATATCCCCTTTGGGCAGCTACTCTGGTGACAGTAAACAGCTCCTAATTCTCAGAAAACCAGAAGTGGTAACATATAACCTGACTTGTTTTTCTGACACCTTTACAAGTGTACATCTGTAGACTTGGGCAAGTAAGAGTAGCACACAGGGAGCCTCATCTTGGGTCGTGTTACTGGTGGTACCAAGCGCTTCTCATCCATCTCAAAAAAAAAACCCCAAGCCTTCTCTTTAAAACCGCAGTAATTCCCCAAAGGGCAAGATGCTCTGTTACTCAAAGCAGCAGCCGTTCTCCTTGCTTATCTCTGGCAAATCTCAACAGTCAGGCTAAGGGCTCTCTGAACTGAGCTACCAACCCCAGGGACAGTCCCTTAAACGGTTGGCAAGCGACACTGTCACTGCCGCTGTTCTTTGGAAGAGCCTTCACTCACCAGGACCACCGCTCTAGCACTTCGCAGAGTGGCTAAATTTTGCCTGCCTGACTAGGTCTAGTGATAACATTTGCTCCTATGTACACTATATAATGTTTCATAATGCTTTATCAAGAGGTCTAAAATACAGCTGAGAATTTATTACTATCATTTTATAAACTAGAAACCAACTGGAAATTCACAATTAAGTCTTCAAGAGATTATGAGCTTTTATCCTTTGTCATTTTTACTAAACAAGCTATAAAATTGTTTGGGAAGTCTAAGAATGTTAATTAACAGAACAGGAGCAGCAACATACTCATTTTCAGAGGAGTCATGCATTTGCGACACAAGGAAGGACCTTTTTCTCCATATTTGTTTTCTGCTGCATGTTCTTTGCATATGGCATAAATTAATTATTTTTCTCTCCCAACATGGCATGAGAACCTGGTACGTTCCCACAAATATCGAATAGGAAACGGCCACATGGAAAAAGATGATAATAATGATGATAACAATAATAAACAACAGCAGCAACAACAATAATAAAGACAACCTCAGAGAGTTCCTGAAGTTCGGCTCTTCAGCCGTGGAGCTGACATCGTTCTATGGCTCTCAGGCCCAGACAATCAGCCTGGGCAGAGGCTAAAGCTTCTCTGTACCATCATAGCATATAGCACAAAAATCGCCTTTCCTGGGCTCTTCTAACATGTCCACTTCCACTGTCGACTGCAATTTGAAACTGCTAATGCTCGGAGTGGAAGACTCTAAGCGATCATCAGCTCTTTTTTCCTTGTATCTCAAAAACGTGCTTAACGCTGTGCTGGGGTGCTAATACAGAAAACAGGGCAGAAAGGGCTTGACGGTTCATTTAGTCCATCCCCATCAGGACATGAATAAGCTGTTTTACACAATTTGTTAAACCCATCTATGTCTTCCGTTGAAGATGTACTGGGTTGTGAGTCAAGAAAGCTATGTTGTCTCACTGCATCAGCCATTGCCCTACAGATAAAAGCAAAACCCTTAGTCAAGCTATTTAAATGGGTTTAAGACCGTGATGTACAATGTGGGAAATCCTTTCCCCTTTTCCTGTACCACACTCCAAAGGAATTATCTCAAACACGGAAAAGCACTATCCCTTCCGAAAGCTCCCGGTGTAAGCGCCATCCATCTAAGCACAAAATATGAATAAAAGCGATACTACCAGGTTAAAATTTCAGTGTCCCCCGCCAGTGCTGGAACTTGACTTAAATGTCACACCATCCTGAAGAAAAAAAATATCATGTACCTTGCAACAGCTCAAGGAAAGACTGGTACCATTCAGGTGCTGGACCTAGGCACTCCTGGATCTTTCTTAGTGGGACAGCTCTCAGACGGGCAGGAAGAATTTAGGAGGGACTGTTCCTGGTGCAAGGGGAATCTCAGGCAAGGAAGACAGCTCTGGGGATTTGTGAAGATGAAGGCATAAGTTCTCTACATTTGAGCATTCTCTTTTTCTTTCTTCCCCTGCTGCCAGCAGTGTCCAGCCTCTGCAGCTACAGATACAGCATTATCCAGAGTGTCTCATTCGAACAGCAGCTATAGCGACAGTGTTGTGACACTGATAACTCTAACCCAGCTTGCTCAGATACTGCTTGCAGCAAAGCCACTCACCGCATGGAGCTCAGCAACAAGAAGCATCCCCAGTTTGTACATCTCTCTAGGTTCTGCTACTCACGCTGAGCAATAGCTACAGGCGCCCAGCAGATGCAAGACCAGGCAGTTTAAAGCCAGTTGGATTATATGGGTGCAAGCTTCTCTGACGGCAGACACACCAGAAAGAGTGCTGTAGCAGGTGGCAATAAGATGAAGACTGAAGATGAGAAGCTATTTCCAGTAAGGCAGAGCAAGCAAACTTCTGTCGCAGCACACAGGGCCTCTAGTCCCATTCACCTGACGTGTGAGGGGCTGGTTTGCCCCAGCTACTCACCCGGCATTGATACAGCTCCTGGAGCTGGGCGTTGATCCATTCCTCCAGGTCTAGCCAGCGCTGTAGGTCTTTGCGGTTGTACTTTATGGTTAACTTGCCCAGTTTCCTGGGTGATGATTCCTCCCCAGGTTTCTCTGGCGTCTGGAAAGTCACCCGGGGCAGCGCGCTGGAGTTGCTGGCCATGCTCACCGCGTCCTCCTCCTCCTCTGACAGCAGGAACTCACCTTCCCGTGGGCTCCTCACTCCTTTCCTCTGTCTCCTTTAACCAACGCCCCTCTGCAACTACTGCCTCGCAGCACAAGCTACTCACAGACGCCAAAGACGGGCAGCATCCGTGGTCCCAGGGAGAGAGGTGGGGGAGACCACACGGCCGGGGCAGCAGCCAGGCTCCGCAGGCAGAGTTACAGCAGCAGATTCTTGGGTTTCACCGTCGGCTGTGCTGGCAGGAGCAGGGAGGCAGGCAGAGGAGTTGTTGTAGTAACATCTGTTGTTAAAAGAAGCCAAGTGAACCAGGGAATTGATGAACCAAGTTTGTTAATATTTAACGCAAGTCAGCTCCAAGAGGTGGGGAAGAAAGAGGTTTTAAATGACTGGTTTCCTACAGGAGTAACTTACGTGCGTGTGCAATTCCAGAGGGCTGATCCATACATAATGCATTGAATCCTGCTGTGTTCAAGCTCCACGAGCCTCTGTAAACTACTTTGCCTACAGCTACTGGGTTTAGCTCCCATCGAAATGGTGTATTTGGCATTTTCTGGCTAAAGCACTGGACCCAGCACAGATAAGGAGAAGTGGTCCGGAGTCAGGTGGCTACAACCACTATTTTACAGGAGTGGGAATACTAGGTCAGTGACACTGCAAGCCAAACTAGGACTCAGCGGTTCCATTGTTCTACAATCTGTAAATTTATTCCAGCTTTCTCAAAAATTTCTGTAGAAATCCCAGTGGCCTGAATTTGAGATCATTTGAGCAAGGTGCTTCTGAGATAAAACAAAATATCCGTGCTGATATTAAAAAAAAGAAAAGTACAGTATTTGACATGATGATACTGCAGGGGAAGGCCTGTCTAGGGATACAGCACTACCTCCTTCCCACAGAAAAGTATTCATGGTAAACAGGTTCACCTGCTGAAGCATCATAAACTGCTATCGTACTATATGTTATCATTGCTCGGTTTACAATTTCTTTCTTACTGGAAGACAGGTTAAAGGTCTGCAGCATTATTGCCCTATGCCATTTTAGAAGGATACGTGTGAGCAGCGCTGTTGAGAGGAACAGAAATCAGGCTGGCTGTATTTATGGGGTGCCAGGGCACTGGGACACCTGCGTCCCCTCTAGACGCTGCATCACCCCTCTTTATTCATCTGTTCCCAGAGCCCTTCAGCGACCTGCCCAGGGAGCTGCCCTATCGAACGGACAAACCAGCTGAGACCCTCCATCATGAAGCAGATCCAACAACGCCGGTCTCATGATTTATGTGGAAAAAGCAAGTAAGTCTCTGCTGCTCCTGGCAGCCAAGGTACTTACAGTTTGGAGACCAAGAGCCAGATAAACCAAAGGAAAAGCAACCAAGCCTTCTCCTACTGATAGCTGCTGCCGGGCAGCATGGGGCAATCTGCAGGGGGGCTGGTCTCCTCTGGAAGTCATACCCAGTCACATTCCTGTGCCCAGAGGGATGGTGTAGCCAGCCAGCAGCACCTTGTACACAGGGTGATAGAAAAATAGGCAGGGCCATTCCAGCCCTTCTTTTCATCCTGAATTTGAGCAAAAAATAAAAGCCTTTTCTGACAGAAAATTCCACAAAATGCTGATCCTGAAACTTGCTTCCACATCAGTGAGGGATAAAGTATTAAAGTATACCTGAAACTGGTATCATCTTCTCTGCTTTTCAGACAGCCTAAAACTTCTATTTAGAAGACAGCTCTCAGCTATTTAATTTAAGCAGCTTTACCTATTTTTCCTCATTGGTTGGCTGTATCCTCCCTCTAATCTCATTCCTAAAACTGTCTTATTTAAATTTCGCAGAAAAAATCCACGTTGTGAGAGGCTCAAAACATACTCAGTAAGTACAGATTCTTCAGAGATTCTTAACTGTTAGAAACCTTGCCAAACCCATTGAACATCCTATAATGTGTTTACAGCTGTTGACTTTTCAAAGGTTAATATGCTGGCCCAACACGGGCAGATTTTCACAAGGTAACTCTGGACCAAAGGACACACACTGCCAGGTGTCAAGTTCCCGTCTCCAAATAGAAGTGCTCTATTTTGGTGTTCAAGGACTGATATTTTTTAACAGGGGAAAACAATCTATATTTTCTTTCGGCCCGAGAAACTGCAGACAGGCTGGCATTAAGACCAGCGAAAGAGGACCAGACTTACAAGAGAAGTTACCTGGCATCCCTGACTCAGTCCAAAAATTTGCAGCAGCTGAAGGGCCAGCAGGGAAGTTGCCCCCTTCCTCCATCCCCTGTGCTGCCTCTGGTGCTCCTCGTTGAGCAGGTCAGTTCAACTCTACATGAAAGATGAGGTTTGCCCTGTTAATCTTCTGCCAGCACAGTTGAATTTATGAAGCACGGGATCCAGAGGTCACAGGATAGGTGTGAGGAAGAGGGAAAGGGGAATATAACCTGCCCTAATGGCTCTTCAAGCAGCTTGAGTGGCTCTTGACTTGTAACCTCACTTGAGCGTGAGCAATGCGCCGAGATACCACATCTGAAAAGGTCCACGACTCACCCCACCGTCCGTACTCTGTCGACAAAGTAATAAGCAGACCCCGGTGCCTTCGTGCTGCTCTATCAGTGTCACCCTACAACGGAATAAGACGTTCAGAGGGGGATGTCAGAGGCCTTCTCAGGAAAGCTGTGAGCCAAAATAAGCCATATTACAGGATGTTCATCATACTGCTTTGGCTTATCCGAGCTTAGTCATGAATTCTTTGTAATGAGAAGGTGGCAATATAGAAATAAATGTTTACAGATAAAGTAGGCCTCCTCCAGTAATAAACTATTTAAATCTATCATTAAAGCAAGAGGAAGAAGCGAAAAGACTGTGTGCAAGATCACTCCGTGAGGGTGTGGTAGAAGTTCCTGCAGACACAGGATTGGGTGCCACAGGCAGGGTAAGTGATATTGTCCCCTTTGAACGAGGCAGCATCTCCTACGGGTGCAGCAGCCACCTGCCAGTGCTGGTAAGTGCCAGCTGCCACCAAACAAGAAGCAGCTGCATGACTCTTTTCACAGTGCTGCACCCCATCCTGTCCTTTCCTTGCATCACAGCAGATTCAGGTGGCCAAAGGGAGAGAAGGACATTCACCATTTTGTCTGGACATGCACAGTGGGGGGATCTCGGAGATCTCAGGCATGGCTGGAAGATGAGATCTTACTTGCAACCTAGTTATCTCTCCTTACAGACTTGGGCACACAACCTGGACCAAAATTTCAGAAGTGAACACACGTACTTGGGCAACTAAGTCATCTAGTCGGACAACCTGTTTTTTCACAAGAGCTGCACACACGTAAGCTCCAATGGACCTCCTGCTGCAGCTGCTGGTGATCATGCCCTCTGCAAATCTGCTTGTCAATTATGTAGCTGAATAAAGGGCGTTTAAACACGGCCAACACATTTGAGTGTTAGACTGAAACACTGTGCCTCAGTGTCCACATGTGTGACCTGGGGTTGCTGCTCCTCCAGGCCTGCCCTAAGAGTGAGGTTTTGCCTCTGAAAGAAAGGGGGGATTTGATACTGTGGAGTTGGGCTTTTGTGACTGTCTATGGCCCCAGAGAGGGCCACCAAACCAAGCTGAGCATCTACGTCGTAGTGCCAAGCAGCTGTGACACTGATCCAGGCAGCAGAGCAACCAAGTGCGTGAGGCAGATCCGGTTACGCTCCTCTGTTCTTGAAGCTAATAACCTCCATCCCACACCTGTGACCTAAGCTGGTGCTTCTCCTTCTCTCCGAGCTGGCAACTGTGGTGCGTGCTCAATAATTCAGCAGGGCGCCAGCTCATCTTTCCAGAGAACCAGGTCGGCCCCTTTCCCTTGAGTCCCAGCCTAGAGAGGAACGTTTCCCTTCAGGACAGCCAGAAGCCACTCTCCACCTGTTTTAGAAAATAATCACTTTCCCTGTGGCTGCAAACATGATAGTTAATACAAATTAAACCAGGGAAGACAGCAGAGGTGACTTTATCAATACTACGTTGACACCACAAGGTAAAGAGGTTCTACACCCTCCTGTGAGCAAGAACAGGCACAGAAAAAAGTTGTGCGGATCAGAAAATCTAGCCAGGGCTGGAGATTTAAAAAATCCAGGGCCCCGAGTGAGCAACCCCAGTACACCCAGCATCTTGACCTCCATCACACACTTCCCTCTTCCTCCAGTGTCTCCACAGGAGCGTGGAAACCAAAAAGGCTGCACCATTGCCCCAGAGCTCTAGCAAGAAGGGGGAGAGCGCATCATCTCTCGCCTTCAACTCCTGGAGACTTAAGGAAGCAGCCAGGGGTTTCCAGCTCACACAGTCCCCACCTCTCACCTGAGCAGTACTGCTGCCTTCCCACCAGCACGCGGAGAGCAGCCTGTATATTCTTCAGCCAGGCGATCGATAATCAGTCTTACTCTTCTCCCCCGACAGTCTTGCCTTTCATAAGGCAACGAAAGGGCAGTGAGAAGGAAGAATGCCGAGAGACAGAGGAAAACATTTCCCAACTTAGTATTTGACTGATCAGCCCAAAATTGCACTATTTGGCACCGACTCAGAAAACAGACAGGTCTCAGCAATAAGGATAAGAGGTCAGGGGAGCCTGCCTGCCTGCCTGCCTGCCCTCCTGCCTGCCTGCCCTCCTGCCTCTGTTACTGGCAGTCAAGTGAAGCGTAAAGGCTAATGGCTCATCAGCAGCTGAGAAGGGTAAATGAGAAACAGTTGTACTTACTGCTTTGGCACACCAGAGGAGTAGCAAACCCTGGACTCCCTCCTTATTTAGGTAATTAATTCTGCTTATCTGTGTCCATCCTCAGTCACCCCATAAGTAGTGGGATGAGTAAGCATCTCCAAAGGGAAGGAAGGCCCCCCTGCCCCCTTGAATACTTAGGTGAAGCTGACAACATGAATTAGATGCCAAATGGATTATTCGGGGATCTTTGAAAACCCGGCCATGTTGTTTTGTTGCCCTCCCTCTTGTATTGCTTTGCTGTTGCCCTACAGAAAGAGGCCTGCGGCACTGAAAGCATTATCAGTGTTTTCATGTGGCGCAGAGATTTCAGCAAGTCCTTGAATGGAAGAGTTGGAGACAAGAGAAGCACTGGCTGAATAGATGAAGGGGATCTTCCTTGTTTTCCAGCCTGCTTTCAACATTTCAGGCTTACAGAGGCCATCTGTATAGTTCTTGCACCAAGAAGTTTATTGTGAGCCGATCCCCTTGAAAGGGTGCGATGACACCTGCAGGGAAATCGCCATCTACAAACACAGAGCAGCCTTCCACGGGAGGCACTGCCAGCTGGCCTGAAGGTGTTGAAAGTCAGAAGGTTCCCGGGAATGCAGTCACTGTGGGAAGCGATGGAGAAGGAGAGGCCATGGGGAATCCCATGGCCGATCCTGTTCCACGCACAGGTGCTGTAAAGAACAGCTCAGGTTGCCTATGGGGACTTCAATGGGAAATGTTAAGTTTATTCTAGTTCCTGAAAATTGAAGGTTCTTTGCTTCACATTTCCGTACCTGTCTCCCTGTAAAGCCTAGCGTAGACAAGACAAAAAGGCAGATACTTTCTTGGTGTAACTAGTCTTGGCACTATTTTCCCTTCTTCCTTTCCCAGTGCTCCTGCCCTTAAGGGTTTACCTTGGCCAGCAACATTAAAATAAAAGCCAGTGCCATGCAGGAGAGTAGACAAGAACTTTACCGAAGAAACAATATACCCTCATTGTAACTCCCTTCCCCAAAGCTACCCTGGATGCAATGGGAACGGCTCTCGGGAGGACTCAGCAGCCTGTCATCCTTTCCCTTGCTTCATTCCAGAGGACCGGTGGTTAGTCACGGCCCGATGAGGTCCCTCCCTGTCTCCTTCCTTTGCCACATCTCTGTGCCGTCACTTGCATCCGGGTCTCACCCCTAAACCACACCAGGAGGTTTAACCTGAGGCAAATATAACAAAACAAGCAAGCGAGCAAACCTGTCTCCCAAGCGTTAATTATACATGGAGCAGTTCCCAGGTAAAGCACAGCAGAATGGATTCGTCTGCAGCAGCCGGTGGGACAAGCTGCTGTCAGGAAGCCATCGCAGACGGCGATGCCACGGAGCTGGGCTGCACAGCGGGGCAAAGGGGACCTGGACCAAGTCTTCCTTGGTTTTCTGCCTGTTGGGGTGACATCCTGCTGGAAGGTGGGCATCCACCTGCCGATGGGTGCTGGGGTCTCCGTAGCGATCACAAGAAGGCAGGCAACGCAGGCTCCTGCTCCGAGTTTGTTACAAGCCAGGCGTGTCTAAGAGCTCTTATAATCTTAGTCAAATATTAAACTACGGTGTGGTTTACCCCCCCGAGTCATCTCCTGAATAGTTGCTGCCAGACTGAGAGCAGACACTTCTCAAAGACAGACAAACGTTAATGATGACTCACTGTTTCAGGACCCCTTAAAAACACTCCCAAGTCATAAAATCACACACCCTACTTTCCTTTCACGCTAATGCGAATAACACACGGCTCAGCTGAAGTCGTGGGAAATTATTCCTTTGGCAGAAGATGAGGGCTGCGATGGGATTTCCAGGTTAGGAGGGCAAAGAGTACGTTACTGAGTTGGAAGGAAAGCTGCTGCAACAGAGAGAGGTTCCTAGTAGAAGTCCTTGATCTTGGGACTGATCTCAATTAAAATTTTAATTACTGAACCTCTCCAGAAGAAACTGGGCATATTTAGAAACTGTGCTACTGGCACAGAGGTGGGATGCATCCCTCCTACAGTGGAGGACCAAAAATGTGATCTTTAAAGGTCAAATAAACAAGCCAGCCTCATCTGCTAAGCAGAAAAAAAATGGGTCAAATTTAAGAATATAGAGAATATAAAAAGTAAGATTGCATACTTAGGAAATTGTCATAAAAAAATTTAGCTGGGGGCTGATCAGCTAAAAATGGCAGAGAGAACAAGACCAAGATCCATAAAATATGCACTGTTCATAAGATGGCTCAGCAGTGAGCCTATGAATGATACTAATATGATCCCAAGATGTATTCAGCAATGCATTTCCAGCAGAGAGAGAGAGAGGATTAAATACCTGGTAATGGTGATTCATTCTTTAGACTGTGGCATAGAATTGTGTAACACACATTTAATAATAAAAAACCTGAAACTGGAAAATGTGCAGAAAAAAGGCCACTAGGATAACAGAGGGGAAATGGAGACTCTACCATAAAAGAAGTGATTGAAAGATGACGGCTTGCTTGCACTAGCAAACTGAAGGCTGAGGTAGGATATGATTTCACTAAAATAAATACAGCTGAAGAAGACAAAAGGAGAGAAGATTTTGCAATGAAAGGACAATACTACACAAGCAAACTGAATATAAAGTAACTATAAATAAGTTTAGGGTGAGCAGCAGAAAACCTTGCAGCAGGACATTAGCACAGCCTTCTGCTGAGAGCAAAAGCTATTAAAACCCCCTACTCTAAAGGCTAGGCTTGATCAGCTTATGATCAACTTACCCCTTCATTAACTTTAAAAAAAAAAAAAAACACAACAACAAAAAAAAACAAACCAAAAAAAACCCACAAAAAGGGGCTAGAGATGCCAATCAAGGTGTCCCCCCAGCTCTGTGTTTGTAGGAGTTATGTTACCTGGCACGAGCAGAAGAGACGTCACGTCCTTCAGGTTTGCAGGAAATCCCTGACAGAGATTTTGTAACACAACACTACTGCTGAGGTAGATTGGATTATCGCCAGTTAGACAAAAATACCAAACCAGACTGTTTAGGGGCAGTTCTGCCAGTGCGGATATCCGAGCACGGTCGCTGGTTTGCAAAGGGGATGGGGCCAACCGCTCCCTGAGCAGCACGCTCCTGTGGCAGGGAACCGCACTGAGTCTCCCCTGGCTCCAGACTGAAGGCTTTAAATATTTATCCAGGAAAAAGTCTCCTCCATGTTAAATACAAGAGGGAACCCCCAGCAGAGTGCCTCAGGCAGTGCAGAATAAAAGGAGGAGACAACCTCGTTGTTGTTTTTATTTCTCCTGCATGTTTTTAGAAGATGTGCAGGACAGCGAGGTCAGCTCTCCCTTTACGGCTTGCATGGTCTGCAGGTGGGTCCTAAAGACCTGGTGTAGAGATGGGGTCAGTGTGGAGTGGGAGACACCCATGCTGCTTCTGACAAAGGTTCATATAGCAAAAAGGAAAACAAACATCTCTCTGCTCTGCAGCCATGCATGTTTCCTACTGCCCTACCATCTATTTTCATGGTTTAGGCTTTGCCTGTATTTTTTTTTTTTTTTTATACCCTACCATAGCCAGATGAAAGCAATTCCCTTTTCCAAACAGAAGTCAGTAGTATACACAAATGTCAGCATCAGGCCATAGAAAGTCATGAGAGGTATTGAAAAATAATATTCCCACAACATTACATTCCTATAGCGTTTGTCTGTGACAGCCAGGAGGGGGAAACATGTCTCTAAGCTCTCTCAATAAATCCCGTGAGGATACATGAGGCTGGATCAGAGGTACAGAAAGAAGTAGCAAGAATTGAAACTCTGGACACCAGAACAGTCCCCAAAACCGCAAAGCCAGCTGCTGTTTGAATCGTAGCTGCTGCTCACCATCTCTTTTCGAAGATATGCCACTCAATACCATCTCACATTTGCTGCTGTTTTTTTAAGTGATGCAATATTTCATTACAAATAATGTCCAAGCAAATTACAAGCACTCCCTGCTTTCCTAAGGACTACGACAGAGGGCTAAGAGCAGTTTACCCAGGGGCTTTAGGACTGTTTACAGGCAGAGGGGGGTGGATGACACTGGTGTATCTGCTGAGCAGAGGAATTTGATCATGGATCTGCAAGTAGAAGCAGGAAGAGAGAAAATACATGGAAGTTATGGCAGGCAGCCTTTGTGTTCCCGTGGCCCCAAACAGCACCGTCCTGCAAGTCAAGGGCACTATAAATGGACCGCAACTGATCTCTACGAGATCGAGGAGAGTAGTGAAATGTTGCTCGTCAGTGGGGGGGGTGATTACTAAAAGTTTTGACTCCTGCGGTGCCAGGGCTCCCGCCACGCAGGCAGCCCCCCCGCACGCTCCCAAGTGCCTTCACCCAAGAGGAATATTGTGTCCCAAGAGCAGGGAATTCATGATTTCAAGATGCCTGCACTGGGCACAAAACATCTCGCAACAGCGATGGCAGCGGGTGCTGTAGATGCGGCTGCAAGGTTCACCCATTCAGGTTAGCAAGACCTGGGCTAATGGTGGCCCGAGCCACACGGGAACACGAGGGCTATTGCCAGAGGACGCAGACAGCGTGCTCCCCGGCTTTCGGTTCCTTCAAAGCACGGGGATGCAGGAAGCAGCCGGCTGGTGGGATGCTCATCCGGAGCGGGTACCCTTGCACCTGCGTGAGCGAGAGTACCGCTCTGGGCTCCCACGGGGAGGGAGTGGAAGAGGTATCACCAGAGGAGTGGAAGATGGTATCAGCCCAGCTCTCCTCCCCTTCCTCTTACGTAATTCAGCATGCAGGGGAGTGACTTGATTTTTTTTTTTTTTTTTTTTTTTTTTTTCCTTCCCCCTCTCTCAGGGAATTGGTTTTCACTTCCTGCACTCTCCGTGCCTTTGTCTCCGCTGGACGCAGCTGAAGGCACACCTGAGGGGTGAAGGCACGGCGGGGGGACGAGGGGGACACCCTGCTCCCAGCATCGGTTTCACCGGAGACCGCCCAGGTGGGGGGCTGAAAGCGGATGCCTGGGGATGAGTTGCAGGGTGGGGGGACACATTGGCCACCCCAGGGTGAGCGGAGACCCGGAGCGCGGCGAAGCCGCGCTCCGGGTCCCCGCTCGCCCCGGGGTGGCATGCACCTGGATACCGTCCCTTTTAGCTTCATCTATCTTCTCCCGTCCTTTAGGAAAGGATTAAGGACTCAAGGCAGTGAGGATCGGGGTGTGAAGATGGCCAGAGGGAGTCCAGGTCCATGGTTTGTGCTCTGGGTCTGCTTGGTGCTGGTGGTGAACGTCGGCGAAGGGCAGGAAGAAAAACCTTTCGGTGAAACGTGCCTGGAGGACTTTACGGCAGGGGTGCCAGATTTGGTGCTGGATACAGACGCCTCCGTCCAGAATGGAGCCACCTTCTTGTCGTCCCCCATGGTCCCTCGGAGCAGGGACTGCATGAGAGCCTGCTGTAAGGACCCTGCTTGTAACCTGGCTCTCGTGGAGCAGGTCCCGGGCACAGAGGAAGACCACATCCAGGGCTGCTTTCTCCTCAACTGCCTCTACGAGCAGGCTTTCGTCTGCAGGTTTGCCAGGAAGATCGGCTTTCTCAACTTCTTGAGGAAGGACGTGTACGATTCCTACCTGGCAATGCAGGATCACAGATCTAGTGGTAAGGTGCCCGTAATGGATCTGTGCAAACCGGGGCTGGAAGAGCACTAACGGCCACTGGTGCCAGCTCCTCCAGCCGTCATTTGTGCAGCTCTACTGCCAAATGGTCGGGATAAAGCGATGTTAAAGATGGGGTTTCTATATGTCCCTCTGCCGCAAAGGTTTTCCCTAACTTTGATAAACTCACTTAAGAGCTGTGCCTCAGTTTACCTATTAGTAAACGGAGAGGGACTTGTTCTTTAACCCATTTGAAGCGGGTGGAGCGAGTGTTTACCAAATGCAGACTGAGTTTTTGATACTTGACAATGTAGAGAAAAAGGTACTGTTTTTCTTCTCCCTCCCCCCAGGCCTTTGAGGTTGGAAAGTGAAATCCTCTAAAAATCTACACACCACCCGCGTTTTAAAGGGCTGCATTAATCTCTTAATTGCTCAGGGGCTGGAGGCAGGACGCAATCCACTTACTTACCTTTCATTTTGCCACAGCCTGAATCTTGTGAGCAGCAGCCTGGATGGTGAGGTGCCTCGGTATCGCTCTGCTTGTTGGGGCTGGTCCTTGCTGCTGGGGGAGGGAGAGGGAGCAGCTGGGGGAGGCTGATTAGAAAACTCCCCCTTTGGAGGTGGGTTTCTCCTCTCCAGTCCCTGCTTCCCTGCTCTTGAAAGATTGCACCTGGACCCAGAAAACCAGGTGGAAAACAAACTAATCTGGAGCTGGCTGCCTGCCACATGCTCTGCCGTCTCCAAAGAAATGCAGTGTGTTCAGAAACGCTGAAAACACGGCAATTCCTCCTTTTGCCTCCTTCTTCCATGTTTTGGAGGAAGCCTAACGAGGCTGGGACGTCTCTAGCCTGGCTGGGTCTTTGGCAATCATAAAGAGTTTATTATATGTTGATGCCTGGGCAGGGCTGTTAGGGGATATCTGTATGGGTAATCCTCCTCACACCCCCTCCCAGCCCACCCGTGGCGGGGAAGGAAAGGATCTGTGAAGATGACAAGAGGAGCGTCCAGGTGGGTGCATGGGCTTGGGCTCGATGGCGTGAGCTGAACAGGTCTTTGATCTTCTGCTGGGATGTCCCAGCCTGTGAGCCTTGTAGGTGCTGGAGGTGTGAAATGGCACCAAACCCCACACTGACCACTTTTGTACATCCTAAGTAGCAGTGTGGGGGTTTCAGAGCAGGGCACGGCTCCTCTGGAGCAGCCCTTGGGTGTCGCTGCTTTAAGGAGCAACGTGGCAGAAGTGGTCCTCCTGTCCTCTCTCCCTCCTAGTTGCTTCCCACTGCATTTTAGGGCCTTCTGGTAAATCTCTATCCCACTGTTGCAGTAGTTGTCCTGCGTCTCCATTCCAGGCTCAAAATCTTACCACAGGAACTGCGGTTAGCAAGGAACTGAAGCCCACGTCACCAGGACTGGAGGTGACATGCTGGCAGCTGTCTGAACTCCTATATGCTTTGTTGTAGGAGGAAAAGGGAATGCATCATCTCCAGTACATCCTGATTTCACAAGATTAGATTAAAATACAATGTAGTGTTGAGCAATTCAGTCTCTTCACCTCTGTGGACCAGCACCCCATACAAGGAGACTGCAACCCCCTCCTCCCTGGGCTGGTCCCAGGGCCTGGCATCGCATGTGTGCGGGTCTCTAGAAAGTGTCCCTGGGTCACCGAGCTCTCCGTGCCACCAGCAGCGCTGTGTTTGCCAATCCACGGCACCTAGCTGGAGCATCCCAGCCATCGAGACGCAGGTGCTGCCTTGCAAACCATCCCTAATGCTACTTTCACAGATGCTGGGATGGCCGTGGTGGAGCAGGAAGACCCAGGAGGGCTTATCAGCGAGAAGTGAAAAACGTGCCAAAAATGCTGTTAGGGATACTCTGCCTGCCGAGGCGGGCATGCCCCTCCTCGCTCACGTAGGGCTTGCGCCACGATACCGCTGCGGGTGTAGGAAGGGCTCGGTCCCTTCTACACCCCGTGTTTGCGCTCTCGGAGGGTGCAGGGTGCCAGGCAGGTCTCCAGCCGTAGGATAGACACTGGGAAGCTCGTTACTTCGTGTTTGGATCGGGCTGCAATGGGAGTTTTCGATGGGAAACTTGTTTCCCTCCTCTCCTGAAATTTTTAGGCATTGTCTTTGATGGATACCAAAAGCTTTCTGAATCACCTTGAATGACATCGGAGGGCTGGCAGGAAAAGAAACAAAGGACTATTACTGTTTATTAATCCAGAGCTGAAAAGGAGTTATTTTACTGGAAAAATAGCAAATAGTAACGAGGGCTAAATCAGACCATACGAGCTGGGCCCTCCTCCCCACGGCAGTCGATGAGACACTTAATGCAGATCTCGATTTTGGTTCAGATCCAAACAAAAAACTCCAAAACAAAACCCCAAGCCCCCCCAGCCGTGATGCTGGAATTGGGTCCACGCAGGAGGAAGGGGCCTGTCTGGGCAGGAAGGCTGGCTGCCAGCGGGGGGGAGAGGGGAAGGGTGCGAAGGTGCGGGTGCAGGAGGCCAAGTGAAGGAGCCTCTGGGCGCTGAGCATGTCCTCCTGGCAGCATAAGGGAGCTCTACAGCATTTTTGCTTCCCGACCTTTTGAGGATGCCTGAAGAGGCCAGGTGATACGAGTGTTAAGGAAGCTGTTTTCGGCATGTCAGGTTTTCCTCCTAAATGTTTATAGGCAAAAAATCTTGGCCCAGATTTCAGACTGGAGACAAAACTGTCTAGTCTTCCTGCCGTATCGCTGTTAAAATATGAAGGTCTGTGGCTGCTCTGGAGCCCAGGGTATTGTCAGCCCCCTGAGACTGGCTCTGAAGGTCTGCAGGAAGCTTATATGCTGCTTTATCATCCATCCCTTTCCTTTATGTGCTGCTGTCAGGCGTCCTAGGAGCCTTTAGGGTATGCCTACGTGGCAATCTTCAGATGTCCTCTGCAATAATGAGGATTAAAAGCATGTTTTTTCTAGTGAATAGTGAAATATATATTTAGTGATCCCAGTGGATGACATTAAACAAAAATGCCACACGTTGCAAGACCCACGCTACTACTACAGGGAGCAGACCTGTTGAATTAAGAGGTTTATATGTGCTCAGGAGGAGACCAGATAACACCTGAAAGAGAAAGCACGGCTGGGGGCTGCTGAATGGGCAAATTTAATCTTGGAGTGTTTCCGGAGCCTGATGGAAGTAGCTGAAAGCTGGGAGAGCATCACGGGGGAAGCACTGTGTATGCTTGCCCTGTTCTTGCTCTTGCTCGAGCATGCACAGCGAGACCGTTGGCAACTGAACACAGGGACAGAGGCACCCCTGCTGTAACCCACTGCGGCCACTCTTTCGGTCTTACGACTTCAGGAAAACCTGTGGGTACAGGGAACAAGGAATACAGCTGAAATCCAGCTTCTGCACATCATCTGAGCATATTTTCAGTATTTTGGAGAACACGAGTTTCTGAGTCCTTTACAAGCTGGTGACGACAGCTTGGCTCTGTCTCTCGCCTGTTCCAGCTAACGTACAGCCTGAAGTCTCTGATGTTATTGTTAAAAGGCACTATCCTCTTAAACGATTCCCCAGCCTGAACTTTGATGCGAGTTTTCTGCCTGGCTCATTCGGGAGGGGCAGGCTCACCATGCACTTTATTGGTAATAATGGAGCCCAGTGTTTAAGTAACTACCCCGAGCTTATTCTGGTCTAGGCAAACCAGTTCTGGGTGTGAAACTGGAAAATAACCTCCCTGAACCTTTGTCCGTTTCTTGAACTGAACCTTTTGTGGTGGTTGTGAAATGCTGGGTGACACTCTCCTCCTCCTGTTGAATTCAGGGCTTGTGAGTGGGAGACGGGAAGCGCTGGGGAACCGCAGAGTTCCGGATGCGTCTGCTCCTGCCTCACCGTGGAGAGAGATTTGCAGGTTAAAACTTCGGTAATGCATTCAAAAAGGAGAGTTCCCCAAGTTTGAAGCTCATCCCTCTTCAAATGTTTGGTCCCGCGCTGGTTTCCGTTCTACGGACACGGTGCAACTAAAATGAGCGGTGCTGGGAGCCTGGCCGGGGCTGAGACAGGTCCGGTCACGGGTCTCCCCTTGGCTGATGTTGCTCAGCCCCGAGCCAGCTGCTCGTCCTCCAGCACCCAGCTCGGGCCAGGAGAGGGGGAATTGCAGCTTCAGTACCCACGGCACAGATTCAGAGGCTAAATACGTACTGGAAGGGCCCTCGGAGACCACCCCGTCCAGCTCCCTGCTCGGAGCAGGTGATGAGCGGCTTCCGCTCCACTTGCTGTGAAATTTCTCTTTGTCACGCAGAATTTACTGAAGTGCCGCGTGTTGTGGCTACCTCACGTCTTGTCTCTGGAGCTATTTAAGGAGACTGGAGGAACAAACCGATCTTTACTAAAATGGCACAAAGACCCGCGGGAGAGTCTTTCCCTCTGCCCGCTAAAGCAAGTTGGACTGGTTTCCCACACCCTGAGGAAGGATGGAAGGAGCCTGGCGGCAGCAGCAGATTGCATTATTCTGAAAATATAATCCGTTCAGTCGTGCTGTATTGTTTTAGAGAGGTTAAGTTGACTTGCTGTGTGCACCTCTTACAAACCACTATAGAAACCTCTAGAAATTAATGCTGAGAGCTGCTGGGCTCTGCATGAGATGTCAGAAAACTATATGGCTTTATCATGACTGTACTTGCTGCCCAGCCAGGATGAATCCCCGCAGAAAGAGCCTGTATTTCTCTTTCTCCAGGCACTATGTTGCATTGCCTTGTTCCCTTCTCCCTCTCCCCCTCCTCAGGCAAATTAACACTGTAGCAGCAGCAGCAGCATCCTTCATTACCAATGGAGAGTTTTCTACTGTTGATGGGCGAGATTCGAATAAACCCTGCCTGAAAGCTGTTGGCTTTTGAATGACTTCCCTGGAAGCAACGCAAGAGCAGAATTTTAGCATTTGTGGGGAAAGCTGTGCTGCTGCCCGCCTCTGCCCACCTGCTTTTGCCGCAGGCAGGCTCAGCTGGCTTCTGACTGCTTGAAATCTCCGAGGTTGTCTCTCTCACGGACGCTGGAATTTGGGTGCCCTCATTTCTGTGTCCTGTCTCTGCTACTGGCCTGCCCAGTGGCTTTCAGCAGCGGCTTTTGTCCCCAGTGGGGTTCTTCCCTTCGCAGTGCCTCAGTGTCCCCAGCGCAAGCCGCACTCGTCTCGTTTGTAAGGTGCTGCTGCAACGGCAGACAACAGCGGTGACCATGAGAAAGCTTTCCAGCTCTTTCTAGTGGCAACCTTAAATCATTCTGAGGCGTTTTCACGCACTGCTTTATAGTCTCAAGTACTCAGGGTGTATCTGCATGAGCGCTGGAATGGAGGAAATCTGGTTTTCTGTGAATTTGTGTCTCGAGGGCAAGAGCTGGTATCTGAGCTCCAAAAGAGAAATCCCCAAACTGGGAGCTTTGCAAGTGCTTTCTGCTGTGGGATTTGACTGGTGCCTGCATGTTCGGATAGCGAGGTCCCTGGTGGGGTCTCTCCCCCCACCTAGATGCTTACTTTTGCAGCCCTTGTAGGAATTTAATATCTTTTAGATTCCTGTTCCCCCATCAACTTTGGTTCAAGTTTACTCATTGTTAGAGGTGAAGCCAGACAAACCACTGACTGCATAAACCTTAAAACTAGATGAAATTTTTAAAAAAGCAAAAAACAGGGACTGAGGCATGAATACACTGTGAGCCATATAAATTTGTTTTTAAGCATTTTGGATTTACTCTATCAAGCTTTTCTCCGGGATCATAAAGAAAAGATATTTCACCTTCTGATGTATTTTATAAATGGAAGCAGAAGTTGTCACTTAACGATGTGACTCCAGGAGCATGTGTTCCACAGTAAAGAGCACGACACAGAACAGCATCATAAAGCTTTACTCTTCCTGTTAACTACAGAGTTTTACAGCAGAAACTTTCCATAGTCAAAAGAGCATTATAGCGAAACTTTCATTTTGCAAACAGGCTTTCAGAGCAAAACAAACTGAACGGAGAATCTTCCTTCTACGAGCAGTTTGTTGATCCTCACTCTGGCTCAGTCAGCACTCGGGTATCATAGAATCATAGAATAGTTTGGGTTGGAAAGGACCTTTAAAGGTCACCTAGTCCAACCCCCCTGCCATGGGCAGGGACATCTTCAACTAGATCAGGTTGCTCAGAGCCCCGTCCAGCCTGACCTTGAATGTTCCCAGGATGGGGCATCTACCACCTCTCTGGGCAACCTGTGCCAGGGCTTCACCACCCTCATTGTAAAAAATTTCTTCCTTATATCTAGTCTGAATCCACCCTCTTTTACTTTAAAACCATTCCCCCTTGTCCTGTCGCAACAGGCCCTGCTAAAAAGTTTGTCCCCATCTTTCTTATAAGCCCCCTTTAAGTACTGAAAGGTTGCAATAAGGTCTCCCCAAAGCCTTCTCTTCTCCAGGCTGAACAACCCCAGCTCTCTCAGCCTCTCTTCATAGGAGAGGCGTTCCATCCCCTTGATCATTTTTGTGGCCTCCTCTGGACCCACTCCAACAGGTCCACATCCTTCTGGACATGAAGCTCAGATGGAGAAAAGCCACGTTGCCACTGAAGGCTTCATATAGTCAGTGTAGCAGAAATAGTCCAAAGTCACTGAGCTTTCAAACGTCCTGAGGAGAAACGGGAGAGACTTGAAAATGGAGTCCTTCATTTCTAGCGGGAGTTCCTCCTTGGCAGTCACTGCACATAAGCAAATACTCTGACTATTTCTCTGGAGGTGAGGAGGGTCCGGCAATTTGGCTAATCAGAGATGGAATCTGGAGAGGTTGCTGACCCATTGATCAGAACCAACCTTTTACTTCACCGTGCAATCCGCAACCCAAAGTAATTAAATTGACCTGTAGAGAAATATGTGGCCTGCAATTTTTTTTTTTTAAGTGTACATGCTTAAAAATTATAATGAAAAAACATGATTTGGGATTGTTGTGAGTTAATGACCGGCCTCTGCAGTGCTGAAGAACTGGTCTTTCCCTTGTGCAATCGCATCCACCTACTGGGCTCACCCTGGCAGGAGGGCGGCAGGGAGCAGGCTGCGCTTTTCCCTGGCAGGGTCATGGTGTTTGCCTGGGAGGAATGGCAGGAATGTGTCCCCTTTCCAGGGCTGTGGGGCTGTTTTTCCCTGTTTGGTTTGGAAGGCGTTGCCAGCTCCAGTCATTGCTTTCACCTATGAGTGTTCTTGTGGCAAGACCGCTTGAAAATAAAGCGAAACTCCCTTTATTTGTTCTACTGGCCCTGCTCAAAACCAAGAGGTGCCAGACTTTCTTGGCCCTGCTTGGCGTCTTTCAGCAAGCAGCCTTTGTGCCTGATTGAGACAGGACCCGTCACTCTGGGATGCAGCCCTGAGGAAAGAGCAGCAGGGAGGTATGCCTCACCCAAAACTGAAAGGACACCAGGGTGGGCATCTTGTGATGCAGGTATTGTCTTCCTGGCCTCTTTTAGTCCAGCTGGGTATTCTCTGCCTATTTTGGTGGTTGGATCAAGCTCGACAGTATGAGCTTCATCCCGTATTGTTCCCACCGATTACTTACATGAAAAGATGGAATAAACGATAAAACCAGTGACAGACTGCAGAGAGCACACAAGACCGGTGCGATAAATGTAACCAGAAGCCCTGCAGCTGCACAAGCTAGAAGTGGCTGACCTCTTCTCATGCAGTAAAACCGCAGCCCCGTCAGCCCGGCGAGGAGGGAGATAAGCTGCAGGGCTGCAGCTGGGGAGCAGGCTGCAGGGGGAACCTCCGAGGGCTGCTACGCACATACCCTCCCCGATTCTGCAGCCGAAGAGGCTGAGCGCAATGCTCGAACGTGGAAACAAGGGAAGGTTTGTTTCCCCTGTGGCTTTCCGGTGGCAGCAGCATTTGTAAGACCAGGATAGAATGAATTATGTCTTCATTTGGTAAAAGATACTAGAAAATAGAAGATTCTGGGTGGATTTGTGGTAACTGATCTGGAATACGTGTTGCAAAGCCCTCTATCCTACTGAGTTTAGTGATGAAAGAACAAAACAGTAGCTTGTTTGGAATGTCAGGTTTATTTGTTGTATGCCTTACGTTAAAGGTCCCTTAAGTAGGCTCTAGCAAGAGTCAGCAGCTGGGACCTGAATCCAGAAACACTCAAACAGGGAATTCGGAACAAGTCTACAACAGTGAAAATAATTAGCTGATGGAGTATTTTTCTTCGGGGTTTGGGCACTAATCCTCTTCTTCAGTCACAGTCGATATAACAGTGTAATGGTAGCGTGATTGATATCTAGCTTATAAATGACGATCGATGCCTTTACAAAAGACTCAGGCTGAACTTGAACGTTGAGTCTTGGACTTGGTACAGGCGCTACCAGGTGGAGTTTTATGGGTTGAGCTATGCGGGAAGGCTGCGATCAGAGACGTTCAGGCCGAAAGGAGTTCTGAGTCGGGCTCAACGGTGTCGTTGTATAGGCTGTTCTTGCTGGCACGGGCAGGGATCAGTTTTCATCTCTTACAGTCTGGAAAAGCATTTAATGGATTGTGGAGGCTGCTGGTAAGCTAATCCGTGGAATGGCACAAAAATAATGATCTCATGAATGGCATTTGTGTGCTTTTTTTAAGGCACGCGTGTCAGAGAGTAGGGTGGAAGATGAGGTGGAGGAAATCCCACATTGCATAGCTCTGGTTAAGTACGCTAACATAGTGCTTAGCGATGGTGGTAGGAACGATGAGAATCCGTTCCACATTCTTCAACACCCACATCAGGTCATCTCCCTAAGCGAAGGGTGGAGATTGCTCTGCGCTGTTTTGCGAGGATGCGGTCCGACGGTCAGAAGCACAATGGCTGCAGCCACAGGGACACCCTCTTACGGTGGTTCCTGTGGGCAGAAGCGGTCAGGGAGCCAACTGGCTCAAAGGCACTACCAGAGTGGGTTGCGGAGTTACCAAATTAGTGAGGGCAGTAATAACGGTATTGATTGCCTGTTGCTTGCTCAGGCTGCAAGAAGCACAGCTGTATAAAAGTGTTTTCCTTTCAGTGGTTGAAGTCTGTACTGATTTAGCCTGGAAGAATCTCCCTCCCTTGTCTTCCTGTAATGGAGACAAGGACCGGACACTTCAGCCTCTTACCCAAGCCTTGTTCTGCATTTCTTCTGCAGATGACCATCCTCCGATAGCCCGCACTGGCATGGACATGAGGGTACAGCCAGGGGAGCCAGTGATGCTGAGAGGCACAGAGAGCACGGATGACCGAGGGATAGTCAGCTATGAATGGAAACAGGTCCTCGGCGACCCCTCCGTGGAAATGAAGGTAAGGAGCTGCAGGAAGGAAGCAGCTTGCTCAGCGTCACCTGTGGTCTGCACTAGGTTGGGCTCTCACAGCCACTGACTTAGAGGTCACCTTGTCCTTCCCTCCTCAAGCCAGTCCACCCACGAGCCTGTTCCCAAAAGCTATGGAGCACTCCTCGTGGTCGCTCCCACCCTCTTGCACACTACTGGGACGTGGCATTTCTTGGCCTCATCAGGTCTCAGGCTCCCTGCACCAGGATGCCATCTCAAACCTTCCTGAGCAACACCTGATCTGCCTGGCTGGGAGCACCCGCGAGGGCAGCAGCTTCGGTGCACGAGCTGCCCCTGCTCCTGAGCTCCTGTAGTTCAGTGAGGGGCCTGCCCTTAGTTTTGCTCTGCTCCGCTTTGGTGCTTCTCCTCCTCTGGCTGTGAATAATCTAGTCTCAGGCTCTGCTTCTGTTCTCCTGGGGCTTTTCCTGGACTTCGCCTCTCTTTAGAGCATAGGTTCCTCCTCCTATTTTATCTGAGCTGGAGCAGAAGTCATGTCTCCAAGAGACACCAAGATCTCTGGGGTGTGAACACTGCCTATCTGATAGACGTTAAATGTGAATTGTGGCTTTAGAAGAGCTAATGATTACTGTTAACTTCTGCAAAATGCTCTGGAAAGCCTTGGAGCTTTCCTATGGAGCTCTTGTGGTACCTTTTGGAAGAATTAGCAAATGAGCGCATCAGGCCCACCGCTGATGGGTGCTGAGGGGGCTGTGGAAATCTGGAAGTGCTCCTTTCCTTTTCCCTTCCCCTTAGCCCAAGGAAAGCAACTTTCAGGGGGGAAAGAAAAAAAAGAGTCCTCTAGCATTATGCTGTGTTAACTACATTAAGTTGATATATGGCAACACTCTGTTCTCTTGGAACCTAACCAAAAAGGCAGATAGCATGGAAATGGAGGCCCAATATTGTTAGCAAATATAGGAAAAAAGTTCGTGTCAATAATATCACAGCTTTCTATTCCGACAAAATAATTCACTCTCTTTTAGAAACCTCTCAGCAGGCAAAGAAATAGGCACTCATTTCCATCTCTAAAACTAAATATACTTGTCATATTCAAAATGAAAGAATATATATTTTTTAAATACACCTAGCTTATTTCCTACGTACTGAGTAAATGATTCATAATAGGTTTTATTTTTTAAAAAGTAAAATAAAAACTACAGGTATTTCAGCCCTCTCCAAAGATTTTTATTTTCCCTCGTGCCTTCACAATGACCCAAAATATGAAATATCTAATTACGCTTGTGGTAGTTTTTCTCTCTGCTATTCCAAACATCTGCCTGGGGGTTTCCATCCAAGATCCTTTCTTCCTAATGCAGGAATGTGGGCCTTGCATGGCTTCACTCACTCCCTCATTAGAGGTGCCTTCTTCTGCATAAACCTTTCTTTTACATTCTCAGAAGCACGAAGAAGATCAGGTAGAAATCTCCAACCTGCAGGCGGGGACGTACATCTTCCAGCTTACTGTCACGGACACTGCACAACAGCAAGACTTCACCAACATCACCATCATGGTGCTGAATTCCGAGCAGACTGAAGGTGAGCCTGATCCCACGGATGGCTAGCTGGAGTCCCCAAGCCTGGGTGCTGCTCTGGCATTACTGATGCTCTTCTCAGAGGGGTAGATGGGAAAAGAGCACAACCAGGAGACCGGACTTGCATGTCAACTTTTCCCAGTAAAAGCCTGCACCTGACCAGTAGTGGAAGGTCTCCACATTCATAGTGGTCTTGCAGAAGAGGTGGCCTGCAGTATAACCCCATCCTCTCTGCATGTCATTGCCCTCTGCTGGGTGACGCCAGAGTGGCTGAAGCCCAAGGTGCAACTGAGGGTGTAAGACAGGAAAACCTGAAAGGTCTTGTTGACTCCGTGGTTTTGCTGTGAAGGCCCTAATTCCCTTAAGCTGCAGGATAGGTGGAGCCATCTGCGTGACATTCAAAGTGTCCCTGGCTTTATTTATATGTTTTACTTTAATGGCCTTGTTTAATGATCAAAATGTTCAGCGTTACAAATGCATTAAGAGCAAGGAGTTCTTGAACAAATGGTTGACTCGTAGCTAAGCAGGGAATTTCTCCTCCTACCACAGGTACCATGAAAATATAAGAACAGTCAAGTGACGCTAATGGTCTGTCCAAAATCCAGTACACTGTATCCAACAGCATCCAGAGGTTGATACTTTGGAAAGAGTACAAGAATATGACATGCTATCAGTAAATCCCTACTATGCTTGGCTAGTCCCCAAGCAATTTGCAGCTGGGAGATTTTTTTAAGCAGAAGATGGTGTCTTTGTGTTTAATAGCCATGGATGAATCCCTTTTTGACCTCATGTAATCTTTGCACAGCAGTAACATCCTGAAGCAAGGAGTTTCACAGCTTAACTATGTGCTGTGTGGAGAAGCAGCTCCTTTTGTTTTATGGATGTGGCACCTTCTAATTTGATTTTGTGACCCTGCCTTTCATATAAGAAAATATATACCATGATTCCCTACTCACCTTCTCCACGCTGCTCAAGATTTTATAAATCTTTCAGACAAGCGTCCACGCTGTTGACGAACTTTCCTTTGGAAGATTTTCTCCTTTGTATATGTGAAGGCAAAGCAAGCTAACCAGAGCCTTTTATGTTAACTTTCTTCATAGAGCATTGTTTGACTCCTAAGAAGGTGGGTTGGTGTCGGGGATCTTTTCCACGTTGGTTTTACAACCCGAGCCTTCAGCAGTGTGAGGAGTTCATTTTTGGCGGCTGCAAGCCCAACAAGAATAACTACTTACGGGAAGAGGAGTGTCAACTCGCCTGCAAGAATGTTAGAGGTGAGTCGTCTTCAAAAACCAGCCCCCTCTTTCTCATAGGACTGGGATGACCGTGTGGGCAGGTGCTGCAGCTTCTTGGCTGGCAGCTAGTTAGAGCCCAGAGAGCTGAGGAGACCAGGCTAATTATGGATGGGGAGTCCTAGTCTTACACTGCCAACATATCTGACCCAGCTCCTGGAGCACCGCTCCCCTGGTCAGTGTCCCTGCTGTGTCTCTGGCTGCAGAAACTCTCACCGAACCTTCGTGTCACATCTGAAACCTAAATTCAGGCATTGTGCTGTGGGAGAGCCAGAAGTGCTTCACTCCCAAAAGGAAGTCAATCTTCCTCCTTGGCACCCTTTTAGCCAAGTGCTGCCTCAGATAAACGGGCTGAGCCTCTGCCAGCCCCTTTGCGGTGCACAGCTTGAGGAGGAGGCAAAAGCCTTGGAAAAGAAAGGCCGTTTGGGAACGCTCTAGCTAGTGGTGGGAAGTTCTCCTGTGCTCCTCCAGGCCTGCCTCACGTGGGTACTACCCATCTGGGGTCTCTGGGTGGTGGGCATCCGTATTTCCCCTCCGTAACCCCTACTTGCTTCCAGAAAATATGCACTTCTTAGGTGAGATATGAAGGCAATATAAAGCTGACCTTGAGCTGACAAAATGGTGTGGTGGTAAATTTATTTTATTTTTCCTCTTGTCTCTGCAGGTTCTGTTGGTGGGCGACAACAGCCAGGTGAGCCTCCCGTACCACTGTGTAATCCTGCTGGGAGCTCAGGCTCAGTGTCTCACGTCCATTCCTGTGGCTTTTGATTAGCACTCAGTCACTGTGGAAAATGAGGCACTGGAGACTAATTTCTTTATTAAGCCTTTCACTTTCATGTCATAGGATAATTCAGGTTGGGGATTACCTCTAGAGGTCATCTGGCCCAACCCACTACTCAAAGCAGGGCCAGCTTTGAGTCACATTGGGTTGCTCAGGACTGCATCCAGTCCAGTTTGGGGTATCTCTGACGAAGGAGATTTTATACTTTCTCTGGTCAAACTGTGCCAGTGTTTGATGACCCTCGTTATAATTTTTTTCCCCTTATATCGAATCACTTTCCCTTGTGGCAACTCTGTCTGTTGCTGCTCATCTTATTACTGTGCACCTCCAAAATGAGTCTGTTTCTGCCTTTTCCATAACCTCACGCTAGGTCTCTTGTGCTCCAGCCCCTTGCTGAGTCTCTACTGGATTCACTCCAGTATGCCAATGTCTTTTGTGCACTGGGGAGCTCAGAACTGGGCACGGTACTCAGCACTTGGGACCACCTCTGGAGCAGAGAGGAATAACCGCTCTCCTCCATTGGCTCTCGCAGCCCGGTGTGCAGGTTTCAGTTTGGCTTTCCTAATTTAATCCCCCATGCTCGGGCAATGCCTCCATATTCTTCCTGAGTAGCTCATTCCTGCTTCTACCTTCTGTGTACTTCTTTTTTGAGAGGAAGCATGACTGTTCCCAGAGCAATTTATAAATTCATTTATAAATTCATTTATAAACCAGAAATTTTTTTTTATTTTTTTTTTTTGTGTCCAGGGTGGCACTGAAGAGAGAACTTAACCAATCTGCCTTGTTTCTTGTCTGCCAGCCCTATCAGCAGCTTTTAAGTCCTTCATAAAGCATCTGTGTGGCAGGGAGAAGCAATGAATTTTAATGAGCTATCTGAACTGTTTCTGATGCAGTGTGCAATGGGAACTGTCAGTCCCCCTTCTTCAGATGCAAGGATGGCTGCTGCGTTGATGCCTATCTGGAGTGCGATGAAACGCTCGACTGTGCTGATGGATCGGACGAGATGTATTGTGAACAATGTAAGTACTTCACGTTCTGGGTTAGACAACTTAGTATCTGCCCAGGGATGAGTGCACTATAAGTTACAGGTGTTGATTCAATGCTTTTTGGTGCCTTCTGTTCTTATCTCCTGACCCTGCATTACCTCTTCCCGCAGTATTATATTTGCAGGTTCTGCCATCTCCCATCTCTCTGCTGACTGCAAGAGCTGATCTTCCTTCTGGGATGTTTCCTGCCTCTTAAATACTCTTCGACTCTCTTCTCTGCACCTGTCTGTGAGACTTCAGAGCCTGTCCTCCCCTCCCCTTCCAATATTTTTCTCACTGAATGACCTTACCTGCTCTTACCTGGATTTCTCCCAGTCTGTCCAGTGTCACAGTCCCCTTAACATCCTCCCGTTATGCTAATGTAAATGCACAGTGGTGAGCTGCCCAAGTCTGCAATCCCTCCTCTCTCCCTCCCTCCCTCTTCTGACGGAATTCCCAGTCTCTTTCCTATATGTAGGTGTTTTGTTGCCTTTTTAGGTTGCAAGCATACGATTCATCTCTCTTGCCCTCTTATATCCTACACTAGTGCTCTTTCACACTTCTTAAAGCCTGGAGCGATAGCAGTTTCCCCATACTTCTTGATGGAAAAAGGAATAAGGAAGCAGCCTTTGTTTTCCTTAGTTTTGTCTCTGTATTTGTGGAACAGAAATCGGGAATAGTTTCTCATTATTACGTTTTATTTTTCCCATGTTCCTCTCATAGCTTTGAGATATTCAAGAACCTCAAATTTTATCTCCCTTTCCCTGGCTTGTGATAGCAAAGGAACGTGCAGGAAAGCCCCGTCTGCCCATGTCTGCATGGACGGAGGCATTTCTTTTGGATTCAATTGGTGAGAGAAGTTTTAACATGAAATGTTTCTCTTGCAGATGCTCGTGAGTTCAACAGGCTGCAGAAAATCAATGTCACACATAAGCAAGGTACGTACTGTCCGGAGCACCTGGGCTGATATCTACCAGCTTTTGGTTTTTTCTTCCGTCTGTTGTTTCATGGTAAAACTGCTTCCCTGTATAATTCCAAAAACGGGTGTAGCATCTGGGTAGCCCCTGTACTAAAAATGAGCAAGGGCCTGTTCCCTGACCTTGAGGACAGCTGTTTATAGCAGGCTTTCACTCTCCTACCTGCACTTTTTCCACCCAAGCGGGTCTCGTGCATATTGCCTGGTGGGCACAGTACCTGGCCTGTACAAAACCCTGCAGCACTTTTTTGGAAATAGTGCAAACCAAAGTAGTGTGGGGGACACAACAATGGCAGAATACGAGAAATCATATCCCTGTGCTCGATCCCATCCCTTTGCCTTGTTTGTACTAGTGTAGACAGTGGCACTATCACTGGGCTAAAAGAGTATATCCCAAGTCAGCTTAAATGCAGCTTGCTCGTAGAGAAGACCCGAGCAGAACTGTGGTTTCTGTGTGTCCAGGCTCTTCGTGTTCTCTTCTGCCTCCCAAGGAGGACAGGTCATTTCTGCAGGGGATTGAATCCAAGGTCTAGCATGACTGCACGCTCCGATGTTCCTTTTTCCTCCTCGCCAGTCGGCTTTATGGGCAGGTGACAGCTCACCTTGGCAATGCCAATTTGAGCAGCTGGCAACTGGGCAGTGGGGACCCGAGAGCCACTGCTCTGGCTATGGATTCCCTCTACCATGGTGCTTGTGCTCTTCTGTTGTGAGCAGAAAATGTTGCTGCTCTGGCAACACACTGCTTGGGCTAGAGCACCTCTCCCTTCCTTTGCCAGGTCACTGTGTGGACTTGCCTGATACTGGACAGTGCACCGAGAGCATCCCCCGCTGGTACTATAACCCATTCTCTGAGAAATGTGACCCCTTCACCTACGGGGGCTGTGGTGGCAACAACAACAACTTTGAAGAAGAGGAAGAGTGCCTGAAATCATGTTCAGGCATCACAAGTAAGCAGACAGAGTGGGGGCTGGAGTTTTACTGATCAAACTATGAAAATCACTCCGGATTAAATTGGGTGGTCCCAAAGAGGCAGTGACATGGGAGCTTTCAGTCAAAGCAGCTCAGCTCTCAAACCCTGGCCATGTCTGACGGTGTTCTTCAACATGACCGATGGCTTACGGGGAACGGTGTGTATCTACAGCATCTTTCGGCAATGCAGCCTGTCATTTCTCAGAGCTGGAAAACATTTTGGGTGCTGATGTTGAAAAAGGGACAGAGGAGGATGACAAAACTAACCAGAGTTACGGTATGGCCTCTCTAAAGAGAATCTAACTTTCTAGCTTGGCGCCAGTTCTCCCCAAGTGGGAGGGGAGAAATTAAGAAAATCCTCAATGACACATATTAGGCAGAAGTTTTAAACAAGCAAGAGGGAAAGGTTTACGCTGTAGAGCTTTGTACGTGTTGCTGTGGAGGCCAACAGCTGAAACAGGAGGAATTCTGCCAAGCTCTATCTGTTAGGAGGTAAACTATCGCTGCTTTTCTGAAGTGCCACCCTCAGCTACACTGTGCTTCACAGCCTGCCCTGAGAGCTCAGTACCGCGGCTGTCAAGAGGGATGCTGTGTGCGTTCAGTCATACAGAGCACTGGAAATATGCTCCTCAGAAACCTGCTTTATCCCTTGTTCCCAACCTTCTTTGTAAAACTTTTTTCCCCCTCTCTGCTCCCAATTCAGAAGCAGATGCCATTGGCCGGAGATGGGAATCATTTGAGTCCCAAAGTGCTATCTTAAGTGAGTAACAGTTTTTCCTACAGATCTTCCTTGTTGCTTTTACCCTGTCCTGAAAAATATTTTGTCTTTCCTTGCAAATATTAGCCTTCCCTCCCACCCGCCTTTTGAAGCTGAGGGAGCAATGTGGGATTTGTGGGATGCTAGCAGTGGCAAGAGATGCTCCTGTGCACTGTGCATCTGTGGTCCAATTTCTCCATTGTCTGTGACTCAGTAGCTCATATCAGAGGCTCCTGATTTTCCTTCCATCAACTTGTATGAATGCTCCACTGTTCAACATCAAAAAATGGCAAGTAAAATTCTTCCTAAGGGCCAAGTTCACATAAGGACCACTAACTTCTGCAAGAAAGAAGGCCCAAAGGGGTATGTGAATAATGTTGGGTGTTAGACTGTGGGGAAATCTGATGACCCTATACACCCTCTCTACAACTGTAAAGAACACCAAACCTATTGAATTACAAGTTCTTAAAAGAATATCACGTTAAGGTTGGTGTCCTTTCACCACGGAGCTGTAAGGCCTCTTTTTTCAGTAGAGACCTCCTGAAATTATACACTTCTGTTCTTCAACCCTAGAGATTGATTTAATCCTCATATTCACACCAGCTCTCAAATGCATCATGTTTGACCGTCTCCACTGATGATGCAGGAGTTTGGTTGGCTGTAGAAGACCAAGTGCTCCCAGCATTGCTACGAGCTCATTCCCCCCAGACTCAGCCTATCCACCATAGCTCACTCCGACAGCGTTATCCCAACCAGGAGGTGCTTTCTGCGACCACCCCTTGGTGGCCCCCCTGTTGACATATGAAGCCAAGGCCAGCGTTGCAGAAGGGCTTGATATTCATAGAGGTGTCAAATGGCCAAGGCTGCCGAAGTTACCGAATAGCCTTTAGAGGGCGTGGTGCATCTGGGAAATGATGGGAACCGTAATTTGGGAGAGACAGGCTGGCTATACCCTGGCCATACCCTTATGCCATGTGGTTGCCTTCTTTCTTCTTTGCCCAGTTGTGCAGTGACCACCCTGCTGTCAGGCCAGCTAGCGCCCATCTCTTCTCTTTGCCAGCACAGCTTCTGCAGCAGCTTTTCTGCTTGCTTCTTCCCGACTGCCCCTGCTGCATCAGAGCTCGTGGAGCAGCCCTTCTAACGTGTTCCTGTATCCCCCGCAGGTGTCTTTGAGGTAGTGATTGCCGTGGTCCTCGGGATCTGCATCATGGTGGTCCTGGCGATCATCGGCTACTTCTTCCTGAAGAACAGGAAGAAGAACAGCCGCCGCCGACAGCCGACCACTGCTACCAACTCAACCCTCTCCACCACAGAGGACACTGAGCATCTGTTTTACAGCAGTGCCACCAAACCAGTCTGACCTACAGCCTCTCTCTCTCCAGTCCAGCACTGGGGCACTTCCCAAAACTTCTGGAGTTCTGTTTTTAGACATGGGCCTGTGCCTGAAGGACTCTTTCTCTTCGAAGACATTTGTAGCATCAGGCCAAGATCTAGCCATGATTTGGCAGTACTAGTGTTTGTGATTGTCTTGGCTAAATGGCTGCTCTGGAAAGTGAGGATCTGGGAGCATTTTGATGCTCTCTGATGTCTATCCCTTCCTAACCTCAAACAATCCAGTGAAACTCTGAATTACATCTTTCTTCCTGCTCAAACCCGGAACACAACTCCGCTCAACTTACCGAAGAACCCTGGGACTGGATCTGTGTAGCGTTCACGTTGGTGAACGGTGCAAGCTCACCAGAGCCAGCAATTTTTTGTTTGCAGTGCCACTTTCTTCCATCCAACATCGTATTTTCCTCCCTTTCCCCCAGTCCTCTGTAAGGTGGCCCTGCCTCCCGGCAGCCCTCCTGGTCCTGGTGAGCCTCTTGAGGGCTGTGAGATTCACATAACTGTCCAGACCTGTTCCAAGGGCCCTGTGACACTCTCCAGTGGTTCCTATTTTTGAGACGGAAGGAAACAGAAATACCTGCTTTAATCACTAGGCTTTGCTTTTTAACAGAAAAGCACACCTAGATTTTTTTCTGCCTGGCTGCCATGTTACAGCCTCCTATGTACAGTACGTGTCCATTTTCTCTCTGTGTGTTGCCCTGGTCGCTTTTCCAGTGTTCAGTCTGAACCCAAACGCATTGAGAAAATATCTATTTATTCTCACACGAAAGGAAAGGAAATGTCCCTACTTTTTCTGCTGACGGTGAGAGGAGGGTGGAAGAACCCACCTCCCTCGCAGTTGGACCTTTGCTGCAGCTTTGATTTTACTGGGCTCTCCTCCGAGCACGCAGCCTGACCCGAGTCCCTGGCATCTCCCAGAGCGCAGGAGTGGGCTGGATACCACCGGCTAATGTCCCCGGGCTTCCTCGCTCCTGCTGGCCCGTCCCTCCCGCTGCAAGATGAGCCCAGCCCCGGGAGGTCCAGAGCTCATCCCTGGCCCCATGGCAGCGTGTGACATCCCCGCTTCGGCGAGGTCCCATCCGTTTCCCCGTAGGCTGTTTGCAGTGAGGCGCTTCCCAGATCTGTTCTGCTGCATCTCTGTTGTCCAGGCTTGTACCTCCGGGAGCTGAGGACTTCTGTTGGGGGCAGAAGCTGCTATTTCTGAAGTGCCTGGTACGCTTTGTCGGCTGTGGGGTTGGCACCAATCCCCAAACTTCCAGTGCCTGCTGCTCTTGGAAAATTCCTGCTGTGAAGAGAGAGGAAATCGGTGCGTGTGTGTCTGCATGTGTGTCTGCGCGCGTGCGTGTGTGCAAGAAGCGTAAATCTATCTACAGACTTTAGGTTAAATGCTTGGACCCTTTCAGGGCTGAGGGCAGAGTGACTCTGGAAGGCTCAGGGCACGGCTCGGGTCCTCTCGGGTGCAGCTCCAGGAGAGCTGCCTCGTTGGGCCGCTGCCTGGGCTGGAAGGGAAGAAAGCGCAGCCCACAGCCTGCTGGCAATCTGACTGCACGCTTCTCCCCAGTGTCCCTGGGGCTGGTCAGATTCCTCCACGGCTTTTCATGATCCGTCTCGTATCGTGTCTTCCATCTCTTTGTTTTTCCCACAGCCTATCATGGCCTATGCAATAAGCCTACCATCTCGATTTATTTTTTTGTGCGCTCACTCTGATAATAAAAAGGAATTGTTTGTCTTATCTGACTTGGGAGTGGTGTCTGAGAAGCAACGACCCGCAGAGGGGGGCAGGTACCGTTCCCATGCCTGCTATCTCGCACCCTTTCATCCGCCCAGACTGCGGTAGCTCAGGGGAGAGCGCTCGGGTGTTGCTGCAGCTGCAGCGGTCCCGTGGCTTGGGGAGGGCTGGGAGGGGGGGATGCGACGTGTGTGGATACCTGGAGAAGGCAACTACGGCGAGAGGCGTGCTGGGAGTGAGATCATCACCCACGAAGTCACCCAGAGAGCAAGGCAGGGTGTAACCTGAAACTGGGTTCCAGCTGGTCGGACTGGTTTGGGGTTTGGGTCTGAAACCAAAAGCAGACACTATTCTTCAGACAGGAGTTGCTCTAGCTGTGTCTCCAGGCTGGTGACGGCTCAGGCACTGCCATGTAAAGTTAGCTAAATGTACATTTGGCTAATCGGCAATGGATATGTATGGGAACCAGGCGAACCTGCCCCTGCCTCACTGACCTGGCAGCGCTGGGCCTCCAAACGCTGCTCCGCAGCGGGAAGGCTTTCTCCCCTGCGCTCTGCTCTGGATGTGGGGTTTGCTTTGTCACTCTCTTCCCCGCTCTACCCCAGCTCTCCCGTCCTGCCGTTTCCAGCTACTTATGGCTACGCTTTCCCCCGTGTCCCCTGAAGAGCTGCCCCAGGAGCAGCTCTCTGCTGAGCCCTGCTCTGCTCGGCCGACGGGGTCACCAGTCCCGGCACGGTGCGGGTAACCCCTGGCGTGAGAGTGCTGTTTGAAACCAAGGCTGCTTCTCTTGATAGTCTCCGAAGAGAGAAGGCGATGCATATTACAGTCTCTTTCACTTTTAAAGCACATCTTTGTGTCTCCTGGTGTTAGACATGGCCCTGATGGAGTCTGCAGGTCCGGCCAGAGCCCTCCCCTTTGCTTTGCAGCTTGCAAAACGCTTTCCCCTTCTGCCCAAAAAGCCAGAGGGCAGTGAGAGGGGCCGTAAGGGCAGGCGAAGGGGCCAGACCCCGCTCCCGCGTGGCACCCGGCGGGCACCCTCTGCTGCAAGGGGAGCTGCTGCTCCTGCCGCTGCCGGGCGCGGGGGGGACGGGGGCCGTGAAGAGTGCCACCATTTCGGTACGACGCGACCCAGGGAAGCTCAGACACGCAGCCGGCACCGGGGCCAAACCCAGGCAGCGAGGGGCCGTGCCGCACACCCACTCGTGTAACCGCGCACGCCGGGCGTCTGCATTCCCCGGGTTTTACCGTGTGGGGTCACTCGGGCTGCGCCAGCTGCTCGTGCCTGGGGAAAGGCCCCCGCACCCCTGTGCCCCCGGGCGTCCCACCCGCCTTCACCCTTCGCACCCGTCCACGAAACAAGGGTTTCTGCTCTCCGGGAAATCCCAGCTCTTTAAAATGGGTTTTTTTTTCAGAAGGGAACGGGAGCCCAGATTTTGAAACTTTCTGCAAAATGAAAATCCCCCTCCTCAAAACCCAGAATTGAAGACTGCCTCGCTGTCAGCTGATTCAGAAACATTTTTCGGTGAAAACTGAGCTGCCTTTTTTCACTGGCTGCGCCTGACGGTGAGCGAATCCTTGCTATTCCCCCAGCTGCGGCCAGAAACAAGCAGTTACGTGAAGTTGTTGGTTGGTTTTGGGCAGAGCTGCTCCTCCTGGCACAGAGCTCCCCAGTGTGTCCCCCCCTGAGCCCACCGCCCCCGCACGGCCGCTCTGCGATGCAGGGGGTCCGGAGCTGGCCCCTCGTCCTTCCAGTGTGTGCAGGCAATGTCTTCCCCACCGAGGTCAGCGTTTTCGAGGGGGTTGTTCGCACGGCTCACGGAGCCAAGCTCCTGCCGAGCCCTGGGAGCTGCTGCCCACCGTGCTGCTCCACCGAGGGGAACCTGCTGCCTCCTCACAAGTCTCCGGTCTGGCTTGGTGGTGGCCTCCACCTCTGCAGAAGGAAGACCGTCGAGCCTCTCCTGACCAGCAAAGCTTTTGACCCACCTTGCTTCCCCCGTCAGGAAGGAGGGCTTGCCCGAGTTTTTGGCTGAGTTAATCCCAGCGGGCCGGAGGGGACCTCGCAGGCTTTGTGTGGCTGCTGGGCTGGATGTAGGAAGCATTAGCTCACAGCTAAATATCGGGTGTCTCCGGCTTCCCTGTGGCACCATGGCTCTGCAAATAAACACAGCAGCCACCCCGGCACAAAAGCACTCCACAGTGGCAGGCCAGAACATTGTCCCCTGCACAAAAGCCACAGTGATGTGATACTTTCTGATAAGTTACTCGAGCTCTCTGGCCTAATTTATTGCTTAAGGAAGAAATTATTTTGGTTTTGAGGTCGAACAGTTCATTCAGGTGAAAAAGAGAGCTCTAAAGCTGAGGGGAAGAAGCAACGGGGTTGTCTGCAAGCTCTGCATAATGTAAAGAGAAATCTTGAATGTCGTTTTCCCCCCATTACTACAAGCTTTAGGAATGACCAGATTTGCTCCTACTGCAGTGTGCTTTGATCTCCTAAACAGAGCAGACGCAGATTTGAAGTGCCATGGCTAGTCCGGCATGTGGTAAGCAAACATTGCTCGCTAAAGTAGTGCCCGTGTGGGAAATAGCCTGTGAAAACTTTCCAGACACTCTTTTTTTTCTCCTTGAAGAAATTGGAAATACTCTGCCTTGGTCATCAAGCACAGAACTGCATGTTACTGCTTATAGCCACGGAGAAATAGAGTCAGCTATAGAAATTATAGCAGATCCGATCTCTTCTGCAGCATGTAAAAGGGCATGGAGGAACCCTTCTGCAAGGAAGCTTGGCTGACCAGTGTCACGGGGAAATGAGTGTTTCCTGGGCAAGGTGCCACCTGAGGCGTGACAGAGTTTCTGTGGCCCTTAGTCAATGGTTGCCTCTCCGAGATGTCCTCATCTCCAGCTGTGTCAGGAGTTTTGAAACGTACCATCGGTTCCTGTAACAGCTCTAGGAGATTTCGCAGAGGCCAGACCCAACGTTTAATTACGGTCTTCGCTAAGTTGCCCAGAGCCAGCCTACATGAGAAGATATACAAAATGACAGCGAGCAGTTGACGGGAGCTGCAGAGGCCAGGAGCCCTGCTGGAGCCAGCCGGGCGCTCCGGCAAGAAGAGGGGAAATTTTCCACAAGTCTTGGTGCAGACAAAGTGTCTGTGTCTTTGTTCTCTGCCCTGACACACCTGACACGCATGCCGGCTGCTTCAGGATTGTTAAAAAATATTTGTGACCGGTTGAAGCAAAGCATTGACCCAGGAATTCGAGCTGCTGGGACTCCCCCCAGCCAGAAACTCTTCTTTAAATTAAACGATAGTGTCCCTCTCACGTAGGCATCGTGGGAGCCCTTCCCTCCCCCAGCTGCACCCCCGGGGGACCCGGGCTCTGCTGCCTGCCTCCTGCCTGCGCCTCCACCGCCGGCTGCGGGCTGCACTGCTGCGTTTTGTGTTCGTTATGGGGTTATTGTTCAGAGCAGCTGCCCAGTGTGGTTTGCCAGCTCCTTTGAGATGTCCACAAGAGGGGGCAGCAATATCTTAATATCCCACCCGGTGTTGCCTTGGACACTACTGTCACACCAGCAGGGACATTGTGCACTGCTGGAGTTGGGTGCTAAGATGTGAGATGCTCCGGGCCTCTGTGAGCTCCATAGGATGTGAGGTCCTGTTCCCTTCCTCCCCATCTATGGTAATGTTATGGGCCATATTACCATACTCCCCCTGGTCTCGAAGCCTCATAGCCACCTGCAAGGCAGGTGAGCGCTGGTACAACCTTCAGAAGAACAGAGAATTGACCTCAGGTCTCCCAAGCCTCTTGTGGGTCCTCTGGGTCTGCTTCCCCTTGGTTTTGTATGGGTCATACAGAGTCAGCCCCAGCTCCCAGGGTCACCAGTCCAGCAGCAAAACCTTGCCGGTGAGACTTTAAAAAAACGCGTGTGGGTGCTTCTCCCTCTTTTTTATCTATTTGGATCAGTTTCCCAGATTATTTTGCTGACTTCTACTCCTCCCCCCAACACACACACTATGTTTTGAAAGAAATAAGAGATTTTTTTTCCTATAATCAGAGGACTTCAGGCAGTAGAGCCTTCATTAAAACCAAAGCAAGCCAAAACAGTCCTTTTGTAGAGTGTCATCAAATTTGGAAGCTGGTAGCCCTGTCTTCCAAGCCTCACCACACAACCTTTTTGTCTGCTTTGGCTGCAACTCTATATTAGAGGACGAAGGGGCATTTGTGACACACTCGAGGAGGCTTAACGACAGAGGCAGATGCTTTGGGGAGCTGTGGGGTTGTTGCACGGACAGTGTGGCTCCACGGCCGAGCAGACGGGAGCAGCTGCCGAGGATGCAACGCTCTTATTCTAATGTCCTCGCTAGAGGTTTTTGGTGCACAAAGTTTCTGCTAAACCAGTTTGAACTGGTTCTCTCTCATATTTAGAAACTATCCCTGCTTATGCTGTAGAATTACACCCTGTCAACAAATCTTCCTTTCCCTCTCATCTTAGTATTTTGGGAGAGGGGGAAGTCTTTTCCCCTTTACCCCAAAGCCTGGGCTAATCTGTTTTAAATGGAAAACAGATTTGCCCAGAAATTGCCTCTTGCCTGCCATGTCTTCTGCTAACTGATCCTTCCACCACCCCTCTGCGCCTCAGCCGTGCAATTTCCACCCTCCTTCCACTTATCTCCCTATTGAGCTGCTAAGGGACGGATCAGAGACAGGACCTGCTCAGAGCACAACCCCATAGATAAAGGGAAGAGCTGGCACAATGCACGTGCCCAATATCATTCTTCCCATCACCTTGTATACGCACATTCCCACCCAGCAAGGCTTTATCTTCTTCCTTTTCTGCTGCATTCCCTTCACATTACTGTCTTAAGCACACAAGGCTGTAAAACCCATGCAAGTACCTGGCAATCACGAAAATGAGTAAGCATCTGAAGGACTCTGCTTGGAAATAGTCAATGTAACCAAACACTGCCATTTGAATACTAAAAGTGTCATGTACTGGGGAAAATTCCACTGTTGGGCAACCCTGGGGCAACCGGGTGAGGTCCAGAACAAAGCCCAAGTACCAAGAAAACGGCTATTTGTTTTCATCGGTATTTTTTCACCACTAAGCTCCTCTTCCTCTGCAAGGCCCTGGATCCAAGGAACCGATCTAAGATCTCGCATGCTGTACCTCACAGCTGATGTTTCACAATCCACTGCAGCTTCTCCCAGGGTGCCGAATGTGTTTGTCTCCATGCATTGGAGGTGAGATGGGCTCCATCGCATGGGCGCTGGTCCTCATATCACCAAGCACCAGCCAGGTCTGCTTGGTGGGACAGGCTGGAAGGGACGTTCTGATTTTCTGCTGGGTGAGCTTTCCGCTGGGCTGTTCCTCTATGTTGGTGGGAGCCTCCAGCCAAGGGTGCAAGAGAGGGCAGGACCCCTGGGTGAGCAGCAGCTGATGGTGAAAACTGAGCCCAAAGGAGCAGCTCAGCATTACAGCTTGGTCTGCCCTACAGCTAGCCCCTGCTGAAGGGGTAGTCCCACACTCCAGCTACTTTCTTCACATTAGCACTGCTCCCCCCAAAAAAAAACATCTCGGCAAAAAGCTATTCGTTTTTCAGGGATTTGTTTTCTGCTAGTGCAGCTCCTTGAACCAACTCCCCAGGGCATCAGCTGAGCACCAGCGCTGGCAGGAGAAAACCTACAGGAACATGCCTTGGAGAGCATCTCTGAGGGAAGCTAACCCAGAAATGTCAAACCAGCCCTGACATCTCCCCCAGCCCCGTACGCCCTGGCTCTACAGCACCGGACTGAGGCTCTAGAAAACTGCGTCCAGCTTCTGCTTCTTGTCCTGCAAGTCACATCCCTGCTCCGTCCATCTCTTCATCGACAGATGGGGAGTAACATCCCCATCTCGCCTCTCCGCCCTCCCTGCCATCCGGAGAGCTTTCCCCGGCACCGTTTGCAGCAGGGCTGGTGTCCGGGGCAGGCGGCTCACCTCCCGTCCTGCCTTGGCCCACAGCGCTGGGGCTGAGAGGGCCAGGGGTGCTGCCCCAAACCGCCCTCCTCCGCCTTTTCGCAGGGACCCGCAACCTCATGAAAGGCTCCTTCTTCCCCCTGCCTCCAGGCTTTCTGTAAATTGCCTGATCCAGCTGCTGAGAAAAGGGGGCTTTCCCAGCTTTCATTTATTCCCCACCGCGTTCGGGTTTATGTTAATTGTGCGTGATTAACCGGCTGTGGGCTGGAAACTCTTCTGACAGCCTGTTCCAAGCAGGCCGTGAGGAAAGAGCCGGGAAACGGCGGTGGTGAAACCCGCATGTAAAACTGCAGAAGGTTCTCCCCGGAGCCTGGATTTTGGCAGCAGGAGGAGCGGGCTGCGACAGCCCGGGAGCGCAGGCTCCAGCAGAACCTGCGTTTGGGGCAAAAGCGGCCATTTATTTTGCATAAGTCACCTGAGGCAGCAGACCGAGGACTTGCCTGGCAGGGTTGTGCCTGTGACCGTCAGTAGGTCAGGAGAAAAACCTCCCCCAGAGCCAGGGAGGGAGGCCCTGAGCCCCGGCTCGCAGGATCTGCACCCCTGCAACCGCACGCTCCGACATTTTGTCCACGCAATCATTGCATCGTACATAAAACGGGTACAAAAGGCCACTCGGTCATCATTTCCCTCTGGGTGGAAAAAAAAGGGGTGGTAGCACTGGTTGGTTTTTTTTTTTTTTGGTAGCTCTGAAGAGCTCGGCAGGTTTCTAGGCTGGAGGGAACCAAGCCCTGTGCCCCTGCTCCACTCCCTGCGCTCCAGTGAAGTTCCTCCAGAAGGGTTTTGTAGCTGAGGTGCTCGCAAATCTCAGTACCCTGCAGATCAGCTACTCGAGCCTCCCTTTGCTTGCTCTCGTCAGCAGGAACAAAGCAGAAATGCACAGTCGTCGTCTCCAGACCTTGAGAAGTAACGGGGGAAATGAGGATGGTGGGGAGCAGAGGACGCTTGTCCTTCCCTGGGAGATAACCATCTTACCTGACTCCGTCCAACTAATGCCCTTTCTGCTCCATAGCTCCTAATGACTTTTCCTCCTGGGATGGCCTAATTGATACATAACTAATGAAAGCCAGAACAGTTAATCTCAGCTTGTAACTGGCTTTGGAGTATGCTGCTTCTGTTTCAAAATGGAGAAAGGCTCATGTGCCCAGGTATTTGCTATTTTAGTTGAGTGCTGCCTCTTCTCACCAAGCTCGGAGCTTGGCCAGATCCTTATACTCTGTAGGGTAGGAGAAAAGCAGATGTTCTGGATGGGAGGGGTCATTTCTCTTCTGTAAAGAGGGGATGAAGCTAAGCTGTGATGACTTGTGAATGTACCTGGTCCTGTCACCAGAGCCTCCTCTGCCACCTTTTTAGCAACCAGATGCACCCCGAGGTGAGCTGCAGAGATGACCGAATCCTCCTCTCTCACTGTCCTACAACCAGTTGCTTCCCAAGCCCTGCAACGGAGACGTCGCACGCGAACAAGTGTTTCTTCTCCAGAGCCACTTCTGGTGCCTGCGCAGGGGCCTTTGGCCAGGGCTGCTGGCCTGAGGCGCTCATCGCAACGTGTCTCGGCCACCTCCCCTCCGCAGGGACACCACCAGCAAACAAACCCCGCTCGCTCGGTGCTGCTCCGTGCCCCAGTTCCCACTGCAGTCCCTGGGCAGACTGGGCTGTGGTCAGGCGGCGGGCAGGTAGAACCGGTACCCGAGGCATGACCGGGCTTGTTCAAAGTTTAACTTCCTATTGCTCTTGTTTGCCCCCCCCCTCCCCTTCACTTTCCCATAAACTCTACCTTTGTTTGACTCTCAGCACTCCCTTCTATTTTTTTTTTTTCCCCAGAGACTTCTGATATGCATTGCAAGATGTCTGGAACTGCCAGACCGTGTGGCACAATCCAAATATCACAGCATCAGGCAGGAGATAGCATCTTTCTCCCGTCACAGAAGCACCGTATCTCTCTGTATGTGCCTGGGACCCTGTAAGCTTTCTGCGCCAGACGTAATGGTGTCGGGAAAGGCAGTGGTAATAGATTTTTCCAGTTTGAACCACGGAGGAGATTTTTGGCACTGTGCAAAGCACTCCAATAGAAGTCTGGGTGGGACACTTGCAAATGGTGCAGAAAGCACCATGGGAACCCTAATGATTGAAAACGTGCCTTGGATGTAAAAAACAGTGCCTCTGATTCCGAGAAAGCTAACTTCAGTTGCGTGTCCTACAGCAAAATTCAGGATAAGGAAATGTTCACCCCAGTGTATCTACATGAGACCCACGCTCCAGCTCCTATCCGTGCGGGATCTCCAGCAACAATCTGGAGGTAAAAACGACCTGGCTATCTTCTCACCCAGCTTAATGGTGCTTCAGCAAAGCTGAACCAAACTGTCCTCTCCAGGGTGCCTTTCATCTCCTTGGAGCAGAGGACAAAACAAGTCCTCCTTGATACGTTCAGAGCTTGACTGGCATTCAGAGCTTCACCTCCTCGTGACCAGACTGCTGCCTCCGTGACATGGGTTCGGGGCTGTCTGCTGAGGTGCTGTGCTCCCATCCCCTGTGTCTTGGGTCGATTTTTGTGAGCCCAAACCTGTGGGTGGCTGATGGGGGAGAGTCCTCGTCCCAGCCCAGGCAGTAAGGAAATCAGATCTCTGCCCAGTTGTCCCAGGAAAAAAGTGATGGTCGGGAGGTCGGGCTCCCAAGGACTCTGTTAGGAGGGAAGAGCCGATGCATGGGTGCTTCTTAAAACTGGCCTCTGAAAGCAATGAGACAAACCGTCTTCGGTTCCCAGCCAAGTCTATGCTTGTCTGTGCTGCAATTAGAGTGGAGTAATACATGTTGCAGAGAGTATGGTCCAAATTTCTCATAGAGATGAGCATTGTGGAGCTGGGCAAAGCTTGGGAGCCATCCCCAGCACAATCGTAATTGTAAGGTATGTTAGTCCTTTGAAACTGCTTTTGAACACAGGACTGGAAAGGGCCTCCTGACTCATGCCCACTTATTTACCTTCTATTTCAGACAACTTTGTCATTTGGTAGTTTTCATAAACAAGACATGCGCGGTCTTCAAAAGGAGGGGTTTATTCTCACACTGTTCCAGCTGAAAACCTCTCCAGAACCTCCGGGCTCTGTGACCAAAAAACCATCTTCTACTTTCCAACCTGTCTTGAATTTTGTCCAGTTTGCACCCATTTAACTTGTGTCAAGAGTTGTTCTTTTGCTTAAAATGTTCCTTTTCTACCCCTGGCATGAGCAAGCTGAGAATCTCGTGAGGAGGCTACCCAGTGGCTATGTCTCAACCTCTCCTTGGAGTTCATCCCAAACTGTAATAATTCATGTATCTATGGTTAGAGCTCCATAGGAGCAGCAATAAATCTCACAAAAGAAAAGAAATCCTTAGGGTGTTTAAGGAGACTGAGACTTGCTGATGCACCCTAGGACAAATCGGAGGGGCTGCCCCGCTGCCCAAGCATCCCTGGCCCTCCCAGGTGAGGGTAGATGTCAAAGAGGATCCTGCCGTGGCCAGTGACTGTTTCTAAGTCACTTGTTTGCCAGCAGTACTCAGCTGAAGTTCAGACAGGGTGAGAGGAAAGCAAACCTTTGTCTTTTCATGACAAAATGTATTTTAGCATAGCAAGATCTGTTTGTTAGTTTAAAAGCCCCTCTGTTTTCAACCTCCTGAAAACGGCGGGGAGCACCCGTACACCTTTGCAATGCCTCTCCAGTCCCCAAGATTTAAAGCTTTATACGTTCTCCTTGCTGAATTGAGGCAGCTATTTAAATCAGGGATGGGGACTCCATTGATGCTGTCTGCTTCACAAAAAAGAAATCATCCCAGCTCTGAGGAGTTTATTAGCTGATGCAAGCATGACCCCATGCCATCTAAACCTCCTGGAAGCAAGTCAGATTGATGCTCCGCTGATAAACATATCAGCAGCTGAGGAGCTGTGCAGTGTGCAGCTCCCATAATTACTAACTCCGGTTCAAAGGCTTTTATGCAAAGGAACAATGGGCACCAAAATAGCGTTGCAGCCTGTTATGCACCGCAGTGTTTTGCTGTGATGGAAGAAGGGCTTGCCCTGTCAGACAAGCCTGCTTTTCATGTCCTTGGCCTCTTCATAACGCAGAGGTAATTCCTATCGGTAAGGAGGCTTTGTCCACCTGGTAAAAACAGGAGTCGGGGATGTACATGCTGGCTAAGGAGATGAAAAGAGGTTTTAGCAAAAAGGGAAGTGTCAGTCAAAAAAAGGGCTGTTTTCCTCATTGGAAACCTGTCCCTATTATCAGAAGATTTCCTTGTCACCGGCAGTGCCCGAGATGGAAGTGACAGCTCATTTGTTTCGCCCTCGCTGCCAACAGTTAAGCACATCTGTGCATGTCGGGAAGGAGCGTGCAAAAGACATTTGCGTTTTTGCCTCGTGTCCATTTTCCCTGTCTGTTCACCGTGTCGAGATTCGGCCTTTGAGAATAAGTCTGCGTTCAGTACGATCTGGAAAACTTTGCGGGACGTGAGCTGCTGCCCATCCCGTCCCTGCCATGTCAGGGTGCTCACCGAGCCGCTCTCGACAAATTCAGAACCAGCTTCTTCTTGTGCAACTTTGCAATCAGTGATGCATATTATGACCAGGCAGCTTCCTTACAGCCAAAGCGGTATTTATTTTCCAGGGAAATGCTTTGCATAAAGAAATTGTACCCTGCTCAGTCAGCACTGCTGAGGCAGGACTCTGTGACCAGCACCCCGTGTGTGGGGTGAGTCCCCCAGGAGCTTCCCAGCCCTTCTGAGAGGCAGCCCTTTTCCAGCTCCCTGGGTTTTCAAGGGCTCCGGCCCTTCTGCGGAAAACTTGATTATCCATTAGTGACTTTCATCTGTTTACTGAGATGTGGTTTATTTTCAATTAATTGCTTTCCTTCCTGCTCATTTCTCCTTCTCGACCCCAGAACACCAATCCGGTGTATTTGCACAGCAGCACCCCAAAGCCAGATCTACAGACAGTGCACCCAAATTATTGCAGAACAGCAGAAACCTCTCCTAGCTGGTGGGCTGCTTGGAGGGGAAGGGAAGAAATAGAAGGGGGATGATCTTCACCGAGTTATCCCAGGAAGCCCCATCACCTGTACTTCTCCAACCTCATTTCATATTATGGCAGGAGCGATGTGAAATGGTCTGCTCCCTGACCAGCCGGAGAGGTGGTGCTGGAAGTTTGTGACCTTCTAAACCACCAGATTTCTTTTGCTGTCCCGCAAAACGCTTGCTTGGAGCCCTGGAGGTACGTGCAGATCAGTGGGCCAGGGCCACCTGAGCGTTTATTTGCAGATAAACCTCTGTGAGGTTGACGCAGGCTTCAGCGGGGAGGATGCCTACAGCCAACACTCACAGAGAGTCTGTGTTGGCAGGCTGAGCTTAATAACAAAAATATTTATTAGTAAGTAATAATAACGTTAATGGCAACAAAGTATCTACTTCATATTGTGCATAATATCAATAGATTTCACTTTCTTTCCAAGTGCTACAGCTTGCTGAAACTCCATTTCTTCTCTGCGGCATATATTTCTACTACTTTGGAATATTTCTGGCAAATATTCCAAAGTAGATTTTTGTTATGACCCACACGGAACCCTGGGATTTCTGTAGGACAGAAAACTTTCCCTCTAGGAAACCATGAGTCTTTTCTCTCCTAAATGAAAGAAGCAGCACGGTCTGTTCATCTCTGAGGGATCTCCTTTCCCTCAGAGACAAAGGATCTCCTTCCAGCCAGGGCTCTTAGGACATCAGAGCCGCGAGGGCTGAAGGTGCGACTTGTTTCTTCTCAGCAGGAAGGTGGGAATCCTGGAGATGTCCCAGTCAGGAGCGGTCAGTGTGGTTGGGTTGCTCCAACCACAGGCCTGTGGTCCAGCAGCCCTGGCTGCATTGCAGTGAGTGGTCACCAAAACAGGACTGTTCCACCCAAAAATCCATCGGAAAAAGCTAATCTATCAAAATGTGAAAATGTTTGTTAGATAATTCCTGGCCAGCACCAGCCTGTAACCCTCTTGTCGGTTCCACCAGGTGAGGTGGAAAGACAGGGCTGTGGAGTACACAGGGCTGGGTAGTAGTTGGGGCTTGCTCCTTGCCAGGAGAGTTTCCCAGGCATGGAATGACCAAAGGCAGCTGAGGTCTCCAGGCAAAGGAGATGTCTGGAAGAACCTTGCAGGGGGAAGCGATCTTGCAATGAGTCACCTAGGCTCAGGTCTGATATCCCTGCCTAAAGAGGCAGAGGTAATTGCCTCTGATTAATGCTGGCAAACCTCTGTGAACTCCAGTGAGGATATGAAAGGACTGACATGCCTCTTTGAGATGGGGGTAAGATAGAGTACAGCCAAGTGTGGGAAGAAAATTAAGCTGAGATGTAGTTTTTAATTACCAATAAAGCCATGCTCTAGGATGGAGGGTTGAGAGCAGGACTCGGTCTCTTCCTACTCTTTTATGCTCCTTGACGTATAGAAAGGAGTTTAGAGAAGAGCAACCAGTGCTTGCTGTAGAGTCCCATTTGTAATATTTAAATGCTCAAGCTGCCCCCTCATCCTTTCTTGCTGGGAGGCTGTAATTGTTCAGACCACAGATGTGGCCAGAGATTTCCAGCAGGTGCCAATAAAACACAGAAGGGCAGCATCGGTGAAGTCAGCACTGATATTTAGCAGAAGCAAAACTACCCCTTTACTGGCTGACTGTTCTTCTGGATGAGACAGGAGGAAGGCTGGACTCCAGAGTGTGCCGTTCCCTCTCGGCGAACACCCTGGGTGCTCAGCAGCCCCGCTCCGGTCTCACCTCTGGAAGAGGGAGGGGGAAATAGGAGGCTTTCAAGCCCCTGGGGTGCATCTTTTTGCACCTGAGAGTCTGTCTGCACCTCAGTTAGGAAGCGTGATCAGAGCTTGGTGGCAGTAAACTAGCTTCATCCAGCCATGTCGGGTACCGTGACAGCCCAGCAGCACAGGCTTCAGCACGGGCTGGGGCACGCCTGCCCGGGCCATCGGCTGCTTACCCGGAGAGCTGGCCTTCTTGGAAACGCGTGCTGCTCTCGTCTGGCCGATCTTCTCTACTAAACTATGCAGAGGTGTCTCAGTAGCCAGCATGCCTCTTCCTCCTCACCCCATCCTACAACATGATGGACTCAGGATGGGATGCTGTTTCTCCACCCAGAGGTAAAGCTAGTTCTGAGCCTTGTTCGGGAACGGTTTCTGCTGCCGTTGGGCTCCCAGACCTCCTGCATGGGGGCCTCTCATCCACCTGGGCTGTGGCTGTGCTCAGATAGTTCTGCCTGTGGTACGGGCACTGGGTGGAAGCAGCGGAGCCAGACACGAATGTCCCACATTCTGCATTTTGGGTCCATCTCTTTATTTTTCTGTGGGGACTTGATAGTACTAGCTGTATGAAGACACCACGTTTCATTCTTCCTCCTCTCCCGCCACATCACCAAGGTGGCATAGGTACCATTTAAGTAGCAATACGTATAGGGCTTCCTTTTAATCATCTCCTAATTTTCCAGACCATGGGGTTTCATGTTTCCTTCAACAGCTCTGAAGGTTGGAGACATTTGCCCTAAATGAGCACCGAATTTCTCCCTTAATTGCCTGAACCCCAGAGCTGGAGCTATAATCACAGAGTTTGGTTTTCCAGATCTCTGGAAACTCACAGATGACAATAAAGGAGACTGGTGTCTGGACACATCTCAGGGCTTTCGTCCCGTTTTGAGGACCATGAGGAGAAGCGGCTGTGATGTTCCTGGCAATAACCCTTCCCCTGCTACGGCACCCTGTGAATACCAGTTAATAAATGTGCATCACACCCCGTGGAGGGGAGGGAGCTCCCTTTTGCAAATGGAAAAGGGAAAGTCATTCACCCAAAACCACACAGGGAAATGATGTTAAAGCCTGGGTTAGCACTTCCAGGTTTCTGGTGACCTAAACTATAGACTTAGTCTCTCTCTCAGCACCTAATGCAGTGTCTTTATCATCCGAAAAGAGGTGATTGGAGGCAGTGAGTAAATGCACTGCCTGGAAAGGTAGGACGCCGCTGTTACTGGTACTCATAAGGCAGCCAGCCAGGTGCTGCAGCATGTCCTGTTCCTCCCGAGGTACGGTTCTATTTTACTGGTTAGCACCGAGCCCCCGTATTTCAGGCTTAGCATCCTTTGACAGGAGTAAGACTTTACTGTTAGGTGCTAATAACTCTTATTATTCTACAAATCTATTTGGCTTACAAGAAATAAACCCAATCACCCTATAGAAGAAACCGTTCCCGAACAAGATGTCCTCTCCTACCCTCCCTTCGGATTATACACTGCTGCCCAGATAATATTCCAGAGCGGCTGACATCTTTCATCTGCTCCATGTTATTAAAACCCCTTAGCAAGAGGAATGAATATTCATCTGGGCTATATATAGCACCGTGCGTAGTACTATCCACAGCTGGGAGTACAGCTTGGGTACCCACGCTCGGATCTTTACGGTTTGGTTTTTACAAGCCTTTTTTTCTCTGCGGCCGCCAAGTCTCTGGCTGGCTGGTGGCGTTGGCGCTCCGTGAGGAGCCTACCGCTCTTTTTTTCCTGGCGGAGGTTTCACAGGGTTTCAAAGCCTCCCTCCAGTGCGGTTATTAAAGGCTTTTGTTTATCTTGTGAAATCTGCCCCGTGAATGCTGACACTGACTGAAGTGCTGGGAGAGTTTCCCTGACTCTTCCTCTCCCTGTCTCTCACGGGTCTATTCCCATGAAAATGATCTCAGGTGCGCCGTGCGTCATCAGTCCGCCCCGGGCGCTCTCTGACTTACTGGCAGGGAAGATGAATGCGCAGTTTCTGAAGCTCTGCCCGTAGCTGGGTGCTCCTCCTGCCTCCCGGCCTGCCGCAGCGATGCGGAGAGCTGTCCCAGCCGTCCCAGCGGCTCGGGCAGCGGCGGGCACCAGCCGTCCCCAAGGGCGGGTGGCCCAGCAAAGGGTTCGCTTGCAGGAGAGCAGCTCGGGCTCCGCAACACCTCCCGAAAACGATTTTCACTGCTTGGGCAGCATTTTCCCAGCCTCCCTCCCGTCTTCCCCGCAGGGATGCAGTCTCTGCTGGGAGAACCGAATCCTCTCGGGACGGGCCCCGCTGCAGCACGTGATGCTGACTTTCCCCTTTGGATGAGAAAGCACCTCCGTCTGCAGGGCTGGGGCAATGACGCCCACCGCCAGCGAGATCCCAGCTAGATCCCTGGCTTCTCCCTCCGTCCCTGTTGCTACTGAGCTACGTAACCAGGAGTTCACCTGGAGAAGCAGAGGGTTAAGCGAGACACTTAGGGGGATGGCGGAGGAAGGGGGGGGGCCATGACTTGAGTGCCCTCAGCCCCCCCAGAGTCTAACAGTGGTGAGGGCACAAGCGTGCATGGGCCGCTTGGAAATCAGCAGCACTGTCCCCGGGCCACCGTGCCACCAGCGCAAAGGCGGCGGCGTGGCCGCCGGGGTGCCGCGGGAAGGGGGCTTTGCCGTCCGTGCTTGACTCGCTAATCCGCTAATCTCCCATCCATCCTCCTCTACAGGACTGTGGAGGTTCCTCCACGGGAGGTCGAGCTCTCCCACCCTCACCGCTGGGTCCCACGGGTGGGGTCCTGCCGCCAGCCGGGGGCCGGGGGAGCAGCGGGCACCGTCCCCTGGCCGGAAAGGCAGGCCTGGCTCCGAGGCGGAGCGGTCGCTGCCGCTGCAGCGCTGGCCCCTGCGCTGCAAGCCTGGGGAAGGTTTCAGCAGCGCCTGGCTCGCTTTCTGAGAAAACAAGGAAAGAGAGATTTACCCTAAACCCTGGGAAGCCCGTGTATTTTCATTGTATTTTAATTTTAAGAGATTGTCTGCCCCGCCCAAGATTATCTCATGGGAAAGAAAAGCCTGGCTCAGTGACTCGTGGTGAAACTTGTCCCCGAGCCAAATTTCCCGCACCTGATGTTCCTCCACAGCAGCAGAAACCAGAGTATTTCAGTTCACAACACTGCCCCAGGGCCAGCGCTGGGGCTGAGGGGATGGAGGGGGAGGATGGGACCCACATCTCCTCCCGCTCTTCCAGAACAAGTCCTGCAAGTTTGGATGCCGAGCGGCTCAGTCCGGGAGCTGGAAAGGGCATGGTGTCACCCTGGGAACTGGGATCACGTGGGGGCTGCAGCAGAGGGAACCAGTCTCAGGGATACGTTGAAACATACCCTGCTCTCTTGTGCAATAGGTCTTTGCAAGTACAATGCTGTATTTATACGGTGGGAACGGAGAGCCCAGGGCTGGACTCTGCAGAGGCATGAGTAAGCAGCTTCCAGGAGGCCCAGGTGCCGGCTGGGCCAGCTCTTTGATTCCTCTTCTGGGAGCAGATGCAGACTGGGAGCTGGGTCTTGACCAGCATCCTCCAGTACAGGGAGGACAGTCTTGGAGCCATATTGTAAAATTTGAGTGGTTTCGTTGTATAAATGCTTTATCTCCCGGGCCCGCTACGGAGCGATTTAGCATGGCTGCAACGGAGGCAACGATGTAAAGGAGAGCCAAGATCTTTAAGCAGACCAAGCGGGCCAAGGACACCTCCCGGGCACGGAGGACTCTTGGCAGGGTTAGAAGAGCAGCAGTCCGATAAAAGGACAGGCTGCGAGAGGACAAACATTTTTCGTGGTGCCAGTGCCTGTTTGAGCAGTGCCTCTGCTCGCTCCCGCTCCGCCGATGTTCCCACGCTGCTCTTTGCGAGGCCACAGAGGGGACCACGGGAGGGGACCCACCTAGCCCAAACCAGAGGCAGGAAGGCATTAGCAGCAAAGTTGAAGCCGGCTACTTAGATGTCACTACAGCTGGGAAAAGTCAAATCAGATCCTGCTTCCAAGCTGGAAATGGTTGCCTAATTGCTAAACAGCATTAAATCTTGGAGCAATCTGAAGAAAAAGCTGGTTAGCACCTGAGGATTAAATTGGGGGGTGTTAAGGAGGTGATAAGGTTGTTAACGCAATCATTCCCCTCTCAGGAAATGGGGGGGGATGCCGTTCCCTGGTAATTGCATTTCAACAGGTTCCTGCTGCTGGACTCATGTCAGCTCCTGACCTGGTAATAATTCAGCCTGTCCCTTCAAAGTAAATAGGACGTAACCTACAGGGCATAAAGATCTCCTGAAGGGACCTTTCAGACTTGCCCTTCTGGCGCTGGAAGGAGTCTGTGTTGAGTCAGACGAAACTTGGTATTATTTTGGGGATTAATTCCCAGTCAGGGTTCAGTAGAAGCTCGGGAAAACGTTGCCAGCTGGGAACCTTCTTGGCACAACTAAGCCCATTTAGGGTGTGCTACCTACAGAGAAAGGAAACAAAAGGGTCCTCCCCACACCGTGTTCCTACTGTTGCTGACACCAGAGCTCAGCTCCTTTGGAGATAGCGGCAGCGAGCGCACCAGCTTCGTGCAGAATTACAAGACGTGGTGCGTACCTCTACTGAAGCACTTGCAGTGTTGCTTCTGCTGGTGGGAAAGCCCTGCTGAATTACTCTGCTGGATGAAGGACTGTTCAGGAGTCTGCTGACCAGGAGCCAAGTCAGAAACCTGAGCAAGAAAGAAGTTACTAGAGAGTTTCTACGCTATAGGCACATTGGTTTTTTTAGCATTTGATGCTGAGCTTTGCGCTATGGAGCAAGTCACATCAACTAATCATAAGGATCCTTTCTGGCATTAAAGTAAGTGGCACTCGTCTGGAATTGTGCTGGCCTAGTAATGGGCTTGGCTAGCTTCATCCAGCCTGGTGGGGTGGTTTGTGTTAGCAACAGTCTCCCAGGAACTCTCCCGTGCTCTCAGCATCATCTGAAAATACGGGTTGGTCAAGCAGCACTGCAGTGCAGAAACAAGCCCAAACTGTACCAGCGCCAGGTAGTAGCAGAGGTCCAGTACTGCCCCATGGAGAGGACTAGAGCAAGGCTTTAGAGATGCCTCGGGTGGCTTTGGTAGGACACTCCATTTAATGAGGTAGATTCACCCCCACCCCCAGGAGCTCAGCTTTGTTCACGGGTTTCAGGGAGTTTTAGGGTGCTTATTGTGCACATGACAGGATATGGCTCAGTGGGATGACTCACTCCCCGTAAAGTTAATTCACACTTTGCTGCTATTTCCATTCACAGGTTCTTCTGTAAGCTTTAATGCTGGGAAGCTGCAAAGCTGGGAGCCAGCTCCAAATAATCCCACAGGTCGCTTTACATCTAGCGAGCAGCAGACTGCAGGAGGACAGTGTGGTCTCAGACTTTGTCAAGGGGAAAAAAAAAAAAAAAAAAGAAACAAGTTCCCAAGTCATGTTTTATCCGCAGTAATTTCCTATTCCCTTCTAGTTTCTGAATCACATTTGCTCATTACCTCTGCTACACTGTGGGTTTTGCCCGTTTTCTTTCCTACCCCTCTGCTGAACTCCCCCAGCAGCCTCACCTCCCAGCCCTCGGCCTTTGGAGCAGCCTCGGGGCCCCAGATGTGCACAGAGAGGAGCCCCGACCTACCTGAGATGCTGATGCTAAGGCTGAAAGGATGACTTCTGTGAGCCATCTTGGAGAGAGCCTTTGTGTCCTATGGGGCACGGACAAAATTTTTCAGCACTTAAGCAGTGTTTAACTACCAAGGTAAGTTAAATAAAGCTGGTCGCTAAATTACCCACCAGGTTAATGACAGAGCAGCATGCTGTTATTAAGACTCCAAATGCAAGTCCTACATGGGCTTGTCTCAGTGAGTGCTGGGAGGGCCTCCTGAACTGGTCCCTGGATGGTGGCTTCAGGGGAGAGGCACTGAAAGCCTTGGCTGTTTGCTACTCCATCCCCCTCGGCAGAATCCACCCTGAGCAGCTGCTGAGGAAGAGGAAAATTAACTGAGGCAACAGAAGGATTTTGGAAGGTTTCAGCTGTGAAGGGATTTTTACCATTGCTAGTGGGGGGTGGGACATGGAGGGAGAAGTGGGGCAATTGTCAGTAAAATGGAGTAACTCCTCCTCCATCTTAAAGTCCAGCTTATTTTGCACTGACAAAATTACAAAAACAAATTGCAGACATTAAAAAAAAAATTTATTGGAACAAATATTAGACACAATCACAGAGGAAGAAAGCAGCTCTCCGTACAGTTTCTTTTCCAGAATGAAATAATCCCTGTTTCATACCAAGCTACTGCAGGACAACCCTTGCTCTCCCCAGCAGGAGGGGAGGCTGGTGTTCTTTCCACCCGTGGATTTGCTCCATAGGGGTACGGCGCGCTCCTTAACGGGTCACACCACAGCCCTCGGTCTCACAGGCTAAAGAAATGCGTAAAGAACCAACAGACAAACTGCACTAGTGATACAGCAAAGGCGCCCGTACAGGTGGGAAATGCCTGCAGGGATGCATTGCCGAGTGAGAGCTATGTTCAGGAGGCGGTGTCCCGCCTGGAGGTGTGTAGGACATGTCACTTCTAGCTACCCCCTCCGTACTCTCCATCTCTTAGGACTCCTCACCGGACCCAGATGGCATTTCAGCTGGGGGAGTCCCTTCAACGTTCGGCTCGTTTTGACACGCCATCCTTCTCAGGTCTCTCAGCCTTACCCAACAAGCAGCTCCAAGGCTGTGGGCCACATCCCTTCGCAAGAAGACCTGCCCACCTCTTTCATACTGTGATACCACCCAGGCAGACAGCAGGCTTGTCTCACGTCCTGGGGACTACGTGAGCTGCACCACAAAGAGATGGTTGTGAGAGATGTTTGCAGGCGTTTGTTTGGATCCAGAGCCATGCTGCATTACTTGCATTTGTTTTTTTACAGGCCCACTAGCTCAGGTATGCTTTTGGTGCAGGGCAAACAATCCACAGCTATATCCCCTTCTGTCACATTACTCCAGAGCATCCCCAAAGTGATGGGCCATGGCCAGATGCAGACAACCCCCTGAGTATTGAAAGCATTGCTTGACAGACCTGTCACGCTCTCTGCTACATAAACCAGAACGAAATGTCTCTGCGAAAGAAGTATTAGATGCAAGTTCTGTAATAAAATGTGAATAGACTCACCGGGAAATTAATCCCCTGAGAAACAGGTGAGAGAGGAACAGAGCAAAGATAGTGAATGTTTTTCTCTGGCAGGAACTTCCATGGATTTCCTTTGCTTTTGATTTCAGCAGATCAAGCAGTGACTTTTAAGAGAAGGAGGCACAACAGAAAGAAGCCCTGAGCCCTCTGTTCCTGTTCTGCAGCCTCAGGAAGAACAGTACAAGGTAAATTCTGTTCTGCTGTGTAGGTCTGACACTGGGGATTTTACTGACCAAGAGGAACTCTCTCTCTCTCTCTCTCTCTCTCTCTCTCACTACAACCCCCTCCTTTTGATTCAGAACTTAATGTATGGACAATATTACTTTGAAATTGAGATCACTAGCAAATTTTCCAGGTCGCTAGAAGATTCCCTGAATATTAGCATCTCAACTAAGTAGAATCACAACTTTCATTTAACAATGATGTTCATTCTTCTTTCCTTCTCCATCTCCCTTTCTTCCTTCCATCTGTCTTTTTCCTTTTTATTCCCTTGCTTTTCTTCCCTCTTCTCCTTTCGTTACATGCATGGCTCTCCATCTACATTTCACCCCTCGGTGGTGTTACAAACCCTTCGCTGACACAGTTTCATCTCTGCTAGACAGACAAAGCCACTCATCACTGTTCCTCACCTGCTCTTTCTCTCAAAACACCACACACACAAAAGGCCTTTCAAAATCGGTCCCCAAGTTGATGACTACCTCTTAGGACAATAGCACTGGCACCCACTGGACTACAGAGTCCTCTCAGAGAACGTTTTGCTTAAAGAATTACCGTAGCTCCCAGTGCATTTTCTCTTCAGCCTGCTAATGGCCTTTATTTAGGAAAAACTTTCTCAAGGGTACTCACAACACAGGGCCTTTAAGAAAGAGCGCTGCTTTTTCACAGCCAAGGGACTTCTACCTATTTTGGCAAGCAGAATCAGAGAGGGAACCCGAGTCTCGTGTTAGAAACTCGGCAGCCCATGTCTGACCGCGTTGCGGTCGCCTGTAACTGCCCCTGCCCTACTCTCTGCCAAGCCTGTAAATCAGCCAAAACATAGGCAGACTTCCAAAGTCCCTCACGTTTATTATGCTGCAGCAGGACTCCAGAAGTGTGTTAGCTTCAGACAGAAAACTGGTCATTTTGAACAATGTAAGGAACCTGCCTGTTCTGGGGTACTGAGTCTTGGTGTATTAAAGGTTCCCATTACTCTGGGACACTACAGACATGTCTGGCAGGTACTTAGAGCTGCCTGGACCATTCCACATTCCGGCACAATGGAAATCCAGTTCATGTCTCCTAGGCATCTGATACTGTAACCCAGCAAGAGCCAGGTTTCCAAGCCCAGCAGCTTATCATACCCTCCTCGCTGGGGCCATAGGAGCAGTCACTCCAAGAAGGTGCAGAGCCAATACTGGCATTGGGTGTTTCTTTTTCCCCCACTTCAAAGCAGCTTCAGACAAAGCAGAAGAACTTCTTCCAGCGGCACTTGGAGAGAGTTTTGATGCCTTTCGCCGTCATCTTTTTTTCCTGCCGTGCTTTGTGCTCAACACCGCTGACAATGGCCATGTCGAAAACTTCTTTGAGGTTCTTCTGGGTCAGTGCTGAGCATTCCAGGTAGGCTTCAGCCCGGATTTTGTCAGCTAGACCTTCTGCCTGAGGCCGGGGCACGGGCTTCACGTGGTAGCGATCCAGGCTGATGAGGACATTGACATCGTCCCGCAAGTCTGCCTGCGTCCCCACCAGCAGCACCGGCGCCCGGGGGTTGTGAGTTCGTATCTCAGGGATCCATTTCTCAGTAATGTTTTGGAAGGAGCTTGGGTTTACCACGCTGAAGCAGACAAGGAAGACGTCGGTGTCGGGGTAACAAAGCGAGCGCAAACAGTCAAAGTCCTCCTGTAGAAAATGGAGGGGGGGGGAAAAAAGTCTTCACTGGACTGATCTCCTAACAGCATGACGCTGCAGTGGCTTTTTCACACGTTAACTAGGACAGCAACACCCTCAGAAGCAGGTGCTGACTTTGTGGCCATGCCACGGTTCAGGCACAAGTTTCAGAGCTGAGGGAGTCTGTCATTCACCTGTCTGTGACTGCTCTACCAGCGACGGCTGGTGCTGGACTAGAGCATTTCCTTCCTTCCCAGTTAAACACTGCCTTCCTCAAAAGCCTGCAAACAGTCCCCGTCCCACAGGACCAGAGCTGACCTCTGCTTTGATAGAGCTTACCTGTCCAGCAGTGTCCCACAGCTGGATCCGGACTGGGGCTCCATCCACCAGGACCTGCACTGTAGCAGAAGGAGAATAAGGATGAGTCTGAGAGAGTTGCCCAGCACACACACATACACTCATACAGGTTTCTCCCAGAGGACTCTGAGATCCCACTGAAGAGGCTCGCTGAAGTCATTCAAGTCTGCCCTCCTTGCTGAGCAGCCTCCCAAACCTCACTAAGACATCTGAAGCTTGCACTGGGAACGTTAAGAGACCTGCAATGGACTTTCTGGTTGGTTATCCCTCAGGTGTTTTGGGCTCCTCTCCAGTATTTTGAAAGAATCATTCCATATTACTGGTCAACTGCCTCTCTAGAGAAGAAGAGCCCTCAGCCAAACGGTGCCCTGAGAACAACTTGTTGTTCTTCTTGCACAACCCAAGAAAGGAGATAAGGATAAACACAAACCGAGAACTTCAGCAACGTGTGCCTAGCTTTTTGGCCCAGAGTGGAAGTTCAAATCAGTCTCCATTAAACAAGCTACTGGAGATTTTTCCCATCCAGGCCAGAAATTTGGCCCTAAATAAATAATAAAAAAAAAGTGTTTCTGTGAATGTCCTAGCTAAAGAACAGCAAAGACCTAAACCCAGCTTTGAAATGAAGAAGTTATTAAGGAAACAGTGATGAGTGAAATCCCCTTCAGAGACTATCCACACACTGAAAAACTGCTGAGTTACACATGTAAGGTCTGCTCCCATTTCACTCCCTAATCACAGTAAGCCTTCATGTGGTATCAGCTGACTCAGACTGAGGGCTGGCAGGACCTCTGATGGCAATCTGGAATGAAACTGTTAGATGTTTAAGCTCACAGACACCACAGAGACTGGCTAGGAACCGAGCAAAAGGAGAAAGAGGCTGGGGGAGCTAGAAATCACTTGAAAGCCCTGACAACGTGGATGGGGCTGTGCTCTGGTGAACCAAAGCGGACATCCTGGCTAAGGTGACAATGGCTGGCACTTGAGAGGAGCTAGCTAAACGCCCTTGCTGTGCCCAGGAGGAGGCTTTATTGTCCTTTTTATTAAAAAAAAAACCCAAAACAGAAGCAGGATCAATCTTTTGTGATTCTTGAAGTAATTAGCCAGGTGAGAAAAGTGATAGAAACAACTGACTTGGGGAGTTTAGCACAAGCTCTTGGAGGAGAGCACTCCTCCCTGAAAGCAGTCTGGGGAGAAGGAGGGAGACACAGGCAAAAGATGAACCGAAGTTTGGTGGGAGACTGAGACGGAAGGAAAAACGAAGGGATGGGTGCATCCACCACAGTGCCACTGCTCGCGGCGTAGCTGAAAGTCATTGCTTCCTTGTGACTGGGAAACAGTTGGGTTGTTACCATATCTTTGCCCCAGAGGAGGAAGAGAAACCTGTTCCTGATCAAAGAACCTGCTAGATCCTGACTTGATCTTCAAGGCACTGGGCATTTGCCATTCTAGTATCTGGTTTCTTCTGTCTCACGAATGTGTTGAGAGAAGGAATTAGCATCTCTGAAATGCTTTACAATCTTCAGAAGAAAGGCACCACATATATTACCTGCTGCTCCAGTGCTTGCACAAAGTTTTTTTTGTACCTGCTGCTAGCCTAAGCTACGCTAGCAACTCTGCGCCAGCCCTCCAAATACCGCCCTCGCAAGGCACACACCCTCAGGATGAGGCTGGATTTCGGTACAATAGCGAAGGGGCCGGCAGAACAGGATAGCCTGGTGAAGAAAGGTCACTGGGTACATGTTTCACTCAAGGCTGCTCTACCTGGCAGTGACACCCAGCAGGCGGTAGCACCCTGACAGATGTGGCTGGGTCACAGTCCCAGAGCCGTTCCCCTGATAATGCAATACTTTCTCCTATCTTGTTATCTTCTTTAATTGGTATTGCAGTCCCTTGACCAGAACTAGGGTTAGGATGTAAACTGTGAAGCTCAGTTCTGCTGGCAGTTTCACTTGCAAGTATTCCCCAAGAGTGGAGGGAATTGGGCTGAAATTTCTGAAATAGATCCGGAACTGTTCTTCGTGAATCCAGGGAGGGAATTTTCTCAAGTTTATCCAGGTTAAGAGAAGGAGTGGGAAGAGAAACTTCTCTATTCTCCCATTTCCTCCCAATAAGCAGAAAGTGAACTTCAGAAGACCCGTTTTTAATGGTTTTGATTTCTACCAGTTGCAAATGCTATGCACCTCTGGAAGTCAGGCTCAGTACTTGGACATTCAAAGTGGGGCTAAACCCACATGCAGCTATCTTCAAATTACTTGCTGCTAATCGGGGAGTCTCCGAACTCATACTGCCTCCGCCCTTCTGGATCGTTTTACTATGGATTTGCCCTTTCCAAAAAGGTGGAGGCTAATAACTATTGTAATGTCAAGCCTCTCTTAGCCCAAAACTGTATACATCAGTGCAAAGGGAGCAGAGAGCAGTAACCTTTCCCTTGGGGGACTCCTTACATCTGTTCCCAAAGGACCTCTGGATCCTGAACAGCAGCGTGTTCCCAGTTCATTTCATTCAAGTGAAGTGGAAGAGCTTGGAGAGGGTCAAGGCAAATCAACAATTTTGCTCACAAGAGTGAGCAACTGGGGGGACATTCAGACAAACAAAACGCTCCCTCTAAGAACCCCTGAGACTATGACACATTAGAAGTCTCGTTCCTGGTCTGACTTGAGCCCATCTCTAATCTACCGATCTATACTGTCATGTACTGTTGTGTTTCTTCGTATCAGATGAAGATCAGAAATCTTTCAAAGGGCTTTGTATTTTCCTGGGGTTTATATTAGAAATTGGAGCCCAAAAGAAGAGGAGCGGAGAACAAGAACAAAGATGGCATTTACAAAAGTGGAAACTAATGAGAGCTCATCAGCTGACAGGGAAGGCAATTCTAGCCAGACTTACAAAGCTCTTCAACTTTTTGTCAACCTCTGTTCAATGCTAACTTCAGTGGACATGTGAGGAAAAGGATGTTTTTGCTGAATATCAGTTGAAGCTAGAAAGCCTACAGCGCCATGCTGTGATATTTCTGAAGCTAAAAACCACCACCACCACCAACAAATTAAGTCCCCTTCTATTTAGCCATAATAACACCACAGAACCAGGAAGGTGCCCAATTTCGTAGAACTTGCAAGCCAACTTGACACATGCCCTTTTGACACACAAGGCTGCAAAATGCAGGACTTCCACCTGCTAAACTTCACAAAACGCCTGAGGGACCCGGTCCCAGTTGCAGAAAACGGTTCTGTGCCCCCAGGCTGTGCGCACCCTACACCCGCAGAGCCCCCCCCGCTGCGCAGCCCCGGCGGCAGCCCGTCCGAGCGGGCCAGCTCCCCCCGGGCTGCGCTGGCCAGCTCCCCCCGGGCACACCGCGGCCCCGGGGGGGGCTTCGCTGCGCCGGACGGGGATGGCCCCCCGCCGCATCCCTCAGCCGGCTGGCCGAGGCACCGCGGAGCCCGGGCGGGCGCCTACCGGAGAAGGTGTCGAGGGCGGTGGGCTGGTACTCGTCGGGGTACCCGTTGGTGGTGTAGCTGACGACCAGGCTGGTCTTGCCCACGGCGCCATCGCCCACCAGGACGCACTTGATGCCCAGCTCCGGGCCGCTGCCCCGGGGGGGGCTGTGTCTCCGCAGGGCGGGCGCGTAGTCCAGGAGCTCCTGGGGGGGCATGGCACCGGCACCGGGGGATCGGCGGGGCTCAGCGCGGGGAGCGGCGCGGCGGGGCCGCTGCCATGCCCGGGCGGGCGGGCTGCTGTCGGGGCTGCGCTCTGCCGTGCGGGGCCACCCTCTCCGGCCCGCCTAGCACCGCTCCTCATCGCTACACCTGCCGCCCGGCGCCCAAAACCGGCCCCCATTTCCCTAGTCCCGCCCCGACCCGCCCCGCCGGGAGGGCGGCCCGGCCCGGCCGCCTCCTCCCGCCACCGCCCCGCGGTGCTGCCTCCCCCCCGGCGCCGCCACGGCCCCCGAGCAGCGCTTGCTCTCGGGACTCCGTGTGGTGCAGGCACAGGGGAAAGCCGCGGTCCCCCCACACCCCCTTCTCTGCCCAAAAGAAGCCGCGCTGATGCATTTATTTCCACTGACGCACCTGGAGCACTGATTTCTGGCATGACAGGAATAAAATGGACAGTGCTGGTCAATATCGTGAGGGTCAATAGAAAACAAATGGCAGAAATACATCACATTTGTTAACTGTGTGATTGCCATGACTGAGTTCCTCTGGCCCAGCTGAGCTGTTGCTACATGCTGGCAAAAGCCACAAAGCGTATTTCCCAGCTGCATGGACATGCGCGGGGTGCCCAGTCTACTGCCTTTTTTCATATTCACCTCTGATAGCTCACACACTACACTGTGCCCTTGGCATTTGAGAAGATGGCTCCATCCCTGCCCTGAGGAGCTCACTGTCTAAAGAAGTACAACTAAACAAAGAGAAGAGTGGGAGCACACCACTTAAAAGGAGAGATGTGGCCACACTATCATATTGCACCCCCGTGTAATGCCACCAAGTGATTGAAAACACTGCAGGGAAAGTATTAATGCATGCAATGCCTAGTATTGCAACATCAGCTTTGAAAGCAGACCTGTTTCCTAATGGAGGAGCTAAACTCAGGCTGTCGACGAATGCCACCAATTTAGTTACATGATGTCCTTCACCGTGCTCTCAGCAAGGGAGACCTGTGCTGCAAGGAGCCGTTGATTATCAGCTCCTGAGCTTGTGTCTCACTGCGGTTTACATGCACACTGAGAAGCTACCCAGGTGTTTCACCTATATTAACGCTAAACTTGGGAAGACATCTTTAAGTCAGGCACAGTCTAAAATGCTTTTCCCCATGGTTGACAGGTCACAAGCACTGCAACCCTTCAGGTTCAGGAGTCTTGGCTGGACAAAGCATGTCCGCTCTTTGGAGACAGCCCACAAGCTTCCTGGGAATAGCAAGAAGCCTTCTTCGCAGTTTTCTCTAGCACTTTGCTTTAGTCAACCTCTTCTGTGTTTTTACTAGCACAACCTTAAATTTTTATAGCTGCAAAAAATGAGGATGGTATTATAAACTAGGCTGCTGCTAAAACGTGTGCCAGATAGTCTTGGTACAGCAGGCGGCTGCTAGTGCAAGTGACTGGCTTGCATTAAGTTGGCTTTTTCCAGTGCAACGCTCTTCAGTGTTAGTTCAGGGCCAGGTGACAGCTGAACTGCTCCAGAAGAGCCAGAAAGTGCTGGGACAGGCGATACTCGTAATGCGTGAGGTGTGGCTGTACCTCTGACGGGACTGGCAAGGACACGCTGCACCGCAGCCGGGGCAGGCAGCACAGCAAGTGAGGACCTCGCAGAGGTTTTTCAGTGCATTTCAGGCACAGGCTGACATTCTGTGAACTATGACATTTCCATTTAATCGGAAGAAATGAATGTAAATAAGGGATTATTCACCAAATTATTCACTGTTAGCAAGTGTTAGCAGTGGCAGGGGGAAGAGATGAAGAGAAGCTGGCAGCTCTTGTTTCCTACATGCTGTTTATTTAGGAATGGACGTCCCTTAAGAAGATACGCTGTTACCCCACTCCAAGGATTGAATCCCTCTTTCTCTCATTCCTTTCCTAAAATCTCTTCCTTCTGTGACTACTGCCTTGCAGTTTCTGACAGCCGTTGGTTGACACACACTTAACTTGTGGATGAGCTTAAGTGATTTTTAATCTATATTTAAACTAAGCGATTAAGCAAACAAACAGGGCAGCTCCCACGGGTTCGTTTCTCAGGTCTTGCCTTGCTCCTGACAACTAACAGAAAACGCAGGTTTAGTTTCACAACGCAGTGAGGAGTCAGACATTTTGGTTTTGCAAGATTTCTGTACAGTTTTCGGTTTTTGCAGTGAAAGTTTGTCCCATCCCTATGAGCTGCTGAACCGACAGCCACGGGGACAGGCTCGGCACGGGCAGCAGGTACAGCAGGGGAGCCCCTTTGCCTGCTGCCTCCCTGATGTGCTCCTCTGCCAAGATCAGCTCTCTGGCTGAGTGGGAAATACTGCAAGGCTATGTTTGGCCTCTCTCCCGGGAATTATAATTAGTACCAATTATGACGGTTTTTCCCCATGATGTGAATTCCCATCCACTGGGAATTAAGTGCAGAAGATCAAACTCTATTCAGGCAGACCAAATATAGATTTCAGGTACTGTTAGCATTCAGCCATTACCCAGCTGGGCTGCACTATCATCTGTAGCTTCTAAAATTAAACAGAAAAGCTGCTCCATTAGAGTACACAGTGATTTACAGTGGGAATTCAATTTATATATTTAGGCAGTGTGTGTCACCACTGAACAAACTTTATGCATCTGTACAAAGTCCTATTATTAAAAAAGCAGAGTTATTTAGAGGAAGACAATTCCTTTTTTGCCCGTTTCTATTAATTATAGCCACCTTTCTCACTGGAGCTGTAGCAGGAGAAGCCCATCTATGGACTAAGTTAAAAACAATAACTAAGCCAATTTGGATGAGGAGGAAACTAGGGCTTGTCTCTTGCGGTGGGGGCAAAGCTATGGATCAGCTCAAACTATTCCATATAATCTCGCCTCTGAAGTGCAGTTACAATATTGGGAAATTGTGATGCTGGGATATTTTGCAGCTAGTGGTCCTGACTTTCACTGCCTCCTGAGCAATGCTGCACCTCCAACAACATCATATTCTGCCTCTCTGGCTGATCTCATTTGTAACTTCGTAATTATATGTAGCCACAGACCAATTTGCCTGAAAATGACGGAGTGAGAGCCTCTATCATAGTCTTCTGCAAAGCCTACCGAACAACTCACATTGCTTCAGAAAAAGCATTGCATGTTGTAGGAGTTGGCAGACCTCAGTTTTAAAAATAGCAGGGCTCCCTTCTTACCAAGGGAGTCCGAAAAATTTATCAGCCACTCTCAAAACGGTAGTGAGCAAACCTGGCCTTCAGCTTTACCCGTGTTTCTACAAGGGGGCTGCGTATGTCAATACGGTCCCTTTGCAAACGATGCCCTTGGATCACATTTCTGAATCCTTTACGTGTGAGGAAACACAAAACAATGAGAAATGGGGGGGATGATGAGAACAGGCGACAATGCCACCCGCAGCGGGGCAGGTGGGTGGGGGTCTAGATTGAGAGAGAGGCTAAACTGGAGTACAGTTGTCAGAGCAAACCGGACCCCATGATGCCAAGAGATAGGCTGAAGAAGTCAAGATACAGCTGCTGCCTGGCCAGTCGCCTTCATCATCGCAAGCAATGAGACAACCAGTGCTGAGTCACCAGCGTTTTGTCATGCACCTGACTGTGCATCCTCCCTGGGAAAAATCAAGCGTAATTACCACTTAAAAGAAGTTACAGACAAAAGGGTGAAGACAAGAGCCTGAGTCTGGTTTTCCCTTGTGGTCTACCTCGTCTAGTCACTGCAACCTGCAGGAAGTGATGTCAAATGCTTCTCCGTATCATTTTCTATCAACCTTGCAGAGGCAGAAATAGCGACAGCACACAAGTCAGTGGAAAATCAGGCTTCGGCTATTCACAGAAAAATTACTACAGCTGAAATCAAAGGAAGAAAGATCCTAGTATTTGCTTTCCCATAGAGCTCTTGATTGATAGGAGCTCTGTAGTTTCTGAGTCCACGGCAATAAAAATACTTTACGATTCCATAGCAGCTAATGGGTATTTCCGGTGTGCACTGGAGACATGTGATTTTGAAATGCCTTTTAGGAAAATAAAAAAAGGAGAGAAACAACATGAGAATACAGCTTTCACTATCCTAGCCTCTGAACTACTTTATTGCTCCTTGGAAATAAAAGCAATGCCATGGGGGATGCACAGAGATGTTCTGGTTCATCTGTTCACTGCCACTCTAGTTAAATGTGGAGGCAAAGAGCTACAACAATAATATTATACTACATTTTAAGATTACAGAATAATAAATTTAAATGAAATGGCAATGCCACTAGCTTCAAAAATATTTTCTTAAATGTTCCAAGGAAAGGTAAGCACCTCTATTGTACTCTGCCTCTTTCTCAAAGACAGATTCATCTCCTATCTGACTTGCACAGGAACGAGTCCTACCTCTCAGATGTTCTATAAATAATTTAGAAGTATGTTGCCATCTGCTGGAGAAAGTACATCTTTTAATAAATCAACTGATAAATGTGAAAAAGTGGGCAAGGTTTAAGGCACTCAAAGCCCTTTCTTTAAATCTGAAACAGAAACAGCAAACTTCAGACCAAGGATAGGTTGGGAGACAATGCTCTGAGCTTAATTTAATTATGTCAATCACTTAGACACTTTATGCAAAACGAGGAGTTAACACTTTACTGGAAGGGGTGAGGGAATTAGCAAGAGGAAGGTGATAAGGTTCATATCCCGTGTGTGAAACAGGGAAAGGCAGGCAGTTAACACCGAACAGTGAAGGGCTGGGTTGAAAGAGGGATCGTTAGGAAAACCATAAAATGCTGTAAGACCACTGTCTCCGCCAAGTTACCAGTTTCAGTTCTCAAGCTTATCATTTATAGATCTTCCTTGAGGATCAGAACTGAGGGATTAGCCACAGGGTGGTGGGAAAAAGGTTTTCTCACTGTAAAAGCGTGTTTCTGCCCTTTCTCTCTGGTGCTCGTACGCTCATTCTAGGACTGACGGGTTATGCCCATAGAGTTTCCATGAGGGCACTCGGCGTGCTCACGGAAGGGCAGCATGCTCTGGAGTGCACATGTAGCATCAACAGATCTGGATAGTCCACTTGTGGGAGAACTTCTTAAGGTGTCAGAGGAGCTGTGGTAAGCAGGTCTGCGACTGCTGCTCTGGCATAACACGATTCCACCCGGGGTTTGCTGGTCTGCAGAAAGTCTGCTTCTGACAAGGAGTTTGGAGAGCTTGGGAGGTTGGTTGATGGTTAGGAGGTGGGCTCCGGCAAACTCATTTCAAGCTTTGATCTCTTCCAGTGTAAATTATAGTCGTTGTATGGCTTCCCGTATAGGTTCCAGTTCAGGTTCTCATGGGTAACCCATAGGTACACAGCCACGGCACTTTCTTTTACTATAGTAAATTTTTACATAGAATTCAAGTGGTCAAAGACACTGTCTGTGTCACTGGGGAAGTGTCACTTTTGGGAGATGGTCTCTTGATTGGGTGGGGGAGATAGGGATCTGCAGGGTGTCTGAGGGCCTGGCTGTATATTACATCTTTGTTGGTATTTTATGGAGGCTGTTGCGTTCGGGAAAATACACCTATTTGCCTATGGCTTTTATGAACGCAGTGTATTTTTTATGTTGATCACAGTGAAGGAATATTCTAAAGACAGTGAGGTGGAGTGATGATCAGTACCACGTCTGTAGTGGAAATATATGAGGAAGTCCAGGGTTTAATTCAAATTATAATTGTGTCACTAGGTTATCTCAGGGGCAGTTCAAGTCATTTAAATCTGAGCTGCCTTTGTTCTGCCCTTACCTCTTCCCACAGCCATGTCTTCCTGCCCTCTCTTCTGCACCAGCACTCGTGTTTAGATCGTGGATCACACAGTCATCTGCTGCGGGGCAATGAACCGGCTCACTCTGCAATCATCCATGCACTAATACTGGCACAAAGTACGGGCTGAACAGGGCAGCCAAGAGTGGACACAGTATATGTTTGTCAATGCCATTATCTAGAATCTCTTCCTCAAGGCAGCTGAAGAGATTAGCATGCGATACACCACCTAGATGTCGATAGCTGTGTCCATAGCTTGGAGAAAATGCTAACTGTTTAAGCCAAAATTACTGCGAGTGTGATCACAGCCGTACAAAAACAAGACCAGAATTTAGGTTTCCAATCCAAGCCCATCCCTGAAATCACTCCCCTTAATTCTTTCCCACAAGTCCCTCTTACAGACTTATACCACTACTACACACAAAATGTAATCATCTGATTCTCCACACACTCCTGGTGAATCAAAGAGCTGATAAATATTTTGCCTGCAACCCTTGCTCTCCCCTTCTTTTCAGAATATGAAATCTGTGAATGCAGCACTGGGATATAATTATTGCGCATGTTTGTAAATTAAAGTCATAGCAGATGATAGTGCAGATGGACGGAGCAGGCTTGTGGGCCTGGATTAGCTTTAGGCTGATGTTTCATTTCCAAATAAGGTGAGGATCTGGCTTCCAATTTAACCACACTAAAATCAGACAAAAGTTTCTCATGAGGTATCAGTCCTAACTGGCAATAATATCTGCCAGAATGAGAAAGAAAATCTCTTCCGTTTCTGGACCTGACCAAGAAAAAAAAGATTACAAAGATATGTCCTGATCCAGGCTTCGAATGGAAACACCTCATAGAGCTGGACACAGAGAAATTTGTGCACAAATTTCAATTTAGTCTAATTTCCAGATATATTTTGAGAGACTTTATTTCCCCCTTACCAAATAACCCTTCAGTCTTCTACTGCTAAAAATGTGACTAAAAAGAGAAGAAGTATAAGCATCATCGTTGAGGGCAACAGGGAGAGACCTCATCTGAAATGACGGGTCAAACTATGCTCACCCCTGTCACATGAACATGAGCTGAAGCTGCAACTGATGCAGAGAAGAACTACTTGGATGCTCCAGGAAACTAATCGCCTCCTCTTTTTAAGAGGAGAAAGGCTTCTTGGTTTGGTAAATCCTGCATGAGGTACATCTGAATGAAGGCTATGATTGGTGATGATTTTTTGCAATGGAAATTAATGCCCTAAAATGGCCTTTACACTAAAGGACAAGAACAAATGGATTCAGACTAGCCACAGCTTACTCTAGACTGGAAGTCGGAGCTTGAAATCATGAGAGTAATCAGCATCTGGAACAGGTACAAGCTGGAGCAGTCGGGGGAAAAAATACCCACGCTTTTAGACAGAGCTTGATAGGAATAGAGAAAGGACTGTATGATGTGGTATCTACAAGAGTGGGAGAATGGATCTGATAGTCCAAGAAGTCCCTTCCTACCTCATTACCCTAAACCTAATGTAATCTGTGTGTACCTTTTGAGAAGTTGAAAGAGAACAGTTGCTGTTTATGATGATGAGGATGATTGGAGAGCAAAGGAATGTGGTTTTGTTGTTTTGGCTCAGAGCTGCCACATAAAGAGGGTAAACAGCAGAGGCTGGAGCTGGGTCTCGGCTCCTGCCAGCGCTTGCAGGCAGGCTGAGTCGGGAAGAGCCATCTTATGTTTTTAGCAAAGCGGGCAGAGGTGACCCCGTGGAGGCGTGCCATGGGAGCCTCCAGGAACCCAGCTAGCGTGGGACCTGCACATCTGGCTCAGCGCTGGGGAGAAGGCCTGAGGCTGAGCGACGCAGACCGGAGCCCTAATTTATGGGGGCGAGGTACCCAGTAAAAGGGCAGAGAAAAAAAGAGATGTAACTTTCTTGTTTGTGCAAAGCCAGCCACGTGCCACAGCTACTGGTGTTGCCTCACTGCCACCTAACGTGCAAGCTAAGTTTGGGAAGACCTCCTCTATCTTCTAATGGATCTCTCTGTGATGCAAACTGGCCTGTACCCTGTGGGACAACATTTCTCTGTTCCTTCCAGAAAGTGTTGTGAAGATTATATATAATAGACAGTATACAGTACGCATACAGTATATACACGTACATCTGTAACCGTTTTACATATGATGAAACCCAAGTGTTGTATAAGAGATTAGTCTTTTTGTTAATGCTGTTGTTGTAAATTTGGCTAGTTTAATCTGGAGCATAAAGCTGTAAATAGCAATTGTTGGCATAATCAGAACAAAAGAAAACCTCAGCTCTGAAGCACTATTTAGTGATACAGAAGCTGGGTCCAGCACACTGTCTAAAAAGCTGGGATAAACTTGCAGGGCAAATCTAGCACCGTTCACGGACAGCCTTATGCTGGATCCCCATTATGCTGTGCCGCAATCATTGTTTCAGCAATAAAGCCAAGATTTTACCACTCAGTGCTACAGAAAAGTCACAACACAGGAGTTTTTACAGAGTGTTTAAAACCAGCCAATTCCTGGTTGCAATCAGTAGCGTCTGCAGTACCATCACAACTAAGTGATCCCAGTAAAGCACGCTGATGCGCTCATCAGGCGATTTATCACGCACGTGGCTGCACGCGGCAAGAGGGCAGCGAGTAGACGCCGCGGGCACCGCAGGGATGCGCAGGGCCTGCAAGCCTTGCTGCGTCTGCACGCACCCCCAGACCTGGAAGCAAGGGTACGGGCCGATTTGCCATCTTCAGGGTATTATTAGGGACATGAAGGTCCGGCCTGCGACTACAGGCGTAACTAACAACCGCGAGGCCGAGGCGAGCGGCCCTCCCGCCGCCATTTCGAGGAGGGAGAACCCCTTCCCTCAAGGAGACTCCCGCCCCGCGCGCCGGGGCAGCGGGGCGGGGCCGCGGCGCAGGCGCAGTGCGCCACCGGGCGGCCACGTGACGCGGGTCAGCTGAGCGTTGGCGGAAGCGGCCGGCGCGGGCCTGGGGTGCCGGTGACCGTTGGCGGGTAACCGTTGGCGGCCATGGCCTCCATCCTGGACGAGTACGAAGATTCCCTCTACCGCTCCGCCTCCGTGCAGCAGAGCCGCGCCAGCGTGGGCATCCCGCACTCCGGTAGGTGCGCGGCGGCGCCCACGCACCCCTCTGGCCGGGCCGGCCCCCGGGGCGCTGTGGTTACAGCCAGGCCCTGTGTCCCCTCAGTGGAGGGCTAGGCCCGGTGTCCGGCCGCCCGGAGGCCTGCTCCCACCGTTAGCCCCTCGGCGGGGCCTCCGGTGTGCGGGTTTTCCTGCTGGGAGGGGGGAGGCAAGGTGGCAGCTCATTAGTTGGGGCTGGGATGGGGAGCAGGGCATGTCAGGCTGTGGGGAATGCTTCCAGTAAAGGGTGTATCGCTGTGTATGTGGCATAACATTCAGGTGCGATTTGTTTTTCCATCGTTTGCGGTGTGAAATGTTTTGACGCAGGGGACACTCGATTCCTGATGAAGCTCAGGGGTGATGCAGGTCACCTTAACAAAACTGAGGTGCTGGTTATCTGTCGGAGGGCTTCTCAAGGCCATACCCCCTGTGCCATGAAGTGGTGTGTGGTGGAAACACGTGTACGTGAAGTGGCATGCCTTTGTAGTCACAAATTTTAACCACTTCTTAGCACTATTTGGTTCAGAGCTGTGGTAGTTGTCTGAGCTCATCTCATCACCTTGCTTCCTTTTTTTTTTTTCCCCTTCTCTCTGAGGAACCCAATGGTTACAGCCACAGTATTCTGGCTGTGTGCATAGTTGTACCTGCATGGGGTTAGTTTCCTAACCCAGGGGCAGTTTACCAAAGGCTTCATTGTTTGCAGTGTTTCCCTTAGGCTGACTACATGATGCAAGGTTACCGCTGAAGAAGATGACCAAGAAAGCAATCTATATCGCTATTAAACTTTTCTGTCAAGGTCTGTGAAGCTTTGGTATGCTGCACTATTCGGGGAGTTGTACAATCAATGTAAAGTAACAGTGTGACGACCAGTCAGTTGTTTTTTTCATGTGAGAGAAAGCAAACAAATGGCAAGTATATTCCATGATAAATTCAAGGTTTATTAGGTTCAATAACTGTTCCCTATTAGATGCTACGTCACAACATTTTATTGAGTGTGGCAGGGAAATGTAGGTTATGAGAGGATTCTGTTTTACCTGGTTTGTTTGTTGTGGTAGTACCAGCGGCTATGCAGAGCTGGCATTTTTGAGTTACAAGTTTGGAAATGCATGGACACATTCTTGCAAGTTTTTTCCTCATATAGTGTTGCCCACTGTTAACATTTGGGGAAACCAGGTTATGAGGTTTATATACGTGGTAAGAATTGAGGAATTATGTCATACTGTGTGTATTATTGAGTATAAATACACAGACAATTACTCTGAGTTTAGGTACTGCAGTAGATATGTTCCCCGTGTTTGTTTTAACATGCATAGTTATTTTGTTGTGTAACGTTACATAAAGAATAAGTGTCCTGAATAGATGTTGTGCAAAACAGTGTTGGGACAAGCTGTGTTACCGAAAATAAATTTTCAAGGACTCAGCTTTTCTTCTTGACTGCTGCAACACTGTCTTCAGTCATGGCTGTCTTACAGTTGAGAAATCTGCCAGTTTGCTGACAATTGACGTTGGCAAAGGAGGTTTTGGAAACTGCTTAATTGCAAAGGCACAGCCTAATCAGGATTTTAATTATTCTTAAATCAGACTGCACTGGTGATTTTGAACAAGACTTGGGCTGGTAGAAGTTGTGGGCAATCTGAAGTTTAAGCAAATTGATTTTGGAAAAAGATGCAAGTAGACAGTTAACTTCCTGAAAGCAGTCCTAAGGGTTAGGTTGGAAATTTTGGAAGATGTTACAACTTATTCCTCTGTTTAGTTACTTGTTCCCTGTGCTTGCCAAACTGCAGGTGCTGTTTCTCAAAGTTGTAGGTAACCACGCAGTGACTCTGTTGCCAACCTAAAGTACAGCTGCAGTGTAAACTTAAAGTACTGCAGGTCCAGCATGAAAAGACCTACTTTGACCCACAAGATGTGACTGATGTTGGTGAGCTTAGATCTTTGAACAGATTAAAAGCTTTAAGGAAAAATGCAGATTTGCCCAGAAATCAGGGTGGGAAATGCTGCAGTAGAATCTTGCCTGAATATAAGAGAGACATTGGGGTCAGGATGAAGGAGTGGACTGTTTGAAAGGAATGCATGTTATAAAATAGACATCTCCTTTGTGTAGAGAACTGTAAGCTAAAGAAGTGTATCCTTCTGCTGTTATGGACGCTAGCTAAATTCCTCATGTTAGTGATGATGATCCTACAGTTGTTATAATTGTAGCGGATACAGTCCTAAAGAGTCCAGAATGCTGGAATCCAATCCACTGGCTTGAACTATGACTGAATAAAGAAAAAAAAAACTCACCCCAACTCAAAACCCCTACCTGTGTATAGGTGCTAGTTGCTCCCTTTCCTTCCTGTGTTGGGGTTTCCTTGCTGTCTCAGTTTCCTTGCTGTTTTTGCTTGATGGCAATCTGAAAAAAATTCACAAGATTGCCTGAATGAATGTGACTTGGCGATCCGTTGGTATGTGGGTTTTTCCCATCAGAATAATCCTTCCTTTTTATATATCTAAATATGTGTTTATATTTATTGGTTAGTTGTGACATCATGGGAATCTGCAGCTTGGGAGTTTTGTCTGCATGTTTTGAACCGCAGTTCATACCAGCAAATTTAAGCCGTGGCATTGCAGCTCCCTAATCTGAAATGAAGAACATCTGTTTTGCTTAACTGGAAAGAACCCACATTTGTATAAGTGGGTAATGTTTAAGATGTGGATCAATATGAAGAAAAAACCATATGTGCTGAGCAAAAGGCTGCCTACTCAGATTGTGGTTGCTTTGTCTGTTCCTGCATGTGCATCTTTCCTCTAAAACAAGAATCCTTTAAAGATCCTGCCAGCTGGTCTAGTGCTGAGGCAGAGGCAAGGAGAAGGCATTGGTAGAATAGGCAATTAAAGGATTTGTAGTGTTAGCAGGCTGCTTTCCACTACTACACTGGCCTTTTCAACAGCAGCATGGCTGAAATTAGAGTTTTTCAGGATAATTTGGGGGAGGTTATAGGTATTGAGTGTGCTTTGAAGTGGTGCTGTTAGTCCCAGTCCAGAGAGTGTCAGGCCTATGCTCTTTAGGATGGAAGCAGTCTGTTTCCTCTGAGATACAATCCCAGGCTTCTTTTTTCTTTAAGTTTACATCTTTCTAGTTAGCTACTTTGGCCATGAATAGCCTTAACTTGCTATAGGTCTTTTTGTTTTTAATCTTCCTGTCCAGGCTAACTGCTGCATGGATCAGCTTGCTTTAGAAATCCTTCACTCGCACGGGGAGCAAAGCAGATGGGTTAACCTAGGAATGTATCAATCTGTCTTGCTTTCTAGCTTGAGGTAGTGTGGTCAGACTGAGGTCCTCTGCTGTTTTCTTTGTCAGAGGTTATGTAAGACTTTGTGTGTATGGGAAATTCAGTCACTGGGAAAACTTGTCCCATGGGACAGATATGGATGAAACTTTGTGATAAGATCTATTTCTGGATGCAGATATGTTCCAGGATTTTGCTAATTAGTATCATCACTTGGTTTTGGTTTTATATGAATGTCTTCTTATTTTGCAGTTCACTGGCATATCTGAGCTCTTTTGTAGTTTTTTGCTTCCTCATAGGAAGAGTGCTGTCCTTGTTTAGGAATAGAATGGCATGGTCTCTGCAAGTCCCGTGTTTTTGGGTGCAGAGGTCTACCTGTCTTCAACGAAAACTAAATTGTCACGCTGCTTCTCCGTGGTGCCACATGGTGTTACGGGTTCACCTGTCCTAAAAGTTTCAGTTTGTTGACAGCTTGCCTGTGGCTGGGCTTTTGCCTTTGTCATAGCCAAAGGAACGAGTCTTAGAGTTTGAACTGCATCTTGTACTTTGCCCATCTGCTCTGAAGATCACAAGAGGTTTTTAAAGCAATAGATTTCTAAGTTTTATGTATTCATTTATTAACATATTTCTGCAGAAATATGTCACTTCCCTCAAGTCAGACCTCACTTCTCCATTCTCTGCCTTTCCCACTTAGATCTCCTTCATAAGTAGTCCCTCAAACATCCTATGGATCCTCTGGATGCCACATTTCCCAAGCTAGTTGGGACTAAACTAGCTGAATACTTACTTAGTCACGTGAGCTAACTTGCTGTGGTTGTACATACTACCATTTTCAGTTCATTGATTGGTCAGGTTTGCTTGGTTGGGCTTAAAATGCAACATGTGTACCTTAAGGTGGCCATGTCTTGTCAAATTTCAACCCTTAACTCTAACCTTAACTTAATTGGGCATTTCTTAGAATTCAGGCATGGTTTTTGAAAGGATCTGAGGATTAGGTTAGTCTGGCTCCATCTTGGGTTTTGCCATGAAACAGTAAACCAGTCTGAATGCATTTTGGCTCAGGAGGCAATTTATGCCAAGATTGGAGCATTGATTCAGCAATCACCAGGTCTTGGTTATTGTTTTGGCCCTAATACGTAGTTTGCATGCCTTCCAGCAACAACGGGAAAGTTGCAATTAGGATAGTGTTATGGTTGGTAAAACAGGGGTATTGTAAAAGCATCATTGTGACCTCCAGCTGTGTTCCCTGCAGCAAATAATCCAACAGACTTCTCTCTATGATGAAGTCTATGTGGATACAAAAAAACCCAACATGGCTTTAAAAATAGCTTTAGCTTGTGAATGATGGATGTCAAGTATGGTAGCTCATTCAGTTCCCACATGGAATAAGAGAGAAATAGATTTCAGTTAACGCCACAGCAATCTCTTGGGTGGCTTGTATGGGAATGTCAAACCAGAGCCCTCTGTGTCTTATGTAATACCAGCCATTCTTTCCTGTCTTGAACAAATAAGCTGTCAACCAAGGAAAATAAATTACTTTGTGATTCTACTGTCATTTTCAGCTTTTTATGCAGTTTATGTGACAGTTTTGTGGCTTCCCCTGGAATTCTCCATGCTTTCAAATTAATGCTTGTGACAAGTTTGCAGTTCTATGACAAGACAGTAAAGCGTATTACTACTTTTCTTTCCTGTTATACATATCTATGTGAGTGCTGCTCTCTGTGTTCATGCTCCGTGGAGCACACTCCCTTTTCAGTAAAACTCAGAGCAGGCGATGACCCTTCTAGTCAAAAGAATTTGAGTAGAATTTAAGTTAGATTTTGATGTAATGTAGGGTTGTTGTTGCGCGTTTTTGTCTTATTTTGTTTTTAAGTGTTCTTGTTCTTTCTCCAGGATATGTGAATGCACGACTGGAGAAGGAAACACCAATATTTAACAAGCAAAGGATTGATTTTGCTCCTCCAGAGAAAATTAACAGCTTAGTGGTCTCCTCTAACCAGCTCTGTATGAGCCTTGGCAAAGACACTCTTCTCAGGTAATGCTGCCAGAGACCTGAACTTATTGCTTGTTTTCCCCTGCCTTTTTTTTTTTCTTAAGTTGCTAGAGAACGTACAATTACAAACTGGATAAGAAGCCGTGAACCAATATGGAAAACAGTAAGCAATTACAGCTACGTGAACTTCTGTTGGAAGCATGTTTTCATGGTTTCTCTTTGCAGGATTGATCTTGGGAAGCCAGATGAACCTAATCAGGTAGAGCTGGGACGCAAAGATGAAGCTAAAGTCTACAAGATGTTTTTGGACCACACAGGTGAGGCAATAGTCTATGTATATTTACAGACAGTGGTTGGCAGCAGACGCAACTGAATGTGCATAAGAAGCACTGGCGGAGGAGTTCTCTTTCTGTTCTGTCAATAAGGAGAGCAGGTGGTTCTTCTGTGGGCAGGACTCCATTGCCCAGGGGCCCTGCCTACTGATTTGCCCCTGTGCTATTAGAAAAACACTGGCTTGTTGTGTGTATGTTGTTGCTTTTGAACTCTCTGAAATGAACACATGCAATTAGGCTGCTCTGAGCAAGGCTGCTAAAACCAATAAAAGGAAATCTTTGCAGTCACCCTGTGCTGTATGTGTTTATATAAGAATTTTTAAAAAGGAGTGTAAAACATTTGCAGCTCACTGTAGCCTTGACTGATTTTAAAAAACAAAACAAAAGTTTGGAAAGAGATGCTCATATCTGTCACCAACTGCCAGGGATAGGAGAGAACTCTGGGAACTGTTTGTCCTTAGAACACTTATTGAAACAGAAGAATACCTTCTCGCTGAAGCATCTTGGACTAGTAATTTAAGTTTGCAACATATGGACTACTGTTCTGATCCAGCATGGAAATCCCCTACATTCCTATGAATGCCTGGGAAAGTCTTGGGTTAAGTATGTTGATATCGGAGCTTATCAAATGTGAGGATTAGAAGCCTCAGGAATGTGGCTTGATTAGGCAGAGTCTTAATTTGTTCTCTCCTTCTCCTTCCCATACCCCTCTCCTGTTGGCAGGCTCTCATCTCCTGATTGCTCTGAACACCAGTGAATGCCTTTACCTGAACAGAAGTGTTCAGAAAGTGCGAGCTCTCTCCCGCTGGAAAGGCCACTTGATTGAAAGTGTGGGCTGGAACAAATTTCTTGGTTCAGAGACCAACACTGGGCCTATCCTGGTGGGGACAGCCCAGGGGCAGATCTATGAGGCTGAAATCTCTGTCAGTGAGGGAAGCCTCTTTAGCACGAATCCCGACCAGTACTTCCGACAGGTCTACACTCTGGAGGAGGAATCAGGACCTGCCCCAGTCTGCTGCTTGGAGATTGAACGAGGGATAGAAGGGAAATTTTTTATTATAGCCACCACTCGAAAGAGACTCTTCCAGTTTGTTGGCAAAGTGCCTGAAGGGACAGAGCAGCAAGGCTTCAGCTCCATATTTGCTATGCATGCTGACCATTTGCCCAGCTTCCGGGAGTTTCCGGCCAGCTTTGGTTTCAGTGAGATAGCCTTTTACACCCCAAAACTGCGCTCCAACCCACGCTCTTTTGCCTGGATGATGGGAAATGGTGTTTTATATGGTACATTGGATTATAGCCGTCCTGATTCAATTTTGAGTGATGAACGGGTCTGGGTTTATCCTTCTGATATTGACATAACTGTGAACAAGCCAATATCCATTGTACTTACCCAGTTCCACTTCCTGTTGCTGCTGCCTGATCGGGTGAAGGCTGTATGCACTCTGAATGGGCAGGTTGTTTTTCAAGATCTGTTCCTGGAGAAGTTTGGCTTACTGACACGCATGATCAAAGATCCCACAGTCCAGCAGATATGGATCCACACTGAGAAAGTAGTGTTTCGCTACCACGTCCAGCGGGAATCTAGAGATGTGTGGAAGATGTATATGAATATGAACAAATTTGATTTAGCCAAAGAGTATTGTAAAGACCGTCCAGAGTGCCTAGATATCGTGCTGGCGAAAGAGGCAGAGCACTGCTTCCAAAACAAGAGGTATCTAGACAGTGCCAAATGTTATGCACTGACCCAGAACTACTTTGAGGAAATTGCCCTTAAGTTCATTGAAGCCAAGCAAGAAGAGGCCCTGATGGAGTTTCTGATTAAGAAGCTAAGTAACCTAAAGCCTTCTGAGAAGACACAGACAACTCTGCTGACCACGTGGTTAACAGAGCTGTACCTGAACTGGCTAGGTATATTGGAAGGAGATCCCTCACAGCGAAATCTCTATTTGGATACACGGGAGAAGTTTCGCACTTTCCTGAGCAGTCCTAAAAACAAAGACTGTCTATTTAATAACCGGGCATCTATTTATGAGCTGTTGGCAAGCCATGGGGACACAGAGCACATGGTCTACTTTGCAGTCATCATGCAGGACTACGAGCGCGTAGTAGCTCACCACTGCCAGCATGATGAGTACGATGAAGCTCTAAATGTGCTGTCCAGGCACAGAGACGAGAAGCTGTTCTACAAGTTCTCTCCAGTCCTCATCCAGCATATTCCTAAGAAGGTAGTTGATGCTTGGATTTCTATGGGCTCTAGACTGGATGCCAGGAACCTCATTCCAGCCCTTGTTAACTATAGCCAGAGTGCCAGCACCCAGCAGATCAATGAAGCCATTAGATATATGGAGTTCTGTGTCTATCAGCTGGAGGAAACCCAGCAAGCCATTCACAACTACTTGCTGTCTCTTTATGCTTTGTGTCGGCCGGACTCGCTGCTATCATACCTGGAGCAAGCAGGAACCAACCCAAACAGGATCCACTATGACCTGAAGTATGCATTGCGCCTGTGCGCAGAGCATGGGCACCGCCATGCGTGTGTCCATATTTACAAAGTGATGGAATTGTATGAGGAGGCTGTGGATCTCGCCTTACAGGTATATGTGTGTCTGTGCATGCATGCTGTGATATATAGGAATGTAGCTTGTTCAAGTTATCTCGAACAATGAAGCATTGAGAGGAACTGAACAGACTTATCAGTACAGGAGCTGTGCAGCGAAGTCTAGGAAGAAAGACCTGTCTCTGTTAACATACTTGTGTGCTTTCACAATTGTTTTAAGTAGCCAGCTGACTGTGACAAGCCATAATTGAGGGAAGGGGCATGGAAAGTACAAGGGGGTGTACTGTCTGTCTTAAGTTCAGTCTCTAACATAAAATACCTTTAACATATCTGCATTTATGCAAGACTTGTATAGCTATTGTTCAGGATTCTAATTACTTCCTATTCCTAGCTGTGATAATTATCACAGAAGAATGCCTTTGTCAGCGTAGTCTGACCTTCAGGGAGATGTTGGAATTTTTTCTGCTGGCATTGCTATGTCTTTGCTGAAATGTGTGTGGCCAGCAAAGATACGATAACATGGATTTGCCCTTATTGTAGTGCTGGGCTTTGTTGTTCTCTGGTGGGTAGCAAGCAAATATTCAGGGAGTAATACTGGTGGAGAGAAGAGGTGTTTGACATGTAAACAAGGAGCAGGTCAGTAGTGCAGCCCTACTGCAGTGAGATAGCAATAGAAGTTTTCTATTAATGCCTTCTATAATGGACAGCAGGCTTTGAAGTTGAATGGTGGATAAATGAAGAGGGAAGCTTAACTCAGTTTCCTTGCCTGTCCAACTTCTAGGTGGATGTTGATCTTGCCAAGTCCTGTGCAGATCTCCCTGAAGATGATGAGGAACTCCGGAAGAAGCTCTGGTTGAAGATTGCTTGCCATGTTGTTCAGGAAGAGAAGGATGTCAAGAAGGCAATGGCCTGCCTCTCCAGCTGTGCCCTGCTGAAGATTGAAGACGTCCTGCCATTCTTTCCAGACTTTGTCACTATTGACCATTTCAAGGAGGCAATCTGTAACTCCCTGGAGGACTACAACAAGCACATTGAGGAGCTGAAAAGGGAGATGGAGGAAGCCACACAGAGTGCCAAGAGAATCCGAGAGGACATCCAGGAAATGAGAAATAAGTATGGCTCTGTGGAGCCTCAGGAAAAATGTGCTGCTTGTGACTTTCCACTTCTAAACCGCCCTTTTTACCTTTTCCTGTGTGGTCACATGTTTCACTATGACTGTCTCCTCCAAGCAGTTTTCCCAAACCTTCCTGCCTATAAGCAGGCAAAACTTGAAGATCTTCAGAAGAAGCTGGCAGCTACCAGTCAGCCTTCCAAGAGCCACCATCGTCCCAAGGATGCAGATACCATTAGCTTGGGGAAGGGGCAGCAGAGCCGGGAACAGATCAAAGCTGACATTGATGACATTGTGGCTGCCGAATGTGTGTACTGTGGTGAGCTGATGATCCGGTCTATTGACAAGCCTTTTATTGATCCCCAAAAGTATGAAGAGGAGATGCAAAGCTGGTTGTAGTTTTCCAAATCTGCAACTGTCAATGCACCAGAGTGGTTTTCTTCACAACTTGTAAAGCTTCTGTGGTGGGAATATAGCCTCCAGAAGCAGGAACACAGTGGCTTCTGTGGAACTCTAAGGAAAGAGTAGTGGGGTCTTGTTAGGATTACAGTGAACTAGTCTTGAAAATGGGGAGATATAGCTATGGCTGTCTAAGAACTTGAACAATAATTAGAGCTAACCTATTTTTTGGCAGGTGTTTGCTGCTTGCAGTTCTTCTGAGGTTCTCAGTGTGAAGCTAATGGAGTGCCTTGTTGTCCAGAAGGAATTGGGAACAGCCTATGATTTGTCTTCCCTGTTGTGTGGTATTTGTTTTGGTGAAGACAAGCTTAAAGGGAAAGGTGGTGAAGAACACTAAGCAGTGTAGTCTTCATTCATCAGTTTCAAAGCTAGAATTGCCTCTGTTTCCTTTTTGCTGAGAGTCTATAACCACATACATGGAAAGAACATGAAAGGACAAATGCTCTTGCATATATATTTTGTAAACATCGTGCTACGTAAATACATGTTTCTACACAATGTAATATAAGAATGTGTATAATTCTCAAGCAGGAGTGTCTCATAACACACTTAAGTCATTTGCCTGCAATTCAAGGTGTGTAATTCTCTTTCCCACAAGCGTTATGGACAAGCCCATACATTTGAATTTTCTCTAGGTACCCTTCACTTTGTTTCTGGCAGTACTTCCTGGCCTGTTCACTCCTTCCTCCCTCTCTCCATCCTATTTCTACTATGACTGTCTTTGTATAGCGGGTCTTGGTTTTGTTTTCACCCCAAACTAAAATTGATATGTGCAGTAGTAATGTTTCAACTGATACTCTGCAAGCAGGAACACAGCCCATTTGTATTGTCCTGCTGTGGTCCTCTTCAAGCTGCATTTGAGCACTAGACTAGTGTTCCCTCAAGGGTACACTACAGAAAAGCTGGGTTGGTGTGAAATTTGGTTTGCCATTTGAAGCCAGTACCTTGTGACCAGGCAGTATTTGATACTTTCTGGAGATGGCTGCAGGTCAGTGCTTCTGTCTAGTGCTCTGACTTGCAAAATTCTTCCCAGAAGGTAGAGATCACTACATGGTGAGGGAACAAAAAATTTTCGTTAACAATTTAGCAGGGTTCCTTTTATTTTTGAAGAAACTAAAATTTTAATAAAGTTCTGCTGTTTGGGGCTGAATCACAAAGGCAGAAGAATGGGATGATTTAAATGAAAAATCATGATTCTTGTAATTAAGGCAATAGAAAATACCGTCTTCTGAAAAACCTCTTCAGTGGTTGAACGAATGTATGTGCTTCTCTTGAGTACCCCTCTCAATCTGCTAGTCACTTACTCTGTTCATAGGGTTGTGGAAATGAGTCTTCACATCGTTGAAAGGGAATATAAATTGGTTTCCTCAAGGAGCTGACCTAAGAATTTTGATAACTGTTCAGAGCTCCAGAAGAACATCCATGCTTTTGTTGGGAGCTTCAGCCTGGAATGAATGAATTTTATCTGTGTAAAATGACATGAATAATAAAAAACAGAGCTGACAGTAGGAAGACCTGAGGTTTTGAAATCCTCTTTTCATTGTTGGAGCCACGGGATAGGCAGTCTCGTTACCACCTGGTAGTGTTTGTTGCTGGCTTATCAGAAACCACTGTTTCAGTGGTTCGGAAACCCCACATGCTGTAGTTTTCTTTGGCTCTGGATAGCCTTTTGCTTTGAGTAAGTCCATGGGTCTGCCAGAAGAATTTGTGATGAAAACTAAATGTGATGTCTTTTGAAGTTCAGCATTAAACTTGTTATAACTGGCCGCTCCTGAATCATCATGTTTTCATGTAAGCAGTGTGATATTTAAGGTTGTATATGTTATTATAAAGCAACAGTAGCCCCCCACCCAAATCAGTTTCTGGTCAAAGGCAAGTGGCTATTTCTCTGCCCTTTAGCAGAAACATGAGTAGCAGCTCATTCTGATGCAGGGAGTAATTTCCAGTTATTTATTTTCTTTGAGATGTTCTTAATACTTGTTCCATCTCTTTACTTTTGGGGTTTTACAGGATGCTTTCCTGGTATATTAGAATTATTATAGTCCTCCATTCTTTTCCTATTAGTGCTACAGAACAGTGGCATCGCTAAATGGTTCTGTTGTGCTCTGAAGATTAGCAATATTATTTGCTTATAGATATTCCAGGGAGATCTGCTCGTCCATAATATTGGAAGAAGCGTATGTCTGTGGGAACTGAGGCATAGCAAGTAAATAAAAACCCTCCAGTCTTTGCCTGAGATGGGGTGGTAGGGGAAGGCACCTCAAGAACCTACTGATTCCAGTCTTAGGTGTTAATATGTCTCAGTTAACAAAACTAGAACTAGGGTTTTTTTTTTAATGACTAGTATGCAACATTCTCTGAGGGCTGCAGGCTTGTGCACCAGATACAGATACCACAGAGCTTATGCTTCCTCACCACTGTTAACTGAAAAATCTTTTAGATCATTCGCTGTCAAGGCTGTGGAGAGTGTTAATGCCTGCAAAGACTCCAGCAGTGATTAAATGGCTAGTGCCAGTAGTACAGCAAGCTACATAAAGATATCTTCAGAACTTTCCTTACATTGTCACATGCTTCAAAAGTTTCAGTAACCACTCACCTGTGCTTCTTGGCAATTTTGCAATATCACTCGGTGAAAAAAGTAAGAGGTTTTTTTGGGGTGGGGGTGGCGGAGGGAAGTGAACTGCTTACTATTCTCCCATAATCTAATCTGCAAGATCTCTTCCTCTTTGCTTTCCGAATAACATTTTTATCTTTTCTCCTTGTAATTCCAGCAGAGTTACATTTTAGAAACCAGTCCTTTGTACGTTTTTTTAGCTGTGAATGAACTGTGTACCAGATGTTACAAATGACGTGGCCTTGGGCCTTGTCCTTGTCTGTGTGAATAACCTCTACCATTTAGTTTCATGCAGCTAGAGAGCAGCATAACCAAAAGGGTGGGTGGGAACCCCTGCCCTATTTAACCAGAACAAATATCTATAGCTAGATTTATGCTGAAGAAATGTAGTTGTGCAGGCAAGGCCTAAAGCAAACCTGTGCCTCCTACCTCACCTCTCCTAGGCTTCAAGCAAGGGATTGGGGAAATCCTGCGAGTTGGGGGAGAGAACAGTGAGCGTGTGTTATGGAAGAGTTTGTAGAGAATTTTGGTCTATGTAGTTGGAAGCAGCTAACTGAAATGCTGAGAGCTGTGTGTTTTGCCTGCTTTCTAAAAATAAATGACTGAGCTGGAAATTTAGTAAGGCAAATTCTTAACAAGCCACTAGATGTCATTGCTGTCTATTTAAATACTGAGGTTTGTTGCAGAGAAGCTCAAGGTGTTCTGTAGCAGGAGAAAGAACGGTACAAACCCGTGAGGAACTGAAGCAGGTTCCCAGTGCCTTTGAGGGGGGAGGATGGAGACAGACCTCTAAGGTAGTTATTGGAGGCAAAGATGCTAAAAAAAATTGTCTCTAACTAAAAGGCAATTTCAGTTCACAGATCACTGTTGTTCAGGTTTTGAATATCAAAAGCTGGATTTACTCTGTTAACAAATGACTATCAGACCTCTTTTGTTTAATTGCATTCCAGTATAAGTTCCTACAGACCTAGCTGATTTAGTAAACTGTGGAGAGACCATCCGCGGGCTTGGAGTTGCAATATCTGGTGGCCTTGGGTCTGGCCATTTTTGCTTGCTTCCTCTTCACCCTGTCCCAGCAGCAGAGATGGTAGAAGTGAATGTGAGCCAGCTCCTTAGTTGCCCGAGCTCACATCTAGTGCGTTTTGCTAAAAGCACCAGTAAAGCTGGGTTTGTAATATGATACTGGACACTGACTTGCACGAACAGACAAGTTAGTATGTTTGCTTTTGCCTCTTGAGTTGTGGGGTCATAATCCCAATAAAGAGGCAAGTGGGAGTAAGAACATCTTGTACTCCATCAAAATTAGATGTTGTAGTTAGACTCTGACTGCAGTCGTGTTAGCCTGTAGTTCTTGGAATGGCTAGTTCCCATTCACTACTGCTCTGTCACTATCAGTGTATAGACTGTCTATGTTTACAAGTGCAAATACTTAGCTTCTGCTGGGAATTGATGGGAAGTCTCTTGTTCTTTGCATCACTTCATCCAACAACTCTGTACTGAGCTGCGGGAAGACAGACTGAAAATGGGCCTCTTCCTTGCAACAAGTGTGCTGAGATGAAATTTGAGGTTTGAAATATTCAAGGCTTACGGAATTTTGGATTTTTAAATTATTGTTTTTATTCAAATGGATTACATCTTTTTCTCCAGAATAGATGGAGTACCATGTTATTCACTGTGGTATGTGTAGTGTTTATGAGAGAATCTTATGCCTCAAAGCAGAGAGAGGCTCGCCGGGATCTCCTATCCTTTTTGTACATGGGGAAGGGATGCCCTAGAAAGGAGAGGGAATGGTGATTTCTATAAAGTAATTTGGCTGAACTTTATGTATCTGACTTCAGAGAAGCTTCCCCAGTGGAACTGCGATATTGATGGAGCTGTACTTTTCACACTGAGGTGCTGAAGAAGAAAAAGCTATTTCCTTTGGAATAGGAATTTTGATAAAATTTAAGAGCTTAGGGCTTGAAAGTGGAACATTACAGGAGTGCCTTAAATTTGCAAGGGGTTGTGTATGGGTTCAGCTCCTAAACTATCTGCTGTCTCCGATGATGCCCAGTCCAGACATTACACCTTATGAGCCCTCTAGGATTTGAGCTTCATGCCCTTACTGTGATTTTTGGAGACGCGTGATACTTCCCCCTCAACTCAGTGTTTGGGTTTTCCATCCCAGATCTCATGGAAAGGCATCAGGCTACTTATTTAGGGTATGAGGTTTAAAGCAACCTGGCCTGCAGCTGCTTTCAGGTGGAAGGAGGGGAAAAAGATTAAACGAACTTGTTAGATCTACCTGTTGAAACTGGTTGGGATGGAGAGAAAAAGGGGCTCAGGCGTTTCCTCTCTGTAATGGCCAAAGGTGTTGGAGGCAGCTTGTTTGAGTAAGGCTGGTTGCTTAGGAACAAGGAAGCTGCAAGAGCACTCCGAGGTTACAAGTACAGCTATAAGTGATCCTGCAGACTCCCTTTGGCATTGTGGGGCAGCTCAGCAGAGGACAGTTTCCAACTTGCAGCAAGTCAGTATTGGGTTCAGACTTGCTGGAGTGCTTCACGGCCCCTGTCATGATGGTTATGGAGCTGGTTCAATTCAGCACTTGAGCTGCAGAGCTTGGTGGGAATAAGCACAGCTGATGTGTCTGTACAACATCAGGCTGTCTCACTGCACAGAGATTTCCATCATTTGCCTCTAAGCACCACATAAATACCCTTGTTTTATAAAGGTGCGTACAGGCTGTACCTGATGTGTGTCATTTTGGCATTTCCCTACTTTGCAGGGGTTCATATATTCCTGCTATGCTGCCGTGTTGGCTGTAGGCTGGGTTGTTTTCAGAAGAGGATTTCATCTAGCCTTTTGTTTGTTTAACACGTAGTTTGTTTGCTTCATCTGTAACTGCGAATACTACTGGTAGAGGTTTTTGCAATGAGAGTGTTCAGGAGAAGCTGAACCATAGCCTACCCCTCATTTCATGCTCCATATTGAATGGTTCATTGTAGGTGGTGGCTTATATGAAAAGCATTGAACAACTGGTTTCATATCCAAAAGCAGGTATTCTCCTTTTTCTCCTTTTCCTTTGTGCAATTGAAATCCAAGTGCTGGTCACTTGGCATGGGACATAACCTTCGGAACACAGCCTGAACTTGGAGGCTGCTGGACCCCACTTAAGCAGACATCTGTGTTTTTGCAATTAGTCAATTATTCGATAGTCTTTTTTCATCTCTTTGTGTGTATATACTGAATAGATTTTCTAATAAATAAATGTTTGCTGTGGAACTGGGTTCATAAGAAAGTTGTTCCTATCCATAGATTCGTTTTTATTTTCCCACGTTTATTAAAAACAAGGTGCACAGTGTGGTTTTCTCTGAGAGTAGATCTGGCATGTTTTGATCTCTAATGTTTCAACTCTGTTCCTCTTTTCTTTGCACACACAAGGGTGTGTATATTGGGCCAATGCCTTTGGATGAATTAGGAATGTCACAGACAAAGAGGAATGTGAAGGCTGCTGTATTAGTTTTTTAGGACTTTTCTGTACAGACTCTACATGACAATTATGAGCAGCTGCCCTGGCTGGTTTTGATGACTGCTGTGTGTTTTTCACCACGTGAACAAGATGCTTATTCTCTGGTGAGAGCCTGTAAAGGTAAGGGTATTCAAAAATTGCTGGTCTTTGTCTAATTAACATGGTTCTAGCAAAATAGCTATGTCCAATTTTTCTTATAGTAGCTATCAAGATAACATGTGTAGCTGACCTAAATAAAATAATATTCCACGTGGAGCTGAACCATATTTTGCCATCCTTGATAGCAGGGCCATAAACTTAGATCGGCTCATGCTGTTTGAAAGGACTGAACAGAATGTTGCTGGGTGAGGAAGAAACTGAGAGTTGAGGCTTACTCTCCTAGATGTCCCAATTCTTTGTTTAATACTTGCCTGAGTGATGCAGCATGACTGTCTCAGAGCGACATCTGCATTTGTGTTACAGTGGTACATTCTGCTGAGCAGCCTTTTTGGGAGAAAAGCACTTCCTTATGTTCTGCAGTCTGTTTCAAACACTTGCCTGCTTGCCCAGTTAATGAGATTGGAATAACTAGGACCATGTCATCTTTCTGCTATGTTCTTCTGAAAAGTTGCTTATGGTAATCCTCAGTATGTGCTTCAAAGACTTGCAAGTGGCAGGGTTTCCAAAGCAAAAAATATTTTAGTACAGGAAGCATCTAATGAAAGCGGAACGTACCGAAACGCATTCCATAATAAGCCAGAGATCGTTTTCATTCTGTTGAAAATTCTTAGTGAGAAAGTAAGTATAAACTGTAAAGTAATTTTTTTTTTTATTTCTTGCAGCTTAGACTTCTCAAGGAACACATGAAGGACAGAAATGTCCTCTTTTGTCAGCTTGAGCGGGTGCAAATCAGTTAATGTGGACTCTTCTGCTTATAAGTAGCATCTTCTTAAATCTGTTGTTGGCTGCTGATTGAGAAATGTCTCGTGATCCTTGATCTAGCTAATGTTTGTATACACAGCCAGTTTTAGGAGACTGTGAGGTGGAAAAATGTATAGCAATATTCAGCAGTCAGCAAGCCCAGACTCTGGCAAAAGTTTGTTTGCTGGTGTAGAATCAGAGTTTGCTCCCTGAAAACTGTTTTTCTCTGCAGCGTGGTTACAGAAGCAGTAGGGAGTTTTCAGAAGAATCTTGAGTATCCTTGAGTATCCTTGAGGCCCTTGTATCCTTAAGGAGAGGTACCTGGAAAGTGGTAGCTTCATGGAATTGAGTGATTCAGTACCGCGTTTCAGCAGCTTTGAGTTACAGGGAGTTTCTCTCTTGATGCTGTGGGACCTGAGCCAAAAGTAAAGGTGTGGATTATTTGCCTGCCAGGCATCTTGTCCTGCCCTGAATTATGCTCTGAAGAAAATCAACAACCTGAGAAGTTCAGGCTGAACTTAGGTTGAAACGAGGAAGTAGGAGGAATTTCTGCACACAACATAGGTATTACTGTCAGTCCTTCAGCACATCTGCATAACGCTAGGCCACAGCAAGCTTGCTGGATGCTCTCCGTAGGTCAACCAAGATCTGTAGGTAGGGCCTTGGGCAGAAGTTCAAAGTGCTCTCTTCTTATCCCATTCTTCAGAAGTCAGAACACTTCTGGAGCTGCCTGCCTCCTCGTGAAACCCTGAATCAATGGTGATGGTGGAGCCTTTTCTTTTTGATGCCTGACATATTGTACCTTTTTTTATTCATTCTTTTTTCACTGCGACAGCTCAGCAGCTACCTCTGTCTCCCACTCACTTCTTTCACCTTCTCTGCTCACTGCTCGAGCAAAAAACCTGCTTGATTCTGACATAAATACTAAATATAAGAAGGGTTAATAGGGGGTGAATGGTGAAGCTTGAAAAATAACGAAGAAAGGAAGAGAATTATGTGGAGAGGGCAACAAGAGGCCCACTGGCTTCCAGGCTTCAGAAGGATGAAACATGGGAGACAGACCAAAGCTGCGCCAGGGTAGTGTGATGAATGTAGCTTGCAGTCTTTATTCTGATACAGCAGAATTAGTACAGGCTGTGAAAATACTTGCTTCTGGCCAATCTCTCTTTCCTGAAGGATGTACTACTTCTCTGAGTCACAGACAGGAGCATCAAGAGAAGGTTGTGAGGGAAAGGGTGTCTCAGGTTTTATCATTTGCAACAGACACAGAGGATGATCTACAAACCTCCTATATTGGTGGAACGAGGAGGCGTTAGAGAGTAGGACAGAGCATACTTTGGATTCAAGAGGGTTACTGATGTATAAACAGCTTTTCTAGATACTGCTGAGTGTCATACCTGGCTTTTAGGTGCTTTTATTTCCTAAACTACCCTGTCTGTATGTTGAAATACTCAGGATCCTTAACATGCTCTTAGATGCTTACACAGCTGAGTCACTACTAAGGTGTCAGCAGGACAATTAGGTGTCATGTCTTTGAATTAATGCCACCTCTCACTTGCCCAGTGTAGCTGTTAAGAGCTGTCTAAGCAGCGAAGCAATAGGATGGCTGCTTTAACAAAGTTCGAGATTAAAATCTGAAGGGATTGCCCACAGTAACATGGTCATGTTAAGAACTGAGACTGGGATTTTTGTATTTTTTCACTGCTTTTCTGGTGCCACAAACGACATCTGAAGAGGATTTGGTTTTTCACTGTGCCCCCTTCTTTCTGACTAACACCATTAATGAGTATGGGAGGCTCAAGATGGCTGGAGAAAGTATTCTTTCCATTGACAAACAGCTATCTGATCTTTCACGGAAGAGACCAAATTCTTCTTCCCCCTTTCAAGATGGGGTCGCACAATATCCCCATTTCAAAACAAAAACAAAACCCAAAAAAGCAATGTGGCAATCTCTCTCTACAAGCCCTATTTCCGTTCCCTCTCTGAAAGTTTTAAGTTATCTAATTTGGGTCACAAACTATCCAGAACCTTTGGGTTTTGGTAGCAGTCCAAGTTGGTAGCCTACAAAAAGTTATTGTGTCCAGATGCCTACTGTCTGTGTGGATGTAAATGCAACTGAAGCAGCATGTTGCAGGCTGCAGCTGCTAGATGGAGATTGCAGTAACGTCCCTGAAATGCTGAATTAAAAAAAAAAAGTTGTTGGATTTGAATAAATGGGGGTGTTGCTCTCTGCCCTAATGTAATCCAATACCTATCAAAGTCACCCCTTTCCTTTAATAGCAGGAAGGAAATAAGATCTGTATCTCTTGGGAACATGCTTCTAAAACCAACTTCCAGTTGCATTCCTCTGTCTCCTTTTAGTCCCTTTGAATAGTAAAGATTCACGTTCTCACTTTTTAGTCACAGCAGCCTGGATATTCGATCACTGGAGGATGTTGTTTCTCTGTCACAGTCTCATTAACATCTTAGCTTGGGTGTTGGTGCTCCTCTCCCATGTTCAGGTGCCTAATAAGGATTCTTATCGCCCCAAAACAGTTACTTTGGATCCCAGCCCAGCATGCGTGGGCATTGGCAGCATTTGGATATTTATAGGGATTTCTACTTCCTTCTTTTCTTCGGGCCACTTTCTTACTTACTACAAGAATTCCTTGTTCCTTCCACGCTCTGATGAATGCAACACTCCCAGGGTGGTGTCTGGGCAGTAGATATTACGTATGTACCTTCCCAGCTGCTGGGGCCAGTGCAAGCAGGTATAACACAGCCGTGGCCCGCAAGGCACAGTTTAAAAAAAAAAAAAAAAAAAAAAAAGCACTGTCTTTTTCACCCCCTTCCATCTAGTTTTGGGAGATTACTTAGCCTTGTTGATTTATTGTGTCATTGTTAAACTCGGATATCTTGACATCTCAAGCACCATTATAACGTCATTAGAGAGGGTCAAATGCTCTGAACGTTTTTCTGGTTGCAATTGTCCTCTGGGTCTATACAGAGTGGCAGAAGGGCAGACAGCAGGGATTGGATCTTTCAAACAGTACAGTACTGTTTTTATTTTGATTCATTCTTTGAAAGGTAAATCAATAAAGTCTGATTCTTACCGAGGTCTTTACAATTCCACTTAAACTTTCATCTCTTACTCCCTAGGTACTTACGGTAGAGAAGGACAGCAGCAGTGGTAGTCACTTGACAGCTCCATGGGTGCAGAGTAGCTCAAAGCATTTGCTGACCGACGAGCCAGCTGACGACGGGAATGCAGAGCAGCAAATTCCCCTTTGCTTTCCCTTAGTGGAGGCGCTGGCTGGGTTTCTGTTTCACCCAGCTGCCGTTTCCCTCAGAACTTGCAGGAATCTGGTAACTTTGAGACTCTGCCTCATTCTGAAATTCAGTTGAAATCTATCAGTGTGACTCTATTGGGAGCTCGGCACCAGTAAGTGTGATTTAAAAAGCTTTGTTTCTTTTGGAAGCTAGAGGAATAACGCGAATATTATATCTGAGCTGCTGTAATCAAGACTTGGAAGGACTATGTGGAATGGAGCAGGACCCTGAATGCATGGCTGGAGAAGGAAAACCTGCAGGGGACATATTTTGAGCGTTTCTTATCAGAAGGTACTAAGAGACTAGATTAGGAGCCATTACTTGAAAGAGTCTGTAGCATCCTCTACATCTCATTAACAGATGGTTCTAAGAGGCAACCGTGGAAATGCAAACTCATGCGTGTTTGTGCTTGCTCTGCTCTGTGCCTCTCCTGGCAGCATTTGCTGGCATAATCTGTTGGAAATTAACCTTTTGCTTGAGGTATCATTACAGAGGCTGGTATAATTCATCCCATTGTCTCCCCGCCTCCACACTCTTCCAACAAGAAGGAATTCTGTCAGAGTGATAGAGAAACGATGGGTGTAGGATCTCACACTTGTGACAGGCAAACTTTCTTCTCCTGCTGTAAGTTTTTCTGTGCTTTCATTGCCAGGATTGTCCACACAATCCTCTACCCCAATTACCCATTGATTAGGGCTCCTCTGGTAATCTGCCAGATGCAGGTTTGTTACCAACAGATGGCAGAAAGCATTTGAGGTAATGAGAGAAAGGATAACGATTGCTGATCTGCATAATAATCAGCTTGTGAACAGGTTTCATGGTTTTTTCTGTGTTTCCACTGGCTCAAAGATTGCACTGTCAGGCACCTACTCTTCAGTTAAAGAAATAGTAATGGAGGAACCCATTTCTTCCAGCCACGTATTTCTGAAGATATATGTACTCTCCACCACTGACAGATTAAGATTTTATCCAGAGCGTCTGAGATTGTGCCTCTAGCCCAGATGGTGCTAGGAATGAACATTCAATCCTCTTGCAATCAAGACCTCTAACTAACCAATACTTTCCCTTCTCTCTTTTTTGAGACAATTTTCTCCGGCTCTACCACAAGGCAGGAAGATCTTTGACCCCCTTGGACCAGCATCACCCTTGCACTGTCCAATGCCTAGTCTGAAAAGATGACTTTCCACTTCCATGTGTTTTGGAGTTCTTCAACCCAATTCTGCTGCTTTGCACATTGAGGCAGCCGCACCATTGCCACTTACAAGTCTACATCTAAACTATTCTGGAGTTCTTGCAGGAGGAAGTCTTCTCTGACGTACTCTAGAGCAGTGTTACTGGAGTTATCTACCTCGTAACTCACTGCTTTCCTATGCTATGCAAAACCTGTAGTATGGAGTTCTACTTTTTGAAATCTATATGCATTTAGACTTTCCATGAGCAACTGTCCCTATATGAAACAAGTCATGTAACACTCACCAAAAAATAATCTTGATGCCATTTACTGTGAATTTTGGCAAAGGATTTGGATTGAAGAACTTTCTCAAAAAGTAGCCTTCCACACGTGTGGTACGTGCTAATTCTGGCCATTCTCCATTTATTCCCCAGGTGGGCTGGTAGACACAGTGGACAAGTTTCCATCAAACCCCTTCACTTTGTGAAATTCCTTTCTTCGTCCAAGATCTAGATGGAGTTTTTTGAAATTTGGACTTGTTTCCACGGAATAGTAATCGCAGACGATTTCCCTGAGAATACTTTCTTTCTACCCTGGGTGCTGATAATACAGCAGCCCCCTGCCAGTTCTCTGGAAGGATGAAGTTTATCACAATCCTATCTGTATCATGCGCAGCCATGCACTTGTCGCTAGTAATTTTAGTGTCTGAACCTTACAAGGCAATCACTATCTACTCCTGGCAGTGTGTTGCAGCTGTTTAATCTGGAGGAAAGGGAGGATTTTTATTTTTGAGCTTATACTCTAAAGCACAAGGCTTTACTATTAAATCTTGACGCTCTGCTACAGATATTGCTGTTCGTTACAGGATTTTCCTGTCCTTAGCCTGGTTTCTAAGGAAACGATGCCTGGGCATCTGAGTTCATGCACATTTGTTATATCCTTTTTTTTCTGTGTCTGTGTTTTCCCTCTACAATTTCTGAATCTATTTGCCAACTGCAATTTTATTTGACACATACATTATAAAGATACTGACTTCCTATAAGTTCCCTGAAAATAGGTAATGGGGAGTGGCTCTTATTTGTGGCTCCATAGAGAACACCCATGGTGTATGCTCAAAGTTTGAGATACTAGAGAATCCATGTGAAAGAAAAATTGGGGAGGCTGTGGCCAGAGGAAAAATTTCATCTGATGCTGGGACTCGTTAGACACATGTGAGTCCAAATGCTAATTCGTATAACAGCCATCTTCTCTAATTCGACTTCTGCAACTGTTTGTGAAAACTAGTTACAGTAGTTACTGTGGAAAAAAAAAACAAGTTCCCTGTATTTTTCAGAGACAATCTAGGGCTGTCCTAATTTAGCACCGCCACAACATTACAGACTATCCTTGTAGGTGCTGAGACATTTCTTAACGTATTCTGTTTGTTTTCTGGGAAGAGAATGGCTGAACCATTTCCTATGTTTGAGAGACCGATGTTTCTAAAGAGACATGAGAGCTTTTAGTCATTCTGTTGAACAGGTGACCCCTGATTAAGTTGGGTCTTGCCCAGAAGCCTTGCAGGGAGGGAGGAAAGCCCGAGGCAGAGATTTCATGTGCATCTGAGCTGGCATTCGTTTCTTCTGACTTATGGACGGCAACAGTGGGCAATAGACCTGACAAGGAATGTGTAGCGAGGGAAGTGGTGGGAAAAGGGAGAAGGACCTTCTTCTCTTGCTGATGGTCAGCTGTTTAGTTTACTGTACCTCAGGCCGCTGAGAGTTTGGATGTGTAAAGATCATGTGTATTCCTAAGGCAGGATCTCTCTCTTGGTGGAAACAATAATCATGACAAATGGGAGTCAACTGCGAGACTGTGTGTATCCTGACAGCAGCATGCTGGGTGAAAAACAGACTTCTTGGAACTGATCAGAGTGTAAGTAAAAACAAGTGTGCAGGGGGGCTGTTTTTGTTTTTTACGTTTCTCCCAAAGCGCACTGTCTGTTAATACTTATTCTTTCATTGCTGTTACCCAGAGACCTGCCTGGTGTTAACTGAGGCCAAGGTAATCAGCAGACTTCGAGGTGCAGTATTGCGGCAGGGTTAACGATCCTCTGCCATGGGAATCTGAGGGACACTGTGGCAGGACTGCTTCTTTGAGTCTGCACGGGCCGCTTGGGAGATGGTAACGGCACAGACTGCTGGTAAAGGGCAAAGCTCTTTGGCGGCCAGCAGAGACTGGTGAGAGGTGCCCCTGGCTCTCAAAGGGAACAACTTTAGCTGGGTTGGGGGGAGGGAGGCTTTCCAGGAGAGGAGCTGGAGTCTGGACTGTGTCCATCTCCCCCCACCCCATTAATCTTTCTAAAAGACCGTTATATTTGTTAGCTGGTAGAGCTGAGTTACTTGATTGCTGGCAGAGGGTAATGCTGCTGAGCTCCTCCTGAGGGAGGTTGAGTAGGATGGCTCCTGCCACTGAATTCCAGGGACCACATGTAGGTTGAGGCTGTCCCACTAGTTACTAGTTACAAGATGTACTGGAGCTTCTATATCAACCCTTTAAGTCAGGGAATGGAGAGTGAGGGTTTATTTAGGGAACAAGTAGAAATGCCTCTAGAGTACAGAAAGAAAAGCAGAGGGGCTTTAATGTTTTTAAGAGCATCCCTCTCCATATGTTTCCTTGAAAGTGTTCTCAAGGCTGCTGTGCAGTATAATGTCACCTCAAGCCCCTACAAGACCAAAAATGCTGCTCTTTAGCAGGTGAAACAGATGCTTAAATGAATGAGGCTGCGTTGCTTAAGGCGTGTTGTGTTCAATGAAGCAGTACCCAGGACCTTTCCTGCTGGCAAAAGTGAGGCTAAGCTTAGAAGCCACTGAGCTGCTGTTAATAGCTTATCACAGTTATTTTCTCTCTGCTGTTATCCTGGCTTTGACTCCTGGCTTTGGTCCACCTGGTAATACTGTGCATCTCCTGCAAAAGATGTCCTGTGCAGTCTTTTTTTAGACAGCAGACAGGTGCAGGGGTTTATCTTCAAAAGCAGTTGATTTGTTATTGATAACAGTACACCTAAGTGCTTTCTCTGGCCTTAGTCTCTTGCAAATGAACATAACCAAAAGGAGTAAGAGGGATTAAAGAATAGGTAACTCTCATTTCTACGTGTCTCTGATTCTTATTTGCAAGTGCTTATCCAGAGTGCTGCTGAACACTTGTGTTTGCTGCTGCTGAAATTGGTGCTCAGCACAGAAATAAGTTACAAGGTTTTTGTTCTTCATCCAGTACACCTGCTTCCACTTTCTTCCTTCCCTCCTTCTATGGAAACCCTCAGCAATGCCACTTTTAAGGCTTCAGAGAGTCAAACTGCAGCAAAAGCATTGCCAGTGACTTCACAGAAAATAGTGGCTGGCACATGGCTTCTCTAATTCCCTGTAGTGCTTAACTAGTCTGAGAATGCTGAGCTATTCATTAGCACACATAACAACAGTACTGTGTGGTACTTCAAAGAGGGAATTTAAACTCCAACAGTCCTACTGAGATATTTTATTGCCTTCGGCTTGAGGCCCTTTCTTCCTAGTGAAGATGCCTGGCTTCATAGGGGCAGGTTGCTTTATTTACAGATGGCACACTTTTAATTTATCTTTAAAGGGACTCTTTCATAGCAGCCCCAGCTCTAGAGTGAATCTGAGTGTGTTTTGTATGTGTTGTGGTGGGTAATTCTCAGAGAGGACTGGATACTTGTAGAGGCTAATCTTTCTCTTTAATAGGAACTAGGAAGCATTGCAACCATGAATGGTGTAAGTTTTTGGGTCCCCTGCAAGCGTTCCACTCTGCTGTACACCCTGAGTCCTGGACAGGCTGTGGTGAGGCAGGACGCTTCAGAAGCTCCATGTAAGTGCTCAGAGCTGCAGAATAGGGATGATGCAGCTAGTGTATAGGCAGCAGATTAAGTTGAGATGGCTGAACTGATTAGGAACCCCAGCTGTTCTGTCCCTCCCCAAAGTTGTTGCCTTGCAGTGGTGTTGGCTGGGGAGGATCTGAGTAGATGAGAAAAATGAATGCTCAGACTCTTAGAGAACAACTTTTAATCTCTTCTTGAGCCAGGCTGAACAGCTCTGCTAAGTAGGAAAGAGGATCTCATGGTGATGAGCATCTTATCTCTTAATAGTTTACAGGAGATCTAAAAAAACACACCGTGAAGTTAACTTTGATACATGATGGTGGTAGAGGAGCTGCTGTGCCTCTTTAACAGCTGATCCTGCAATGGGGATGCTGCTTCCCACTCGAGGGGGATAAGATGGATGGTTGCAGGAAGGGGAGGGAGATTGCTTCATAACTATCACAGTTTAATCTGCCAGCACATATAAGAAATGCCACAATTCTAGTTTTTGTTCAGCAGGGCTCTGTTTCCTGCTCTCAGTTACTGGGCTGACCAAAGGAAAGGTTGGGAGTCTGTCTTTAACTGAATATTGATGGTTTTTTCCCTCCCCCTCTTCTCTTAGTATGATATAGAGTGAAGGACCTTTCATGCAGTCACCACCTTTTTCTCAAAACTGATGCAAACCAGAACCAAATAAAATAGTTCATGATAAGTTGCTATTTGCTTAATGCTTTTATGCTTTGAAAGTGTAAAAAATTTAGTACATCTTCCTGGTGCTGTTACCTGCCTACTCTGTGGCCTTTGAGTCACGTAATGCTGTGATAAAATGGGAAGAATGATACCTGTGGCAGATGGCTGTGTGGCTATTTCAGGCTGTTGGAGGAAATGGGAATGTAAGACGGGCTTATTTCTGAGTCAGAAAAAGCTCCGTCACCATGTATATGAAGGGGACAGGGAGAGGAAGACTCCCAGAGAAAGTGTGTTGGAGGTTTTCTGTCGTCTGCCTGGATTCCTGCCAGAGCTGGTGATGGAATGAGCACTGTGACAGATTAAAGTTACACTAATCCAGATCATCCAGAAATGTGAGACCCCCAATCATGCATGGGGAGGCCAGAAAATTAGACTCTTGCCGTTCTAAAAAAGAAAATACTTTTTCCTGGTGTGCCACTGGGACTATCATATTGCAATCCAGTGACTTCACTGTGAGTAGCTAGTAAGTCCTCGGTGGTTTCTTGCGGCTCTTGCTTCATGTCTTCATTTCCAGGAACTGAGGAATACTTTAAAGGCTGCAATCTGAGGGCACCTCACCTATTCAATGTTTAATAGATTAATGCTGCTGCTGCAACATAGACGTATGCTGCTGTATACAAACACGTATGGCATGTTTGCACCTTGAGTAAGATGTGCTTAAGTCTTTGAAAATTGTTATTTATAAAAGCAACAGCTGCAGTGGTTATCTAACTGCCCTAAGCTACGGACCTGGGAGCTCGGGGTGGAGGTATGTTGCTTGAGCGCTATCAAACAGTTACTATCACACAATCTCGGCAGGGCTGGACCTGCGCAGTGTCTCTGAGGAAGGCAGTGCTTCCACAGACGGCTTCATTTCATCGTTTAAAATGTATTGTGATTGAAACGATGTCCGCCTCTACTGGAATGCCACACCAGCTTCCTTTCTTGTGGTCAGTTTTCCCTGCTTCTTTTTTTACCTGAGCTTATGCTCATCCTCTTCTTAGGGTATTTTTCTGTATTACAGCAGTGCATAGTTTGCATATTCTGAGACATCTCATGACTGCCTTTCTTTTTCTTTAATCTGTCCACTAGAACTATTCTCTCTGGCACACAGAACAGTCTGGGCTTCAATCTGGGCTGATGCTACAGGTGAAATGCAATTGTAATGAGTCAAAATAGAGGGAGGGGAGATTCTGCTCTGAGGATCGGGCATGCTGGGAACGAACAATTTCGTGCATGTACAAGAAACAGCAAGTATACAAGAAAGCGCTTCGCTTGCGGTCACGCGAGTTTCTTTGGCAGTCTGCGCCTGGTTTCCCTTGTTATAAAGAGTAGCAAATGCACTTCCACCAAAAATTTGCACGCAAGCGGTTGACTTTCATTTGACTCTTGGGTACAAAGAAAAGCAACGTCACTGTGAGCATGGCTTATTGATTTTCACCTGGGAAAAAGACAGCCTTCGTAGAGAGGTAGACTATGCATCTCTCTCTTGTTAGCTTTCATAAAATAAGAATAACTATAAGAGCAAAAACTGTAGGAAAGCAATGAAAGAACATGGTGTTCCCGCATGTATGCGGGTGTTGCAGCTCAGGTATGAAAGGCAAGCTCCTGAGGAAGAAGACCTCAAGGCCTTCAAGCAATCTTGCCACTCGGAGAGCTGGCCCCTAATACTGCGAGACAAAGAAATCCTGACACTTAAAAAATGAGGCTCTCTTGCTTCTGTTTTGGGCCTCCAGCATTTGTTATACTTTCTTTTTATAGAGAAGGACAGAAGCTAAGTTTGAAATGATAGACACGTGTTTCATCGTGATCTGCTTTTAGAGTCTGGGCTTTAAAAAAGGAAAAAAACCAACGAAAGGTGACAAGAAAGCTGTGAGAGATGGTGGCAGTGACCGTTCCATCTTGCTTCATACTGCAGAGCCACAACTCTGTCACGTGGCAGGACAGCTCGTGCAGTACGTGGTGATGCCATGCGGCGTGCTCAAAGTCCCCCAGGCTCGCCTACGGGCCCCCCCTCCTCATAACTTCATGCCTGTTTCTTCTTTGCAAGAAGAAAAGTTGATGCCATTCCTTGACTAAAGCCGTGCCATTTTTTCCCCTAATGAGCCCTTGCCAAATGCTGTATCTGAAAAGAATCTTTATTGTGTGCAAATTTTCCTCTGCAGCTCACAAGCTGATTGATCCCCCGTGGGTCAAGGAGAGAGTGCCAGGAAAGGGAAGAATTCGCTTCTGCCTTTTCAAGACTAATCCTGAAACGCAAGTAATCGCATGCTGGAAAGTGTTTCTGTGTGTTTCTGAGAATTATGAATATAATCCAATACAGCTGTTGTGCTAGCATGTCCCTTCCTCTCCTCCGGCACCAGGTCTGGCCCCTGGATTTTGAAGACCTGTACAGGAAACCTCCACACCTGGTTGTACAAAATGTTTCTAAATGCAATGAAATTCAGCAGGACCCAATACCCTGCATTAGTATTGTTGCCTCTTGTGCTACAGAAGGCCCTGTTAAAACTTTGGCCAAGTGCAAGGCACTCAGAAAAGCAAAAAGCCATGAGGGTCGGTGAAGAGAGGGGAAAAAAATCTGTCTGTGCTCTTGCGCCAGGATGTATTTGCCACAGTTCTGTGGGAATTTCTTCTTCCTTTCCTAAAAGAGAGGGAAGGGGGGAAATATCCACTGTTTTCCTTTAATTTAGGAAATGTTTTTTAAATTAAAAGAGAGATTTGGAAAGTCTAACTGCTTTTGCAACCCCCACTATAACAATTCAAGCTGCTCACAAAGCTTACAGGCTCCTCTACCTCTCCAGCACTGTTTTTCCAGCGATGGAGAAATCTATAGTTCTGGCCCTGTGGCATTTTTTACAGGCGGTAGGGATGTTAATGCCAGAATCTTGGCGACTTTCCAACCAGAGTAATTACATTCTGCCGACCTGAAATTCTTCCTGCTTCTACACAAGGTCACTTTAGGCACCGACAGAGCCGGGGCTACAACCCGGTGCCCTGCTTTGCCCTCCCCTCCATCCCCTCTGTCTATCCTCCAGTCACCTTCTCCTCAAAGGGACAGAGGGCTCCTTGCTCGCTCGAAGGTACCCAGTGCCCCGTAAAAATTGAGCTAAGGAAATGGGTCTGAGCAAATCCCCTGAACTGCTGTCATTAGGTTTTGAAGTGTGACCCGATATCCCGCTTCCTTTGATAAGTCAGGGGCTGGTATTTTTAACAGACAGTGGCTCTTTTCTTGTTCTCCCTTCAACCCCTTTTGGAGCCAGCGTGGCACAGCTAATTCACGGAGGAAATTACATTTATTACTTTTCCTAGCAAATGCGCCCTCTCTGCAATGCCGTTTCGTGCAGTGTAGGGCAGATGCAAGTCAGCCAGCCCATTTTCCTAATTTCATTTGGAAGGATCAAGAGACACCATGCTGGTCTCGCAGGCTGGGGGCTCAGTCTAGAAAGAAAAGGCGCAGCAGGCTCCCGCATTGATGGAATCTATGGCATCGCCCCAAATGTTGGTTGTCCAAAAAAAAAAAAAAATCTCAAGGACAAAGTGTATCCTTCCAAAAACAAAACAAACTGCCCCAACAAAACCAAACCCGCCTTTGTGACAGCCCTGACTGGGAGGAAGGGATCTGGTGTTGGGACAGTAACTCGGCCGTTGTTTCAGTGTAGGTCTGCTTGTGCTGCCTTTGCCTTCCCGTTCTGCAAGGCAGAGCTGACAAAACCCTTGACCAGGAAACTGATATTCAAGGCCGATCTTTTTGCATGCCATGTCTGCACAGTCTCCTCTGTGACTGTGCACAGACCTAAATCTCCAGCCACTAATCCCGCAGGTCTTTGTGTATTAATTCTTTACAGTGCCTCTGTGCTTGCTTTCCTCTTGTGCCCAGCCTCTCTTTGATGTCCCAGCTTGCAGGTTTTTAAAATGACACAACCTAAGAGGGATTTTGGGTGGGGGGGGGGAATAAAACATGTGGGAGAGACATGCTGGCCAGCTTTGGGACTGTTTTTGTTGTAAGAATGCATTTAGTCAAAATTGCGGAGTTATCGTCATCTACGCGCTCTGTTTTCCTTTTACCCTCCTTTGCCTCTCATTTTTGTCTGACTGTTTTTCTTAGGGAGGAGGTGCTAGAAAGAGGCACGGTAGTCATACCTGATATAATCATGCAACGGTGGTTTGGACAGACATCAGGATGGTCTTTCAAGCTTTCTGAATTCAGCAGTGCTGTCGAAACAAATGTTACAGGACTTGGACTCAAATTTGTCATTCGTGTTTGAAAGTCGTAAAAAGTGAAAGTCATTCAGAACAAACACCCTCAGCACCTCCACCCCAGACTGAATTTAACACTTGTATGGGTTTAAAAATATTTATGTGAAGAGTCAGGAAAAGAAAGTATAATTGCATTTCTACTTTAATCAGACCCAATTCAGTCCTCTGTGAAGGTTTAATCTTTGCAGAGGTTGAGGCTAGATTCGATGCTGTCTCTTGAAACACGTAAGATAGAAGTGCTGGGACAAAGTTGGGTCTGCAAATAACTGTGAAATCGCATGAATAGCATACAGCTAAATAGCATAGCTGAAGGTTAAAAAGACTGATCTAATAGGGAAAGCAGATGACCACCTAATATTAAAGCTGGTTTTTAAAATGTATTAACCCAATTTTTAACCTTGCCATCAGCCGCCTCAAAATACTACCGCCTTTGGCTTAGAGCCAAAGCATCGCTATGCTACACGGAATTACAATAACCTAGAAATAGACAAATTTAGAAAACAAAAGAAAAATAGAAATCAGCATATTTGTCACCCCTGTTTGTGATCTCTTGCTATTGCGTTCGTATCGTCGGTATGCAATGCAGTAAGGCAAGGCAGAGGCGAGTGGTATGTCGTGTGGTTCTGGGGCTTTCGGGTGTGCCCAGCTGTGCCACTGGGGTGCCGGTCAGAGGTGGGACGGGACCAGGCTTCGGCACATCATGCTGTCTCGTCACTGCAGCATTTGGTCCTTCCAGCTCTTCCCCCGATGGCACCAGGCTTCAGCAGAGAATTTGCTTGATTAAAAAGCACCGGTTTAGGAAGTGGTGGGGAGGCTGCAAGACTGAGTAGGTAAAGAGAGGGCATGTTTGCTGGCAGGCAAGAAAGCAAGGCAAGGAAAAGGGTGAAGTCTGCAGATGGGAGAATTAGTGCCTGCTGTTTGTGGGGCAAGGGCAGAAGGAGCTGCCTGCCAGAAATCTGGTGCTGGCAGGGGGATACATACGCACACGCACGCACACGGAAGGAAGCGTGTGTGTATTCATGGGTGCATATGGCTGAGTCCATGTGCTTAGACATGTGGCATGTTTATGCAGATTCTCTGTATGTATAAACACACCAGGAAGAGGTCTGCCTTTTCAGAAGTGATTCCCAGTTTGGGGTGAGCGAACACATTGCTTCCATGCAGCTTGCTTTGTCAGGAAGAGTTGAGTTCCTTCTGCCCTGCAATCGCAACCCTCTGAGGAGTAAACAGCAATTACCTTGGAAAAATGTTTGGTCTGATGTATCCGCATACGGGAGCAGAGCGCGGAGCCTGCGGTCCCGCTCAGCGCGCGTGCGGGCAAGCCGGGTTCCTGAGAGACGCCATGCTAAAGCTGACGCTGTCGCTGCCTCGACGCTGAATTTTAAGAGCAGCCTCAAGGCTGGGCCTGAGGCCAAATTTGCCGACTGTCCACAGGCGGGACTGGGTTGAGGGTGAACCAGTGAGCGTATTCAGGGAAAGTGCCTTGAATGAGCTCTGTGTATTTACTTGCCGCGCAGGCAGGTCCCTGCGTGCCGTGCCTGCCCCATCTGCTCTTGTGGCGATGGCACATGACTGACAGGCACACAAAATACCCCAGGCTCTGCCTCAGTTGTCACCTGCCAGAGGGGCAGCTGGGATTATAGCTCCTCTGCAGCTCAAGGCTAGTCCAGCTTCAGTCCCCTCCCCGGTTTGGTCTGCTCAGGTGCTCCATTTTGCAGCCGTGTCGCGTCAGGAAATGCCTTTACCCCTTTTGTAGTTCATTCACCCTTCCTGAGCCAGGTTCCTTCTAACTACCCGCCGCTGCTGGGACCTTTGACGTTCCCAGGTGGAAGGCCTGGGTGGCACGCCGCGTTGTGCCCGGTACCGCTGTGCCGAGCTGTATCTAGGTACACGTGTGATGCAGTGCCTGAAAGGCACTGTGCATACAGAAAATCACGGTTCAGACATGGTATAAAGTTTTTCAGTGACCCAGTAGAAAAGTTTATTTTATTGAACTAAGCATAGAAGCATAAATAAAGGATAACTTACCCATAAGATTCATGAACTGGAAAATTTGCATGTCAGCCAACTCTTCTCTGGCATAAGCTTGATGTACTGCATCATCAAATTGTGAAATGAGGGTTTTTTCTAAAATTCTTTTTTCTAAAATTCAGTTTACTTTGAGTAAATAGGCAACATACATCTGGCCACAATTACATTATGAAGAGAGCAACAAAATAGACACTTGGATTTTTTGTTTTAGTTGTTTAGGCTCAGACATGATCTCTTGTTTAGGTTCCTCACCTCTCCCTCTCTTTTTTTTTTTTAAAAAAAAAAAAAAAATCTTTGAAGCTCTAAATGCTACAGAAGCAGGCAAAACCTGCGTGGCTGTCAGACAGCGTTCATATTCCAATGGCATGGTTACACTGGACAAGGATCTGTCCAGAAGCAGTTCGCTATGCTATGATTTATGGCCCCACTTCAACGCAAGCACTTGAAGTACTTTGGTGAACTGGGGCTAAGTTCAGTTTCAAGGCCTCACCCTACGGATGTCTCCAGGCTTTTCTTATTGATGGATTTGCCATGAGAAAGTGCAAACCTTGGAGCCATAGGGCACAGGAATGAGTGCAGGTTAAAAAACACAGACCTGAGCAACACGGAGCTTAAAAGAACTCCATCAGCAGCTAAGCACCTGTAAGGCAGCTAGCAATAGGCAGGGCTGGCATAAGAGTATCTGAAATATCCCTTTCCAGCCCTGGTATGCACCCTCATCCTTTTCTCATGCCTAAACTGAAGCTTTGTCACTTGTCAAGGATCCAAGAAATTCCTGTGCACTGCAGACAGTTATCTTGAACCTGCACCGGGGCAGCTGCACAACCTTCCTCTTGCTGCTGCAAGACCTCTAAGATCCGAGTGCTCATTTAAAACCACCACCCCCACCGGAGTTTCAAGCTGCTTTCTGAATTGTTGAGCTAAACTTGAGACTGCAAACTCTGCTTCTTTGTCAACACGGAGAATGCAGTTTCCTGGGTCTGAAGGGGTGCTCGGTGAGGTGGGCAGCCCTGAGCTGTCTTGGCATGTGCGTTGGGTGTTCGCTGGCTCCTGATATCACATTCCTAAAGAGTGACCCAACGGCCAACTGATGCTAGCGAAGGGCTTGTCCACTAGTGAGTGTAGGATTCGGTACTGCCTGATGCATGGAGTGCAAAAGGATCATCTCCAGATTTTCCTCTTATTTATGCTCATTGTAAAGCCCGTCCTCCCCAGCATCTGAGAAGGCAGTGGCCCCATCTTCCTCAGAGGACAAAAGCCACAGAAAGTCACAGGCTGGGTGATCAGCACCAGGCTGTTCCTGTGACGTTAGAAAGGCTCAAGGAATTCTGTCTGTCTGTGTTTTTGGGGGGGACTGGCTTCTTTGCGTGAGTCTTGGTTAGAAATTAATGCCACTGGTTTTGGTTTGAATAGGTTCAGGTATAGTAGGACTTGGCCATATTTGTTGTTCTGGGCACAGATTTTCTGAAGGACTGCAAATGAGGGGGTGCAACAGAAATAATTAGGTATTAGGATACATCTCCTTTAACACTGTGTGAATTCACTAGTGTCATTTGAAAATCTAGAATTAAGATCTTTGTGTTTTCTGTGCCAAGCCTCGGTTAAATTGCCAGCAAGACCCTCTGCTTTCTGGATCACTCTAGTGCAAAGGACTAAAGATGTTAAAGCAGCGTCAGAGTGATTTGCAGCAGCATCTGGATGATACAGCAGACTCGGAGAAAATTCTACGGAATCGGAATTTGGAAGTGCTGTAGAAGCTGTAAGGAATATTGCCACCCACCAGGCAGTGCATGGAGTCCAGTTGCTGTTTCTGGCACCTGGCAAAACAAGACAGATGCTTTTTGGGCAAGCCAGGTCCTTCTCTCCAAACTTTTCTCAGGCTGCCTGCAGACTCCGGCAGACAACTCTACAGACTCACTGCATTTCTTGGCAGGCCTGCTTCCCAGGGAAGAATGGATTAGGTGATCAGAGCTTAGGAGGTGCTACTGTGGGTTGGGCAGGTTCTTCCCTTGAATACATAGGCATTAAAAACCAATTTGTGGTTAGAAGGGGAAAAAAAAAAAAAGAACAGGAGAAATCTTAAGAAACTGTTACAAAACAACTACCAGAAAAACATCTTGCCTGTATTTAAACAGGGAGAAGAGGCCAGACGCTAGCCTGGCAGAGGAAGATATCAAACATGCAGGAAGCAGTGGGAGGCTTAGCAAAATTAAATGGCCAGTGGGTTGGAGACAACGGCAAGCTGAGGGAGTGCTTCCAGCCTCCCTGGGGAAAGGGGCTTTCAGAGAGTGGTGCAGCCTTCCCTGCGAAGGGCAACATGGGCTGAATTTCAGGAGAGAGGGGGAAGAATGGACGGTTGCCGGCATTGTTCGTTCCTGCCTTTGAGCACATCAGAGGAAAACCATCTGAATCGATCCCCTTCTCACTGATCGCCCTCGAGTCAGGGCTGCAACGAGATGTTTTGGCACTCAAGGTATGTGTCACATATTCATTCTCCCATCAGTTCTCCCTCCTCTTTTACTAGGCTCCTTCCAGCTGCTGCCACTTACTTCTAGTCCCCCTCCACAAACCTCTTCTGGGACCAGCAGGTATGCCAAGAGCAGCTGATGGGTTCGAGCATATGGTCCCCCTGCCAGTCCTTGCTTGAACTGGCCCCCAGCGGAGGGTGGGAGGCAGAGCTGAGAACTTCCACATCACCAAAAATGAGACACTTCCATTCCATGTAATTCATCTTATGCCAAACCGGAGGAATGAAGGGAAATTTTAATATGTATGCCAAACACAGTAAGTCCACAAGTCTCTGCATGACATCCTCTCTCCCGCCACAACACACACACAAACTATTTCCAGATTGCAAATATAGCTGTTTAACTGTATTCATTATTGTTAGGCCTAAGTAAAGAGTTAGGTGTCTGAGCAGGGAGTTCGGCAGAATTCAGGAAGCTGAGTTCAGATTATGAACCCAGAAATTCCCACTCTCCTCTCTCACTTAGCTGAAATCCACCTTTTTTTTCTTCCTTTAAAGAAAATCACCATGCCCAGAAGAAGCTTTGCTGAACAACTTAGTACCTGCCTTGCTCAGAGCTCACCTAACCCATTCCCAGGTGTGTATTTGCAGAGAAGAGACAGGATGCTGGGGAGTAGTTTTGATGGCTCCTGTTAAAAAAGTTTCACTGTGTGGGAAAGAACCCAATACCCGTTGAGCCCGAAGAGGCGTGCGAGAGGGATCCTGATTCCACGTACCCATGGGAGCCCAGACCCCCTTCTCTGCTGAGCTGCCTTCCTCGGTGGGAAGGGCACACCTCCCCTCTGGCCAGTCTGGGGGATCTGGTTTACGTCTCCAAGGTGGAGCAGTCTCGAGAGGAGACTCGGAGTGCTCCCCCAGCTGTGGATCTGGACTCCCTTCTGGATGCTGGGCATCAGGGAGTTAGATGTGGCTGTGCTGCACCAAGTCCCTTAGCCTCCTTCAGATGGGGTTAAAACCCATTACTCCTGGTGCTGAGTATACCCTGGTAGCATCTCAGCTCTCTTTTCAATAGTACACGGGTAATAACAAAGTCCAAATATTCCCTTGTCCATCTTTTCCTAATACATAGGACCCCTCACCTTTCTCTTGGCTTTGTCAGCTTCCCCCCTCTGTCTCCCTAATAAAAACCTCCCCTTTGCAGTGCTTTGTGATGAGTTACTCAGCCCTCCCAAACTCTTTCCTCAGAGCCTTGCAAGAGCATTGGCAATGTTTGTAGGGACTTTCTCATTTTGGGATGTATCTTGCTGGAGTCACCAGGCCCCTCTCCTATCCCAAAGGAGTCTAGCCCTGAATATTTCATCTAATCTTAAACCAGGCATCCAACTCTATCAGATGAATTTGTACATTATAAACGTCGGTTTCTGGCATTTGCCCATGGTGGAGCTGAGCAGAACCAGCTCAGACACCGACCATGTCTGGAGCAGGCTAAATCTGTCCCAGAGCTCTGCGCCACAAGGAGAGCCCAGGTACAGCTCTGTCCCCCTTTTCACTTTTCCCAGGGGAATCTGCCTCATCTTGTCCCTCCTGGTTTAGCTGTCCCCCGAGATGTTTTGCTAGAGCCTTGTTTTATGCGTATCTGATCTATAACGTGCTTGTGTGGCACAGCAGCAGCACGGTGTGCACACCTGGTGGGTTTGGGGCTGCCACTGGGTTTGAGAGTGCAGACTAGCATTTCAAAGCAACGGGAGATCATCAAGAACACTTTGGCTAAAGTAATTCAGACTCCCAGAGCAAGGTTGCACAGATCGGTGCTGCTGGATTTCATGGGAACCAATGTGTTCAAATATAGAAAAAAACTGAGGAGAAAAATATACGTGACGATGCTAAGGCCAGGAGGATGTAGCTCAATCCAAGGTGAAACCTGGAGGAAGGAAATACAGTACTGGTGGAATACGAGAAGTGATTTTAAATTCTTGCAAACAAAGATACCTTTTGTGACCATGGCCCTTCCTTCTGCTATATCAGCACTTCGGTGGCAACAGCTTGGGAGTCTGAAATCAGTTTCTAAACCCTTGACCTCTTAGTGTGAAAAAGCAGCAGCAGGAGGAGGTGGATTTGCTGGGGATAAAGCTCTTATCCACAAACTGTTTATCGTTTAATATCAATCTAGGGACAAAGATAGCCATAAATCCATGGGAAGCACCTATATTCTGTGTCCATTCTAATACCGAATGGGATGTGTGCCAGGCAAGTGGACTGTGGGGTGGCTGGGCTCTTATTCTGTGAGGAGAAGTTTGCCAGAAAATCGGGTAAATTACAGTTAGACAAAAATTAGATTATTCAAGCAGGTACTATTACATTTGTGTTTATCTGGATCAATACGGCTCCTTCTTAAATCTAAAATATTTCATTAATTGTTTGAAATCAGTTTTTGTTCCCAAAATTGATACGAAAAAGGCAAAGAAAGCATAAAGAGGAATTAAATATTTTCATAAATGGGATTTTTCCTGCCTTTATTCTTACTTTCCCCCCTCTGTCTGACATGTCCTATGTGCAAATGCAGTTAGGATAGACTTTCTTTCTGAGTTTGAAAAGATAGAGACAGGACAGAGAACTGGCAAGTTCAACAGCATCAAGAGATGACTTTTCTATCCAGTGCTGAATAATTGCTTGCTTAAGAGTGTTTACCCTGGTCTGTGTGGCATCCTAAAATATGTCCCAAGGCAGGCATCTGGCTCATTGTTCCTTACGGGCTGCCCACAGAAACTGTTCTGGGGGATGCAAACTCAGGTCTGATCATCTTCTCAAAAATCCCAATCCCCCCTTTCTTGAAGATCAATAGCTAACTGCACAATATCTACCTCTAGCCCTCAAAGGCTGTTCTTTCTCCTGGGAGATCTGTGTATCTCTGTTTCTGGTAGTTTTTCTAGCAATATCAACTACTCCACAGTTCCAGAGAACTGGTCAGTCTGGTGGCCGTATGCCCGTGCTCGATGGGAAGTTACGTGCCAGAGAGCAGGGACTTTGCACTCCTGGTTAGGAGGTGGTGTGCTTATGGCATTGCAACACTCAACGTATTGCTGCTCTGAGGCTCTGCTTTCCTTAAGGGACTTTGAGACTCAGAAGAACGGGAGTAAATGTTTTTAAATGTCAGTAGTTGACAGCTGACCATAGCAAGAGCTCCAGGATCCACCTTCTTCAATGCACAAAAGCGACAAGTTCAGTAGCAGGCTCTAGCCTGTTCCCTGTCCAAAGCTCTATGACAGTGACCACTCTGGGTTTGGTGGCAAGACATCTGAGCCTTGGGTGCTCTTTGAAGCCTGGTCTTGCCTTCCCCAGTCATCTTTTTTCCATTTCTTTTTTCCCTACAGTATTTCAGTGCGTTACAGGGGAAATCTGCTAAGCGAAGTGGGTGTCGGTGATCTTCCATGCCAGGGCAGAGTCATTACTGCCTCGGATGACTTTGGTGCTGGGCAGAATGATGCCATGGCAGCATCTGGTGTCTCTTGACACTTGTTCCAGGGCATTTCTCTGCCTCTGTGGAGTATGCAGAGACAAAGAGCTGCTCTTACAGTGCCCCATCCCTGAAAAGCTGCCCTAAATTGTGGAGAAGGACAAGTTGGCCATCTAAGGAGAGTTCATGGCTTCCTCCTACTGCTGCCTGCCATCTTGAGTGACAAAAGCCCTCAACTCTTCCATGACACTGCAGCAGCACAGTCACCTGCCAACTTGTCTGTGACTTGTGCTGCACTCCTCTCATGGCGTTTCACCAACCCGCCACACCAAATATGCCCCTTCACCAAATATGCCGTGATCTGCCTGGGGCTGTGCTTATCTAGCTTTCCATGGGGCCTGCAGGCTTTTGTCTCACTTTGGCTTCTTCAAGCAGCAGCAGGAGTTCTTCAATCTTAGATAGCCCCAGCTGTTGCTCTTTCTTGTCCCAAACTCACCCCTTCCCTCCAGGACTTCACATGACCCCAAACGTCTGGAGCATCTGGCATACCCATGTCAGCAAGAGAGGACGGTCCTGGGCTCTCCAGGGTGAGCGTGTTCCTGACTTCTTGCTGCTTAGGAAGCATGGGGCTGGGCTGCCGAATGGCTCGTCGTCTGCAATGCAAGCAGCATCTCCCCCTCCCCACCCCCAGACAGACCCAGATGCCAGGGTCGGCAAGCGAGGGCACCACGAGGGGACCTGCCAGCTCTGCCACTGCAGCTGCTCCCTCTGTTGCTGGCAGCTGGGCTTGAATATTCATGGCAACAAAAGATTAGCACTGTGTGTGCTTGGCACTGGAGGCAGATAAACTTTCTTGAGGTGCCGGTGGCTCTGTTCTCATCCCATTCAAAGAGCTCGCTCCCTCTCCCCCGCTCCACTTGTCTGCTTCATCGACCAGCTGATTCTCTTGCTGTATAAATGGCCTCTGTTGGGAGAGGGAGGCGAGCAGCTTGATTAAGCATTCAGCAAAGTGGTTCGGAGTCCAGACAAACTAGCGCGGATCTTGCCAACACTTGCACTCAATTGGCACCGAGGAAAACCAGGAAAAAAGCTCATTTATAAATGGGCGAAATTTTGCAAGGCATGGGAGTGGACTTATGAGCTGCTCTCCCCTGCTCAAGTGATTTAGACATTTAAGACCATCATTCCCTCTAACTTCCACTGAGATTTAGGGGCTTGAGTGTCTAAAGAACATTCAAGAAGGAGACTTAGACCTTTCAGTTACTTAGAAACTTTTCAGTTTCACCTCACACCGTCACTGATGGGTTTAAAATACTGAGTGCCACTTCTCCCTCCCTGCTCTGAACTGGCCTGGAAATGGGGGGGGAATCAAATTAAGGTTTGTTATCAAATTATTGATGCTGGTCAGAAGTGGAAGAGTACTCTGTTGCTCTCCTACTTTTGCCATTAGGTTATTATTTGTGAAAGGAGCCTGGAGTTGTGGCAAGTTTGTAAGGCTGGTGAAGTTGACAGCACAGGCTGGCTGGCAGCTTTGGAAACTGCCTCAGATGAAGGGATGACCAACCTGGGCAGACAGAAAACGTGAGCTGGGAGTGTGATGTGAAGTGCTCCTGTTACAACCTAGGAGACGCCCTTACTTACAATACATTTAAACCACTCTTTGTTCCTTTCTCGGCATAAATTTTCAGTCCTCCGTGGGCTGGCAGGGCTGGGTCACCTTCAGCCCAGAGCAGGCAGGTTGCTCGTGGTCAGAAGGGAAGCCTGCAAGGGGAACAGGCAAACAGTGGCTGGAGGTTGAAGAAGGGTTGGTTACAAATGACCAAGCAAAACCATCAGCGTGATAGCGGTAGCTTTTCAGAAGTAGGCAGAAGTGGCTGGGCTATCAGGTTATCTTGCTCTCTCACCCAGTACATCTTCCGTTTCCCACCCAGGCAAGGCTGGTGGCAGCTGGTGGCACGGTGAGACTTGTGACCAGCTGAGCTGCTTCCTTGCTTTGGTGGCCCCGCTCAGGCTGTGGTGCTGCAGCTTTCCCTTGGGAAGCGTGTTGCTCTCGCCACGTGCCGGGCCGGGAGTCACCCAGGCTTCTCAGCTTCCCCCAGGACTTCACATTAAAAGTTAGACTTTATGACCCCCAATGAGTGCTTTGGCAGAGTTAGTCCTTGGTAGACAGAGCAAACTTATCCCCCCAAATTTAAGAGAAGGTATCTTTTCAGTCAGCGGGGAGAAAGCAAGTCATCTGAGCTGTTCCAGCTCTCTGCTGCGAGATGAACCATACCTTAGGAGTGCCTGCATCTTCCCAGTTGTTAGATGGGAGTCTAGACAACTAGATCAAATGTAGACATCTATGCTGTAGATAGATAAAGTGGCTGAACTGATCTCCCCCAGAGCAGCCAGGGATAGCAGCACCCCAAGGAACATCAACATCTCCAAAACTGTCTGAAGCCAGAGGGATGGACCATGTTCATGCTCTGAAGAACTGTGGGTGTAATGGCTCGGCACCGCATAACACAGTCTCGTGCTGACAGCGGAGAGAGAGGAGTTTTCTAGGTCTTCCCCAGGACATCATGTAATGAGGCTTTGGGGGCCCAGCAGTAAATGAATGCCACAAAAGGCTGCCTGATGGGGTCTGCTCAAAGTAGCCAAATAATTATCTTGCTTTGGCAAACCACACAGGTCTTCAAGTCAGGATAATATTAATAGTTTATTATTTGCTGCTGTGTGGGAAATGGGAATAATTTTGAGTTTTCAATAATTTGCGAGGAAATTAACTTCTGATGCCAAAAGCAAAGCTGCTGCATTGCTAACCATTCTCCAAGGATGACAGTGGGGGAAGAAAAGAGCTTAGGGGCATGGCCACCTGCTCCTTCTCCATCTGACACTGCCATAGTCACAGTCTGCCCAGATTTGGCTTGACAGGTCTCTTGTGAGGACAATTGAAACAACCTCATTAGAAAAGAAGAGTAAAACTGTCCAGAAATGAAATGTAAAATTTGCTTCTGCCAGTTTCATGGGTCTATTGGGAAACAGGATCCTCGCTGTGCATGAAGTCGCGTTGTAAGGCCAGTGCTGTCTAGAGTCCACAAGTCTTTTTCTATGAGGCAAAATGGCCAACATCCTTAGTTGGACAGGTCTGTTCAAAGCTAACGTTTCCCTCTCATGCCCTCACAAAGGAATTCCTGGTAATGATGATCTCCCCTTGGGCTCTTAAGTGGCTGCCATGGGCTGGGAGGCCAGATCAGGCTTCTCAGCTACGTAAATTGCTCTCTTGCTTTGAGAATTCACTTGCGGAGATGTAACACAACATTGTGCTGGTTCATTCCCAAGCACCAGCAGGACTTTTCTCACGTCTTCAATATTCTTCTTTTTTTCTCTCAAGCCTCAGTTAGGATCTCAAGAGTTTTCCTTCAGAAGATTGTAATTTCCTTCTCCTTTCACTGATTTTAACAGTGAATTTTTGTTTCCTTTCTCCATTTGCAGACAGCGGGCGTTTACCACCCCCTCCAGTAGCTGGTGCCTTCCCTAGCCCATGTTGCCACACAGTGCAGCATTTGTCACTGTCATATTCTGGATCATGGAAACCCTGCTCACCTTCTCATCCATGCTGTGTGTCACGAGCAGCTCTGACTCCTTCACTCCTCTCACAGAGGGAAAGGAAAGCCATCGCTCAGCATATCAATTTTTATTGGATCCAGCCACATGGAGACGCAAGCTGGAATTAACGCTTTCTCACGCAAACACAGAGCAGGCTGCCACTTCTTCAGGTCTTTCAACCTCTCTTGAGCTGTCTGTCTCTTTGGGGCCGTTGTTTTGATGTGCCTAGGCACTGCCTCTGCTGCTACCACAGCCGTGAGCGTGCCCAAGCTGTTCATTGCAGCATCTCAGGTGATAAACTGTGTCATCTGGTTGGGCGCTGCAGCTTATTCGCTGCCAGTTTCACTGGAAGAACAGAAATAAGAAAGCACCTTCTCCATGGCAGCACTGGGACGCTGCAGCTTTTCCCCACAGAGCAGCCTCTGGGGCAGCCCTACCTCATTCCTAGACATAACCACAGCAGCAAGTGTGTGATTCACGTGGAGAGCAAAGCCAGCTCAGCCTGACTCATCTTGCATGAAGAACTGGCCCAGGATATTAGGCCTTCACCTGCTGTTCTTATTTTCAATAAAAAACCAAGCAAATAGCAGAGAAATCCTTTCCTAATATAGACTGAGTGTCTGGGAGGGTCCTTAATTATTCATCAGCATGAGAAGTGTCTGTGTACCCAGGTGCAACCCCTCGTATCTTCAAGTGTGAAGTGATGGCCTCAGAGAAATGGGCACACGGCAGAGCCGAGATTTGGGACTCCCTGCTCTGAACTCTTCTCTGGGATGCTCCTTCCTAAGAGCAAGCCCTGCTGCTGGTCACTTTGCTGCCATTTACAATCCAGATGCTCCAAGATATCGATGCCTAATAGCTATTCCAATCAGCGGGACATCTTGGAGGCCCCAGACCTGGGTGTCCTTAGAGATACTACCTATTTCTCGCTAAATTTAGCATCTGGAGTTTGACCCAGGGAGCTCGTGCTGTTGCTTGGGGTGACTTCTCCTGGCTAAAAGCTGTACTGGCAGCTACAGCCAGTGCTCCCACCCCATTGCTGGCAGCTGGCTGGGCTGCCACCGGAGAAGTACCAGCGTACCCTTGCAACACAAGATACTTGTACCTCGGGACAGACATGGCAGCAATCTTTATCCAGCACCAGAGTAGAACTCAGTAAGAAAGGTTTTATTGATACAATCGTATTTTTAAAAACTTCTCTTTCGTACAGCTTCTATGCAAAGATGCACAAGTGCGAGGTAAGGAGATATTGGAAATTAAGGAGGATCTGGGAAGTGATTAACTTTGAATGTTGACAGACTTTTAGTGAAGCTGAGAAATACGGGGAGGCTCTTGCAGTTGAGAAGAGCTACAAGAAAATGAGGCTTTTATTTCCTGAGCACGAGTGTGGTTTAGAGGGGCAGAGACGAGAGCTGTGCTAGAAAATCAAAAGACAAAAGGAACCAACGAAAGGTGGAGGGACACACTTGCCGGATCCCTAGGCATCTCTCTGGGGGATTTTAAAGAACTTTTTAAAGGACTTCTAAGTAAGGCAACCTGACAGTGTTCATTTTGTAGAAATCACGGAGGCAGAGATTAATTTGGAACCTGCAAACTAAACAAATCCACCTAATGAATTTTCCAAGAAAGTGTACCACCTCAGTCAGCCACAGAGAGACTGCTTAGTCCATAGAAATGGCCCGGGTTGTAAAAAACAAACAATCAAAAAAATCCCCTTGCAGTTTGCATGAAGATTGCAGAGATAAGGCTCTCTGAGAGTACAACAGGAAGCTCTGAGCTGGCAGCAAACCTTCTCCTATAAGGAATCTTGGAAGAGCTTTAAAGAGGCAGAGTGTTGGGACAGGGAGGGGAAATGAGTAACAAACAGGAACCCTGCACAAAAACAACTGACTTCGGCAGCCTGTGACGCCGGCTTTTCTCATGCAGCGCAGGGAGGCAAGGATGCTTCATTCTTAAACTTTCACCTTTGACGACGGCAGTGTTACGTAGCAAACCGTTGCGTTTTACAGCAGTTCTCTCCTGTTATCCTTCCTATTTCTTCTCCGTGAATCAGTTATTATCTGTGAATTGATCTTACTGGGAAAGAGCTGATGGTTTTCCTACTAGATGTGTGTGCGCGCGCATATTTGCAGATTATGGGACTCCGTTTTCTTCGGGGTAAGCACAGAGCTTTCCTGGTGACACTGGCAGGCACAAGTGCTTGTGTCCCATTAGCACAGAGACCCCAAGGAACATGTATTGAACGTGCAGTCCAGCATTGCGATGTAAGTTTAGATGTTGTCTCTATAATTGGAATATGATTGGTTGGGATGAAGAAAAAATACCTGCTTACCTGGTGAGGGCAGTAAATTGCACGTGTGAGTAGAGATGGGAAGGAGAAAACCTGGGTACACCACGTAGTCACATGGATCAGCGCTTGCTAGCCACAGGTTTCTCATTTAATAATGGAATGCCTTGATTAAAAATGTGACCATCCGTTGGAACGAGGCCTTGTAGAGGGCTAGGGACACACGCTTGGAGTTTTGGCCTGCACTGCTCTTTGTAGACAACGCTGTTTCAGTTGCAAAGCGTGTCCTTCCCCGTGAGCTGGCTGCCCAGCACGGGGTAAGCTGCTGTAGCAGCCACTCTCTGACACGACTCAGATTTCAGCTGGAGGACGCAAGTTCTGCAGCATTGAGGAAATTAATTTGGTCCAAAAAAATGAGTCTCTGTGTCTTTCACTAGAAATAATGGGAAAATGTCTTCCAGGCTGTCACCTTGATTATACAGCTAGTTACTCATGTTCGGAGGGGAGGAGGGAACTATAGCGAACAGCGGGTAAGATACGGATATAAAACAAAGAATGGGCAGCTTCATCTGCCTTGTATCCTCCCATAAAGTGCTTTGCTACTGGCATTTCTCATGCCTTTAGCAGAGAGGATAAATGACACCATTCTGCACAGCCACCGACTGTTGATTCAAAGGTTTGACAATCAGGCTTATGACTTCCAGCTGCCTGCCCTGCTCCCGTGCCAGAAGTTACCATCCCCACACCATTACACGTACCTGCTTCCGCACTGGGAAACGTCGCGTCTTAGCTTAACCCACCCACCGACAGCCTAGGGAGTCGGAGAGGAGTTCTGGTGCTGTGTTAAGCGCTGGGGTCTGCAGCAGAGGAACCAGCGAGTGAGGACATGGACAGCTAAAGCTTCCCTTGGCTGTAACTCCATGCCATGCGCCAGGCCCAATCATAAAACCTATGTTGATTCCTGAAGCTGAAGCTGAAGGAGAGGAAAATCCAGGTGTAGTTAGTCTTTCCTGGCTTTCTAATGGCAACAGTAATGATTAAGCCTGAAAGAATGTCTAAAAATATATAGAAGTAATGAGTTTACATGGTGCAGTTTAGTGCTGCGCATGCTTCTGGCTGAAAATTGGAAAAAAAAGCCCAGGTGTTATTGTCTGTTTCATCCCGTATCAGTTTTAAGCAACTTGACGTGAAGGCTCTCAGGAATGAAGCTGCGGAGCAGACAGGAGACACACCCCCCCCCCCCCAATCAACAGAAACTCCCCAATTTTTTCAGACTAACACTTTTAAAAAATACTTATCCAAATTACCTGACTCTTTTCGGTGAAAGAAAACCACGATTTTACCTTACAGTTTCTCTCATGGCCAGTATAAATCAGCGTTTTTCACTGACTGCACCGCGGGGCAATATTTTATGCCACCCAGTCACTTGGGTTTCCAGAATTGTTGGTGTGGGGTCATGAATTGTCATCTTCCTAGCACTGATGAATGTTTTGTAGCCACAGGAGCATTTCCGAGTTAACTAAATGACTAAAGACTGAATGAATGGAAGCAGTTTGGGTCAAATGAATTCTTCATTAGTATCTCAGAGGAGAGCCTGTCATTTTAGGACCTCAGAGGAGCAGAATATGGGACGTCTGTGTATACCGCTCGGTGAACTGTCAGCGCAGCACACTAACAAATTCATAAGGGCTGCCCTTAAATGAACCATTAGGAAGCCAAGTGATTAATAGGTTGATCTGTTGAAACTGTTAGTTTCCTAAAAGCATGACTGAGTGGACTCATTGCTTACGGTACAAGGAGCTGTTATTAACATTCCAATAGCTGTTTTTCGTTAAAGACATCTGTGACTTAGAACTGTGAAAGCCTGTTTGGTTTTGCATTTGTGTCTTAAATAAACGAAACACTGCATTTGTATACCCAGCACATGTTTCCTTTAAGGGGTTTGCTTTCAAAGCAGTCAAAGCAAAATACATTGCCTTGTGGCAAACGCAGCTGATGGGGTACCACTTTGCAGCTCATGGGCTTTCATCTCCTGTAAGGACAATGTGACCTGGGGAGGCTTTGGGTTCCTTCATGCCATGTTCTTTTTCCATGCCAAGATGCTGCTCTGCTTTTACACAACATGTGGACCCCAGGCATTTGGGAACTTGCTTTTTGGCAGCCATATTTCTAATTTACAAATACTGCGGAAGAATTTCTCCCTCCCCACCCACCATGCCACATATGTGCTTCATGCTTGTACCTCTTTCTCCAGCTGTTGCAGAAAGCAAATCAGAACTGTAATTACCAGTAAATTCTGCCTCAGCAAAAGAATTGATTTCTTGAAACTGTCAGCAGCCTAGGAAAGATTATGAAATAACAAATGGAGCACGGAAACAGGATAGCGCAGTGGTTAAAGACCTATTTACCCTGAGCGACCTGCGTTCGGCAAACTGGTGAGTCGCCTAGGCTTGGGTCTGCAAAAGGACTTGGGCCCTCAAGGCTGAGTCGTGTGCTGTTGAAACCCTGCTCAGCTGATGTCGTAGCCACGTCACCGATGTTTGTGGGCATTCTGATGTATATTTGTAAAATACGCAGTTGTCATACAAGGAGCAGAAACTGGTACCAGAGTCTGAAACCATCCATTCCTCTTTCCACCCAAGAGCTCCAACCAGGAATCTGCAATTTTGGGCTGGAAATACATGTGACAGAGCAAGAAACAATCCAAAACAGCCACGACAACACAACTTGGAACTCTACCAAAGGAGAAGGCCTCAGGACTTCACGCCATGGTCACAAGAGCTGGGAGATCCTCACAGAGGTCTTTGGACAGGAGAGCTGCCTCCCGCTCGGGCTGAAGGAGTGAAACCCACTCAGTGTGCACACAGGAGTCCTCACAGCCCGATTCTGGGTGGGGGGACTATTTGTGGTTGAGAAGAAATTACAAGAAATTGTGTCACTCTCCCTTGTGTTCAGGGAAACTCTTGTTTAGGATGGGAGGCTGGGACCCTCCAGGCTTTGTTATATCAGGGCCTCTAGGTACACACTTTGAGAGTATACAAACTGCACGGAAGAATGTTGATCCATCGCTCGGGTCAAAAAGGGAAGAGCAGTAGCAGACAGAATAAATTTCTTGCAACGCTGGGGCATGGGAAGCTGTTCTCCTGGGATGGGAAGACGTTTTTACTGAAATAGATGTAACTGCTTTGAATTTTCAATTACCAGCAAACTGGATTATTTCCTCAGCAGATGGGATGTCTCACTTCATACTCATTTTTGTAACATCAATATTCAGACCCCACTTAGTGCTCTTTTGGTGAATCATGTTTGTAAACAGTACGGTGCAGCTATTCAGATATTGGGCAAGGTCCCATCAGTTTCTCTATGCTGCAAGCTTGGAAGCTATTAAAACAATCTGAAATGTCCAAGAAGAGACTATTTTATAACCTGCAAATCCACTAATATCTTCCAGTTTCATCTGCCATCATTCCTTCTTCCTTGGGGGCAGTCTTAGATGGTGGAGTAAAATGCTCCCAGTGACCAGCACAGACTGGGAGGTACCACATGTGCTAGCTAGAAGGTGCTGCAGCATGTCTTCGTGCTGTTATTCTGAGTCAGGAGATGTCTATGCAGCTCTCTCCAAACACATGTGAGCTGTCTCCTTCCGTGCTTTCGGCTGACTGAAAACGGTGTAAATGTGACGCACATGACGTCGGGGCTGCCCGAGAGGAGGAGAGCCCTAGCTCAGGTTTGGCAATCTTATTCCACACTCATCGCTGCACTAGCCAGATTCCCGCTCTTAACAACCACGTCAGGGAGCGAATAAAGAGAAGTCTGCGGCTGCTGACAAAGGACCACATCACGATGCTCTCATCCGACATCCTTCCCGTGGATCGACTCTGGCCCACGGGCTCGTTATGAAGCATGCACTCCACAAACTAAGCAGCCACTGTTTAAAGTACAAGCGCCTGATTCTTGTCTTACTCAGAGCAGATGGAGAAAACCTACCAGTTCAAGGACTCAATGTAAACGGAGCTGGCAGTGCTTTCCTGAGGCGGCAGACAGCTTGAAACAATGGCTCTGAGAAGCGCGTCCTGCCTTCATTCATCGCACTAGGAGACTTGCCACCGAGTCCCACGGAAACAATGTGAACGGCCATATTCAGGGTTTCGCTGCTGATTATTTTAGCAGACAGGATGGGGACAGGGTAGGAATGAGACCCATATGGGAAGTGGGAATTGCATGGTAGGAAGTAGGGAGACAACACAGAAAAAAGTCAGGGAAGGGGGAAAGAAACAAAGACAGGAGGGGGGGAAAGAATAAGCCCTCAAGGGCAGACATGATGGTGATAGTAAGGTACTTGCTCTTTATCTCCAAGTGACACTGGACACAGCGTGGCAGGAGCAGAGCTAACAGGATGAAGATAACTGGGCCATTTCTTCCTCATTGCATGTTTCACTTGCCTGCTGTGTCTCTATCATTTTGGGAGAATTGTTCTCTGGCTGGAGGATGCAGACTGCCTTGTCGGCATACCCCAGCCCATGAGCCGTGAGAAAATGCCTTCTTTCAGCCAGGTTGATGTTAGGCACCCAGCGTGGGCCAGGTCACCTGGGCTCTGCCAGAGACGGGCACTGCCAGAGGGGGTTTAGTGGTTGTCGGTGTCTTAGGATGGGAGGAACCATCTCTTGGAGGTGTCTGTCCCTCTCCAGGGAGCCGGACTCCCAGCTGTTCTCAGGGGAGGCGAATCCCAGCCTGAGGGTGGGTAGGAAGGAGTGCGTGTGTGCTCCATGCTGGATGTGCCTGCACTCCTCAGCGGTGTGGCAGAGTCCCTCTTCTCCTAAACCGAACGGTGAGCCATCTTCCTCCCAGGTGTCAGATGCTTAGGACAGGGAACAGGCTTGTGTTTCCTTCTTCCAAGAGGCAGCGAATTACAGCTCTGAGAAAGCCATACGGCACATCTGTACCAGTAAATTAACTGAACCGGGGCTTTTCTCTGGCGCGGAGGCCAGCTAGCATCGAACCGCTCTTGTTCATACTGGTTGTGCTAATTCCTGTACCATGCCTGGAGCTGTGTGCTGGCTGGCTCAGGGCAAAACTGTGCAAGGGACACTTCTATTTAACAGGGTAGGCGATCGCCTGCCAGTGCCTGGCAATATTCAATTTACTAGGATAGAGGAGCCCGGATCCTAGGTTGCCCCAGACACATCACTATCTTACAGGAGTCTCATATGTACTGCCCTGCCCTGCCATTCCCAAAGCACCTCTGGCTGCTGCCACTGCTACTGACCCTGGAGCAAAGCGAAGAGTGGAAACCTCTCTGCACAACCCAAGGGGATTCAGCGGTGGTTCTTTACCAGGCCCTCGGTTGTGTCTCATGAGCTCTGAAAGCAGAAGAGCTCGCTAAGCTCTGCAGGGAGAGTGACTCTGGTTGTTCCTGTCAAAAGAAAGAAAGGAGAACTTTGGGTTTGGGTCAGAAGTGGTTGGGATTGACAGCCGCCTGCTATCGCACACTGGGGAAGCGTCCTTGGCACTGCGAGCAGGCAGGATGTTTACTACCGGGGATTCGCAGAAACTATCAGAAGTTGTGATAAGTGGATCTGATACATTTTACAACCCTTGAGGGCCTTTTCCTAATTTGCCGTGTGACTTATCAACCTGTTATTGTCCTCTAGTGCTTTCCACATATTGATGGCACTGACCTTGAAAAGCCCATGGCCTAAGACATTGAATGATACTATTGTGTGTGGAAAGACAACAGAATTCTAGGTCAGAGACTGGAGGGGGACGTGTGAATGTGGAGACTGAACAAGCTGGAGACTATTTCCAAGTGCCAGTTTGTGCAGGCCAAGTTCTCAGAGGGATTCATGAAGCGATACCCACACTCTGGCGTTACCGTCACCGCAAGCCAAGAGAAGCAACTGATTTGCATTCTCTTCTGAGCCATGCAAGGCCGAGCTGCCGCCGAATCCTGCAGCACAATGCAAGCTGTATCTAGTTCAGTCACACCGGGGTCTTGCAAAATATGGTATTATTGTCCATGTTTTACAGAGAGGGAAATGGGAAGGATGCTTAATAAAGTTGCATAAGATTGCAGAGCATCCCAATGGCAGAAGGAAACACACCAACACCCCCAGGCCCCTGCTCTTGCCATTTCAGGTGGGGTTCTCCAAACTGGGAGATTTGAGGGAGGTTCCCACCGTACCAGAGGCATTGGCCTGGGATCATCTCCCTCCTTATGGTGTCCCTCCTTGGTTTCTCATCACCATTGCAATAAACGCTGACCCAAGAGGCCACTTCCCCTACTGCTCACAGTCAATGCAACTGAGGATATTTCTTTACACAGGAGAATTTGACTTGAAAGCGTTTAATGCGCCAACCCGGCTGCAGCTGCTGGGTGAAATGCAAGCAAGGGTCAGGTCAGCAGGCAGCTCTCCATGCGCTTCCAACAAAACATCCAGTTTACGCACCCTTCAAATTAAGGCTAAATATGGACTGGATTTATCAAATCCAGAAGCTGCTAGGTAGAGAGGAATTCACCCTGGGCTCCTGCAACTAGAAAAATCCTCTTCAGAACTGAGGTCCAGTAGCTGGTTTATATTGGCTAAGCAGGGGGGATTTTGAACCTGAGATTCCCAACAGGTCAGGAATTAAAGTAAGACTCAGCTCTGGTCTTTGTTCCAAACTAACTGCAAAGTAAACCCTGCCCCAATCCCAGTTTCAGACAAGTCCAGTTCCACCACAGCTGTACAAACCTACTTTCTTCTTGTCATTAGAGGGGCTCCAGGCTGACTGCGTTAGAGGGACTCCCTGACTGCATTTCTGATCTGTTTTCAACCACAGAACAAGAGATGGGGAAGATGATTCGGTTTTCTTGCTCTTTGGCTGAAGATTTGCTGGAAAAAACCAAACACTAATGAGAGTCAAGAAGTGGTAAATGCGTGTTAGTGTGGAGACTGACCTGGGAACAAACCTTGCGCAGGAAGATCCATTCTCCCTTGCAGAAAACAGAGCAGTAGCTCCAGCAGCTTTTGCAAGCCCCACCTGCACAGCCCGCAAAACAGCCAGGGAGAAGGGGATGGATGAAACTTCCCTGTGTGGAGAGGTCAGGGGCTGGCCCGTTTGGTGGCAGGTGACATAAACCAGGTTGAAACAGTCAGTGGTCTTCTCTTAGCAAGAGACACCTGAGAGAAGCAGCAGTTTGTTCCTGCTTGGGAAGCTGGCAGGACGCCATAGCATCCGAGGAGCTTCGGGGGGGGGGAAACGCCTGTGCGGTCCCAGAGCTGGGGTCAGCGGTGGGTACGCGGCTGTCACCACACATTGCACTGACAGCCAGGGTCCTGCCTCAGGTCCTGGTGCAACCAGGCCTCTACCAGCTAAATACAGCCCTTGCCTCCAGCCTGGGATTATCGTGGCAGAGACTTTAGGTCTCCTCACCCACACCAAGGCAGCAGCTCCGAGTGGGGCAGGACCTGTGATGGCTTTAAGGCCACTCAGTCCTGGTGACAGCCTAACCAGGCTGCAGGGCATCGTGCCTGAGCTAATGCTCCTTGGTCCACGGGAGGGTGGTTGTCCTGGGCTCCTGCAGGCACAGGAGAGGAATCTGCCTGTGCTTCTCCAAGGGGGTTTATCGTGTTTCCAGTGGCTGGCGCATTGCCAGACTGCGGCTCCTGTCGGTGGTCCTGGGCAGGAGCTCTCTTGCAGGCATCTCCTGCTGAGACCATGCCGTTCCCCTTCTGAAGTTGGCCAAAGCCTTGTCTTCATCATCACAAGTTATAATCCACCTTCCTCTTTGCTCCGCTCTGGTCACCTATAGCCAGGTCGGGACTGGCTTTACCCAGCGTGATATCCATATCCTAGAAAGGACATCTGAGATTTCCAAAGGTTTTTCAACATGGGCGGGAATTTCATTGGGGTTGTCAAAAAGCGCTTTAGCTCCGACTAAAAATTCCTAACTCCTTTTGAGAAAACAAAAGAAAACACCGCCAACAAAAACTTTCTCATTTTTAGGCACCCGTATAACGTTAGTCTGGGAAATGTCTCCTGAAATTTTCTTTTCTCGGTGGCGATGCCGTGCGCTGATGACCCAGCAGACCCCCCCAGTCCCGCAGGTGAGGGCACCTCGGTGCTTGCACCTCGGAGCAGAGAAGCGGGCCGGTGCAGGGACGGGGACGGGGCCGCGCAGCGGCGTCTCCGCCGCGCCCCCCAGCCCCGCGGGGCCGCCGTGGGACGGGGTAGGTCCGAGGAAGCCCCGGCTGCGGCGGCGGCCCCAGGGGCCCCCGGGCGGCCGCTAGGTGGGTACCGAGGGCCGGCGGCGGGCCGGGCCGGGCCGGGCCGGGCCGGCGGAGCTCGGGGGGCGGCGGGCGCGCTGCCCCCGCCCCGCTGCCCCAGCAGCTTCTCCCGGCCGGGGGCAGAGGGAGCCTCCCGGGCTGCCTCTTCTCACCAACCCCGCTGCTCCAGGGCGGGCGGCTCCGGTGCGCCGGGAGCGTTGCCGAGGCCCGGCGGAGGAGCGGTGCCCGCGGGGCGGTGAGTCCCGGGGCTGTTTCTCGCAGGCAGAGGCACCAGATGCCCTGGTGCTGAGGAAGTACGGGACCAAAGACGGCTGAGCGATGCCATTAGCCTTCGTTTCCTCAGGAAACGGTGGGAACCTGCCAGCAGCCCGCAGATTTAAACCTTTCCCTAGGAAATGGAGCTTGGGATTCCCTGGCACCTCCTTAGGGAGCGTGCTTCTGGGACTAACTCAGGCAGGCGGTGGTGCTCCTCCACGCCAGCCTGGCAGAGAGGCCGCTCGCCCGGGAGCCTGGCTCCCTGCGGGGAAGCCGGCCGATGCCGGTGTGAGGCCCTCAGACCCGGGGCAGGACTCTGCTCCTCTCTGCTTCCCCCCTTTGCTTTTTGCGCTGCTGCGAACTCGGCAGCCGCACGATGGTTCCCCTCGGTATCTGCAAGAGGATGAAAACACCTAAGAGTAGGTTTGTCTGGAAGTCCCCAGCAGCTGGAGGGGAAACGACCCTGTTCGTCCCCTCCTGAAAACCAGCCCTCCGGGCACTTCTGACTCTGACGTTTGGGGAGCACAGAACAGAATCCCTCCCAAACTGAAAAAGTATGGGATGTGATCAGAAACCAGTGGTCAGTGCTTTCTTGCAAAACCTTAACTGCTGAAATGCTTTTCTGCCAAAGAGATCAAAGCTGATAAATCAGGAAGTTTTCAGTTTGGCAAAGGCAACTTTGCTGAAGCCATGTATAACCTGACACTCCAGATCTGCTCTGTGGACAGCGCACGTATCCCATACAGCATCCAGATGTACACACTTCGTGGGGGCTGGCTTAAGGCAAGTGAACCAGAACCCAGGCCCAATCCCCAAATGTCCCTTTCTGCAAGGTTTAGTGCCAGCACATGGTCCCTGAGCTTTCTTTACACAGAGACGTGCTAATCCCATCTCTGTCAGGAGGCCACAAGCTTCCAGAAATCAATCTGCAGTAGCAATCCCCAAAGAGAAGGGTCTATTTTTACAGTGGTGATGTGGAGATGGCGATGCTGCTTTTTCTGGCAACGCTGGAGAAATTCCTCTCGCCGGCATTGTCCACCTGCGCACGACAATAATAGCTGATGACTCAGGACGACGAGCTTTGCGACACTTCCATCTCTCTCACAGTTGAGTCACCGGCTGGGATGGGATGGGCCCAGCTGGGAAAGCAATGTGCAGGATGTGTCTCAAGTACACAGCCAAAGCAGACAGGTCCTTTTCGTTGCCTGCGGGACCGTAGGCAAATAAGGATGGCTGATGCGAGCCAGACTAACTGCAGGGCCTCAGAGGGGCTGTGTTTCCTCCCTCGGTCCCCCGTACCCCCGGCTGTGGGGCAGTGCAGCAGCATCTTCTGGCTCCTTGGGGAGAAGGAGAGCCAGGGAGTGTAAACCAAGGAACGGGGCACAGCCGCAAGGGACCGTGTCTCCCCGTCCTCCTCCAGCCCTGCGCTGCGGCCCGTGGAGGGCAGAGGCACGGCACCTGCTGCATAGGCGGCGGGTGGATGCACTCAGGAGCACGTTTATTAGTGCGAGGAAGAATGATCGTGTTTGCCAACACCTTGATCATCCCACTGCCCTCCACCGGCTCCGGGAATAGCTGTGGTTAGAATAATGGCAATTCATACTTACCTGGAAGTCATTTTTCAGGGAAAGTCCTAGAGTAAATTTTTATTTGTTCACTTCTTTCGCACTCTTTCTTGTTCAGGCGTGTATACATGCACTCTGTTGCACTCTTCCCTGTTAAGGGTGTACATATGTCCTAAGGGTGCATTTCTTTATCGTCATGCATTTGGAGTTCTTTTGGTTTTTTAACTTCAAGTTTTTGGGGTTTCTAATGTGGTATGAGGGTATTTTCTGCAGTTCTTTCATACATTTTTTTTTTAAGTTTGCTCTCACATTGCGTAACTTCACTCTAACCTTACTTTTTCATCTACAAATTATACAGTGGAAAAAATGCACTTCAGCGTCATGTTATGCAAGTGTAACAATTAATTCAAACATTCCCTGCACGAAGGAAAACATAAATTCTAACAAGCATGCAGTAGTTGAGGGCTCAAGTCTGCTTTTACTTATCCTGACATCAGTCAGGAATGACACCGAGTTTCATCTGGGTGGGGTTAGAGGTGGAGAACAAGTCCTGGATTTTCACATGTGTAAACGCACACTTTTCAAAGCCTTGATCCTTCAGAATACTTCCTCAGATAATCCACGCTCTAGGATAACGCTGGCACAGTCAGCGGTGAAGACTGGGAGAGGGAGGGCTGTGGGATGAACCCCCCTGGTACTATAACCCCATGGCAAGACGAGTGGGTGCACGCTGGGGCAACCCCAGTGGTGCCACCATGCCATGCAGACCTGCCGTGGTGGTGGTGGGCTGGCTTGGCCAGCGGTAGCAGATGAGTTGGAGCAACGTGGAGCTCAGCAGGAGCTAATCTCCCATGGGCTTTTCCAGCTTTTGAGCCAGCTTTTTCACACTGAGCTCCACGCTGTTGCAGCTTGCTTGCTTTGCATACCCCCACTTTTACGACTAACCCGAGCGGAGCCGTTGCCCTCACGGCTGCAACCTCGTTGCAGCCATACCTATAGGCAGCCTCGTGCAAGCCAAAGCAGCCCCCAGCTCATACTATATTATACTGACATGGGCCCTGGGGAGGATTTTGCTTAGGTAAAACTTCTCCGACTGTTATCTCAGTTCTCACGCTGAGTCCTGAGTTGAGGATTAGGGTTCAAATTTTGGGATTGCTGTCTTGCTCATTCAGCCTCTTGGAAAAGGCATCATTAGGGCCCAGCACCAGGAAGAGATGTGACAGCTGAGCCAAGGGTGGCATGTGTGAGCTCGGCCAGCACGGAGCCCCCTCGGCCGCGCTCTGTGGAGAATAAAAACCATCTCAATTTTTTAGAAATGGGAAATGATGGGGAACCTCTTATGGTTCCTCAAGTCAAAACGTGATTTTTCTGCTCTTTTTGGTCCTCTGTGTATGTGATTATTCTTTTAAACAAATGGTTTCTATTCTGGCTTAATTTGCATTTTAGGCTGCATTTCGGGATTGTTTTTTTATTTTATTTGGATCTGAAACAAATCCCTGATTCCAAGTGCCCCTGGGGTTAACAACATGAGGCAGCTCTCATTTTATCTGAATGGATTTTGCTGAACTGAAATGTAAACTTTGGACAGGCCAGCTTACTTCCCAGATGTTTCTGTCCGTGGTTTTTCAGATGGTCCCACTTCCCAAAAGCAACTGGGGGATGGTCTCAGTGTGGCAACGTGGCCAGGAATTTTGATGTAATCCCTTGCATATGAAAAGGCAGGAGATGCCCTCCCAGCATTTTTTATCAGCCATAACCCAGTCTCTGTGCAGTATCTATCCTAATTGCTCATAACTAGCATACCACAAGCAAGGATCAACTCTACTTATAGGATCAACGTGTTTATATTTCTTTTCATGGCCACGGCAGGAGAGGCTGACTGCCTACGCTACAACATTTCCTATCTCCGCACTGTCAAATAGCTGCCTGTGCTTCTCAGGACGATCCAAGGAAAAAGCCCCTTTTTCTCAGTTTCTCCCAGAATTTTCCTTGAAATGAAAAGGGACATATTTTGGGTTGTCCTCCCGGCAGGGTTGTCCTCCCAGCAGGGTTGTCCTACAGCAATGTGGGGCCCCAAGTAAGTTAGAGGTAAGCTTTAAAATGTCTCTTCTAAAGCAAATTTCTTGTCTCTTTCTCCCTGCTTCTGTCCCAGATGTGGGCAGTCTTGCAGATGCATGGGCCTAGGGCCAGCTCAGCCCTCCATGCTCCTTCCAGGAGCAAATTACAGCCCAGGTCTCTGCGAGTGGAGAGGGAATCACCAGCTGCCCCACAATTTCAAACAGAAGAGAAGATGGATTTGGGGAGAGAAGTTTTCCTGCCCCATTACTACAGACAGAATAAAGGATACACCTTAGATCACAAGCTGAAAGCACTTTTCAGTGACTTGTTTTCCTGGAATCATCTCTGGCTGACAGAGGAGACCAGGCGTCGGTACCGCTGAGAGCCTTTTCCAGCTCCTTCACCGACCTGTGATGGGACTCTGGGCTTGTCTCATGGTCTTTTTGGTCTGTGTCTCCAGAAATAAAGAGGAAGGGAGGTGATACTTCCCTTCTCCCCACTGCTGTCTCTCTTGTTTATTCACAGAGCAGAGACCAAAGGCTTTGGGTGTAGGATACCAGGGCCAGCAGGGCATGTGATGCCTCTGTAACACAATATTTTTATTGGAGGAGTCGCAGAAGCCATTGCAAAACTGGGGCTCCTTTCCCAGTTCACTGAGCGAAGGAAATGTTTCTGTTACAGTGTAAGGAGCATTTTCCAGACCCTGGGGATATTCTTCCTTCCCAACTTGTTTCCAGTCCCACCTAGCTCCACTGAGCCCACCACGGCACTGGTGCAGTCTCTCCACAGTATATTGCACTTTCTTTCTGCTAGCTCCTCAGGGGGATCCTCCTGGCTGGGGGCTAAGGGGTGGAGGGGGGGTGGATGACATATTTTCATCTTTTATCAACAGGGCAACCGAGAATCAATAGGAATGAGTGACTTGTCCGGGTCTAGAAGGTTGCCACCTGCAGCCTCAAGCCCTCTCTCATGCTGGCCAGCATGGCTGTCCCTGCAAGATGCATCCCCAAACCGCTGTCCTGCCAGAGCTCTGGAGCCTGGGACTGGCTTGTATGGAGGAGCTGGCAGGATCTCCACAAGTCCCACCACCCTCTTGCATGACGAGGACAGGCTGCCTCAGCTATGATAGCAAATTGGTCACCTTGTTTCAGACATGGGGTTGCGCTGATTTCCAGCCCAGCCCCGTGATGTGTCCCCAGCAAAGGAGCTGTGAGTGGACCGCTCCTCAATAGACAGAGCTCAAGAGCTGCTGTATGGTGTATACATAAGGATGGGGGCTGGCCAGGACATGAAGGACAGGTTCGCTTTCAAGCCCTGACTGTTTTGCATTACTCGAGTGCTGTAAAACATTGGCACTGCTTTTGCAGCCGCTTTGCATCACAGGCAAACCAGAACTTAAGGCTTTGGCTGCAAAAGCAAAAGCCCTGGTATCAGGTGTGTTTTCATGCCTAAACCTTGCTTTCTCCAACTAAATAAAACACATCCTTTACCTCAAATTTAGATTCTCTTATCTCAGTTCTTGCTTCAGTTTACCCACATCATTCAGTGTCCTGCTTGCTCTTTGAGCCAAAGGTACGGGAGCAGAATTATCTGAAGGGAAGCTGCTTTAATATTTCCAGCCTGACCAGGAATAAAAAGTATCAGACATCTTGCAAAGAGCTTGTGATATTTCCAGCTTATTTTCAAACCAGTCTGGTTCAGAGAAGTTGCCCTGGGCATTTTGAACAAACAGCAAAGCAAACTTGGTGGCTTTCCTTTGCCGAGCTGCAGTTTGGCAGGTCTCCGGGAAGGACTGAGCAAGAGTCTGGGTGGGATCAGAAAGGTTCAGGTATCGCAAGCAGAAACAAAGGTCACAAATCCAAAGCGAAGGTTGGGACGGGAGCGCATCTTTGAAACCGCAGCGTAACATCAGCTGATTTCATGATGATGAGCACAAAGGTCACCAGCCCTCTGGTCCCCAGAAAATGTTTGTGCTGCCTTTCGGAGGGTGACACAGCTCCTGCCCTTTCCCATTGACCGTCATACCTGAGGCTAAAGTACGGTGGTGAGACGCAGGCGGCAGAGGTACAATCTCCACTGGCTGAACCTCCTTACAGGAAACAAGTGTTTTTCCTTCAAATGTTCAGGCCATTTTTTTTCCTTCCTTTTTTACAGGAATGGTGTTAAAGTGCAGTTGTCCTCTGCAAAGTGCTTTTGTGTAAATAGGTCTTGCCCAATCTGATCCCCATGTGCCTTCAGAGTCAGATCTGCTGACTTCAGTAGCGAAAACACAGTCAAACTGCTTTCTTACTCCTCTGATCTTTCCACAAATAACCAAGTGAAACTTGGGCTCTCTGTTTTCCCCCGGGCATCGTCAACAGACTCAGGCATGACATGAACTTGACAGATGTCATCCAGCAGGAGAACTGGCCAGTCCCTGCCTCCCTCAAGACAACTTGCTCAATCTCTTTGGGCATGGGAATGAGTCGGACTCTGTCTGGATCCCGGCTCTGTCGCTGAGCCCAGCGAACGCTGCAACGATGCTTGGCAAACCGATGGCGAGCACCCTTCAAATTGTCAGCTGCTCGGACCGGGGAGCCAATTATTCAAAACTGGGGAGTGGGAAGAGAAGGGGAAAGGGGATGTTTGTACTGCCGGCCTCAAGCTGTAACACAGGTGCCAAATTTAGGAGCACGGTCTCCTAGACTTCTCCCTGGGCTCAGCGGAGGCGCGTGCACGGACAGTGCGGGACCCAGGGGTGCCGCCCGTGCGGATGGGCATGTTTGTGTTTGTCACCTCCGTGTCAGGATGAGCCGGAGGCATGCTCCGCTCCCCTCCCCCTCCGCTTGTATCCTGTTTTCCCCGCGAAGGAAATCTGGGCAAGCGGGGCGGAAGAGCACCGGGGGGTCCCGGCAGCCGCGGCGGGATTCGGGCAGCGGAGGCAGGGCACGCCGCCGCCCACCTGCCCCGCCAGGCAGGTGCGACCCAGGGGGCTGCCCACTGCCCCTGCCCCTGCCACCGCACAGCAGGACCCCCCGGCCAGGGGGTACCCCCCATCATCTGGCTTCACCCCCGGGGGAGCTGCGTGCAGGGGGGCGCGGGGACACCAATGAGGGTTGCGGGGCACGGGAGGTGACACAGGCAGGAGAAGACCCAAAGAGCAGGCACTGCCCCAGCCAGGTGGACTTTCCTTGACCCAGTACCTTGCCTTGCAGCCAGCTAATCTCTTCCCAACACTGCGTGGCCATAAAAGTGATAAATGGTGGTGCAGTGAGGTCGCCAGCTCCCTGTATGGCAAGAAGAATTTGCGGAGGACATTGTTGTGATGAGGGAAAAGATAACAGATTAATCATCGTGTTGTCACTCAGGCCGGGAAGGTGACCTCACGGTGTGCAAAGCAAGGGTCGGAGGTGGCAGAACATGTTGGCTACGTGGTGGCAGCAAACGTTGACTTCCAACACGGAGCAGTGCAAGCGGGACCCATCCAAGAGGGAAAGCAAAGCAGAGCGTGTGAGCCTACGAGGAGCTATTACAGCCACCATGCTGCACGGGCATCAAAGGTCTTGGAAAGAGGCAAAGCAGAGGAAGTCTTTGACGGGGGAAAGGGAGATGATGAAACTATGGAGGGAAGGTGGGACAGTGGCTGGGGCCTTTCATAAGCCAGTTCTGGAAGAAGTTCGTCTGATGATCCCTGAAGTCTCGCAGGGTCTGGGGATGCTGTTGGGAGTCATGGCAGAATGAGGTGAGAGGATCTGGTCCTCTCACCACTAAGCTCTTGATGTGCGTGAGCGGAGAGGCCACCTGAGGGGAGAGTGGATTAACTCATCCAGCCCTGATGAAGATCTCGGCCAGGTCCTTTCAGAAGAAGTTACAGGAAAACCCACAGTGAGGGATATGAATAGAAACATCCAGCTCACCCCCTTTTGGGACCTGATTTTTTTTTTTAAATTTATCAATTCATGTACACAGCTCAGATTCTCAGCTGCTGTGAATGTGTGAGCCATGAGCCACAATCCAACTACAAGAGCCGGATACGCTGTCTATAAGTTAGCTAAATAAGTTCATGGTAATGAGACACCGGTTCCGGAAATTCACAGATAGATTTAGCTGTAAGCCCAAGCGATAAAGTCCTTCATTTCAAAAGGACGACATCTTGATCACAGTTTGGGGTTGGCGGGGGTTCAATTTGCTTCCCAGAGGTGGTACAACAAATACGTTAATTTATTTGGTACTTCAGCCTGATGAAATACCCATAATAGCCGTACTCCCCACCCCCAGCGGCTCTGCCTGTGTCCGCGTGGAAACAGGTCCGGGATGCTGTACGCAGATGAGCGTGTGCAGGAAGAGGGCTCTTCCACACAGGAAGGGTATTTTTATAAACAGGAAGTGTATTCTCCTACCAGATTTACTTCTGTGCCAGTCCTGGTTTAGGTGGAACTGTCTGATCAAGGAGAAGAAAACAAGAAGCTCATTCACAGGATGGCAGAACAAGTTAGCACATGCTAGAAAAACACACGTCAGCCTGTTTCTATTCTCAGTACTGATTTCGGAGGGGGAGTTGTTCCACTAAGTTCAATGAATTGACTTGAGCTGCATTCGGTAATAAAAAATGAGAAGGATGCCACAGTTTTTAAAAGAAATGGCAATAACGGTAGTGACAACGTAACGCTTCCATGAGACCACCCCTGAGAGTGGTGCTAAGTATTTACATGAGTTTGCAGGGCTGAGGCCAGAAGAGGTAATAACCAAGGCATGAGTGTGTCCATCCCTGGTCACGATGCTATCTCCTCCTCTCCTGCTCTGTCACCTTGAAAACTTCTGCTTTACCCAGCTGATGGGCTGTGGCTTAACCTGATTTTTTTTTACTTTTATTTCGGAAAGCGCACTTTTTGGATGCACAATGCAATGGAAGCAATTATCTAAATGAGAGATAATTCAGCCTCAGATTCAGTTGTGCATCAGCCGGTTGTACACGAACGGCTCCAAAGCGGCACACGTTGGCAGCAGCAGCCGCAGTTGCAGGCTGTGCCCGTGCATGCAGTCTCCTCTGTCAGCCTTGGGGTGAGCGCTCCCACAGCAGCCCTTACTGCTGATCAGCAGCCCTCGCTCCTGCGCAAAGCATCAGCTCTCGTGATGGCCCTGCTGTGCTCCACGTGGCAAAGCCCAGCCGGCCCAAGACCCTATAAGAGCAGGGCCGAGGGAGCGACGCGGGGAGGGGATAAGGTATGTGGTAGGGAGTGTGGGGAGCTGAGATTATGAGGACAATGTGTGGAAAGACAGTGCAGGAATGGGGAAGGTAGGAATGCTCCTTTGGAGACCTGGAGATGAGTGCAAGGAGAGTTGGAGAGGACCAGAGGGTCGGGCCAGCCATAAGAGCATAGCAGAGGAGCGTGCAAGGTGGACCAGAGTCCAGGGGAGTACACTTGCTGTTCTGGGCTGACTTTATCACTGTTTCAAAGCTTTGAGATGCGTGAGAAGGGAAGAGAGTTGCAATCACACCCTCCTCAGCATGTCTGTAGCCTGGTACACAACAGGGGCTGCTGCAGGTGCCACCCAGGTAGGGACATTACCTGTCACGGCTCCTGACCTTGATGATACTGCATGCAAGTTGAGGAACTTGAGCTGAAACATCACTCTGTATTGCAAACAAGCCTTACGAGGAGTCCTGCAGCAATTCTGAGATGTGCCTGCATACATCCACCTCCCACAGCACAGGGCAGATATAAAAGTGTGAAGTATCAACTCCAGGGGCAATTTATTCAGGTGAAAAACTCAGGAGAAGATGCTACAGCTGTAAATAGGTGGCCGCTGGGCATGGATAATAGTCTTAGGATGTGTCGACCCAGCTGGTACTGCTTTAAACCAGCTTTCCTGGGTGCTGCCAGCAGTGGGGCTGGGAGAGGCAGGAGCTCGATCCAAATGTCCTCTAGCATGGAGGAAGCCGAGCCTGGACCCTGATTTGAAATCAGTCAAGCCTTTTTCTGTAAACTAGACCAAATCAGATGAGCAGGTCTAAATCCTGCTCTTCCCTTTGGCTTCAAAGATGACCAGAGGTAAATCTGGATTATACGTTGTCACTCTGTCCCCATCCTCCAGCCTGACAAGCCTGATCTATATAATGATGTAGGAATACGCAGTAATGTAACACAATGTTTGTTGGTACACATGTCCCTACACGCACACAGGAATCATACATGCACGGCTTTACTGCCTGGTGATGTCAGAAGTGCACTGTAAATATTTTTTCTAAACAGAAATCCCTGAGAAAAGTTGGTCATTTCGCTGCTGGAGCATGCCTTTGCGGTGAAACGACAAGTGAAATCCAGATGTGATTGGAATGCGAAACAGCCCTAACCCATGCCATGACAGTGGTTTCTTCCTCGAGCCGCTTCTCAGGGCTGCTGGTGCCCTCTTCCTTACCCACTCTGCCCAGCCACCTCCAGCCCTGCGAGAGGCACGTGGGATCTCCGGGCCATGAACCTTGCCAAGGGTTGCTTAGGCTGCTCTTCCAAAGCCGTTGCAAGTTTCAGCCTGTTTTGTCAGGCCAGTTTCTTTTTATCTGTTTATGTCTAGAGCAGTTTATGACTAGATGAGTTTAGTGGGAGGAACTACACATTTCTTACATAGTTCTCCTGATTTCTCAGAATTTGAAGCCATTTTCCAGAGACCTAATGGTATTAGAAAGCAAAGCATATCTGCTGCATTCAGATTGAAACAGCAAATTATTTTCTTCAGCTTAGGCCTCCTGATTAAATCCTGTCCAGTTTGTCAGCGCACTTCCAAGCCATAGGTTAGACAAAATTCCTTGTGTGGTTGGGCCGTATCTTCAGGTGTCTCAAAATCAGCTCAAAGTCCATGGGGCTGTGCTGGATTTGTCAGAAATGCAGGGACTTTAACTTGCTTCTGTCAGCAGAGCTGCAGAAGAGTCTGAGACCTTGGGATTTGTGGATTTTGAAAAACGCCAAAATACCTTAAAAAACAAAGGAGAAAAATTACTCACTGAGATTTCATTCACATCTTTACATACGTATGCCCACCAAAGATTAAAAAAAGCACATAAATTCGTTCTGGGATAAATTCTGCCCTTATTAGTACCTGTGCAGTCCAATGGCTATCTGCTGAAGTGGACTATGCAACAGATGTTGATCCACGGGGCAGCGAGAGTTGTTCTGATTTTATACTCATGTGACGGAGCTGAGCATGGCTCCTCAGGACCCCAGGTGTTGCTGGAGTAATGCACATAACGCCCGAGGGAGGTCTTTGGAGGAACAGGCAATCCTAGGTGGATGTAGGGAGAGGTACGGTAGTGCAGTGCTCTCACCGCCTGCCTCTGGCTCCAGGGTTTTTTGATTTAGCAAATCTGTGCTACACACATGACATGCCGGACAAGACATTTGGGTACCAGCGTTCCTTCTTACTACAGCAATGATGTCTTGCTTGTGGCAAACATCAAACCTAAGGTCCCGACATCAAAGACAGATGATACCACCCAGCTAAGTAACACCGAGGAGAGGAGCAGTATTAAGAAACTAGGAGAGCCCCTGAGAGCATCCTTTATAAAGGGTGTTTGGCCATAGAGCTCTTTCTTCCTCAGTATGCAATGTGCCACCCCAGAACTGAAGGTGCTGAGCAGCCAGGCTGGCAGCCAGAGACCCAAAAGCTTGGGGAGCAACAGCCTGATGCCGCAGTCTGCCCCCGGCCAAGCCGGTGTTTCCCCAAACTAGATCCCACAGAAAACACAAGCCAGCTCCCTCCAGCGCTTGGACTTTCCTCTCCCCATTGCACCTCTCATGTCATAACAGCATTCAGTGGCTCCCGGTCCTGTACCTGGGACAGAAACCAGTGGCACCAGCCACATCTCCCTCTTCTTTCGCTTTCCCATTGCTAGCCATGCCCAAGCCTTCCCTCACCGTACTAGAGCCAACCTGCATGGAGCTTGATATCCCAGTATCGCACAAGTGGACCTGGGAGGAGATAACTGGAGGTGCGTATGCCCAGGATACACCTCAGGTACCAGCTGTTTCAGTAAAGAGACAGACTGGGTATAAAGGTACGATGTCCTCTCCTCATATGCAGCATGTGTAATGCACAGCCCAGCCTGCGTCAGCCGTTACCAGGAGGTGATACAGGGCACTTGCAGCTCTGCTTCTGCTGTGAAATGCTCTTCTACAGGAGTGTTTCCCATGTCCAAAGCTTTTATCTCTGGAGTCCTCGAAACATAAAGGACTGTAGGTCTAGATGCTGAAATCTTATCTGTAAAAGTTGGTGGTCACTGATAATTCAACCTCCTCTTCTTTAGCTGGCATTTGTCATTAAATAAACAGTGTGCTTCCTCTTTCTCTCAATTAGATTAGTGCAAATCAAGAGCAATTCCGGCTCAGTGTCAGCTTAAAACAGAAACTGAAGGCCTGGAATAATTTTTATTTGTAAGGAGAAGTTCACGGAGGAGCAAGGTGCCAGATCAGCAGCCCAGGGGACTGTGGGATTTACTCAAAAATGGCCTAATTCCCAGCAAAGTCCCTGTGCCTAGTGTTTCCTCTTGATGGCCCTGCGTCTCCCAAAGGCTCCCTGCCAAAAGGAAACGCTAATCTCCTGCACGTAGGTAGGATTTCAGGCACGAGCGCTGCTGCAAAGCTTTCCAGAACAGGTGCACGGGGAGCTCGGCACTCGGGAAACCCACGGCCTCGACTGGGGGAGAGGTCGGTCCACCCAAGCCCACCAGGTATCCGTGCTCTCCACCACCGTCATGGCCATGGCCACCCCTCTGGCAGAAACTGGACCAAAGTCACCGAGCCCCTTCCACAGCTCTCCCCAAAAAGGGACATGAAAAGAGCAAATAACAACAACAAAGGATGTAGCTGATTCTCTGCACTTATTATTAGCGGAGGAAGGGCTGGGATTAATCACTCCCGCAGAAGCAGCTGTAAAGGATGGAAGTAGTTGATCAAAGTGGACTTTGTTATTCCTGATGTATCATTCTGCTGAGCAATGAGAACTAGCGTGGGGCACTAGAGCTTCAAAAGGACTTTAATGACTCCAAGGCTTGAACCAAGGACACTGCTGGAACTAATTGAGAAGGAAATCCAGGGCAAGGTGGAAATGATGGAAATGAGTGCTTTGGTCCGAGGAATTTTTCCACATCTTTCATTTCCTAATTCCATACCTTTGAGGTAATAAAATTTACAGTGGCGGAAAAAAAAATAGTGGGACAATGGGAAATGTTCCTCTGTGGGACGGGGCTACGTGTGGCTTGGCTACACCTGATTGCTGCACTGCTGCACGAGGGGAACAGAGGGCACAAGGATCCACGCCATTTCGCACTCCCGAGGTCTGGCAAAACTGCGGTCCCTCTGCCTCCTCCTGTCCCAGAATAACCCCTCCTACTGCTGGGCAGTCGCAGAGCACCTCCGGGACCTGGGCAGGCTCCCTTTTCTCCTCGCTGGCCAAACAGATGCACAACAAGCACCTTCTGCATCCTTGGAGTGTGTAGCCTTGGCATGGCCCCTCTGTTCGCTGTGGGGACAAGAAGCCACCTTGTGCTGCTGCTGGGGACTGTCGTAGAAAGCCATGAGTGAGTACGGAGAACCTCTGAATATTGACTGGGAATGAGCCCTGGGGAGCCTGACTCGTCCACACTGCAACTGCACTGGCTTGTCGGAGCTCTGCCGTACATAAGCATAGCCCCACGTCTGCAAGGCGGCTCTCATCCGAGCTTGGAAAAGAAATACATGCTCTAAGGCGTAGCTTTGTTAGTGACACATCCACCACGTCCCTCTCTTCTCTCTTTCCTTCCTTCCTTCCTTCCTTGTTTCTGTTTATAGAGCACATGGGTCCAAAAAAGCATTTCCTACTGAGCAGCGCTACCTTCTCTGAGACAGTCAAGGACGTGTAGCCCAGAAGTAGGCCTTTTCTCCTGCTAACAAAGTATTGGTCCTCTCTTGAAAGAAAGTCCATGAGTGCATCCATATCCACACTGACTGAGTCTATCAGAGCTTATCTTAGCGCCCGCACTGGGTAAACGACTTGGTCCTTTCCATAAGCCTTGACTGACATGGAGACAGGATGGCGTCTCTGGGGGGTTCAGATGCAAAGCTTCATCTATAGATACAAACCCCTCTCAAAGCACTACACTAAGTCAGCAGCCCCGGAGAGCTACAATTTGCTCCATCCTTGTTCAGGCATGACGTGGTCCCTCTGCCTTCAAACAGCACGTGACTTTCCTGAGCGAGGAAAGGGTAAAAAATGTGTCAGGCTCTTAGTAAGCACAACGATGGGTGTCACTGGGTCCTGAATCAATAATTTGGTGGGGTGGATCCTTCTTCTTCTGGCAAAGACCACAGCATGAGGCCACGTGTAGGCAGGCACCTCTCCCACCAGGAGATTCCAGCATATACCAGGTATGCTGGATAGCACTGGAGCTGCCAAGGTAGAGCCCTTCTTGAGCAGTAGTAGTGTTTGGAAACATCAGACCTGATGCTGAGCTCTCTCCTGTTGGCTTTCCACCAACCTGGTCTTGCAGTGAAAAGCTCAGATCTTCCAAGGCACGGTACGGACACTTTGAGCAACAGCCAAGAAGATGGATGAAAAGCAGGGGGCCTAAGGGTGCAGTATGCTTCAGTCCACTCTCGAGTCTACTGCTCAGCTCAGCGTGTGGACGTAGTTGTAGCCCTCTTCTGCTCAGCTGAGTGGAGGGCAGCAGCACCTACCCCTGCCTGATCCATTGCCTTCCCTCGCTGCTATTACCAAAAAACACCAGCGAGACACAAGCGTCAGGGAGTATCTTCCTTGTCGTTTTCTCCCTCTGCTTCCAGCAAAGACCTATGGCTCTGTTTCTTGTCACTTTTGTCAGGAAGAATCCGGTGTGCATTTTGTGGTTAAAAGTCAAAACTTCCCCTCCCTTCCCCTTCCCCAAATCCAGCAGCTGTTGAGTCGGCTGTTTTGCTTTCTCAGCCTAAACATGCAGCAGCACATTCTGGCGAGGGGCAAAACAAATAAGCCTCTGGAGAAGACTGACAGGATGAGAAATGGAGAACCAGGGCCACGTGCCTCAAGAGGGAATCTGGCACCCCGCGTGCTGGCCAGGGAACTTGCATCTCGGCTCTGTCACAGCATGCTCAGCGCTGCGTGGACGGGGGGACCCAGTGGCCTTTTCTAAGTCATGTTGTGCTGGGCGTGTGACGCGCGGGGCAGGAGCTGCTTGGCAGAGAGGAGTATGTGCATTTTTGGTGGAGGGGAAGTACTGCAGGGAAATACGGCGCTGTACTTGATGCAAATGGGACCCCATGAGCTACCTCCTCCGAAGCAGCTGTGCTTGCTTTCAGCTTTCCTGGAGGGATGGAGCCTTGTCCTGCTTAAGACCCAGAGCCCTCCTGTAGCAGCAACGCGCCGTGACTCAGTCAGTGTGTGCAGAGTCCTGCTTCCTCCCCCCCAGCCTGCTTTTGCGCTCCTCCACAATGGGCAAAGTGGACCTGGCACGCGTGCAGCTGTCCGTGTCCCCAGGGACGTGACATTAGCTAGGGCAGGGAACTGCTACGGCTGCATCCCCTTCCTCCTGCTGTGGAGATATTCCCTGGGGGAGCACCTGATCGGTGTCGTAAGAGCATCAGGACATATTGAGGTTCTCCTCTGTTCCTGTGTCCTGCAAAGGGCTGAGGAAGGCAGGTGTCTCCAGCCCCAGTGAGCGAAGAAACGTGGTGCCTCCTGCTCCCTTCTCCTGACAGCAGGAAGGCGGTGGGGAAGGAGGATCCCGCCCAATCCCACCCTTGGAGCCCTTCTCTTGGAGTCACAGCCAGCAGGCTCTTTAGCAGCCCCCAAAATGCAGCCTTCTGCTGGCAGGAGGGGCAGGGCAACCAGGCTGAGCTTCATGTTTGCCAACAGCAAAGTCTGGCAGAAAGCAATCCGCATCGGCTTCCCTCTGCAAAGCCCCTTGAAACACCCCATGTTCCTTGCAGTCAGCAGGCAGACGGGAAGAGTTGGGACTCCAGGGATGGGTCGGAGGAAGCAGAGCCCCGCAGCCTCAGCAAGCGCAGCTGAGTGGGTGGAGTGTGGCATGCTGAGAGGGAATTGCCTTTGTTATTTCAACACGAACGAATTCAGAAATTCAGTTTCTGGTGATGTCCTGAACTCTGCTCCCAGTGTCACCAGCACCCCAGCTCTGCCAAAACAAACACAGACGCCTGGCCAAAGAAAGAAACCCGAAGCCCTCCCCAGCAGCAGCCACAGGCTCACACCCAGCTTCATACCAGAACCCTCCTCCTTCAGACCCTGGTATCCAGGTATCTGCTCTATTTAGACAAGCAACTTGGATAACCAGTCACTGCAGAGCAGCCAGCTAACACCACCACACAGGGAGCACCGGAGTCCCAGCTCTTTCCTCCACAGGCAGCCCATCAGAGACGGGCGAAAATGGAGACAATGCAGCGCAGACGGCATTGCCGGGCACTCAGCAAGGCTGGCGTTGGTTCCCAAGCAAACGCCTGGACATTTAAAATCTGCATCCTGCTTGGAAGCTGCATCAAGGGAGGCAGGAGCATTGTCTCTCAGAGGTGGGGGGCTGGGGGGGCATCCTGAGGGCAGCAGCTTTCATACATGCCTAAGGATGCCCTGCCTGGCACGCATCCACCTGGACTCCTACACATTTGGAAGATGTGTCAGGGCTGATAAGGCTGATTTCTTCCCAAAATGACTCCATGAGCAGTGGAGCTGCATGACAAGAGATGTTTGCTTGGATTTTGGAAACATCTTCCTGTGAGGTCTTCTTATTTTCTCTTTCTTTCCTTTTTTTTTTTTTTCCCTTCGCAGGGGTGAGGGCACAGCGTGAGCCACATGAAAAAGCCAGCGGATCCCAGGCAGAAGCTGGTGGAAAGGGGGAGAACGGGCAGTGAAGTGGATTTTGTAGAGTGGGAGAGAAAAGCAAATATGGCCAAGAAAGTTAATGCCGGTGACAAATTAAGGCGAGATCAGATGGATCAGCTTAGCTGTGTGTCCTAGGCTGAGAGTAATGGGAAATACTCACTTGGGGTCAGCTTGGCAAAGGCCAGACCTTACGCAAGTCCCTCAGTACAAAGGAGACCGCAGCCCCTTCCCATCCCCTGATCAGCGCCTACTCGCAACCTTGAACCGAGCTACAAGCTTTAAAATCGTGGCTATTTCACAGTCTGCCGGCTGCCCACCCAGCAGGGCAGCTTCCCTAGCACGCTGCTGGTGAAGGACAAAGGGACCTTTCTTGGGAGCGTTCCTGGTCTCCCAGCACAGCGCAAACACCCAGGATCAAGAAAGCAAAACTTTGCTAGTTTCAGCTGGACTGATGAAGGTCCCCTGCCGCGGCTTGGGAAGTCACGGTGCGCGCAGCGGCGTTGCGATGAGTCTGGGGCTCTGTGCTCCGCTGCCCTTTCTCAGGAGGCAGAGTGAGGGTCGGTCGCGTGCGTGATGGCAGAGAAGAGAAAAGGGCTACAGAGGCAGCATGCCTGTAGGAGCTGGTGTTTCTGTCTCTCCGAGAGGGGTGCTCAGGGTTTGGGGCTCAGAGGGAGCACGGCTTCTTTGAGTGCAGCTGCAGATCAAGCCAGGGGGGATGGAATCCTTCAGAAATGCCCTCAGGGTTGGTTTTGCAGCTGCCTTTCACACCTACTGCCTCTTCTGGATTGCTGGGACAGAAGCAAGAGGGCTGGACGTGGCCCCTTGGTGCCAGCAGGCATACGAACACCCAGAGCGAGCGGTGGCACCGCACGCTCTCTTCTCTGGGCCAGCAGAAGGCACACGCCTTCACCGGGGCCGCCAACGCAGCCCACCTCTTCCTAACTCGACCTTCGCTCTGGCCTGCCCTGAGTGACCCTGCGGGGCTCGCTGCTGCGGTGACCCTGCAGCCTTTCCGGCCGTACTTAGCAAGGTTAATATTCATCTCCCGCGGGGCAGTTGCTGAGTGACTCCCACAACGTGCCACGCGATGAAAGCCCAGGTCAGGGCAGCTCTGACCCTGCCACCGGCCACCCAGAGCTCACCCGGCAGAGAAAGACCAAGCTTCCCGTGACCGTGCTGGGGACAGATCCTGAGCCTCCAGCGCTGGGGGCTGAGGAGGTACAGCACTGTATGGGCACCTCCGAGGTCCGTAAGTCCACGTCTGTGCTGTTCCTTGAGCGGTCTTTTCTTTGCCTCAAGAGAACAAGACCGATGCTGCTGCCCACCTAAATACTGCCTCAGCAGAGCAAAGGGGACTTGGGCCGCTCAACCCCAACGTGAGGACCCCCTGGCCCAGGGAGCAGGGGCGCGCAGCACCCCTGGCCATCGGGCTGCTGACGAAGGAGGTGTCCCAGAGGTGCCCGGACACAACACACCAGGTTCAGAGTAACGCCGCTCGGCCAACTGCTGGCCCAGGAGGCAAAGAGGGAGCCTGCTGCTGTAGCAGGCACGGTGGCATATCTAAGGCAGGGTCTTGCTGGAGAGAGAGAGGGAGGGGGTCACCTGCCGGGTTGTATTTCAGCGTCGCACGCTGGTTTAGTCTCTTATTCCTTGCTCTGCGGCACACCCCCAGCACAAAGGATCTGACACCAGGTGGTTATTTGAAACCGGAGACACACGATGGTGGTGCGTCTCTGGTGACAGGTATTATACCCAAGCCTTTGCTCTTACTGATCATGAGCGTGTTACCCCGTGGTTTGTTTTTTTGTTTGCTTACATAATTAATGCAGCGAAATGAAAACACTGTCCACATAACTGTGAGGATGTCTGATGCCCAAACATAACTATTATTCCATTTTAAGGTGATGGTTGCGCGAGGTAGTCTTTACTGTTAATTATTCATGGCATAGTTGCGTACTTCTGCTTGGGGCTTCTCCGATTATCGGTTATTGTCTGGATCTGAGGCTTCGCTGAGGTCGGAGTAGAAATATTCACCAACTGCCCGAACTACACAGATGTTGCACATCTGTTTGACAGTGTTTACTATTTGCAGGACTGTTTTAAATAAATAACACTTTCAATCTGAACGTTTGTCATCTTGGTCAAGATGGCTTCCCCAAGCTCTGCTCCTCTGGCAGGAGGAGAGGGGAAGAAGCGAAAAAGAAGAAAGGAGGAGAGAAGCAAGCAGGCAAGAAAGGAAGAAAGGTGGAGATGGGTTGCCAAACTGAGCTGCACACTATCCCACAGTTTATTAACATTTGATTAGCATAATGAATATTCAGCTCCATTATTATCTTACTGTTCCTCTTTGCATAGTATGTTAAGTATGAAAAGTTTCTTCTGTGGGTTTTTTCATTGCAAATTTTGCCTCATGAGAAATTATTTCTCCTTATCAAAAGAGTCTAAGCCTAAGGATTAGGCAAAAAAAAAAAAAAAAAGGAAAAGGAAAATATGTTGCAAGACCGTTTCTTGTGTGTCTCATAAAATCCAAAGCCAAATAGTTTCTGTCGTACATCTATAACTTACAGGGGACTGTTGACCAGCGTATGGTTTTAAAATATGTGTGTTCTGTGCATCTGTTGTTATCTTTATACGGCAGTAGCGCTACGTTTCAATGCGCCAATATCTAACCCACCGGTTAAATTTATTTTGAAGATTATTTAAGAGGTGGATGTCAAACTGAAACGGCACCGTCTTGGAGTCAGGCCAACTGCTGCGGCTGAAATGCATATCAGCACCAGTGCCCGCGCCCCCCTCAGCCTCGCGATTCGCCCCCGAGGCAGAGCTGGAAGGAGATGCGGGGAATTGCTCCTGAAAGCTCCTGGCTCCTGGGATGACGGCGGGACGCCGCGCGGCACCTCAGCGCGGCCAGGTGGGCTCTCCCCCGCCGCTGCCCGGGGGAGGCCCCCGGCACGGCCGCCCCGCGGCCGGGACCAGCCGTTGCTCAGTAAATCATCCAGACCACGGGAGGGACGCAGCGGGGAAGGAAGAGGAACCGCAAGCGCTGATTTATTTTTTTAAAGCCCAGGCACTCTGGCTCGGGGCGGCCATGGCCCCGCATGGCAACCTTTGGTCTGGGGAAGGCTGCGTCGCGCTCCCATCACCCACAACGGGGGCCACCAGCCGCCCACCGTCCCCCACCGCTACACAGGGGTCCTCGTGCGCTGGCTCCTTCACGGGGGAGAGGGACCCGCGTTGCGTGATGGTGGCCGAGCACGCGGCCGGTGCGTGGGCAGCTTTGCTGTGGGATGGAGGGGGGTGCACGCCGCGCCCCTCGTCCCCGCTCCCCATGTTGCCCCGGGGAAGGTCTCTGGGCGGTTTTCTCTTCAGATCAATGGACGCAGAGCAAAAAAAAAAAAAAAAAGGAGCGGAGGAGCAGCTCGCCAGTGGCAGCCGGAGGGGGCCCGGGGGCCCGCCGCCAAGGCAAACAAGGAAGCCACCTGATGTGACCGGGGTCAGATAAGACAGCCGTCACTTCAGGAGCAGGTGCTTCCTGCGCCGCGCGCCCGGCCCGGCCCGCTGCCCGCTGCCTGCCCGCTGCCCGCCGCAGGCAGGCGCCCGCGTTCGCCGGGCTCGGCCCCGCGTCTCCTCCTGGGAGCGTGGGGTCTCGCGGGGAGGGGATGGCCGCACGCCACCATCTCTAGTCACGGGGAGCGGGTGAAGGAGGGTTGCTGTGGCAGGGAGCGGTGGGGATGGCTGGCCAGGGATGCTGGTCCTCCTGGCCTCACCCGGGGATGGGGAGCATGAGAGGGGTTGCTGGAGGCACCCCAGAGAAGGTTTGAAGGACATCTGGGGTGTCTCTCCACCCTAAACATGAAGCGAACTTTGTAAGATGCTGAGCCTGGGCTGGGAGAGCCTGGGGATGGATTTTGTACCTGCAGCGTCCAGATAAAACCAACCGAGGCTTCAGGAGCTGGTTTCCCTCTTCTTTAAACGGCTGAAGCCTGGACCCCAGTGCAGGGGAGGACCTTGCCTGGAGGTGCCCCAGAGAGACCCAGATGCGTGAGGGAGCTCCGAGCACACCCAGAGCCAGCCCCCCCCAGCCTGGGACAGCCCACGGCGTCCCCTGCCCGAAGGCAAGGCAGGGGGCTGGCTGCCAGGGGCCCCGCAGCCAGCAGGAGGATCCGCAGCAGGGTTACGCGGTGCACCGTTTCGTGACAGAAGCCTCCTCCGTAAGCGGCAATATAGATCATATTAATGAGGAAGGATGAGGTCAGCACTTCTTTTGGGGTCCACGTGTCAGCTGTACTTCAGCAATTCTGCTCTCTGTTTACTGCCGTCTCTCTTTTTTCCCTCCTGGTAAAGCCACATTTACTGGAGAACATGGCTCCCCCATCCCTTTAAACATACTGAAATGTTTCCAGACCTGTCTGAAGATGAAAGGAGGGATTAAATAGGAAGCCCAGAGGGTGTTTTTTCCTTCCCTATGCACAGCCAAGATGGGAACACCAGCGTTCAGGCAGAAAGCTGGGGCCAGGTCGGGTTGGGAAGGTTGTGGAGCTATGTGGTCACCCCGTGCCATGGTCTGTAGCACACGCTGCACAAGGCAGCGACAGACCAGGGGCTGCATGCCCCAACAGCCGTGTCCTCGCTCTCCCCTCTAGGAAATCCACAGCTGATGATAGAAAATGTATGGGAAGAGAGGAATGTGTTTGGGAGCGTACGTAATCCAGCTCTCCCAGGACGTAGGTATGTGATGTTGTCCTCGAAGACGCGGAAGAGAAGCAGGCCACAAACAACAGCAGGCAGCATCTGCTAATGAGTTGTTCTTCTTGACTGGGCATAAAGTGACCCATGACAGCCTTTTGTTTAACAAGTTAGCATTTTACTATGCCACTTTCTAGTAATAAGAGAAGATCTGGAGTCTCCTAGAAATGGGCAGAAGGGCCCTCAGGAGGTAAATCTAGTCCCATCCATGACTAAAGGTGGGCTCCAGCCTGTCGAGGTTATCCTCGGGTTTGTATGAAAAGGTGAGAAAGCATTTTCATGAAGAATGCTTACCAACGGCTACAGGAGAACTCAAGGTTTGAACAGCATGTCTATTCCCCATCTCGGTCACTGATTTGCCTTGTGAATTTGGATAAATCAGCTTTGCGAAAGAAGGGGGATAAAATAATAACTGCTGATGTAATGTGGTGGTTCCAGACTTCACTGATCACTTACTCTCTGGCAGATAAATATGCGACTCACTGTGAATGAGAGAGGAAAGTTTTTCAGAGGTGAACGGGTTAATGCTATAAAGCTTTCTGAGAGCCCTGGGTGATTAATTAGCACGAGAGAGATGAAGTAGGAGAACAGGGCAGAGCTGAGAGGAGATTTGTACCTGAGGGCTCTCTACTGGCTGATGAGCAAGCAGATCAGAAAGGCCAGATGTAACCATTACAAATACGATTGCACTTAGAATGTCAGAAATTTCCAAAACAGGGAGAGAGGCCATCGTATTCCAAATAGTGCTCAAACGCTACGTCACTTGGGAAGCCCTGCATGTGTTCCTCTGATCATGCAAGCGCATCAATGGCATCTCTGCTAGATCACGTTTGCTAAGGCATCTACTTCAGCTCTAGAGCATGCTATTTGCCTTGGGGGGCCACCAGTTTGCTCTATCAACCCATCAGCAATAAACTCTGCGTGCACCTCTTCCTTGGGGTGGTCCGGCTAGTTCTGTGTCTGAATGTACTTTTTGGTATCAAGTTCTGGTTGAAACACTTTCCCTCTGAAGGCATGCAAGTTCAGCCTTCTCTCTGCAGCCAGCTTTAGGAGCGTGACAGCACACACTGCGCAGAAGAAAACTTCCAGAGGGCACAGCGCAGAGGCATCTAAGCAAGCTCCAAATGTATAAATGTTGGTCAAAACGCGGTCTAAGGGAAAGCGCTTGAGGTTCACTCTGGGCAAATGGAGGCACCCAAGATGGAAGCCCCAGCTTTCTCGCCCTAGGTCTGAGGAGAACCTGTGCCTCAGCCTTCTCCAGCCTAGCTTTCCATGCCTGTCCCTTGCTCTAAACCTCTGACGCTTTGGTACCTGATACCCCTGGCTGTGCTATCTTCCCCTCACAGTCTCTCCTTTAAAGAGTTGCTCCTGTGTATTATCTGTGGTCGCTTCCTTTTTGCTCCGTTCCCAAACACCAGGTCTATTCTTGGAACGTCCGGCTAGAGCGCTTGTATTGACGTCAAAATTACTCAACAGTTATTGTCAGGAAGGACTTGATTTGCATTTGAATAGGGTGGCTTTTTAATGTCTCAGAAATAAGATGCTGTTGGGGACAATGTCTGGAAAGATTCCCCAAGGTAAGTGTAAGGAGGCAAACTGCATGCACGTTTCTTCTTCTAAGGGCTTCTCCGGCAGAGTAAGGGTGGGGAAAAAACCAACCTGTGTGGAATGGAAGAGTATGGCTGCTTTCTCCAGAAACCCCCTTCCTGCACTCTGTCCTCGAGGCCTGGCAGGGAGAGCACAGCGCTGCTCCGGCTTCCTGCCGGGGAGGAACTGTGGAGCTCACAGGACCCTCTTGAAAATACTGTGGCAAATGTGAACCAGTCACTCGTGGACGTTCCCCAGGAGGAGTGGAAATGGAGGTTTAATGGGGGATTTTCCCGTTAAATAAAGTGACCAGCGTCGTTCTCTCTTTTGCCACCAAGAACCTGGGTTTGGCTGCACCTTGGTCAGTCTGTCTTCCCAGAATGGTCCCTCAGGTAAAGGGTGGGCTGGGGACCTGGAGGTCTCGGCAGCAGGATCGCTATATCAACACTCAAACCTGGAACTGTGAAGTCTCCTCAGCCTTTCGCGTGCCTGAGGAGTTGGTGTTATATCCCTTGCTGTTTGCTATGTGGCTGATGCCTCAGATGAAATCTTAACACCATGGTCTTGTCTGTGCATGAGTGTTCAAGGCAGCCAATTATCAACATGTTCAGTGAATCTAATGAATGCAAATCATAACTTAAAGCTTGCTAGCTAAAAGAAATCGCTGCAGGGAAAACACTAACTCGGCCCATGGGACAGGATTTTAAGCTTTATCAGATCAGGTTTTTTTTTATTACACTCATGCCTAGGTTTTACCGCATGCATATAGCTGGATATGCAGTGCTTTTGTCTGTGTGCATGACTGTGAGTAGAAAGTTTCTCACCGGCTATAAATTGAAATGCCCCTTCTCCATCCGCAGTAGGGAACTGGGTGCTGTTCTGCTGCTACCAGTTCCCTGTGAAGCAGGTTGTCCTTTATATGCTCACATATGGTGAAAGGGAACATGGGGACACAGAGGGCTACATGAATTAATCCCGCCTAACTTATATCCTGGGCTTTAGACTCCCTCATATTAGAAGTTTCCAACGTGCAGAACTCGAATAGACGAGGCTGCTCTTCTGCAGGGGAAGATACATCCCGCGACTCACGCAGGCAGCACTGGTCCATGGTGTGCTCGTTTTTAAGCAGTTGTGCCACTAGAGGTTGGGCCTTTGGCTCTTGCATGATCACTTGATCTTGCTGTGTCTCATCTCCCCACCTGTGAGACGGAGGATGACATTTCTGCCTGACTTCATGAGAAGAGAGGGACCTGTGAGGATTCTTGGACACGGGAGTAATAGATGCCTTGTAAGTACCTATGGCCAACAGAAAGCAGCCTCAGATAGTGCCTGTGTGCAGCCTGAGATGTTACAGGCAGCTTTTCCCAGAAAGCAAGCTGCAACCAGGGCGCTGAGCAGCTCTTCAGAGCTGTCCTAGGGCTCTGCACCCTCCCCAGATGTCCAGCTCCAGGGTCTCCCTTGCTGGGACTGCCCGGATCAGATTGTTGCGGGTAACCAGACTTGAAAATCAAAGCTCAACTGTTCCAGCTCTTCCCTGCTCCTCACCCAGCCCACTTCAGCAATGTACTCAGGGCAACAAGCCAAGGCCTTATTTTCTATCATGCTGTTACCAAGAAGGACGTGAAGCTTTCCAAGCTGAGGCTGATTGCATGTTTGTGCTGAACAGTGCCACTGTTTACAGATAAACAGACCACGGTCCCATCCGTGTGCTGTGCGCAGAGCGGCGTGGGCTGGGCTGACCTCCTACTGCACCTCCCAGGTCTTCCGCTCGCCCTCCTTTCCACCGCTGGAGGTATTGCTACGTCTGTTTTCCCTTCCGAGTCTCTCTGGGGAGGTGAACTTTAAGTCCTGCCTAAACTGTGCAAGACTTGCTGGCAGAGACACTGCCTTGGCCCGTTGTCCAGCCAGACCCGCCAGGCTGTGTCCCCAGCCAGCACTGCCCGTGAGGACGGCGGGAGGGTGCCCTTGGCAGAGGGAGGACCGGTGCACCCACAGGGTTGCAGAACTTCCAACTGCAGATGCCGGTGCAGACCCACAAGGGACACCAAAATCAATGCCACCATTCAATTAGCAGGCAAGAGTCAACCAGCCTTGCTCAGAGCAGCCGTTCCTTTGGAAGTCCTTCTGGCCCGGACAGCAGGGACACACACCAGTGGGGCAAGTGGCAGGCAGCATCTGCACCACCAAAGGAGTGCTCCAAGAAAGGACCCTTCCTCTGGTGCCAGGAGGCAGCTAATAGCTTGTATGTGACTGAGGACGCTGCTGTGCCGTGGGAGTGGGGTATCTCCGGCACACGGAGTGTCACCTGAGTGCCTTTGCTAGCCTTCCCTGCCATCCCTAGGTTGACTACTACTTGACTAGGTGCCTTCAAGGCAGCTTGATGAGGAAAATCCCTGTGGTAGGGGAATAAGAGCACATTCCCAGCTAAAAGCTCCATGCTCAGCCCGGTTTGCAGGGGAAGGATCCCAAACTACTCATGGAGAACACATCTGGCTGGCTAGACTCAGGTCCCGCTTGCAGTATCCCTACCATCCTGTGGAAAACGCACACAGCTCGCTGACCCATCCCATCCTTAATGTCTGTTTTGCTAATTCATGCTGCGTCAGCAGCTGCAAACGCTGGGCGATGAGACATCGCACAGCCTAGTATATACCGTGTAGCTGGGAAACCTTTACTGCTTGCTAAATCAGAGCCTTTTGTTTTATTGCAGGCCAGAGAGCTTTTCATCCCTAACCTCTTCCTGTACTTTTCCTTGGTAGCTGTGTGTCAGGTACCCGCAGTGCTGTCAGACTAACCACATGCAAAACGTTAGGAGGAGGTTTCATTTCCATTTACCCTCTTTAACAGCGAGATGTAGCCCTGGCTCAGTTTTAGATGTAGGAAGTGAGCGCGCCCCATACCAAAGGCAGAACAAGGCACGCTTCACCCCTCCTCTGCGATCGCTTGGCAGCAGGCGGGTGGTGTGAGCACCCTGACCCATGGTTTGGGACAGGAACTGAGCCTAAATTTGGTGTAGCTCACCCAGCTGGGGCTGACACGACACTGCTGCGAGGAAGCTGACGCCACCGGGGTCAGCTGGCCCAGATGCAGCGGGCTTGAGGGGAAGGTCACATTTTTGGGCCCCCAGCGAGGTCCGAAGGGACATGGCTGGGGGAAGTCCTGCTGCAGCCTGCGCTGGCACTGGCACCGGTGGTGGGGAAGTGCGGGCAGCCAAAGTTCCCACTGCCGCAGGCAGTGTCCTGTGTGCCAGGACAGCCGAGGAGCCCGACGGGGTGAAAGCCAGCAGGATGGCGCTGGAGGAGGGGAAGGCAAGAGGGGTGAGCATCCAAGAGGACCATAAGTGGGCGAGGGATGTTCACTAACATTTCACACGCCCATGGAGAAACCAAGAGATGCTCCAATTCCACTGAAGCTGATGGTCCCCTGTACATTTCCCAAACCTTCCCGACTAGTATCGCAAGTACGGGTTTGGGATTTGAGGGTTTTAATGTAACGTGCCAAAGCAAGCAAACTCAGCACATCCCGGAAAAAAGTATGTTGCACCTTTTTGCTTAGGAAGGTGAAACTAGCACCCAGGGAGGAGTTCCAAACACTGCAAGAAAATTTTTGTCTGTGGTTTGATAGCTCGGTGTTGGCCAGATCACTTGCTGATCGAAAGCCTGAGGCTATTGGCAAGCCAGTGAAATTGTGTATTAATCCACCTGAAGATCGTGCTCAATGAAAGTCAAGATCTCCGAGCCTAGTTATTTTCTTACTGGGTGCTAGTGTAAATCAGTTAGTCTGAGCTCACTTGAGTGACATAAATAATGGTTGAATGAAAGGAAAATTAGACATGGAGGAAAAGAAGAGTCATCTACTGGCCATGCCATTTTATACCAGCTGAACATGAAACTCCTAACTCTGGAAGTGTAGGATAAGCGCTCTGTGGAGTAATTAATTTATATAACAGGAGAGTAGTTTGTAGACTTTCAAATATCTTCTGGGCACATCGCCAAAAACATGCACTGATACTGGATTCTTCAAAGGTTGCCTTGAGGTCCAAACCAGGCTCCAGGTGTCTGTCCTGGTGGCTCTTCACCAATGCTCCGTACTGCCAAGCCCCAGGCCATTGCTTTTCCTTCTCCAGCACAGCTTAGGGTCGGGATTCCCTCAGCTGGTCTTTTTGGCTAACCAAAGTCTTGGATGATGCTAGATATTTAACTTCCCAAATTCGTGAGGAAGGCTAGCAAACGATTTCTTATGAGCAACAACAATGAGCGATTTCCTTCATCCTGTGCTCTCTTTGATGAATGTTTTTAAAAATGTGGTCAACGTCTGATCTTCCAGGTCAAAATTCAGCCTGCTTTTCCTTTAACTTTGCCCCAATCACTCCTTTGCCGGCCACAAGAAGCAAACGCTGCAAAACTCTGAAAGGCAGCTGGACGCGTGTCGCATTCGGCCTTTCCTCAGTACTGCTGACTCCAGCGGTGCTCTCCCAGGGTCCATGAGCTTTTCTCCAACTGCACTGAAAGGTGCAGTGGATTTACTGGTGAATCCACCATCACAAACTTTTAAGCAGGCTTTCAACTGGTCCATTTAATTTTTTGGCTTGCATCTCCCACTTCTTCACTTACAATGCAAGCCATTTCGTAGGCACTAATCCTTTTGCATTTGTATGCTTAGTGTCTCTTTTGCGTGCTCTCCCTACCTCTTTTTCTGACCTTATGGTATTATTAGTGTCTCTCCTTGTTCATTATTAGTGAGTTACTGTAAACATTTCTGCTAGAACCATAACTGGCTGAAAATATTCTGAAAATGTTTCCTTTTTTTGTGTGCAAATGATGATTCATTAAAAATAAAGATTTTCAGAGCTCTTTGAGTTCCTGGATACTCTATGGGGTAGATTTCTCAAGTCTCTGATGAAAACTAGCTATAAAACCTAATCTGTTCTACCTTATTGGGAGGTGCTTTTTAAGTTCCTGGGTCCATGGAGCCCAGGTGCTCTGGACTGCGCTGACCTGCTCCCCTCTGCCACCGTCCGCTTTCGGTGGGACAGACAGGCTGGGCTGTCTCCAGCTCTGCTCCTAGTTGCTCCCTGCAGCTGGGGGATGAGGAGCCCAGGGCACGCTTTGACCCACTCGAGCCCTTCAGTCTCTCCGGTTGCATCTAAACTTTTCTCAGATTAGTAAATGGGCTGGTGGTTGGGAGGTTGGTGGATTTAAGGGACAAGATGCAAGGACATGAACTCAGATCTCAGTCCCGCCTACATACCTGTTCTCGTTTGTGTGTTGAGGCGAGAGAAAGGAAAGAAGGAATTGGGTTCTTTCTCGTTATATTTTTCCAAAGGTCTCACGTTTGTGCTGACACAAATAGGAATAATAGCATTTTCTGAGATTTCAAACATTTTCACAGGAATGTGGAAAAACCCTGCTTTTGTCTGTCTCCAGTTCACACCTTGCCAGTGGGAAAATTGTTTTACTATTGGCTTCCTTAGCAGAGAATTAAATTTCTGTAACGGCAGAAACCTGTGAGGGTCTCTTGTCACCTCTCACACTGGTATTGCTTTGCTCTTTTCTTTGAACAGACATTTTTCTACCTCTCTTTCCTGAGTGCTCCTCGTAGGGCTTGCTGTTTGATTTCTTTCCTTACTAGAAAAAAATCAAAACCACCTAGACTTACCAAGCCGTCGCTGATACTGTCGTGCAGGAGGGAGTGTGACAGATGCTTACTTCTTGCTGACTTCTCGAAGTGGCTTTAGGTCTTGCAGCCACTGAAAATTGTCATTCAGTCTGATTTGAAATCATTGCCCCGATGTCCTGTCTGTTAACCTTTTGCTGGCAGTTCTCCTGAAGCTTTGGAGTGTTTTGTTCCACTTAAATTTCACCTCTTTTTACCATAAATAAACTGCAGACGCTTCTGAACCCAACTCTGTGAGCTCTGATAACCTGGAGAGCTGAGGTAAAGCTATTTAGGTACATGAATCACCAATCTGGGTTCTGCCCACTCCGTCTGGAGAACTCCAACGTAACCCTACTTTAGGGGTACGTTTGGGAAAAAAAAAGTGTTTGGCAAGTGTTCCTTCCAAACGTACCTGTCCCATCTCTCTGAGTCTGTTGTGCCAGGTTGCTCCTTCCACACCACTGTTAACATCTTCAGTTTTGTAATTCGTGTCCCTATTACCGAGCAGATGTCCTGCTTAGGAAAATTGTCATTCAGGTGGTGCATCAGGCTGTAGGGTTAGTTTCTGATCTCATCCTCAGAGTAGGCTTGGAGTGTGCCACGTTCAAAATGGCCATTTTCCTGGAACCTCTGTGAAATCCGGCTCAGATAACCAGATACAAGTTAGCTCCCCATCCATGATCAGCTCGGTGCCTTGGAAGTCAAACGAACACTGAGCCTTAGGCACGGTGTCTGTTTCACCTCCCAGTAAATTATGACTTTTTGCATTTTTTATCACATTGACATTAATTTACTTGTACGATATCAAGATCTGATACTTTCACTTCTGACTCCGCTGAACGAGCAAGGTCTCAATGGGAATGGAGACCCCTCCCTCCCCAAAGCCCTCTCCATCCCTAGAGAAGCTTGTTGCAGGTCGGGGCTGAGCCCTGCACCGGGCTGGCTCTGCACGCCCTGGCACTCGCCGGGGGCCTCCTTCTCCAGGAGGCAACACCGCCAGAAGCCCTGCGAGAGCGCAATGTGCCCGAAAACGCGCGTGGGAGGAGACAGCCCACACGTGGTGCCGCAAATGCCATGCTTCGGAGAATTCAGCACCTCGACAGTTAACACCGAACGTACAGTTCACAACCCCCTGTTGCCTTCCAAGTGTGGCTAATCACTCACAACCCTTCCCCTGCCCTCCCGCCATTGACGTGGCCATTCCCTTTATAGTTCTACTAGAGCGTGTTCAAGTTTCTGTCAGAACCAGAAACATGCCACACGCTGCTCTAATCCCTTTCGCTGCGCACAGACTCGAGCAGCTCTCCAATAAAAGGGTGAGTGCCACCCCTGAACTTCTCTAATTCGTCACAGTCAACAGGATTTTTTCCCCTCTCTTTCACAGCACAGCAGTAACTTAACAAGCCTTTGATGCGCCGGCTGGTCCCCGTCGCATCTACAGGCTGATGAAAGTGCTGAGGGCAGCAGCGGGCAAGGGATGCTCAGCTACAGAGGGTGAAAACAAGCTTCCCTCTTAGCTGTCCCCAGCATCCCGCAGCAGAGGGAGAAAAGGAGGGGTGAGGAGGAGATCTTTCCCAAACCGCTTCTTATCACCCTTCCAGGCTCCCCCTAAATGCAGGTTGGGTACTTCTGTATCCTGCAAGGCAAGAGGCCGCCCGCTTCCCTCCATCTCCATCCTCTGGCAGCATGGCGGGGAGTAAAGCGTCCTCGGTCTGGTTCTGTCATCCTGGCAGAGCAGCAGGGCCTGGGACTCCCCAGGTCATCCCTGTTAGGTTTACAATTTGTAAACGCTTAGGCAGATGGGCCTGGCTAGTTCCACAGAAATGCCGTACAGGATACAGCAGGGGCCCTGCTGAGCAACATATTTTTTCCTCTGCGCCTTGCAAATCGCAGCCAGCAGTGAGTAGAAGCAAGTTTTTTTCCTCCTGTGTTTAGGACATCTCTCTGCCGCGGCTGGTGAAGAAGGAAGAGCTGAGCATGCTTTGGGTGTCAGCGTGAAGGTGGAGCCTTCAGCTTGGAGCCACTTCTCAGGCACATGAAATAACGTAGCTCACGAAGACAGCCAGCGAGACCCTCGCCTTCAGGGAAGGCACAGTGGTCCCAAACAGCTTCCTGAAAGTAGAAGGGGGCTGTGGACTCACTCTGCCCAAAGTCCTGCTAAAGGTCCCACCATTTGTTTGTGGGAACACATGTGCTCATCAGCTGTGAGTAACCGATGGGATGTCTGGAAGGCCAGGAGCAGGTTTTATGAGGCCATGCGTGAAGCCCCATCCGTGCTACTTGCTGTTGACGGATGTTGACCTGTCCTGTTGACCCTCATCATCTGCCAGCCTTTGCCATCTCCTTTCTGCCTGGCAAACCCTTCGAGCTCATCTAACTCCCCTCACCTGCCCATGAGCTTTGGTGGCTTTAGGGGAGAAGACAGAAGGTGAAGCTCAAGAACAAATTTCCCCGTGGTTGAAGGAGAGAGAGCAGAAAAAGAGAGAGCAGAACCCTCCCTGGCTGAAGTTGCTTCTCCAGGTGCACGTAGAAGTGTAACCTGGGGGGGGCCAGGCAGGGTGCCCACGGCTGGGTGACAGCCTGCCCAGGAGAAGGACAGTGGCCACAGGACAGGCTGCTCTCTGCTAACCTAGGTCACACAGACCTGAGCCTCTCACTACCGGTATCTGGGCCGCAGAGGACATCAGCTTGTGTGTGTGTGGCAACACGCACTTGCTTACTTCTGTTTGGGGTCACTTGCCCAAGTAAGCGCGTGAGCAGCCTGTCCCTGTGGGATGCCACCGTGGCACTCCTCTCTATCGGTACAGGCACACACACATATAGACACACTCTTTACTGCATCCAGCTACGGCTGGCTTAGGTTTTAATCCACCCACACCGGGTCTCAGCTTGCCAGGGAGTCCCTCCGGGGGTATTCGGTGCTCCCCACGAAGTGCAATGGCGATGGGGCCGCCTCTTGCTCCGCAACTGCCACGGCCCCGCTTGTGCGTGTGTGCGTCTGCGTGTGCGCATAGGTGTGTCGCAGGAGCGGCTGTGAGCCTGCTGGGGTGTGCGCTGAGAGTCTGTGTCGCACCCAGGAACCAGGGGCGAGGGTGACTTAGAGGACACGCGCTGGTTTCTCAGAAACAGCGGTGCAAGTTCCACTTTCAAGCACTGTCAATTCCATTTTAAGGCTCTAGAAAGGATTGTGCACGCAGACGCTATGTTTATTGAATACAGATGCAGTTTAACACCAGTCAGGATGGCTCTTTTCCTTTCAGGATGGTGACCCTGTTCTAGGGAAACTGATGAAACCCTACAGGAGGGAGATCTGAGTCATGAGAGCTTCTCATGGAAACTTACTTCCTGGCCTCCTTTTTGCTGCGCTCTGAGAACAGAAGATGAACTAAGGCACGGTGGAGGGAAGCTGCAATAGCATGAGCTCTCTGGAGCAGGAGAAGCAGTTTTCATTCCTATAAAACATGCGGTCTTTCATTATCTGTAGTCTTTCCTGCTTCTTATTTCTCCCCTTTGCCCTCCTCACTCCCAGCCCTGCTCAGGGAGCAGCCTGTGGTCTTTGGTCACACATCCATTCAGTAACTTGCAAGGTCCCATCATTTATAATTCTTAGACACACAAGCTGCCACTTTCACATACGGAAATTCCCAAAGGTCAGAGAAGGGAAATGGTTAATTCCTTTTATTCAATGTCTAACCTCCCCCCTCATCCCCCACTTCCCACCCCCACCCTGTGTGAACAGGAAGCTTGAAAAGGAAAAGCTTTCTGAATCCAGCAGCTGGGAATGGAGGAATCCTGGAACTTTATGCTGCAGAAGCTCAGAGACAACAATAAAGGTTTCCCCCCCATCCAAAGAGCAAGTATATATATAAAAGGAGTTATCTCTGCAAACAAACACATGGGGGATGGGAAGGGTCAAAATCCCAGCAGGCAAGTGCTGAATTGGCTAAAGCTCTAGCGAGCACCCCGACTGTATCACAAGCCCAGTAAGCTGGAAAAGCTAGAGACAAGCCTAGCCAGGTGATGCTCATACAGATGTGATTTGCATCTTACTGGCGTCTTGTTTGCATTGCCGAGAGATATGAGTCCAAAAAACCCTCTTTCAAATGCTAAGTAACACGGAGTGGACCAGAAGGTAGCCTGCAGGGATGTTGCTCTCTTTATAAGACCAGCCCCAGACAGCAGCTTGCAGCCCTTTCAGGTGGGGAAATTGGGGCGACTGAAATTTGAGCTCCCTTTGGATTTTCGCCAACCTGAGTAGGAAGATGAGGATGAGGATGATTTGCTTAGAAATTACCAGAGTGCCTGCCAGGACTAACGGGAAGCCAGACTCGTGCCCCAAGGAGTTTACTCACTAATTGAAAGCAGGAGCCTGTTAAAACAACTTTCCAAGAGTCTGGCACTGCAGAGCACATGCCTGTGCTTTTGACACTGTGGTAGAGATTCTTAGAGATCCTTATGGAGAGTGTTAGGATGACACTAAGTTTCAATGAGTAATGTGAACAAATAATCATCTGAGAGGCAAAGATAACAAGCTCAGTCACGTACTCTGCGCTGAGGGTGAAAGAAGAGTGAATTTGGCATGAATAAAGATTTGGAAAATATCCTCCCGCTTTCAGTGCACGTAGCCCCAAGTCAAGGGTCTTTGAGCCTGATGGTCAAAAGGAGCTGCTAAAGTTATTCCTGTGCCCCCTCTGTCAGCGTCCACATGCGCTTGCCCATATGGAAGCAGGAGCACACCTCGGCAGGGTATGGGACCAACCTACAGCTTTACAGGAGCGCAGATGCTTTCGGGGGAGTTTCACCCTGCGAAGATGGAGTCTGCTGCTGTGACTCGGACCTCCTGCAGCATGCAGCGAACCTGGACACCACGTCCCTTAAGCCAACTCAAACATCATCAGCTGTAGGTTTTATTTCAGAGACTAGATTGAGGTGCTTTCAGATTCCGTAGCCTGCCACCGGCGTGATGCAAGCAGGAGCAACATAGCCTGGCAGCTTTATCAAAATGAATTACTGCTTAAAAAGCCTGCTCTAGGCTAGCTCGGGTGAGCACTGGCAGTTACGTGGCAACAGGAGAAGGCAGGGACCTTGCGTTTTATTTCTCTGCTGATGCCTTGAACAAACTGTGTCACTGGTCCGTGAGGGTGTGAAGAGCTGAGGGCTCCTTGGAGGAAAGAGGTACCCGGCCCGGTGCTACTCCACAAACCGGAGGGCACAGCCCACCCGAGGGGTGTCCTCCTGGTCGCAGCGCTTTGCTGTTTCGCCTTTCAGGACCTCAGGAAAATAAGGGGTATGAAAACTACCTTTTTTCAGCCTTCACGAAGCGTACAGTAGCAAGTAGATCATGTAACCGTTGCCCTCAGCGGCACTTGAATGTAGTGACCGCTTTGCCCTGTGTATCGGAGAGTCCTGCCGCTCCCGCGTTTATGAAGGGCTTCGCAACTGGAGCAGGCGATGGTAAATAAAAGAATGAACCAGTGGCCGGGTTATCCCATCCCTCTGCATTTGTAGCCCTAAATCTCTTTCTCAGAGACCCAAAGCCACGTTTGCAGGTGGCTTACAGTGAAATTCATCGCAGTCTTCAGACATTTCCCCTTTTGAACCTTTGGATATTCTCTCCTCTTTACAAATTAGGGGCTTGCAGCTGCGTTAGTTGAACGCTGCCCCTGCCAGGATGAGATCAAACGATCGGACTCTCGGGCCTGCCGTGCCCCAGGGGAGCCCCCCCCAGACTCTCCTACGGGCCATGCCAGCCCCGATGCCATCCCTCCCACCGCTGACAGGCTGGAAAGGGGCATTGGCAGCGCCTGCTCCCCTCCAGCATGCCCCGGTTGGGGTGGCCCCGGGGACTGTGGCCAGATGGCATAGCTTAGGGCGATCCCACCCCAGCCCCAAGGCACTGCTGGCACCGCGGATCAGACCACAGCGAGCCCCCTGCTCTGCAAGAGCCGTCAGGCTGGGAACTAGGAGTCCATTTTACCTGGCTGCAGACCCCCCCCAGCGCAGAAATGTCTCGGGGTGTGCTCCCCACCACAGCTATAATGCCGTTCACTTGTTTCCCTCACACCAAACCCTAGCTGACGCGGACCCGTGGTTAATGGGGCTGTGTGCTCGCCCATCCCCTTGCCCGGTGCATTGTTTTCCCATCCGTCCACCAGCGCTGGGTCCATCCATCCATCCATCCGAAGGGTTAAGATCCACAAATCTCTGAGGGCAGGCAGCATCCTGCTGTGTTTAAAGGGGAAGTAGTAAATGCTGCCTGAGTCACTGTTGATGTAAATACCACATCATATTTGACAACTGCTCTACGGCAAGGCTTCATTAGCACTATTTTGCGATCTGACTTCAGGGACTGCTTTCTGAAGTTTTCCCTTTTTTTTTCTTTTTTTTTTTTCTTTTTTTTTTTTTTTTTTTGCCCACTCTCCTGTTTGTAACATCCCCTTTGAACCTGTGACAATAAAATTTCCTTCCCCACTGATTTAGTCCTTTTCCACTTGGCACGCCTGGACATTTTCCCTGCTGTTTCTATGGAACCGAAGTCCCCATGAGTCCCTTTTGTTTACTTCCTTGCAAGTAGCCGAGCATCGTCGGTGAGGTCAGAGGGAAGGTGCGTGGCTCTGGGAATAGCAAGTGCGATGCTGCCAACACCAGTAGGCTGTAAAATTAACCTGCCTTGACACCTATCCCATTTTCAGGCTCTCACTTTAAAGATGCCGAGGTTTATATGTTTCCACCCTCCGCCACGCTTCCTGATTTCAGCTGGCACCCGAAATGAAAGTACCAAAATACTATGAGAAAGTCATAACATTTGTGCAGTAGCTAAGCCGGTGAAGATAAGGATGATAAAACGGCTCCCTTCAGGAACACGTCTGATTACCTTTGGGAGACAGGACTCCTCTTGTGCCCTCTCTGGCACAGCACTGTGGCACTGGCTGGGTATGCTGGGTCAGCTCCTGCCTGTCCCACCACCGCCACCGCTCCGCAGAGGCTCACCAAGCCCGGGGACTGGGAGAGCAGCTCATACCACCTTCACATCCACCCAGTTATTTGGTTTGTAGGAAGGCGGGGAGATTAAATGGAGATGTTTTCCTGAAGCATCACTGGTCATTGCTGGAGAGGGGGTATCGGATTTTCGGAGCAAGTGATTTGGTGCCATGTTGCAGATATTCTGCTTCTTAGCGATAGGAGGAGAGGAAATGGCCTCAAGCTGGGCCAGGGGAGGCTTAGACTGGACATTAGGAAAAATTTCTTTACCGAAAGAGTGGTCAGGCCTTGGAACAGGCTGCCCAGGGAAGTGGTTGAGTCACCATCCCTGGAAGTATTTAAAAGACGTGTAGATGAGGCGCTTAGGGACATGGTGTGGTGGGCATGGTGGTGTTGGGTTGACGGTTGGACACGATGATCTTAGAGGTCTTTTCCAACCTTAATGATTCTATGATTCTATGATTCTGTAAGGGACCTTCCCTCTGCAGTCAGAAGGTGCTGCACAGCCAGTGCCACCCACGTGACACAGGACAGGAGCCCCAGCACTCAGCACAGATCCATGCTGCTGGCTGAGCAACACCAGCCACTGCACTCCTGGGATAAGCTCGATCAATTTTATCCTCAGATTCATCCAGGAAAGATTCCTGACTAGAAATGGCCCAAACAGGATGAATATGAGGAAACCCATCATTTCAAACCACTTCTGCCATTTGAAACGTGCTGTAAACTCGTCTCAAACCATACGCTGGGAAAGCCTTAAGTAGTTGAGTGGGTCTCAGTAAAACAGGTGAAGTGAAAGCTGCTCGTAGCTGCCTGCAGGGACCGCTGGTTTCTCCACCGCGGTACCAAGGCGGCTGCACAACACCCCGCCATTAGCACCCACCGACCCTCCCCGCCGCCGGCTGCAGGGGCAGGTGACTGTGGTTAGCAGGGGACCCCTCACGTCGGCTTGGCTCTTCTTACGCAGCAAGGTCTTTTTTGAACTTTCCAATGGGGTTGTGTGCGGTGTTTCGTTGTCTCCCTGTTTGCAGCACCGAACAACGGAGTGGTGCCTGGTTTGCAAACCTGCAAGCAGAGGAAGCTGTTGTATCTGGCTAGTTTTAATTTTGAAAGTGTCCTTTTAGCTTTTAGCCCTATTGTCCTCACTATCCCCCTCACACACACCTCAGACCACATCCCCGCCTGCCTTGAACGCAACCGAGGTAAGCCTATGCCCTTGGGGGTCCGGTCCCCTACACTTGGGACATCCTCCCCCTCTCAGGGCAGCGTAAAGAAGTGGCTTGGCTGAAATTAATGGCCCAAATACGGGGATGCTTTAAGGAAGATGGTGACCAGCGTAAAGGTCCCTGGGCTACCTTTCCTCCGCAGACCAAACCAGGCTGGGATGTGCTGTCTCCCAGGAGGGAGGTGGGATGGGGAGGAGACGCGCTGCCGCTGCCAGGCTGGGTCCCTGCCTACGGAGGTAGCCTGACACGGAGCCAGTTTGCCTCCGCCGGGGACGTTGCCTGGACTTTTGAATTTGTGTTTCCATTTGAAACATGCGTATGTTTTGCAAAATATGGTGAAGAAAGCTAAATAGAAAGTTTCCCTTTGAAAACATTTCTGTTCACGTTCTTCCTCACCTCCAGCTCCGGCTCTCCTGTCCCTCCCTCCATCCTCATTTTTTAAAGTGAAGGGAAAGAGAAATAACCTGAGGGAAAACAGGACATCCTCCACCCTTCTGACTGCAATGTTGATAAACACTTTTCATTAAAAATCACCTTAGAAATAGACAGTTGTTCTGACAATTAAAAAAACTCCTTATTGTCATGTGTTGTCCTGTTGCCACTGAACCCCTGCTTTCCAGGGAAGAAATAGGCACATATGGAAAGCCCGGTAATTGCTCTTCAGCTCAGCTCCAGGGACTTTTTGGCTGCAGCCGCCCATCCCAGGCAAAATCCCCTTCCCACCACCCATGGCAAGCCCCTGAAGGTGGGCAGAGGATGGAGCTCCACGCCGAGGACAGCCATACCGGCGGCGTTTTGTTGTTTACAGCCAGGGCACCTTGTGGGGAAATGTCCAGCCTACATCTACAGAGAGGTAGAAGCAGAGGCACATGTTGTGTGTTATCTCAGTCCAGGAGCAGGTGGCCAGGAAACTTGGGGTGACTTCGGCCCTTCTGGACCCCGGCTTTGCGGGTGCGTAAGAGACGGAGCCTCACCCCACCATGCACAGGGGCTGAAGGTTTCCCTTCTCCTTGATGAAGACCCGACTGTATTGCTGTCTCCAGCCTGCCAAGAACAAGGTGTGCTGGCAGGGCGCTGCCACGCACTGGTCTCCTCTGCCCAGCGGGGCTCAGTGTCAGGGAGAGGCATCCCAAGCCGCCCAAAGCATCTCTCCGCGTTGGCACGTGGAGCCTGGCTCATGAGGCTGCTTGGCTTTCAGAGCGCGGCTGCAAAATGGAATTTATTCATGCAGGGCTCAATCCTAATCGCAGGTGTCTGGGCAGTGTCCTCCACGGGGGCACGGACGGCAGGCGTGGTAGAGGGGCCCTTCCTCCCACAACCTGTGGGCACGAGAAGGGATGAAGAATTAAATTATCTCCCTTTGAGAGACGAGAAAGTGAGGTTGGGCCAAGCCCTGTTGCACAAATCAAAACGGTCCTAGAAGTGGAATTAATTTACTCGGGAATAACAGTCCAGTATTTTGGCCTTAATGTTGTCAGCCTGGCCTAAAGCTGGGATGCTCAGACGTAACACACCACCAGGCTCCTCATCCCGTGGGCAGGTACCGCATTGCTGAAAACCAGTAAGGACAAGTACAAGGAGTGAGAGCTCTACCAAGAGATGCTGTGGCTGAGGGAGATGAAAAGAGAGCAAGGCGGGGAGTGAAAGATATCGCTGAAATCTAATTTCCACCAGATCTTCCACTCTACACCTCTGCACAGCGACTCAGTTGGACACAAACTGCGAGGCACCAGGTTCCTCCAGATTAACTTCAGAAAAACAGAGTGTTCAGTACCTTAAAGATTAAAGCAGGTTGGTGATGGAAATAGGAAGCTGCTGAAGAACCGACTAATCACGTTGCTTTGTATTAGCTCTTGCAAGAATATAGCAATGAAGGACTTTTCACTTCCTGAGTTCCTCAATATACTTCCTCTTACCTAATTTCTTTGTTATGTGAATACAATTTCTGTTCCCATGAACAAGGAGGATGCTTCGTTTTGGTTTCCAAACATTATTGGGAAGCAGTAATTACATTCAGGTCTAGCTGTCACGAGATGGAAATAACCTTTATTTTTCTCATCATAGTCCTCCAATTCCTACCTACTGGGCAGGGTGGGACAGCAGGGACAACGTTGGCATTGTCCGGGCACCTTTGGAGTATAAGGTTTGTTTTTAGAACTGACATCACTATTTAGAGACCTAAGCCCAAGTGACTTTCTCAAATGATTAAGACCAGATCCTCAAAGACAGTCATATGTTTCATTTCGAGTGAAATCAAAGGGATTACACACTTACATTTCTTTTAGTATGGTTGGACATAAGTCCCTCTTGAAAACAGAGCACAAACTCTAAATCACTCTAAATCACACGAAATAGGCACTTTTGCAAGCAGAACTCGAGAAGCCCTGTGCCGATCTCCGTTGTGTCGGCGTAAGGCCAGAGTAAGTGCAGCAAGGAGTTGGAGCAGAGCTAAAGCTGCGGGGAGGAAGTCCAACAGCTTGTTTGTGTTCTCCGGAAGGTGAGCATAACTCACTAAACAAATGTCAGGAGGGGTCACATCCCGCTCTCCTGGAAGCCAGAGGGGAATTAACCTGAGAAGAAACCCGTGTGTCAGAGACGAAACGCATGAGGCTGAATTTTAAGAACGTAAGTGGACGATGGAGCGCGTAACAACGACAGAGAAAAACATCCAGGAGCCGTTGCACTGGGGTTTACCCCTTTCAAACTGTGCGTGCGTGTCTCCTCTTTGCGGAACACGCATACACCTCAAAGGGTCGCGGTTGCTTGCCTGTCTTTGCAAATGAGCTTCCCCCACGGGACTCTTTGAAAAATACACAGTCTAAATCCCTAAAGCAACCAGCATTTGTGTCTGAACCACTCTGTCTTCTGCTGGATGCCCCCTTCCATCCCTTTGGTTCTCCCACGTGCGTGCACCTGCCTCGCCATTACCCCTTCACAAGCCCCTCTGCACCTGCAGTGGCTTCCTTGCAGCTATTAGCCCTTTGCGCTGCACGACGCATGGTCAGCAGGGTGGCAGCCGCCCGCGGGGATGGCTGATGCTGTGGGGCTGCCGTGCAAGTGCAGGGCTCAGAAGGGGAGGCAGCAGCAGGGCTGAGGGGGAAACCCCGTTCCACGCCACGCCACGCCACGCCACGCCACACCAATCACACCAACCACACCACACCAACCACACCACACCACACCAACCACACCACACCACACCACACCAACCACACCAACCACACCACACACCACACCACACCACACCAACCACACCACACCATACCACACCACACCATACCACACCACACCACACCACACCACACCAACCACACCACACCAACCACACCAACCACAGGACCACACCAACACCACACCACACCACACCAACCACACCAACCACACCACACCAACCACACCACACCACACCAACCACACCAACCACACCACACCAACCACACCACACCAACCACACCACACCACACCAACCACACCAACCACACCACACCACACCAACCACACCACACCAACCACACCAACCACAGGACCACACCAACACCACACCACACCACACCAACCACACCAACCACACCACACCAACCACACCACACCAACCACACCAACCACACCACACCAACCACACCACACCACACCAACCACACCATACCATACCAACCACACCAGCCCAGGGAACAAGGGGACTGCTGTCATCCCCGCAGTCATCCCCACGCCCAGGTATCTGTAGGGGAAAGGATCAAAACTATTGCACCTATTTCTTTTTTTCTGCCACAGTTGAAGCAGAAAGAGCTTGTAGAAGTGTCCCAGGTTCCTTCAAGAGCATTGTCTGGTTGGTGCTGGGCCCCGGGTGGAACTGCAGCTGGAAGAAGAGCGTGGGAAATGCAGACGAGGCGACTGCTGTGGGCAGCGCAGTTGTGGGCTGATCCTGGCTCCTCTACAGGACTTGTTTTGTGTTGTTACATTGATGGTTTCACACAAACCCATGTGTTGGAGCGAGGGGTGATTACCCAGAGGCTGTAGTGTAAAGGATGGGTATAGAAGACAGATGATTGTTCTCTGGTTATCCTTAATCTACTCTAACTGCAGGTTGCCAGCTGACCTGGTGATCTCCTGCATCGCACGTAGGGGTCTTGCTGTGGCAGGATGATTCAGATTGGCTTATTGATCCGGCAGAAAATTAATTTACCAAAAAAAAGAAAAAAATTATGTCGGTTCTTTCTGTAGCCTCAGGATTGCAACTTCCAGCACAAGGGAGGTGCCAGGAGGTATGGCTAGGAGCAGGCAGGAAGAGCAGGACCACCCTTTCACCAGCAGCCCACAGTCAGATCAGATTAAGCCTAAATGGGAAACTGCACCCTGAGGGTCAGTAGATACTATTCCTGGTCATTGCACAGCCTGAGTCCCCATTGTTCCTGTCTATTTTGCATGGGTGTAACCCTCCCGGTACTAACGCAGTTACTTCTGCAACATCTCTACAGGTCTTGGAGAGAAGCAGAGGTTCACTGATTTAAAAGCACGCTGTCCTTGCAAGGTCGGAGCTTTAGCTCTGGATTGTACAGAGGATAGGCCATGGACAGAGACAACATGATCTAGCTGAATTAAGCCAGTCTGAAGAAGCAAACACTCTAAAAATCAGTAATTAAAAGGGCAAGTTTAAAAGAAGGAAAGTTTGTGAACATTGATAAGGAAACAAGAGCTGGAGGGGTAAAATAATCAGGAACATCCTTTAGCAAATTACAGCATGTGCACTTTATCTACAGATCTTACGCTCGGTGTTATTCAAGTCATGATGCGCTACCAAATCTCTACACAAGAGCAAAAAAGTGAGCCGTCAGGATGAACTAAGAAACCACCCTGCCTGTCCTCAATTCTGGCTGACAGCACAGGTAATGATTTATTTTCATTGCTCTGTATTTCATGTCCGTCTGATCAATATTCCCAACAACAAAAGCCTGAAGAGGAATTTCAGTAATAAAGCAGTCAGACAATAGAGTAGGGGCTGGGGTCCCCTCTTACTGACCAGTCCCAGGGTGTTTGCTGGTGGAAGGGAGGTGCCGATAACCTGGGCAGATATTCAGGCTTCCGTTTGTTTTGCTGCCCCACTTAATCCTCGCGGTGGCTGAAGCCAGCAATGCTTCAGTTAGATTAATGAGCCAAACTAAAACAAACCCGCAGGCTTCAAGTACAGGCTCTCCTGTTTAACACTGTGAGGTCCGCTACCAAGAACAGCAGAGTTCAGATGCAGCTCACCGTTAGGAAACCCTTTTTTTTTTTTTTTCCTCTTTCGGTTTTTCCGCAGTGACGAGGTGCTGGTGAGAAGCTGTGACCCGAAGCCCTGGCGATGGCAGCCTGTGTCTCCCCTGGGGTTGGGCAGGTTTTTGCCTGCTGCTGGCCACCACGGTCTCCGTTCCCAGCCAAGGGGGGTTGGGAAATGCGCAGCAACTCGGCTGGCTTCAGGGAGCAACCGCTGGAGGAACCCAGAGCAGAAAAGCATCGTCTTGGCCTTAAAGATCTCCCATTAAATGAAAACATTTCTTTAGGGTTTTCATTTTGAAGTAGCTGTTGCTGTTCACTCGTGATGGGAAAAGATTTTCTCTGCGTTTTGTTCATGGTATATTAAGGGGACTAAATCTCCCCTTCCTGTGTTCCTCAGAGATTCTGCCCAGATATTTTAGGAAATCCCGGCATTGAAGACTCATGAAGCAGACAGCTGAGTCGCAACTGAAAGAAGAAGGGATGTAAGTAAAGGCTGTGAGTAAACAAAAAGCCATTTTTAAGAAAGACTAAAAAAAATTCATCTCAAGGAAGAAAGGGGCAAAAGGGAAGGAAGGAAAGGAACTTCCCTCCTGCCAAGTGCACTCGCCAACCCCCCACTCGCTGAAAAGCATAACTTCTCATCAAAGCAAAATGAAAGGCTCATGGCTGAGCTAAAATGAAGACATCCACTTCTGAGATAGGACTCTGAAAAATGCCAGTAGAGACAACTGCTCTTCGTGCCGACGGAGGTTAAGGGAGACTGCCTGCAGCGCCGGAGTCAGCTGGGCAGGTGGAGAGCACAGGAAAGGCAACTCCAAGAGTTGGAGAGTCGCTGTCAACTAATTTAGACTATAAAAAGGATTATCCCAGCTGGGCAAGGTTGCTGCGATGCTGCAGAAAGTATTTCTCCTCTCTGAAAGTGCACACGATGGGAGCACAATTCCTTTCTCCTGTAAATAGGTCGCTATTAGTGGCAATGCGCTGCCAGGTGCTCTCTTATTGAAATCTTCTTGCCTAAAGCTGGGGACCCAAATCCAAGAGAACAGAAAACACTCTCTGTCACACGGAGTGTTTCACCTACACTCAGACTGGGAATTCCTGCGTACGATTTCCACGCATGTGCTGCGAGTGGGCTCCGGCTGCCAGCTCCGTGTTGAAGAGGACGCTCGCCTGCGACCGTGTCACCTCTGCACGGCCTGTGCGGTGCCCGCAGGATGCGTCTCATCAAGGAGAAGCTCCCGGGGCCGAAACACTGGCTCTCCCGCTGCCTTTCAGCTACCTAATGAGGTTGCCGAGGGGCCGGGGAGGCACCCACCGAGCACGCGGCTGCAGGGAAGGGAAGCAGCCCCGCCGTGGGGTCTGCGTTACCGGCAGCTTGCAGGTTCGACATATGTAGCTATAAGGGAGTCACAGACACGAGAAGCCAGGAAAGCATCGCGGCCTGACCTCGCAGCACCGCGAGGGAAACCCCAGAAGTTTTAGAAAGAGCAAGTAATAAAAAAGTCCTCCGATATCTCGTGAGTTCTCTCCTCCCTAGTAAATTCTTTGCTCCTAGGCTTCTCCAAAACTGTGAAAAGCTGTGAGACTGCCTTCTGCCAGTGTAATAAAGGAAACTTGGGGGAATTTCCCCTGTCATGCTGAAACTCAGGGACCATTTAATGCGTTATGATTTGGCAGATGCAGCTCTAAGAGAAGAGCTCCTTCTCTTCGCAGATGAGCATGAACTCAGTGCAATTCCACCACAGCCAGGAGTCTGTGGAAAAACTGAAATGGGAGTCAGGCAAAAATTTTCCTACAAACGGAGTGCCAGGATCGTTGGACCGTATCTCTTATTTGCACTGGTGTAAATCAAGATGTATATTTATTGCAGATAGCGTGAGGAGCTGACATGGAGGAAGATCAGAACCTGGATATAACTAACACCAGAAGCTGCATTTACGTCAGCCAGAAAAGTGTGTCTTTGCCTGGATATTGTGTTCAGGGTGTTCTGTATCTCTGAGGTTTTATTTTCCTTTTCCTAACCATAAAAATTATAAAATGAGATTAGCATAAAGATAAGAGGCGAGTAAAGCAGCGCCCTGGCTGAGCCGAGGGGAGTTGGCATTGAATACCTGCCAGCTCTGAAACTCCTTCCCCTTCCTCCTCCATGGCAGAGGATCTTTAGGGCAGCAACGTATGGCAGTGCTGTAAGCATTGCCCCAGTGCCCCTGAGACACTACCCAAAAATGGCCTTTCCCTGAGACCCAGCTGCTTTATGAACCTTGTTTTGCTCTTGAACGCCGCCGCGAATACCTGAAGCAACGCAGCTGAAGGCAGCTGAGCTAAACCTGCACCGCATCCCTGACAGCAAGGGCCGAAGTCCACCCTTCGCCATCGCCGGGGAGGCGGCGTTTCGGCAGGGTACGGGGGTACGGGGCCTCCATCGCAGGTTTTGTTGACTGAAGCGAGAGGGCTCTGCGGTGCGGCCACCCTGCTCTGAACCGGCAGGAGGTTGGGCACCGTGCACGTGGCTGCATCCAGCTCTGGACCAGTCAAAGCGCAGGCAAAAAGCGAGTCCGAGAGAGTCCGCCCCATCTGCCGGTGCAGGACCACGTGGATGCTCTCGCAGCCGGGACAATGCCACCCCAGGGAACAGCGCAGGGCAGCGGCCAACGGCTCCCAGGGAGAGCACCACAGAGCAGCACACTGTAACCCCCCACACCCAAGAAGCGATGACTGTGTTGATCTTCCATAATAAAAAAACAGCTTTCAGGAAAGCAGAAGATGGGAGAAGCAGCCACTTAAATCAGTATATCTGCTCACGAGAGTCTGACTCCAGTTCTAGAGGAGCCACAGCTGTGTTATTTTACTACCATAGCTAGGAGATTATTTATATGTGCAGAATACAATTTTTAACTCACATTTCAGGCATCTGTGTTTACTCTGCTGGAAGCAGGTCAAGCTAGGAAGTGTTCTAGTTCATGCTGACACGTACAGAAAGCTGTTCCCTGCTTCTGCAGAGAGCCTCTGAAAAGAAAAAGCAGCAGTTTGGAAATAACTCTCGAAGTGAGAACTCCGTTTTGTTTCTTCGTGTTAGAACACGGGAGGAGTACAGGGAAAGGTAAGTCATACTGGCACATAGAATTTGGACTGTCTGGAAATAAGTGGTGACAAATGGAGGTACCACATGAAGGAACCGCAATGTGTCCTCCACAGAAATATTATATTATATTATAGCCTTTTGCATGTTCAAGCAACTTCTCTCTTGCCCTTGTTCATGGGGTCAGAAGCAGTGTGAAGGAGAGAGAGTCCTCTTCAGTGAAACTTGGTGTATCCATGTCCATATCCATGCCAGGATAGAAACACCCTGAGTTTAAAAATCACCTCCTGTGTGGGAGGCAGTTCCCCTCCACCTTCATCGCAAGTGAGGAGAAGACGGGTGCTGCCACGGCATCACCCTGCACAGCCCTGGGATGGAGACGATCCGAATGCAAATCCAGAGCAGACCAGAATGGGAAACAAGAGCGGAGTGAGTGCAGGACTCAGCCAGAGCTTCGTGGGATGCTGATACTAACATCTGCAATAAAACACATCTTTCTGTATCTACATACCCTGAACTCCAAGGTGCCAAAGACAGCCATCGCTCCACAGATGTCCGTGTAGTTGTATCAGCCGCCGCAAGCCCTGTAGCTACAAGGCAAGGAGACTTCTGGCACCCCATGGTGTGGTCCTCAAGTGTACTCGAAAAAAACTGCGTATTTCTGCGGAGCTTCCCACGGAGCAGCCTGCGGTTGGGTGGTTCCCGTACTGCGCGGGCAGGGGCTGGACCCCTTGGCCGGGACCCTCTGGGCAATGCTGGCACTCGGCAAATGACTGGCACGCTCTTCCCAATGGGCTCAGCATGCTGCTTGCAGAGCAGGAGGTGGTCAGGCCATGAAGCTGCAGAAGCCTTCCTATGAAATCCTGTTTCTAGGCTACGTCTCCCTGAACTCCTTCCACTGAACTAGTTACATGCTGATTTACAGGAATGGTATTTGTTTACATCTTATTGTTGTTAGCAATCGGCCAGGGTGACAAAAGGTCTCTGCAGCAACTCAGTCACACAAACGAATTCAGGGACTCAAAGATAATGGCAGCACAAAGAAGCGTTCCCATGGCTGGGGTGCCGGTATCAGCCGACAAGAAATGACAGCAATATATCCACCTCAGCAGAATTGCTATGTGCCGCTCCGGAGATAAGCGCTCTCGCCAGCCTTTCACACGTCCACATATATTACATTTTGCTGTGGTTTTCACAGGGGAAAATAGCTGTAAGGAATACTGCTCTTCACCCCATGTAAACTCCCATGTTTCAGTGTCGTGGTTTAACCCCAGCCGGCCACTGAGCACCACGCAGCCGCTCGCTCACTCCCCTCACAATGGGGCTGGGGGAGAGAATCAGAAAGGTAAAAGTGAGAAAACTCGTGGGCTGAGATAAAGTCAGTTTAATAGGGAAAGCAAAAGCCGCGTGCACAAGCAAAGCAAAGCAAGGAATTCATTCACCACTTCCCATCGGCAGGCAGGTGTTCAGCCATCCCCAGGAAAGCAGGGCTCCATCACGTGTAATGGTTACTTGGGAAGATAAACGTCATCATGCCGAACGTCCCCCCTTTCCTTCTTCTTCTTCGCCCAGCTTTATACGCTGAGCATGACATCATATAGTATGGAATAGTCCAGTGGCCAGCTGGGCCAGCTGTCCCGGCCACGCTCCCTCCCAGCCCCCCGCGCACCTGGCAGGGCACAGGAAGATGAAAAGTCCTTGACTAGCGTAAACACTACTTAGCAACACTACTTAACATCAGTGCGTTACCAACACTATTCTCATACTACATCCAAAACACAGCACTATACCAGTTAATAGGAAGAAAATCAACTCCATCCCAGCCGAAACAAGGACATTCAGAGATTTCTGAGGTCCCCAACAGAGATCAGGACCGGGGTTGTCCCCCGCTGCCAATGATTCACACACGTCTGTCCCCAGAAGATGTCCCGATGAAGATGTCACTGCCAACCTGGGAACCTGACACGCATCGGTCTGTGCTGAGGACAGACATGAGCTCCCGGGCAGTTGGATTAGGACTGAAGTAACCAGGAACTTCTCACTTGCAGCACTCTTGCAAAATATTCCCTAAAGGGCTAATCCTGCGAAGGCAGTGGACCGTAGCTTTTAACGCTCATATACCAGTCCTTCCCTGGATCCTAGTCTGTGGTCACGAATGCAGTTATACAAGTTGCCACAACTGTGACACTCGTGGATGAGGTTCTCAGCAGAGCCGCCAGCTCCCCCCCACCATGCCGGAGCTGCAAGAGGTGCTCCCCCTGCTCCGGATTTAAACTTTTTGGGTTTGGGGCTCGTGGGTGGCTTGCAATAGCACTAAGCAAAGAAAATCTGGTTCAGACACTGATTTGATCAGAGCACCTGAGGAGAGAAAAGGGATCCTTTTTGCCAGAAGCAAACACGGTTGAGGTTATGGCACAGTAGCACTCTTATCTTACAGCCAAAGTAATCCCTTCACACGCAACAAGAGAAGACAATATTACCCTAACGTTATAACAGTATTTCTGAGTGATGCACGTGAGTTTAAGACCGATCTATTTTACCTGGAGGTAAACAATACCAATCTATTTTACTAAGCTTGTTAAATTCGTGTAGACCAAAGGTAAAGCGGATGTGTAGTGCCCACTGTAAATACCCCTCAGCTTTAAGATTAATGCTAAGGAGGCTGAAAATGCTGCGGTGGAGCAGCTTCCCTGGTGCAGACGGTTGTGTGGGGAAGCCGCTGTGAGGGACACCGGCCATTCCCCATCCAATTCAGGCACCGCCTGTCCCACTCCCACATTAGAGCCCATCTCCTGGTCCATCGTGACCATCAGCTTTTCCACTTGCTTGGTGGGGGAAAACTAGTATCAAGCCAGCTGGAAATTTCACTCCAGCCCTGGAAAGAGCAGCTCTGTTGCTAGTAGCATCAAACAACTGCATTAAAACCCATGAGGCTCTCAAGGAAAATATGAAGGGTAGACGGATCATCTACTGACGTCCAAAAAAGTTTGAAAGTCTACAGTCTATAGAGTGTGGCCATCTTCACCGGATCCTGGATCCTGAGGCTGCCAGGCTCCACATTAAAGAAACAGTAAGGAAAAGCATTTCACAGACTCCCCTGACACACACCAACCTTCCCAGGGTCAGCCTTTATCTACTGTGTGCTTTCCTCATGGGCTGCCTCTGAAAGACAATTTACTCTGCCGGGCGCCCACCGCCCGCCCTCAGCCTGTGGTGGAACGCTGCCGTTTGAAAGCCTGGTACCCCTCCAAGACCCTCCTTCCTCTGCTGGGAAGTCTCCTTCCAGGGGCTCTTAGGAGAGTGCTTTCCCAGCCTGCGAACCAGTGCGCTCAGCAGCAGTCGTCTCTAACTGGTAGTCTTTAAAAGTCTCAAAAAAGCAAATTACATGCAGAAAACAACCTGGGGAGCTGTTAGGGGGGAGCACCCTTTTGGGGGTTGAATCGTCATTTTTCTCACCAGGTGCCTAGTTTCTTTCCTTGTGATCTTCACCAATATTTCTAGGAAAAAAGCGCCTGTTCTCTATCTTCTGCTTGGAGAACTCTAAAGACATGAAGAGAGAACAGTACTAGGGAAGCTTTGGGGCATGTCTTCTCCAAACTGCTTTCTATATGGGGGTCTATTCTTCCTTAATAAATGCCACGTGCTTCCTCTCAGAGAAGGCAAAACCATTAAAAAACACAGTCCTGACAACGTGCCTAATAAGGACCACGTTTGTAACATAACAGCAAGAAGGTGACAAAGCTGTTTTAATTGAGGTTTTCCTATCTGCCAAAGTCAGGATGGATGCAACTCCAAGCAAGGCTGGAAAGCAGGCTCAGCAGCTGTTTGGACACTTCTAGATTATGTGGACAGGAACCTCTATTAGCATCCCGGGATAATAGTAGTAGTTAATTAGCACAATAGTAGTTGTGCTAATAGTAAATGACAGCACAACTGCCTTAGCTCTCCAGTAAACGCATGCCTCCATCTCTTCAGCTCCCTTACTTCATCCTAACAAGGGGAAACCTTACTTTCCCAGCTCAGTGGCTGAATCGCTGAAGACCAGGCTTAAAATATTTAATCCCAAAAGATGTCAGCCCTACATATAAACTTGTTTGCAGAGTGAAGAAGGACACCAGAAGGTCTTGAATTGATTTTAAGTGATTATGGGTCAGACTGCAAATAGATAATTCCACATGGTGTCTGAAAGATGTTCCTCTCTTTTGGATCTCGCTAGCCCGTTAGCTCTGTAACATCCTCCACACCTGCAAGCATTTTCACTGCCCAAGTAAAATTCCTCTGTCTCTTGGTCTGCCCATTTAAACCCATCAGTCCCCTCTGCAACGCAATGCCCAGGATACTGGATAAAAAGAATTGTTCCCCTAAGCCAGCACAATAACTGACTCCAGCAGATAACCTTGTTTTATCCCTGAATGTCCTGACTTTGCCTGTCTGGGCCACCCATTTATTGCAAAAATCACAAGCAAGAACATACAAGATGTGGAGCCAGTTAACTGCACGGGAATACAATATTGAAATGAGCAACAAACACTGGATTCCACGTCAGAGAAAAATCTCTCCTTTGCCCCGTCACCTAATTGAAAATACTTCCCGCAAACAATACGGAGGGTTGGCCGCTCCGTAAACTTCAGCTGCACTAAAGGGACTCAATGATTTCTCTGCAACTTTCTCCAGTCTCTTGGCCAAAGCCAGAAAGCTAAAATGTTATAAGCCAAGTTCAAAAGGGTAACAGAGCTTCAGTGCCTGGCGTTCTCCAAATCCCTCCTTACTTCCCCCGCAAAAACCCAACAGTTTTGTCTAAAGAGGATCCTGAAGAGCATCAATGAAAGCACCACGGAGAGGCGATTGATGACTTTCCGATAAGATGCTGCGGGGAGCCCCGGGGAAGTTCCCTTCTTTGCTAACACAGCAGCTGCACCGGCTTCCGATCTCCCATAAGCAGCTCTGGAGAGCAGCGGCACAGCCAGGGGCCAGGGCATGTGCAGGACACCCACAGCTGAGGGGGAGGTTGGCATTCGCCTAAAACCTAGAGAAGTATCAAGAGGGACCTGCTTTGGATGTAGAAGGTTCCCTGGAATGGGCTGTGGGGATCTTTTAGCTGGGATCCCGTAACTCTGCATTCACCGTTCATTGCATCTCAGATACGTGCTGGAAGAGGTTATCCCTCCTGTTGCTGCCGAGACCTTCCAAAATTGGCTGATTCCAGCTTTCTCCTCCCATACTGCACTTCTCTTCCAACTCTCACATCCATGTGATCTCCAGCCAGCGGTCGGCAACGAGGATTTCTCAGATGCCTCTACAATGAGTTGATCTACAGACATATAAAATACTGATATTGTATAATACATCTCATGAACTCTAAACAAATGTCAAGAGAAAGGAAACAGAAAGGCTGCAGGGTTCTGATTACATTTCCTTGCCTGCCCCTGGGTTGCTTAAAATGCCCCAACTGTTCTTCCAAACTTAATTTAGCAGTGCAGTATTAGGTAAAGAGCTAACTAGCGACTGTTCACAAGCCTCCACATAACGTTACTCCCCTACACTTGCAAACTTCAGTGGGAATCAAGCCATGGAAAACTTTTCCAACAATCTGCACTACCTGGAATCCGACCTTTGCATTAGCTTCTCCGTACGGCACGCTGACCTGACTACCAGCTCCCTTTCAAAACAAAGTGTAAAAACACCCTACCTCTTCTTTAGTGAGGACACCAGAAGACACCACTTAGCCCTTGTTGTTTCATACAGCTTGCAAATATCTTGCAGCAGCTCCTAACCTTTGGGGTTTTTTTAGCAGTCAGTGCAGCTAAACAATTGAAATCTCCTGTAGAAAGCAGTTGTCAGTAAGAGAGGAACAACTTCTATAGAAAGTTCTTCCTTTTGCTTTTGATACTATGGACCATAGATGGTGGCACAACAGTAACTCACATCATCTAAGAGAAATCAAGTGATAACCCCCTTCCCAGCTGCAGCGCAGAAGAGCAGTCCCCATACTCTGCTGGCACTGCCAGGCCCAGTGGTCTGAAACCGTGGACCTCCGGGTCCTCTGAGCACACCCAGACATCATGCCTAAAATACGGTCTTCGTCACTGCACCTTTCTCAGCTCTGAATCCAGTCCTCTGTAAACTGCTCCTACCTAGATTCTGTTTCAGTGCCCCGAAACACATTGTCATCTGGCTTGTCCCTATGAGCTACCCAAATTTCTCCCACCCTCCTGTTTTCCACTCTTTTCCCACATTGACTGGGGTGCCTGTCTGATTGATCTGCCTCCATCTTCTGTGTTTCCCCTGGAAATACGTCTGGTCCGGTTGAATTATTGGCCATTGTCCTTCCCATGTACCTGTTTAAGTTATGCCCAATTTCTTCTCCTCTCACTCGAGGCAATGCCTCCTTTAGGAAACATGATGTCTTGGGAATGCCCTGTCGTTCAGGCAGCTGAAAGGCAGCTTCTTGGTCATTGTGACCCTGGCAGCTCCCTCAGCTACTCTCCTTCTCTTTCCAGTTTGAAGAGCTTCTCTGTTCTCCACTTTGCATCCTTCCCAACCACACCATATGTATCACCTCCTCTTCCAGCCTCGCATCTGAGATTCCTGCACAATGATGACTCCCTGTAGATGTTCCTCCCCATTTCTCTTTGCCCTCTCTTGTTTTGGTCTCAATCCAACAGTCTCCCCCACACACATGGATTTTATCCTGCAGTCTATCACATCCCAAATTTAATCGCTTGTCATTCCTTGACATTGAGTCATTCCCTTTTCTGGATAAGGGAGGAACAAGACTTGCCCTTACACTGAAGGGTGGAAAGCCTCAAAATGGAGCCCTCTTCAGCCCTTCAGGCTGCTTGAAATGCTCTCCCCTTTTGATTCAGGGAGGGAGGAAATCTCTCCGAGGGGCAGCAGATGAAACCTTTCTCTGCACTGCCAGACCATCATCTAGGAAAGTTACCACTACTCATAGAGTATTTAATTTTACCAAAAGGCAGCATTTTTCATCCTTGGGAGCTTTATATTCTTTACCAGGCTCAGAATTGAGTTTATGACTATTTATGCTACCTGGGGTAAACTTTAGCACCCAGACAAAATGCAAATTTTCCATAGAAGCCACACATTCTTCAGTACAATGGGAAAAACAGCAAAGAACATATGGTTCATTTTGGAAAAGAAAATAAATTACAAGATTAACAGAGGGTTGAATTTAAAAATTGCTAATGCTATCATCCCAGTGCTGGACTTTTTCCTGATGACAGAATAGTCTGAGAGAAATTCCAGCTCAAAAACTGCCAATGAATTACTTCCTATCTAAAAGGTGAATCATTGTTTTCAGTTGTAGAAGAAAAATTCCTAAAAATTTCAGTAGAAGAGCCCCAGGCGCAAAATCTTGAGAAACACATTTGTTCATGCCCTTTCCAGAGCCCAGCTGGGTTACACGGGAAGCAGTTTCTCTGGGAGGATCCCTTCCCCGTCTCAGCCGGCCAGGAGAAATGGGAGCAGGGCCGCCTGTCCAGGCAGCCAACTGGAAGCTCAGATTTTGATGTGGTTCTTCCAAGCAACATTTTGCACCTGGAAAGAGCACCTGAAAACTTGAGGACTGTGGCTTAAAAATTAAAAGGTAGATTTAGGAAGATCATGCTGGAATCCTTACGTAGGGTAAATCTGGATGCTTTTCTGCACCTTCGCATTAGCCCAGGTGCAATACTTCACTTCTATATTTACCTATCTATATATGTGTATGGGGGTTTTTTACCTGTTGCTTCCGATACGTTGGATCCTAGCTCATGATCATCCTGTGATGTTTGGCACACGTATCACCAGAAACCTAGCAGATTGAAATGATCATCTCTCAGCCTGATAACTTGACAGCTGGTTTCTGAAAGTGAAACTGGCACAGAGGTAAAATGTCAGTGGTCTTAGGCACGGTTGAAATGACTGTTCCTCTTTTCCACGCGCAGTCCAGTTCGTTTTCACAAAAAGAGACGCGCTTTCTCTTAACAGCTACTTCTTCCCAAGAGTAAGGACATACAGTCAATAGAACAACTGCTTTATGAAATGCAAACAAGTTCAGCTCTTGGTCTCCATCTAATCATTAATACAATGTTTATCCATCCCATGTTGCAAGAGCGTAATGTGTTCCAAATGGGAGTTCTTGAGAAAAAAAGGCCTTTGTTGCCAACCCTTCCCCCTCCTCATGGCAAATACTTTTGTTAAGAGCTTCAGGAACTGGAATTTCTCTAAGCAATATCCTATCAACACAATCTAGCTCTCCCTCCCCCCCCCCCGCCCCGCACACACATTTCGATTAAAGTTACAGAAATCATGTGTTGCACAATGCAAAGACACTTGACTCCCCTCCTTTATAGTATGCGCGAAGGAAAGCCCCTCTCTTGCTTCCCCTCATTCCAGCTTGAGCCTTAGATATTCCAGTAAATAAATCCAGTATTGACACTGGAGAGGGACATCAAACGTCTTCAAATCATCCACCCTTTTCTTAATTATTTTGTACCAAAAAGGTCAAAGAACAATTTTTTTTCTTCTATGGCTTGAGGGGGTGTTTGTTATTTAATGTTTATTGAGTAATACCACATTTCCTATTCCTGGAATCTTCCCGTTCTTGCAACGCTTCTCTTAGTGTGAGGGTATGTGCCGCATTTCCTCAGATCTCTATTGGGCAGCCAGGCAGGAGAGACACTGCAGGGTAAAAACCAGTGGGTGATAGTGAAAAATGAAATTTCAAGGTTGAAGCACCTGAGTGACACAGACACAGGACATAAGACCACAGTTCTCCTCCTTCTGGTGGAAGACCTTATTCGGTTAGACACAATTGACTTTTTGCCATTCTTTTCCATTGCCTCGTGACATGGTGCCAAATACATGCTCCAGGCAGAGGGAAGAGAGAGGAGCTGCCGCGGGTCAGCTTTGCACAAGGCTTCCTCTTTGCAAACCATGAAACGGCCTGAGGGGGGAAAAAATCCTTCACCGTTTAATCTGCAAACTGCTGAAATGTTCAACCCAATACCTTTGTTCGAGGGGGAATAAAACAAAATATAGAGAAACATGAGAGACCCCCTGACTCACCCAGTCTCATCCTCCGTAGCTGCAGGCACCAAGCACAGAATGATTTTCAAAACACACATAAATAATCTACTTTTGCTTGGAAGGGAGATAGGAATTACTACAATGTTACTCTTAAAAAAAAAAGATTCATGATTCTTTTTCTATTGCAGAGAGGAATGTAATCTATGAATAACACTGCAGTTCCCCAGATTGCTCAAACGAAGCGGATTGTTATGCTTATTCTTAAAAATGTAACCTTTATTCCAGCTTTAGATTCTTAAACCTCCAGCCAGCAGAGTGTATTAGTCTTGTTAACTAAATGAAAAAAAAAACCCAAACAAACCACCAATGATATCAGATATTTCCTTTTGATCTAGATTTTTATAGGCAAAGATAAAATCACTTCTTAACTTCTTCAAGGAATATAATATTTGCTAAACTGAAAAGCGGGTTTTTCATATTGCAGATTCTTTATTTTTCTAGCTCTTATCTGACCCATCTGTAATTTTTCAGCCTCCTTCAACCTCTCCAAGCTTGGCTAGCAGAGCCAGACCCAATATGCCATTGTGGTTCCCACCACTGAAGTTCAGAGAAGTGCACCTCTCTGTGCCCTCCTGATGCACCCCGATTTCCCCTTTTGCACACCACAAGGACAGTATGGGCTTTTTTTGACAAATTGTCACATTAGGTCATCATACCTGGAAGTTAATCTATAATTATTCCCACGTCTTTCCCAGATTACCATCATTCAGGATGCCATTCCTATGAAAGTGATGAGTTCAACAGGCAGTGAGATGGCAGGAATAAACACCATACAGATAATTTTATCTTGGTCACTTAAGGAATCCACTGGCTAAAGCAAGGAGTATCAGAGTGAACTAAGGAAATTCCAGATAAATCCCTACTTCCACCAATCTTGCCCAACAGCAGCAGTCAAGAATACGCTAGGAGTCCCAGTCTCAAATCTCAACCTCAGATTTGTCATGCTATTGCAGAATTTAAAATTACTATGATCTATTAGATCACCTTAAAACTCATACACTTCAGCTAGAGATTGGAAAAACAACATGTTCAACCCAAAGGGTTCAGCAGCCAAGGGAAAAGACAAATCCGTTTCAGAGCCTTCCTCCTAATAGGCTTAGAGAAAGAAGGACAGTTGGGTGGGACTTGGCTTGCCGAGAGGTGAACCATGAGTGCCAGCAGTGGAAAAGGAAAGACTGTGTCTCCTCTGGATAGCACAAAGCACCTCCTTCCCCCAGGGAACGGTGCGACTCTGTACAGTGGTGGTGTGCAGTGACCTGTTGTGCCTGCTATAAAAAGGACCAGGACACTGTTCAACCTGTGTAGACTTAAAGAGACTCACACTAAAGCACGATCTTTCTCTTGCAGATGATGCGGACTTAGGTTCACCACATTCATCTCTCTGTCCTCAACAGCTAGTCCAGGGGAAGGATGAACTTCCTAGTGCTGGCATCTATGTCTGACAGGCAATGGTTGATGTTGGAGGCCATAAAGTCATGGTGCCAAGAAGCAGGAAGAGATTGCCAGTTTAAAGCAGGTCCAAGCCCAGTGGTCCAAAGACCAGATTCATTCTGCATCCACACTGTAAATGCACCATCCTGGGAGAAGAGGTCTCGAAGGAGCACTCTGGCCCCCAGCCCACCAGGAGATATTCCAGCTCAATCCTCACTCAGGAAGGAAATCATGGACCCCATGGGGCCAGCGCACCGTGCCTTGTCCTGCTCCCATGCCTCCTCTCCACCTCCTGCTGCGGCCCCAGCCCCAGTGACTTTCTGCTCACAGGTTTCCAGCCAGCCTCACATCCTCCAGCGCAACCTACCTGGGGACCCGAAGAACCCAGGCTGATCCTGCCAGGGACCCCAGGAAGGCTGGGGAACCTGGCCCCATGTCCCCATGCTGACAGACGCCGCGGTAGTCTTCTCACTAGATGGAGCTAGCGGATGGATGCTGGCAAGTCTGTCCTCCCTCCTGGAGGTGCCCCGCAGCCAGCACCACATGGAGAGGGGATGTGATCCCATGCAGAGCCTCTGGCTCCTCAGGGCTCCTCCATGGAAAAGGAGAGCTTTTGTTAAGCGTGGAGGAAAGGAGGTTTCGATGACTAACGTTTTGGCTCGTGCAAATTCAGAAGATGTGAATGAAGTTTTCACAGAAGTTCTGGAGGCACTGGATTCAAATGAAATTGGGGAAAAAATAACACTGCTGCAAAGCCAGCTGCCTCTGGTACAGGAGGAGCCAGACAGAGGAAGAACCAGAACGGTGCTGGAAACGCTGCTGCCCACAAACATCCCAGAAGCGATGAGGTAAAGCTCTGGAGTAAATTTCCATTGTCTTCCAAAAGCAAAGTAAACATTTGGGGGATTGCTCAACATCAGCTCTGCACGGCCAGGGAGAGAGCAGAGGTGCAGGACAGGCCTAAAATAATGCATCTGGGGCGTCCAGAGATTGCGCGCAAGTTCAGTCACATTTAAACCTCTTGCACATTATGCACTAGAAGGTGGTGGAGATGAGGGACCCACAGGGTATCTTCATCCTGGCTCGCAACAGTGTCTTACGAGGCAGCCTGGTTAAGCACCCCAGTACCACCCAGAGTACACATCCCACATCTTCTCCCCTTAGTGCCTCATGTCCCAGCCACCCCTGCTCAGCACCCCACAGCCAGATGTCCCTCCTCAGGTCCCTCCACCCCAGCTCCCAGATCCCACCGCTGGCCCAACACCCTCCTCTCCGTGATGGTGCTGCAGCTGCTGCTCCAAATCCTTTACCGGCTGGGACACTTCCATATTGCCATCCCCACCACTTCAGTAGATCCAAGCCTCTGGGCCATGCTGAGGTTTCAGCCCTTCTGCTTTTGTAGTGCTTTGATGAATGCTGGACTTTTCACACATTTTCACAGTTTCTGTTCATCATCTCACAACCTCGCTAATGCAGTCATGGTCTGCTTTGAAAATCAATACCCGATTTTTGTTAAAGTCTATTTGCAGAGGAAAAAATGGGAGTCAATAGACATGTCTTAGCAGAAAGCCAGGTGAAAACCTACAGCATGACTCAGAAGGGTGAAGCCGGCAATCAGCTCAGAGATATCCCACTTCCTATCCAAGAAATCTGTTCTGAACTGACTCGTTTGTTACTGTGACCTCTGTATGTATTTTTTGGATGATTTATGAGGCAATGATGTTAAAACTGGTCAGGGGGCATAAGTTGGTGACTAGTACTAAAAATGAAGCACCAGCCCCTTGCTGAGCATGAAAGACTGGCAAGTACTCCTCGGACTGTTCTTTCTCAAATACTCAAACACCCTTGCGGGGTTTCTGAAAGGAGTCGGCATTTTATCAAAGACATATGATACGTTGGGTGTCAGCCAGACTTTCAGTGAAATGCACATTCAGCTTTCATCATTTTTTAACAGATTTTTTGGGGTTTTATTTGCAAGTACATGCCCCAGAAAGGCAAGTGGGTAGGTGGCTGTGGGCAGAAGTGTGCTGACCCTGCTCAGCACTGGAGTAGCAGCTTTGTTCTCAAGTTTGGCTTCCCTGCCTTCACGTGCGTCTACGCGCTTTCTGCATCACAGGTCCACAGAGGAAAACCAGGTCACCCTTTGACAGGTTATCTTGGAAGCAGTGGAGTTTGGCTATAGGAGCCAGCGGCTCTTATTCAGGTGCACCCTGCAGATACGTAACTTGATCATCACGACTAGAGGGTCTCTGCCTCATCTGCAAAGCAAACTCAGGTCTGGAAGCATCTAAATTAGGTGAAGGTATCTACCTTCAGCAAGGGGTCTAAACACAAACAAGCCCACACAGCCCTGCTGGCCTTACCATCCCTGGTTTCCACCACGAAGGGATTCCCACACCACTAAGCATTAGGCGGTGCTGATGTGTCCCTAGAAAGCATTTCCTCGTGGTTTGAGTCCAGAAGGTTACATTCCCAGCACGCCTGCTGCTCCGGCGCATCCCTCTGCTCCCCCGCGGAGAGGAGACCGATGGTGCAGCGACAGCGGGTTGGGAAGCACGAGGCGATGATGTTTCTACACACCTCTCCCCCTCCCCGAGCCCCCCCAAAAGCTGTAACATGAGAGCCAACACTTCCGAAGCGGTCGCCAGCACCTGCAGACGGCCGCAGCTCTGAGCAGCCTGGCATGGTCCAGCACCCCTGGCAGTGCTGGGCGCCCGCCACCCGCTCCGGCGCAGCATCCCCAGCATCCTGCTGGGATACAACAATAGCCGGAGCCCCCAGTGCCTGCTGAGGGAAGACGGGGGCTGGAGCAGGTGACACGCTTCACGCTCCGCTGCCAGACGCTGGCAGACCCATTTCAGGTCGTCCCTTTCCACGTGTCCCCCTCTCCCTTTCTCGCCCGCGGACCGGCGGGGCGGCGTTGTCCCCCGAGCCCGGGCCTGTCGCTATTAGTCCCCTGGCATATGGAAGCTGCGACATCCCAGGGCGCCGCTGCCCGCGCGCGGGGCTTCCCTTCTGACACGCCTGCATTCAGCGCTGCCGTCGCAGGGGAGTTTTACAAAGGGGAGAATGCTTCCTTTCAGCAGCCCGGGGTCAGCGCAGGGCTGCTTCGCTCACAGAGGTCAATCATTAGGATGCTCGGAGATGGCTGGGATGCTTGGGAAGGGCAGGGTACTCTCCACCCCCCTGCTTCTCCCAGCGCTGCGCGTTGTCACGATGATAAATGAGAGACTGAGGTGGGGAAGCTCTTGACTGCGCGTGGCCTGGGCCCCTGGGGGTTCGCAAACTACTGCAAAGCGGCAGCTGATAAAATGGTAACTAATTCAATTAGTGAAATTTAATTTAGGTGGGGAGCGGATGGTGGCTTTGCCAAGACCATATGGGAAACCAGTGGTGTTTCCATATAGAAGAACTTAATTTAAACAATGAACTCATGGGTCTTCATAACCCAGCGGCCAAAGAGCCCCCAGGAAGCCCTGGAAGGAGTTGTACTGATTAACCAGACAAAAGCCTGGCGAGTCCGGGCCAGGCGGGAGGAGGTGAGGGGGAGCGGGTAGCAAAAATGATCCAGGTTCAGGTCGCGAACGTGGCCGAGTTGAAAGAAATCCCTCCCAGCGTCAGAAAACAGTGTTTATCTCCTCACATATCCCCTGCCTGCTTCCTCCGAGCAACGTGATCCACGACCGAACCCCTGCAGCCCAGCGGGAGACGGCGGGAGGCTCGGACGTGCGAGGTGAGAAGGAAGAGCTGGATACGTGCTCTTCATCAGTGGGGAAACCGCTCCGAGGAGAAATGCCAAACTTCTGCAAAGACTAATTAGAGTAAAAGGCTTCCTGTCCGTCACGGCCCCGCGCTGCCGCGCTCCCTCAAAGCGCACAATGCACCTGCCTTCAGAGCGCCTGACCTTTCGGGGCCTGGAAAGCGCTGGCTGGATGGTGGAGAGGAAAAGGGGGAGCCTCGTGCCACAGGCATTTTTGGGAGAAGGGAACGGCAGAGCCAAGGAGGAAGAACCGGCAGTTGGAGAAGCTGGGGTGGTGAGAGACTCCCTGCCTGTTCTAGGGGAATCATGCTGCAAAGTCCAGAGGTCATAGCAAATCTCACCTTTCCTAACCGGAAAAGGATGCAAAAAAAAGGGATTTTGGTTTGGTTTTGGTTTGTTTTATTTGGCATTGAGCCCCTGCGGAGTTTGGAAAGAGTCCTGTGATTGAGTCCTGCTAGCGAGAGCCTTCCCAGCAGTGAAACTGTGGGTGTAAACCTTCATGGAAACCAATTTCTAGGTTTGAAGACCTGGGAAGTCCTGCTGAAAAGGCTGGCTCGCTCCTCCGGTTAGGGAACAGAAACAGCGCCATGTGATGAAAGCAACCAAGCACCGCAAACAGACAACTTAAGTAGCAAATATCAGACACTTTGAGAGAAAATACTTACAAAGAAATGCGCAAGTAGTTGCCCACGGCTGTATCTCCAAGGCACTGACGTCTGTTGGGAGCAATTAGGACTCAGCAGCAGTCTGGGAAAACTCCGGGAGAAATTCCAGCTCGGTTCCTACCGCAGCTTAGGTTCATATGGAGAAAGCCTGTCCTGTTGCAATACCCGTACACCGAACAGGCTGGCTTCGGCGTATGGCTGGGACCCAGCGAGATACCTCCAAAGCAAGGCAGGAGGACCCGCGCGCCTCCCGGCCGGCAGTGAGCTGGTGCTCCGCTGCTCCCTCCGACAGGGAGGGATCTGAGCGCTCGCGTTCGGTGGAACGTGAGCCTGAGAAGGAAGCTTTCCACAGCTGAAAAGAGGGATCCAGGATTTTTAATCTTTTTCGTCCGGTTTTGTCTGTGAAATGTTAAGAAGCAAAGACATCTGGGGTTGCCTGGTAAGCTGTAAGTCAATGTAAGTGTGCTTGGGTAATAACCACAAATCATGCGTTCAGCACTAATCCTAGCCCTCTGTACTCACGCACGTCTAACGCTGAACTGCTCTCTTTGCGGGTTGCTGTTTTGGACACTGGTCAAAGGCAATTTTTTAACAAAAACATTGAGAAGGTTTTCATAGGTTTGGGGTTTTTTTTTTGGGGGGGGAGTTAGAAAACATAGAAACTTCTGCAAACCTTTAATACTTTGCTGTTTACTCCCAAAATAGCCAAAGTGAAAAGCTCTTCAGCAATGGCATTATGCCGCAGAGCAGGGAAGGAACGAAGGGAACAAGAGAGCTGCTGGCCTCAAATGTGATGTAGGGAAAGTTTAAGCAAGCCCCCAAACTGAGGAGGAGGTGCTGTGTCCCACGGCGAGCTTGGGGGACAGGAGAAGACAAGTCGTCCTCGGTGCTCGCAGTACGCTTGACCTCCAGAGGCTCCACCATGTGCAAACAACATTTTCTTTTGTACTACTCAAGCACTTCCCTCTGCCACCCACCCACCCCGTGTGGCTTCCCGAGGACGTTTGCTCCCACCTGACACTGAGCTGCAACGAGCCGGTGCCCAGAGGAAGCCGGTGGTGGCTGTGGCACATCTCACGCACCAAGCGTAGCCCAAGTGGGGCAAGGAGTGTTACTGCCCATGCTGAGATATTCCTGCAGAGGAAGGTGAGGCTCAGGAGAAAGGTCAGGAAAGAGATCAAAGAGAGGTACAAAGGGAGAAGAAAGGAGTTGTTGGCTTTCCCATTCCCCACCTCTTCATTTGTAGAGAACTCAAGTCATTAACCGCCGGTGGTGTTGAAAGCTGTGGCAAGGTCTGACCTTGTAGGGAAGATGAGATGGTAGCAAAGGCATATTGGCCTCAGCCCCAGCATGGCCTCTCCCAGCACTTCCATCCCCATCTGTCCCCCATGCACAAGTGTGTCACTGTTGTGGCTCTTCCTGCTACCGTATTCCTTTGCCAGCCACATGCAGCTGCATTAACCCTCCCTGAGCTTCAGGCTGGGCTGTTCCAGCTTCTTCATCCACCTGCTTAGGCTTGGAAGTCATTAGTGCCAAGCAGGTAAGGACAAGGTCCTCATTCATCACACCTAACCTCACATATGCCATGGAGGACCTTCTATGGACCCCTTCCACTAGGAGCACCACAGAAGAAGATGCACCACATGACAGCTGAGACCTGAAGTTGTGGAGAAGGACCTGGAGGTGCAAAGGAAGAAGGAGATAAGGCTAAAGATGTGGCACTAATGCCTAAAAGACATTAGTGGCTGAATTATATGAGCCCATATATGAGCGGGCACAGAGCAGAACTGCAGGATTTGTGCTCTTTCACACTTTGGGCCGTTTAGGTACCAGACCGGTCACTATTTGTGCTGGCTACTCATGCTCACAAGGGCTAATCTGGCTACTCGGAGTCATCGGGACACAAAGATGTGGCTATCAGCTACATGCCAGAGAAGAAGCGGAAGCTCTACATAGAGATTACACCCCCAAAGGATCCCTTGCCAGGAAGAGTCTTCCTTTGAGTGAGCTCATCAGCATCAGAGATGTTTTGTGCGGGCAGAAAGATGCAAAGGCACAGGGTGGGGGGGAGAATAAGAGCTGTCCCTCTTTAATATAAAACCGATGAAGAGGCACCTCAGGAAATCGAATTGGGACAAAATGTAATGTGATCAACTCCTGCCAGGTACAGACAATGAGAAAAAAAAGAAATATGTCACTGCGATGGAACCTCTGTAAAGGAAGTACGGTGAAGTTTGTCTTCAGCTACTCCCTCCTGGGCTTTGAGTGCATCAGCAAGTGAAAGGTGGGCAGCTCTTCTTGGACACCCAACAGAACTTGTGTGATAGCAGGGGCGCTACTAACGAATAACATGATGGATTTAAGACTCACAAGAGAGCAAGGGAAAATCCAGAGCGGGGCTTTCTGGGGTTTGTTTCTTTTATGCACCACTGGAACCAGGAAATATATCAATATGGAAGTTTAGAAATGGTCTGAGGTTTCGCGGAACTTGCATCAAAGTGGCCCAGTGCCTAATACTACCGTAACTCGCAAAGGTCACACACTGAAGTGCTGGTTTCAGGCAGTGGCTCTGGGAATTTCAGAGAGCTGTTTAAAGGAACACTCCAAGGGTTGGCCGAGGTACTGATCAGGCTGTGCGGGAATCTCACTTCACCCCACAGATGCATAAAATTCAATTTTGTTTTTTCGTGAACCATCTGCGACAAATGCAGATTTTTTGTCTGTGCTCATGAACTTTGTTATTAGAGCAAGCTATAAACTTCCTTGGCCTATCTGGAGAGTCATAAACTTTTTGAGATGGCTGTTGATGGAAACATTTCAAGTTTTAACTGGATTCACTAAGAAGTGAGATAAGGGAAAAGTGAGCTGGTCCTTTTCCAGTGTGCGGTATTGACCAGTCACCCACGTCCACAGCAAGGGGTTCTCGATGGTGATGCACCAAGACAGTGCCTGCGCTCGGCTTTCCGGGACCACTGTGCACCAGTGCAGGAAAAGCTGCAGCCGAGCGACCCCGGGCTCCCTGCATCAGACAGCTGCGTTTTTATTGCATAATCGCATTGAGCTTTGCTCATCTGAAACGAGATGACAGGGTGCTAAACTGCTGGTGGGCAGCCCGCAGCAGCGCTGGTGCCTTTGTTAGCAGAGGGAACTTGCACTGCGGAAGTGCGGAGAAGGCCAGTGCATTCACAGAGACAAGAATAAACTACGCTACAATAGGATTTGGCAACAAATGCGAAGCATTGTTCCCTTTGCTGTTGTTGGGGATGCAGAGGAAGGCACAGTTTCTCATAGAGAAGCAACATTTCAGCTCAGTTCTCTGATCCAGATGGAAAACCTAGAGACAAATAAGGCTGTACCTTAACCTCTGGGTTTCTCCGAATTGACTTGGCCTGGTTTTGTTTTCCGCTGCATCAGAAGCTGCCTTTGTTGTTGTTTAGCTTCATCATAATGTATTTATTTTAGCTATAACTTGAAAGCAACAGGTTCTACTGGTTGAAGCCCTGAATTAGGCATCGCTGGCAGCTCCATCCCACCCCACGTGGCCGCAGGTCATGGGATGCACCTCCCTGGGTGAGAATCCAGGTTCTGCCTGTTTGAACTTCTGCGAATTTGGGCAGACAGGCTCAGATAAAGACTACGGGCCAAATTTTGAAAAGTATGCGCAACTGCAGATGTAACGTTTTAGGCTGCTGAAACAACGACGAAGAGTCTCTGCCTGCCTCGGTGGCAGGAGATAATGTGTCACTCGCTAGTGAGTCTCACTAAATGCACCATTCAATCTAGTCAAGGCTTAATATATGCTCACGTACCTCCAGTTTGATCTATCCGTCTGTTTGTCTTGCTCATTGTTGGGAAAACCATTCTTTTTTTCAGGATCTCCACTCAGCCTGTGGTGCTGATCCCTCTTGCATGGTGCTTTGCTGGACAAGTAAGTTTGATAAAACCAGAAGTTTTCTTTCGTGGAAACGGCCGGCTGGGTAAGAGTCACCGCCATAGCAAATTCTGCATTTTTAATGGCCCGTGTCATTTAATGGCTTGTTTAAACTGTTCTGAAAGCCTGCCTGCTACTGACGGAGCTAGGAGCCGAGCAGCCAAATGCACAGAGGGAAGCAGTGGTCACAGTCGGGTGGGGCTTTCCCACAAATACCCCACGGAGGACAGGAACCTTTCACGATGGGCCATGTGCGCTCAGTAACCTCCGTGTTACAGCCAGGCTTGCACGCCACATATTTCCCCTATTAGTTTTGCCTTTAGATAACCTTTCTGAACGCAGAAGACAAGATCCCTGGCAGCCATACTCATGGACCCAATGTTCACACCCTTGCCTTTACTGGTTTTAAAGAACGAGGATATTGCCAAATCATTTTGTTTAACTGGCCGCTGATGACAGAAGGCAAAAGTGAAACTTAGATATCTTAAGAAAACTTATCTTGATCATTGTATTTTACTGAGACAATTGTTTCCTAGTGGGCAGGACGGTGACTGCCCATAGAGCACAAGCTGCCTGGGTGCTTTCCAGGTAATCTGGTTTTCACGCTCCTGGGCAATGCATCGACTCCATCTGCTTCTTGAGGGACTCTGCTCACTCCTCCTACTGAGGAGACTTCAGTACTGCACAGGTTTCACTGGCATTTCCCCGTGTGTCCTGTCTGACTGGAGTTCCCAGATCTGGCCACCCATCCCCAGGCAAAACAAACCTTGCACGTGTTATAAAACCCTTTTCTTGAAATGACCTCACCACACCAAACAGCAACTGCTCCGGTACGATGTTCAGAGCATTTCCTGAAACAAAAGGACATTGTCATAACCAGGGCCCTGTACAATGCGCTCCACAAAAGGAGGGAAGGAAAGTAAATATAGAAAATTGAGGAGATATTCAGCGTTGTGAGAGACACAACGAAAGGAACACTGCCAGGAAATGACTCTACAATGGGGCCAAATTCAGACTCCTTGGTCCATAACACTTATTCAGGCAACCCCCTCCATTAGCAGCTGAACTGTGAGTGCACAGCAGCCCTGGAAACGGGAGCAACCCCAGCCAGAAATTAGTAAGAACCTTTCTGCTGAGTTCGAGAGCCAGGCTTTTATTTTAGTATTTGAATATTTTAAATAACGCCTTTAGGTTGCTAGCTATAGGCTTTCAGTTTTGACAGTCTGAGCCTGGCTGGGTGCATTTAAAGCATCCTTCTCTGCAGATATCAACAGACGTACGCATATTCATATTCACTGCACACAGAACCAGAGGAGATGTCAATACAGCCCAAGCCCATTTACCACCTTGTCGTCTGGTCCAGGCCAGTCATCTTTGCACTCTCTAAAGTCAATGGAGGGAGAAAGAGAGGTATTTCCAAAGGGTAATTCATCCCATCCCAAGATAAATGGTGTCAGCAGCAGGAGGAGAGGTTAAACTGTATTTGAAGATGCCTCCGTGGTCTACCAGGAAGCGTAGACCGCTGACTTAGACTAAACACCTATCCGCTAAATGAAAAAGGGATGAATCCCACCATCATGGTCTAAACCGTTAATACAACACAGATGTGTAGAGCGGTAAGTGACCAGATGGTGGATTTATCATACTACAGTGTAGTTTCTCATAATATAAATACAGGCTGATGAAATAGTTGATTTGCTCAACAGACCGCCTCAGCTTCGTTACAAGAGCTAGTCTGGAGCCATTACAATTTGTCAAAGGGCCCTGCGTATATTTTTAGAAAATACGATGGTCTGGAAATAAAAGTTTATGTGCAAGTAACAATTTTTGGTCAATTAATCTAAGGTTCTCTGTACTGAAAAAGAATCCTAGCGTCCATTTTTTCCACACTATGTGCAGAAATTATATTTAATGCCAAATTACATTTAAATGAACAAAACCACTACAAGACTACAATACATTAAGACTACTAAAGATAGCCTTTCCCATCTATTCCCCTGTGCCTCAGAAGCAATGGTTTTATTTTGAACTAGTAAAGCAGATTTTGCTCTTTGGGTCAGGGAGCTACCCAAATGCTTCAACAAAACTATTTCTGGTACTGTGGAGACTCTGAAAATAAAGAAGAGGGTGGGGAAAAAAAAAAAAAGAGGCCTGTGTGAATCACTCTACCTGGCAGGAACAATTCCCTACAGCTTGAGTATGGGCAGCCCACAGCCGGCATCTCCCAGAGCAGGACATGAATCAGATCCAAACTCATGACTTGTTGCATCTCCCTCATTGCCCAAGGAAGAGTGAAGGCAGATCCCGCTGTTTCCCAGTCCTGCAGTGCATATATGTCCTGTGGGCACAGCTTGGAGCAGGCACGGTGACCCCAAGACCCGCTGACCTCGCCGTGATGCACACAACAAGCACATCACACATCTGTGATGCCACCTTCCCCGCACAGATGCGGGATGGTGCACGGGGCCAAGCCTGCTGGAAAGCAAAGTCCTGGCGTGGATGATCCCAGGGGATCCCAGCATGATCTCATGCAGCTGCAGGGAGACTTTTTGGATAGGGAGCAGGTTGCCTCCAAAGCACCAAAGGAGATGTCCTTCAAGAGGAGGAGTGCCTTCACTGGAAGATCCTCTGTGAACACAATGCCTGGCCACTTGTGGGCAGCTCTTGTTTTCAGCAAAGGCCAGGCCAGCTCTGCCCCAGCCTTTGTTGAGCCCCTCTGGGCAAGCGCTGCAGAGCCAGGTCCCCCATAAATGCACCTTCCCCAGGTCCATCCTGCTTCTGGGAAAGGCTCTGAAGATGTGCATGCTCATACGGCATCCACAGAGAATCTTTTTTGATATATGCTGTCTACACAGGGACTTTTCCACTCAAGGAATTTTTTCCAGCTGTGTGGAAAACCAGTAAAAGCAGGCATTTATCCAGCATTTTCAGAAGAAGTTGTGCCTGCGTTAGTAGCTGGCATTGCTTCATAAAAGAAACATCACGTTGAAAATAATGTAAAAATTCTTTGGTCCATTAATCATTTAGTTTACATAACTTTGTCGCTTTTAAAGGTCATATGCAATGCCAGAGCTCAGAAAAGTGACTCTTCATGGGGAAATGCAAATCAGTAATTCAGGCAACTGTTGATTACATCTCCTGGGTCATGCCTTTCCACTGAACCAGTGGCCTACTGCTCTTGCTTTGGATCTGCTCATGAAGTAGTCTATCCATTCAAATTTGGCCATTCTTTCGTCCCTCTCTGTCCCCCCTGTGGAGCTTTTCTTGATAACAGCCCAAAGGGGAAGAGCAGCCTAGAGGACTGTCACGGTGGTAAGAATGAAGATGGGTTGGAGATTTCAAAGATAACACTTGAAAATCAGGGGACATCTTGGCTACATAACATGACTGTCAAGACTAATGCCCTCCAAAAGCCCTTCTGGTCCCGGGGGCAGCTCCTTCTGCTACTTCTGTTCAGACCACCTCTCCGCCAGCGCTGGTGTCCCACGCCTGGCAGACCTGGGACTATGAGGAAAACTCCCTCGGGAAGTACTTCGTAGACTTCATTGCTATGTGATGGCTGGTTTGGGGAAGGAATTTTCTTCTGGCCAGAGGATGCCTTGAAGGGTGAGAACTGATTGCCCTCTAGCCACAGGTATTACCAAAGCAACAAAAGGACCTGGGTTTTGGCATTTTCATGTGTATGTGGGGGGGGGTGGTGTTTTTTTTCTTGACCTGCAAGTTTCTATGTGATAGGAGGGCTGCTGAGGGCTGCTCTAAGGGGTGGAATTTGGATGGTGGGAGGGGGAGAAATGCAAAGAGAAGGATGGTGAAGAGCCAGAGTCTCCTGTTGGAAGCATAAAAGGGACATAAATGGCTGGTCTGAGTATTAGTCTCAGTTTCTCCCTGATCTTTATCTGTCTTATGCACATTTAAACAAATGTCCACTCTTTCAATTGCCTCCTGCTACCAAGAATTTTATAAATTAGGGACAGAAAATATCTTGAGACAAAGTGGCTTAGTCTCAACCCAGTAATACTCCTTTGGACACTAGTTTTTAATATTTCCACCAGAGCAGTTTTAAATGACACCAACACCTTTCTCCTTCTGCAACTGTCCCATACATTGCATGTCAGATGTCAGGAGGAACTGTTAACCTCCATCAGCCATCTCTACACATCCTCTTTGCAAGTCCAGTCTATACTTACACATCATTTAGCCAAGCTAACAGCAAAGTATACAAATTATAATTAATTATTGTAATTGTCTCTCTCATGACTTCACTCCCCTTTTGACTTCTGCTGGAATAAATCTGGAGAAATTTCGCTTGACTCAGGAGAAATAAATTGGTGGATGAAAGAGAAGAGTCAGGCAGTGTCTGTCCCTGAGCTCCCTTACTATTTTTACTTCTTTTTCCTCCGTATATTTTGCTTTTCTTCACACCTCTATTGGCAACAGCCAGTGTGCAGGGCAGAGGAACACTTCAGATGTGACTGTTTAACCTCACGCAACCTGCTGACACCCCGCTGCTTCCTGCAGGGAACATGGGAAAAGGGAAATGACTCCTGTTCTGGTCGGCCAGACAGCCAGCCGCTCCCTTGGCTCTCGCATCCCCACACAGCAAGAGTGTGCTCCCAAACCGGCTCCCCTGCACCGTGTGCCCAGGAGGAAGGCAAGCAAGGAATGACACCATAGAGATGGTTTCTTCACCAGCAGCGTCCCCTCAGAAAGGCCATGAGTGTCCCTGGGGCTCTCTTTTACTGATACCAAGAGGTCACTGAAATGGTTAAAAAATATATCTTGAGGGGGAAGAAGCATGTCCTTCTCCACTTCACTTACAGAGGCAGAGCCCAATGACACCTTCAGGACGTGAAGCAAAGCCACCTTTCCTCAGGGCCGTCCTCCTCGGCTTGCTGCGCCATTCCCGGGAAGAGAGACCCCAGAGCACGACAGCGCTGGATGAGTCCAGCTCAAGGCTGCAGAGGAAACCTTTCTCTCCAGCCTACTCCCCCTCTGTCTTGTTGACCCTTCCCAAACCCCGAAGTGTGATCTGTGCGTTTCCCTTTTGAGATGGATCGCATTTTTATTAATTTTACCGTAAATCACTTCCCCATTTCCTTTGTTTACGCTAGGTGGGTTCGGTGGTTTCCATCTCCGTGTGACGCAGCACTTGGCACATGAGCATAACCCATAGCATCACTTCATCGTATGCATTGCTGACACTCCAGCTCTAGGAAAAGAAGGTAAAAGGGCTGGCTCCACACTGTCATTTCCCTTCACCCTCCTGCACCAGTTCAAATGGAAACTGCGTCCCTCGGTCCCTTCCTACTTCAAGCAGGACGGTCCCAAATGCTAGCGCAGCACAGCTCAGATGTGCGCCTGCCAGACAAGCACCACGGCTTACCGAGTACAGATGCTCCGTGTCTCGTCTGCTTCTAATGCCGTGAATCTTCCTCTAGGAGAGCACTGCAGCTTGGAAAGGAGGAGCGGCTGGGAGCGTCCCCCACTTTCCTCAGGAAAAGGAGGGGTGAATATCTGAAGCCCAGGATGATGGGTGTACCTGCAGCGCGCTGGCTGTGGGTAAGCTTGGGGTAAAGAGTCTGCTCTTCTCGCTGTGCAGATACGCTCTGAGACCCTAAAGTCAGCAGTCTGAGTCTTGCCCTTGAGCGACCACAGCCTCAGAGCCCTCTCCCCTTCGCAGAGCACGATGGCTACAGGATGCTCAGGCACCTTAGTGACAGAAGATAAACCCAAATTATGAACGGGTGAAATGCACATCCTCGCTTTCCCCAGGGCTGGAAAGGGAGGGAGGGAGGAACTGTGACTTCAGTGCCATAAAGCAAAGCCATCAGAGCTCAGCCGCAGAGATTAGTCCAGGACTTCCCCAGGGGCCCGGAGCAGGCGGGGAGCAGGCAGCGATCTTACCCGTATCCCCAAGCAGAGGAACAGGCGCTGTCCCCTCTTCAGGGCGAATCACAAAATTACCATCTAGTCCTTTATCCTCCAGCAAAGTCTCTTTCTCTATTCTCCCATCTCTCACGCTCTCAAGTATTGCTCCAAAATAACAACAGTAAGTATAAATGCAGAGGATACTTTCTGCCACCCTTAGAGACAAGGAAAGCCACCGCACCGTCAGCCCAGGCAAAGGCAGCATCCTCTCCGTCCCTCCCTCTCCTCTGCCCACCCCTCTTCTCCCAGGGCTTTGGGCCCCTTGCTGAGAGCAAACAGCTGGCCTGCACTTTTTGAATTTCTTGGCTTTCTATGGCTTGGGTCCCAATCTTAGTGTCGTTTCAATGCCATTTTTCTTGTCTGCTGAATAGCAGGCCTGGAAAGCTCCACCTCGCTGCAGGCGGCACGTGCAGTGAGGATCCTGCCGTGCCCACGCCAGGCGCTTTTCTTCCTAAGGACTTGGTCAGTGCCAATCCCCAAGGGCACCCATTGCAGTAGGTTAAGTGTCTCCATGGAGATCTTCCCAGCTCCCTCTCTGCAGTCCCTCCCTCCTCTTATAGCTTTCTGTTTATTGCAAACAGCATCCCCATCTCGGCTGGAGCTGGTAGCTCCCCGCTTTGCCCTGGTCACCTGCCCACCCAAGTTGCCTCGCAGCCTGCTGTTGCCTGGGAAAACAGCAATGCCACCCTTTGAAAATAACCCACACGTGACAGAGGGCTCTTTTCATTCCTGGGTCGCTTTTTTTTTTCCCACCCCCTTATTATCAGATTTGCCTGGATCTCTCACGGCAGCTGCAGCATCACGCTGCCAACGAGGACTGTGTGTTTGTGCATGAGGAGAGTGTTCAGGGAGAGCTGGTAGGAGGGAGGCTGGAGGGCTGCAACCTCTAAACCCCGCTCCTTCCTCCAGCCACATTGCCCCGTCACAGAAAGGGCAGTGCTGTGCCCAAGGCTGGGCTATCAGGTCGCTGTACAGCCCTTCCCCTCACCCACATCCACAGCATGCCTTCATCCCACCTGAGCAATCAGGAAAGGGGTCAGAAATTTCCCCAAGTCCCCCTGCTTCTTCAAGCTCCATATTGTCCAAAGGTCCCATCTCCCATCCAGTATCTCCTATCCACCTTCCGATGCCCACCAGAGACGAGGGAGCCCTATGGGGAACGGCATTTCTGTCGTGCTCCCCCCATGACCTTGCCCTAGTGTGGTCATGAATAGCACCCACAGCTGGGAAACAGTGTCCTCTCCCATAGGATTTTTTTGAAGAAATTTGGGGAAAAATATGGAGGAGTAAATGCACCCATGTTCCTTCCTAATCCATCACCCTCCTCCGTAATGCAGACAGCTGGCACATCCCCATCGCTACAGTTCCTCTGCTCCTGACACTATTTTGAGGCCGTATCTTCACACCAATGAACCGTTCCAAAACAATTTCTCCAATGTATTTGGCACAAACAGACTTTTCTCTGACATGCCTGTGCAACGGCACCTACTGCTCATTGCCAGGGCATTTTTTGTACTCAACCCCGAGGAAACCTGCCTCTCCCTTTCTGCAGGAATGCCTCTGACAAGCTCAGCTCCCTGCCCCCCTCTCCGAGCAGGGGAGGAGTGCTGGGGTTTGCTACACGAGGCTATGGGGGGCCACGCTGGGAAGAGTACGTGCACCTAATGCTCAAGTTGCAACTGGTCTTCAGGTGGCCTTGAATCCATCACTTCATCTCTTGGTGCCTCAGTTTCCCTCACTGCAGCGTGGAAATGACACTGGTCTCCTTTCGGAAATATTTGGATGCCTTTAGCTAAACACAAGCTAGATAAGCCTCTGTGAATGGATGAGAAGTTGCATCTGTAGTTTCTTATAACAGGCAAGAGGATACATCCCTGGAGCTTGCCACTGCCATTGCAGAAAGTAAAAATCTTTCTAAAATTGCCGTGGGACAGAGTTTTGTCAACCAACTCATCTCAGAATAGCCCAAACCGGTAATGGCAAGCATGATTTACCCTCCTTCCAGGTTCACCCTGCTTTGCATCATCCAGCCTGCTCCTAGAGGGACCTTTGCTGCTTCTGACCCACAAGCATGTTCATCTGACCTGCACACGGGCCACAGAAGTGCAGATTCACAAAACACAGCTGCAGGGAGACCTTGCAAACTCCTGTCCAGCAGCTGGCAGGAGAGGGACCCTTCCCGGACCCCTCCCAGCGCCTGGCACACACCACGTGTCACCTAGATGCTGAGTGTCACAGGTGTGTAGGAAATACTGCATAAAACATGATAACGATAAAATAAAATCTGTGTGACAGGGATGAAGCCACTCTGGTGGCTTCTGAACTGTGATTTGCACAGAAAGAGATGCTGACAGACAGAAATTGGGATGGAGGAAGGAGGTCCTGGTGGCAAACAAAGTTTTTCCTATCAAACAATTTCAGAAGGACTGGAAGAGCCTATCCACCTTCAACAGCTGCCTCCAACTAAGTCAAACAGAAACACTCCTGCTTATTTCATCTCTTTTGTGACCAAAAGATTTAGTGATAAGTTTACGTGCTTCAAAGCTGCAGAGGCCCAAGTGCTGCAGGTCCCACCGGGGTGGTGGGTGCAGATCACAGTCTCCCAGATCACCATAACAGGCAAACGATTGGTCTCTCTCACACCACTGACAAACTTGGGGGTTGCTCTCCCCTCCTGCAGCTTGAGCAGCCTTTGAGTACGTATAAACAGCTCAGGCACTCACGCAGTGACTCCAGACCTTTGCCAGACCCGCAAGGGGTCTTCTCCCAGGACCATTGCCTGTCAGCTCCTCCAAAACATCCACCCTACAAGAGCTACGGATGCTCCCATTCAATGCAAAAAGGGCAACCAAGAAGACACAGCACCAGTAACAAGTCATGTGGGGAATCTCCTCCAGATCTTTGGGGGAAACCCAACACTGCTTTTGGAAGAGTGATATATGAAGGTCTCTCTTCCATCCTACATTCTTGCTACTACAACAGTCTCACCATTGAGGTTAGGAAGCATTTCCAAGGAGGAAAGAAAAAATTGAGATCTTTCAGTTCCTTTCACCTCCAAGTCAGAAATAAGCTTCCCTACTTTTCCTGTTCAAGGCAGATTTTTCCTGGCCTTTAACCAAGTCTTTTTGCCTGATCTGTACTCAGATCTATGACGCACGGTCAACATGTTCAGCAAAAGCTGCATTTTACTGTTAACCGATGAAGACTTTTAAAGGAGAAGGCTTGGGTATCAATAGCAAAGAAAGCAAGACCCAGAGTTTCATAGTGTCAGAAGTTGACTTTCTTTGACATTAGCTGTCCAAACACTTTTGTTGGTCTGGGCAGTCCTTTTTTCTCCAGGGAAGTCCAAGTCCATAAAGGTAGTGCTCCAAGTGCACACCTAGGGCAGCTTGTACAGCATAAGCTCTGCTCAGCAGATGCTCATACAGACCTCAGTGAGCCTGAACGATGCAATCCTCCAAGTTCTCCGGGACAGTCAGGGGCTTTTCTGCACTGGTGCACTGTGGCTTTTCCCATAACCTCCCCTTAGGAGAGCAGCACTCAATGGAGGTGGTGGGAAGCAGGAGAGCCAATGCTGACAAGTACAAGTGTTGATGGCTGGGCAAGTCAGGTCCTTCACTTGTTTAAAGCAGGCCCGTAATCCGGAGCCTAACGAGATGAGTGCCTCTCCCGACCAGTGTTAATGGAGGGCAAGTCATTCTGCCTAATGCACTAGCCTGGTTGATCACACAGGCTCCGAACAGGCACTGCTTCATGGAGCAATCCCATCTGTTGTACATGGAGAATTATCACCTTCGGGCAGAGAAGAAAGCTAAAAGAATGGACGTACAAGTGAAGCACAGGTACCAAAAATGGTGAAAACTTATGAGATCATCTTGTCCTTCCCCCACTCTTAGTCAATACAGGATTGTTCCCTGCCGGACTCCAGAACAATGCCACTTAACCTAGATGCAATCATGCTGCAGGAACTGCCAAACACAATGCAATGAAGAGCAGAGAATGAGCTCATATGAGTTAATCCGATTCCTGCAATAAAACAATCCAGGGCTCTGGTCTCCGTCCTGCAACCTTCTCCCGAGCCAACCCTTCTGTATATATGTTCTAACACTGAAACAAAAGCTGGAGCCGCTGGTGGGCCGCTGAAATAACCCGGAGCTGGGAAAATGCAGGACAACAATATCAACGAATGTTTTTGCTACTAAAACCATTGCTTTGTTTAGGTGGAATCCATAAACCTTGTTATTCACAGACATTTGGGGAGCAAAGCTTTATTTCCAAGAATGCTCATGGAAAGGAAATCCATTGTGTAGGCCAACATGAATAGACCCTCGCATGTGCGCTTTGTATGAGAAGCATCCAGGTGGCTAGTGAGAAAATAGCTTTTTATCAAGTAAAGTAATGCATTACAAACAGCTACCGATGATTCCCAAGCAGTTAGAAGGCATCCCCATCTGTGAAGCATACATCACCCAAACAGGAGTCCGGAACAATGCCGCGTAGCAAGCATGCTGCAGGAACGGCCAGCCGCAATGCAGCAAGCGCTCTCCATGGCCCGCAAAACCCACCATCATCCAAAGCGTTCACACTCACTACTTGCAAGACACGTCCAGAGCAACAAAAGCACATTCAAAGGAGCATCCCAAATATTCCTTGGACTGGTATCTTACAGATGCTTTATAAATAATAGATCTTAAAACAAAGGGTTAAAATGTCAGCGTAGCGTCCACCAAAACACTTTCCTGGAACTGGCCTGGGTAGCAAACCCATCTCCTCCTCCTTCTTAAAATCATGTAGCTGATAAAAAGCAGAAAGGCTTTCATCGCTATTCTGTATGCATAATTAGGTTTAATTTGCAGAGCAATGAGTTCTCAGTTAGCAAGTGCACACACACACAGAGCTTATTCATTTATGTGACTGATACCCAGAAACATAATTCCTCAGCCAGAGTTTGGGCAGCAAATATGAAAATGCTTTTTGATAATTTTGAAACTGGAATGCAACAGCATGCACAAGAATATGTCCACCAAGTGCAACATATTGTAAACAGGACCATAAGTAAAATAAACAAATGCATGTCATTTCATTTGGGTCACAAGTTGACTCAACATGACATTTCCTTTTGTAGTGAAGAACATTGGAGAAAAGAGAGCCTATTTATACATACTGGAATATATTTGGGTAGGTTTTTCCTAGCTCTCTTGGCTATTTTTGCAGTTAGCTGGTCAAAGAGTTTCGAGGCTTTTCCCCCTTTCAAGGTCAAGATTTTCTTTCTACTTGATCTGACAGGATCGTAAGTCAGAGCCCTGCATCCTTAAAAATGACATTGCTGTACAGCTGCGATCAATGACCTCAGCCATGTGATTTTGCCACAAAATCAAACCGGAGACTAGGCTGAAAACAGTAGCTCTGAGTTCAATAGTACCAGCTTTTTAAAAGCATCTGAGACAACCTCCGTTTCTCCCATGTTCGCTTTCTCCTCCTGAATGATGCTTTGCAGCTGTGTCTCTTCCAGCAGCAAGGCAGCCAGGCCTCCCTGGGGAGCCCATTTACACTGTTGCTCTTGAATGGCTAAAGTGGGAACACGCGTCCCGTGTCTCTAGACGCACACACTCTCACACACAGCTCTGTGAAGCCCTGTGGGTGGTTTTCATGGAAGAGAAAATTTTGGCTAAAGCTTCTCTTGCTCTGCCTGCCTCGTACAGAGCGAATTCAGCGCTGATCTCGGACGTGTCCCTCATGCTCCCTGAGCAGGACCGAATGCTCACATGGGGATCGCGGTGCTGGATGCTACCTACACCAGAGCAGGAGGGGAACAGCGATAGCTGCTCACCTCCTTGTGCAGGTTTCCATCCGGAGCACTCAAAGCGCCATGCCCAGGTAAAAAGAATCACAGGGAGGTATAGGGAGGAAAAGAGATTGACCTAGTCATCCAGCAAGCCAGCTGGCTGCAGGGTACGTGTTTTGAGCACCAGGTCAAGCTAGAAGAGTCACAGCATCCTACATGAAGTCACTCATTTACCACGAGCAGCAGAGTATGGCACAAATAACACGTTGTGAAATCCTATCAAGAAAGCCAAGCCTTGCTCCAGGCTAGGCACCCCTCCGCGGCCCTTTGGGAAGGTGACCATGCAAAGCCAAGGCTCACTGTGGAATATCACGTGTTGAGGGAGTTGGAGGAATCAAGAAGTAGGTTTTTCTTTTAACAAGGAGATGAGGGAACACTGACCAAGGCGAGCAACTCCCCAGAGCTCCCGGCCCACACGGAGTGATGCTGCAGCGCTGAGCAAATGAGATTATAGTCATCAACAGCTCATCAGTCCTGTGAGAAGGGCTTAACAAACACGGGACCTGAGATAGGTCAAGTGCAATTACAGCAGTGCTGGGAGCAGCGTAGCAAGTCTCTGCCCCGGGTCTCCAGGGTTCGCAACTAGGCTGGGCCAACAGCATGGTCCATCAGCCTCGGTCCTCTGGGCAAAGCCATCCCTCTGAGCCAGTCAGTTACAGACACCTGGCAGAGAAGGAGCCAGGGACAGGACCTGCACTTCAAAGCCCTTGGTCGTGCATTACCAACTCGGCTGTCGTCCACACCACTCCCCGCATCACCCCGGCGCTTCCTCTTGTGCCCCTGGCAAGGGGCTCCTCGGGCTCACAGCTCACTGCGGCTGCAAGGTTGGCAGGAAAGGCTGACCTAACCCTGCACCAAGTGGGCCCTCAGACCTATTGTCTTGAAATCAGGGTAATGATGGATGCCTAGGATGTTTCATCATTTCCCAGCACTGTTACAAGGCCCACATTTAAACCTCATCAAAAACTTTTTGGTTTCCTTTCTGATTTTTATGTGCTTGGAGTGCTGGCCATACCTCCCCCAACCTTTGTTCTCCTGTTATTAAATGAGTGGTCCATTTTTCTGAGGATGAGTAGTCCTGTAGAGCAAACCTGTTAATTAACCGCTTGCGTTAGCAGCAAGACCCCAGCGAGGTGTTTGCCACTTGGGACGTGCCCTCTGCATCCTCTCCGTTCCTCTCCCCCATCCACCCAGGCTCCATCGCTCTCTTCTCAGCTTTTTCCTACACTTGCCACAGGGTCAAACAAATGAAAGACTGGATGAGCCAGCTGTAGAAAACAGGGCAATGAGCTTCCAAATGCATTTGACAGAGAGGTTAAGACAAGAAGGTTAAGAGGCTGAGAGGTTAAGAGGCTGAGGACCCTGGGCTGAGCTTAAATAGAGCCCCTGGGCATGCGGAGGCCCCAGGTGAGGCTGGTCAGGGCCACCACAGCCCCGTGATGCCCTCGGCACCTGGCACGGTCACCGGCTGCATCCTCCTTTGGACAGGAGCGGTGTGTCCTCCTTGTGCAAGGGCAGCACACGTCTGCACACGTAGACAGGCACGGCGTGATTTTGACATTTGCCTCTCTTCATCTTCCGTAATTTCCTTCTGTTAATATTTTTCCCCACATTTGTGCAGAAATTAATACCCTGTGTTTCCAGTCTTGACCAGGACTTTTCCATCATTGCTGCAATAAGAGTTTATAAAAATAGTAGTAGCCATACCACCATCATTTGGAAAAGAGATTGTGCACAACAACTTACATGTTTTGGTGGCTAACGTAATAAAGCGGCAATTACAGCCCTCCTTTGGGTCTAGTCCAGCTGTTTGTCAAAGAGGTCTCTAAGTGCAGCTGTTCTCACCACCAGACCCAGATCCTTTTAGTTATTACTGAAATTGTTCCATAATCCTCCTTACAGATTTTGTTTTTCTTCCTTGAAAGCACCTGCTCAAGATGCACGGCCGGTTTTGTTATTAGATAGTCAGGAAAGGCAAAAGCTGAATTCTGCTTTCAGGCGAGCCCTCGTGTTGGAAGCCCCTCTCTTGCAAGCTCTGGAAAGAAATTCATCTATGTCTGCTCCCCAAACATGCCTTCTACCTACAGGACACTGGAAATGGGCAGTATGAATTAACCTGCCTCATGCATGTAGGCTGGCTTAAGAAAATGCAGATCACTGCAGCAGTGAGTACAATGTAAATATCTATAGGAGCTTTAGCAAATAACTCGGATAAACCAGAGAGGAAGAGAATGCGCTTCTCTCCGGAAAATGAGATTTTCTCGTCTTCCCTGTGCTTTTGATCCTTAGTACAAGTTCGAGTTATTATTTATTGTTGTTAAAAATGCGTGAAGGAGATAAAAACCGGTGACAAGGACAGAGGCAGTGCAATTTGGGAAGAATAATGCTGTTATTCAGCTGAAAATGACCCACGTGCATGCGATCCTAATGCCATCATTGGCATGCGGGAGCAGCAGGGCCTCCCCTTCGGAGCGGGAGGAAACGAGCCGCGGCCGCTGGAGGAGGCAGCTCGCTGGGGTCAGGCGGCACGTGCAAGCCTCTAACGCCGGAGGTCCCGGCGCCAAGAAAAATATCTTGGCCTCACTTCCTCCGTGCCGTCGGTGGGCAGGACAGCCCCAGTGGTTTCCTCCGGACCGGTGGGTAAGCGGACAAACAGGGACGCGTGTTGTGCTTGGAGCCGGCCGCCTACCCACCTACACTTGCCTGACGGCGTGGAGCTCTGCGGCCGTTTGCCGAGCAGCGGCTGTCGCGCTCGCCGGCGGCACCTGGGCATAGCCAGGGCCGGCAGAGCCCCGTGCAGGGTCCGGGCTGCCCTCAGCCCTCGTGGCCAGCCTGGCGGTGGCCCTGGGGCCTGGGAGAGGTGGCGGGTTCATGGCTGGGAGGGACGTCCCCATGGGTCTGCCCCACGTGCCAGCAGGCTCCTCTGGCACCCGCTCACTGGTGGTCCACAGCACAGCTTCTGGGGTTTATACCCAGAATATACAATTATGACTTCTTTCCCTCCTCCTCTCTCCTTTAAAGCCCAGCAACCTGATTTCCCCTTGCCTTGCTCATATCCACGTAGGTGCAAAACAGAGCACCAGCCTGAAGGCACCGAGAGTGTTGCTGCCTTTGCAGAGAACTGAATAGCAACCTCAGCTGCGAAGGAGAAGGGGACAAGGTACCCAGGGTCCTCATGCCCAGAAATGAGCCTGGTCAGCTGTACCTCAGGCTTTTTGCAGGCCTGCATCTCACTCACAGAGCCCATTTCTTTCTTATTCTTTTTAAAAAAGAACTGAGGTCACCTCAAACAATCCTCCTAATACCGGGGTTGGACAGACCCAGCTTCTTAAAGCTAATTGCAACCCATTTAGAATAAAAAAAAACACTTCAAAACCACCAAATAAAGTCATCCCGTCTCGCAAATGTGGCTGTCGTTGTCCAGTGGACATCGATGTGCGGTGAAGAAAACTCTGTCACATGCCATGGTTTCACAAAAGCATGAGAAAACACTTGCAGCCTTCTCTTAGATAAGAAGTTACAAACAAATCAGAAACAACAAGCGAAAACTCAATTCAAGGTTTACTCCAGGATGGACGTCTTGCTACGATAAATTAAGGTGTTTTTCATTATTAAAAATAAACAAAGCAATGAAAGTGAACCATGTCACCATTCATACGCTTAAAAAACATCTTTAATCTGCTTGGGAAAATCTTTTTTTCCCCCTAACAGGAAAAAATATTAGTTGTCCAGATAACAAGCAAAACAAAATCAACCAAAGGGCATCAAGAGACTTCCTGAAATTGAAAAAACAATGTTTTGTGTAACAAGTTTAAAAAAAAAAAAAAAAAACATACACAGCAAGCAGAATGATTCCTCCAGCTTCTTCAAGTCGTCAGTGGTTTCAGGAACATGAGGAAGAACTATACAAGCAGTTGAATATTTTATTTAACCTTGCAGCATTTTACAGCTGTCCTAAGCCTCTTCCTTTCTCCCTTCCCCCCCCGGAAACCATTTGTCTTTCTAGTGCCTTATTTTTAACAGCTCAGCTCAGCCCCAAAGGGACGTGTAAAAACAACGAAAGAACCTAATCCGGCAACTTTGGGGTTCCCAGTATTGAAATAGCAAGCCTGATGCAAATCGGGATTGAGGCTGGTTTGCAAGAGGGAGCGATACCTCCTCCCCTGGCGCAAGGGAGGGATGGAAGGAAGCAGAGCTGCGATGATGGGCAGCCCAGCCGCTCGCCCGCCCTGCGACTGGGAGATGCGGGCGATGCTGGGCCGTGCTAGCGGGGAGGCTCGGGGACCCCATTCATCCTGCGGTAAATCAGCCCCCGGAGATGCGTGGGGAAGTTTGCACAATGTCTGCTCAAACTCTGCCTGGATCCCCGCCAGGGCTGGGAAACTTTCATTCTCATGAGTTCACAAATTCCACCTACGAGCGCCTGATTAAAACAATACGGGAGGCGGCGTGGCGTTCCCCCCCGCCTCCCTCTCGCAACCACCGCGCTGTGAAACCACAGGAAATCATTAGCCGTGCCTGCTAAGAACTTCTGGATTCCAACAATTATTCACATTTGATATATTCAGAGCTTTTTTTTGTTGTTTAAAGTTATTTATGGTTTCCACAGGTTCGTTTGTGATGCTGATTTATGCAGTTTCTAATGTTTGGCCATGTCAATTAAGCATAGCAACGTAGGGTTCTAAGGCCTCCCGTGTTACAGTTACCCCAGTTTTAGGTAACGTGCTTGCTTGCAATGAGGCAATTAAGTCATGAAATTATATCTGCTCCCTAATAAATAAACAGAGAAGCAGGTCCAACCCTAACATATTTATGAGCCGGTTTCGAATGTGGCCTCTGAGATGCTGGAAGACGCTTTCTGTGAATATTTACAGCAGGAGAAGTCAGTCCATTGAATGTTTGCAAAGAGTAATCCCTAGACAGGAGTAGTACTAGCTAAAGCAAATTGATTTAGAAATGTCAACATATATTCATGGATTATTTCCCCAGCTCAAGCACTTACAGTAAATGTCAATAGATCTAGGAATAGGGTTCAACTTGCTGGTAAGGAAACCTCTAGCCTTGCAGCGAACGCATGTATCACAACGGGAAAGAAATGGCAGCCCTCTGAGCGAAGGAAACCCCCCGAAGAGGGTGATGGGAGAGAAAAGCACAGTCAAATCCACATCTGCATTTTCTGGGGCCATTCCACCAAGGGAAGGTTGGCAATCTGTGATGCTTTCAGCAAATCTGATCTTCCTTGCCAGCACAAGGTCCCTTTGTTCAGCAGGGTGGTTCCCAGCAGCCCAGAGCCGGCTCCGAGGCAGCCACCAGCCGCCGGGTGAAAGGGGCACATTTCCCATCTGGGCAGCACGTGGGCATCTGGGAATGTTCCTAATGCTCACCTGCACCCTTTGGGAAGGTGAGACTCCCACACCTTTCCTCCTTCACTAGACACAGCGCTTGCCCGTGTTCCACCAATGGATCCATCACGCCAGGATGGATAAATCAAGCAATATACGGCATGTCTGTGCTGTACACAGTGCTAACGCTACGCTCCAGGGGCCTCCACGCATGGAAACCAGAGGATTTGCCCCTACCACCTTTTACAAGAAAACTGTCTTCAGGATAAAAAAGCAGCCCACGGTTTGATTTCGAAAGCTGCCTGGCACAGAGCTCCCTCCCAAGGCAGGGCATGGGCAGCCCGGGGCAGCTCTGGGCTGGCTGTGAACCGCTCCATCCCCTCTCTAACCTCTCCCCCCCCAAGCAGCCTGTCCGGGGCAGGGAGCAGCCCAAAACTGGGAACTCGTGTGTGGAAAAGGGCCAGGCAGTCTCTGCTGGCAGCAAGGCAGCAGGCTACGGGAGCGACCTTCCTAACTGTGGAGGCTCAGCCATGTCCCCTCCTCACCGCTGGAAGCCTTTGCCTGAAGGAATAAGTGATTTAAAGGGGCCATTATTAATAACAATCGATAGAATTTCTTCTTTTATTTGATGGCTTCTCTAGACCTGGGACACATACCCTGCCCTTGGGCACCTCTCCCGGAGCACAAAGCTGCCCCCAGCCCACCCACCCACGGCACGGACAGGGCACAGCCACGCTCACGCTGTCCCCGTGGGGAGCGGGCTGGTGGCTGCTCACCACGTAAACCTGAACACCCAGCAGACGCTTCCCTCTTCGTCCACCTGAGTTTTCTTACGGGATAAGAAACGTGCGGGAGGCCACAAACCTCTGTATCGGCCGCAGTCCCTCCCGTGGCACCGCTCCCGGCGTAAGCCAACCTGGTGCCAATGGCGGCTCTTCCCCGGCCCTGTGGCTCGGCCACAGGAAGGCCGATTTTTAATCTGACTGACACCTTGTTTACACCAGCGGACCTGCTTTGATTGCAGCTGGCTTTCTGCTCGCGCCATCCCTAACCCTTCGCTGCCGACGCTGTGGGAAGCGTTGCCCTCCCTCCCCCGGCCACAGCCTCCACCTGCCCACAGGGACAGGCCCCCACAGGGACAGGCCTCCCCCCAGGGACAGGCCCCCCCCCAGGGCCGTCAAGCGCCCGGCCGGCGAGGAGATAACCACCCGCCTCTGCTGCCTCCGTTCACTCGACATTCCCGATCGAGGGCTTCATCCTGCAAAGCCTCCAGGCCCATCTTGCGCCGAAGCGCGCTCACTCGGCCGCACCATATCCTGACAGGATGTCGGCAGTAAACAGTAGGTAAATACTCATGCTTTATCATCGGTTGGTATTTGTTGTTTTTAGAGACTTGGACTAAAATTCCCACTGAAAAATATAACGCGTACGACAAAAGTAGCTTCTATTTTCTGCCCACGGGAGAGCCATGCGAAGAAAGCCATTTCCTTCATCGTTATTCCCCACACAAAAAAATTGATGATGTTTATGTCGGTTTTTTTAAGATCTTTTGCATCCCTCTACTTAATTCTTGGGAAAAGGTTTGATTTATTTACAAACTTATTTCACTGATCAATAAAGAGCTATCCCCCTTCGCCACAAGCGTTTGCCTTTTGCAATGGGCGCCTTCCCCGGCTGGGGTGAAATGAGTCCCCGGCGACCACCACCCACGGGCAGAGCGGGCACCCACCCCTGGCGTGACTATTGCTCACACAATTCAAATTCGGTTTTGGCAAATAATCGTGGGTGGCATTTGGAAGTGAGCTCTCCGCAAAAAGCACATTCCTGCGAAACCGAAGGGGTACAGCAAGCAAAGCCTTACTCTAGCACGACTAAAACGTAAACAGATATTTGCCGGAAATCTTTGGCAGCATTTGCTCAGCAAAGGTTATTGTTAGAAAATATAATTGATATTAATGTTTAGGGTTATCTCATCTGATTGTATCAGCAAAATATGGTATCGCTCGGTAATTACTTTTAACATGATTTTCGCGGGAGAGCAGTCGATGCTGGAGAACAGAGTTGTCTTTTTAAACGCAGCAAAATACCACCTAATTATGAATTAAACTCTAGGCTGAGGCAAGCTAGCAGCCTCCGTATTGAGTTTGAGCAAGCAGCACTTTCCCATTAAACTTTGGATGATTCTCATAATCATTTCTCCATGGAAGTAACACTTTTCTGAAAAAATAACGTTGCTAGCCTGCAGAACATTGAAATGATACAATAGCTGCCTGCTTGGAGCTCACTCGCCACCTGCTTTTCCTTGTTTTGTTTTCTAGCCTCTAATTACTGAGCAGAGTCAATTCCTAATGAGGCAGTTTGATTTCCTGTTTTTCATACTTCTTGAGCTGCTTAAAGAGCCCGTCCAACATAAAAGGAACCCTTTTCTAAACAGATTTTAAATTAATTATAATAACCTTGGTGGTGGTGGTGGTTGTTGTTGCTCTGCGTGTGTGCCTGTGTGTGTGCGCGCATCTGAGTTTTCCATGGCTGTGTTTCTCATTTAATGTTTCCACACGAAACAACCTTTTTTTTTTTTTTTCCCCTCCTGTTTCCCCCCCCAACAATGCAAACTGGAAATTCTTGTCCAGGAAATTGTAGCCACAGAAACACTGTGTCTGAGGCTGAGGAGGAAAAGGCGGTGATGTCATGAATAATTGGGCTGTGAGAAAAGATGGAGCATGAATAAGGAGGGAAACATTCTGACGTCTGTCTTTAAAGCTGGAAGATAAACACTTCTTGTGAATGGTACATGCTGCCTTCCAAAAGGGCTGGTAGGAAGAAGAACGGTATTAAATGACCGCTCAGAAATATATGAATGATGCTAATGAGGTCTCTCAGCCCTCTCTTAGCCCCACCAAATGCATGTAACGCCTCTCAGTTCGTGTCTCGGCGCTTCCCTTGTGGATAGCGGTGGCACTGGAGAGCTGCTGCCGTTCCTGGGATTTACGGAGGTCTTAGTCCTCCTCCCGCCCCTGCTCCCTCCTCACTCTGTCCCTGCCTGCTCCCTAGGACCCTGTAGCGCAGCGAGGGGCTGCTGCGGGCTGGAGCTGCGCAGGCTGCAGGTGTGGGGTGACCACGAGCTCTGACCTTGCTCGAGAGGTCCCACCGGACACTGCTGCTCTCCGGCTGCCACATCTCGCGGACAAGGTGCCTCGGTGCGAGGATGGTACAAAACACTGCCAGGCAGAGCCTCCTGGCACAGCGGTGGCCCCTGCCATCATCCACCTGCATTTCCCCAGCACCCCGACTCCTCTGGCTCCAGTCCCACGGTGGCATTCACTGAGGCCACTCGCAGAAGGCACCTAAGGACTTTGCTATAGTGACGGCTCCCCCATCACCCTGCTCCTTCTGTCCTCCAGCCTGCAGCCTTCCCAGGATGCTTTATGTGGAGCAGAGCCCTCTGCCATGCCTCGGTAACAGGCACCACGGCGTTGAGAAGGTGGCCGATGATGGCTGCATGTCTGCATGACACTCAGAGGGCACCCAGCCCAGCCAGGACCATCGTGCTGGGCCACTCAACAAGCGCACAGGAGAAGGGCACTCCCTGTCCCAGAAGGTTTGGAAGAGAAAGCAATGGGCTTGCACCAGTCAGCCCCTGGACCTGTTACATTTGCGAGCGCTGGAGTTTCACTGTGGAAAGTGCGTATAAAGCTCATTGAAAAAAACCCACAACCTGCTGCTAGAAACAGAGAGAAAGTCAATCCATGCTATAGCTCTAAAAATTCAAGTGAGCCTCGGCCGGGGAGGGCTGCATTCCAACCCCACCCAAATCATAAAGCTGAGAAAACTTCAATGGGCTCTAGCTTCTGGATTATTATTATTATTATGACAGGGTTTTCCTCTCAGGATTCAGACTCTCTCTAAATGGTGGGAAAAAGGGTTTTATACAACCTCCAGTCTCCACATGACAAAGTGACTGCCTATTCCTACAGTCATCTGAACAGAATAGACGGAATAAGCTATTGTCTGTGCTCAGAAGTCAGCGACTGCACCGGCACTTGATTGGTCCAGGATGTAGAGGAACAAAAAGGTCATTGAATAAAAGAAGAACAATACTTTTCATGAAACAAATGAGCTTTTGCTAATTTATAACATGTTTGGTTTGGGTATCATATACATCAAAATGATGTAATTAGTAAATGTCATTTTCTGGAGAGAGAGGGCTCAGCAAACCCTTAATGATGGGAATTTCCTGCCCCGGACTGGAGTCTCTGGACTACCAGGGCATCATAAAGATGCTGTATTTCACTAATAATTACAGTGGGCATGAAGTGGGACCTAGATGTCTGACAAGGGAAAAAGGAAAAAGTTCACCTACTGCAAAGGTTAGTTGCACTGGAGGATTAATGAGAGAAATACAATGGGCTGAAGGCTGATTAAGAACTGCCTTGCACATTCCACACCCAGTGTTTGAAACCTGGAATCTGAATTGGTCCTACCTCCAAATAGCAACATTGCTCAGACTCGTCACCATTCGGCTCTGGCCCTGACCACTCGGCTGATGATCTTTCTGTAACGGGCACATCATAAGTTCAGCTCCCAAAGCACCTCAGTCAGAGAGACATCCAGACCGGGACAGAAGCTTTGCAGTTTGTGCAGCGCTCACATTAAATTGCAAGGGTGATTTTCAACAAGAGACCTCCACACACTTAATGCAAACTTCAAATTCAGAAGTTTTGAGGGCGTTGCTCCCCTGCACGCACACAGACACACACGGTCCCATTCACAACGCAAGACACGCTCACACCGGAGGTTACATTTTCCAGGTCTGAGGGAAAAACTGCTCTCGTGATGCTCTTTGCTCAGAAGGGAGTCAGAAGTACTGGAGACCTCGTGTAGGAGACATTTCTCAGTTCCAGTTGCATTAGGCCATCCCTCAAGACTCCCAATACTAACAAAGCCAGAGCCGCTGCAAGACATGAGGAACCTAGGAACGTACAGAACCTTCTCCTTAAGGAACACGGTAAATGTTTTGCTCTTTCTTTGCAAATTAGACTTGCAACTAAGCTGAGAGTAGACTTGTCCAAACCCACCAGAAAGAGCAGCTGGCTGCAGCAGTGAAAGCCAAAAGGTCTAAACTCCTGACTGCCCTCTTCAAATAAGCATATCAGCTTATTTGCTGGGCGTCTGGGAGACGCCCAAAGAACCTCCTGGCAACTCTTCCTCCAGGTCCTGAAGCCACTCCTGAGCTGAATGTTGTTATAATGACAGAAAAAAATTGTTTCTACTTGCATTATAGAATCATAGAATAGTTTGAGTTGGAAGGGACCTTTAAAGGTCATCTAGTCCAACCCCCCCTGCAACGAGCAGGGAGGTCATCAACTAGATCAGGTTATAAGGGATGAAGAGACATAGCAAATAGCTAGGGGTCTACCAGACTCAAAGAGTCTGCCAAAAAGGCTATGCCCTGACCTAGTTGCTCAAACTTGGAGATGACAGAGATCCGCTGATTTGTTTTCATTTCATATGTTGTTGACCCTTTCCCCCCCAGAAATTTTCCATCAGTTTTTGGACCCAAAGCTCCTGCTGTAGCATGAAGATCCTCAGGATGCCTCAAGAGCAGTGCGGTGCGCTCTATTCCCCAGGGCTCACCAGAGCTCAGCTGCTCTCAAAGTGACGCCGATGGGGCAGGGTGCTAAACCGAGCTGCCACCTAGAAAATATTTTCTCACGTGAAAAATCCAATAGGCAGGTTTATGAACAGAAATCTCCTCTGGCAACGACCACAGCATTCTCTGAGCTGTGTGATAAATATGTTATATTAGTTCATGTTTCCTCCTTCGCAGGAATTACTCAGGCACACGCGAAACAATAACGCGATTTGGAAAAACTTCCTTGATCATTTGTACTGCAACTTTGTTCTTCGCGGCAAATTAAATGTATGTGGGAACTAAACGAAAGGCCCAAAGGGCCAGTGAATACTAATCACAGAGCTTCTTCTGCCAGTAATGGGCATGTTTGAGCTGGAAATGTTTAACTGTTAGGGATTTTCACCTCTCTATTATCAAAGGAAGGACACCTCTAAATGTGACATTCTTCTCCCCAGGAAATACCCTTACATTCTCTGCTCGCTCAGAAAGGAAAACAGTCCACCGCAAATAATTTGCTTCACACCCGCTTCTTTCCTTTACTTTAATTTGCTTTTTCTTTCTGCTGCCAATTTTTCTATCTTTTATGAAGATTAACCCAGCAATCCCCACATTTGTGAGCAGCTCCAACAGAAATCTGCTAAATGAAAATTCTTGAATCAACAAAACCGTATTCTGATGGGCCCTGGCTGAGCCAGCTGCGTTTCTGCAACTGCGAAAAGAAAAGCATGGATTTTTCTCCTTGGAGGTAGGTCTAAAAAGCAGAAAAAGTTACCACGCATCCGTTGATCCACTGTACGTACGTCACTGCTTCTCTGCTCCCAGAAAAGCAATGTCAGTATAACCCTGTTTGTATAGCTGATGTGCAACAGCTCATCTCCCCCAAAAGCTGCACTGTTGGCCTGGGCACGGGCTGAGGGTGCATCAGGCAGCGGCACTCAGCCTTTCTGGCTGGGGGACGCGTATCTGTTCCCAGAGGCTGGAGAAAGCTGTACACTGTGGCTTTTCTCTGGCCACGGGACCATAGAATCATTTAGGTTGGAAAAGACCTTTAAGATCATCAAGACCATGTTACAGGACACACGTTGTGCAATCCTAGGTTATTTTCAGCAAAGTGGCTCCAGGTTAACAATCCTGATCTCAGGCGAGGCAGAAAAGCCCAAGACACCGGAGCACCCGGACCCCGGCAGCCCCCTGGGCAGGGCAGAGCCAGCAGGGTGGCGGTGCTGCAGAGAGCGGGGAGCAGCGAGACACCCAGCTCCTGCTACCCTGCCACGTACAGTCACACAGGCGAGGACCACAGCCGAGTGAGGTACGTATTTCAGTACTACCCTGCCTGCTGGCAGCTCTCATAATAAGGGGAACAAGGATGCAGTCCTTCCCGCACAGCCGGGCAGACACCAGCGTATGACACACCAGGACAGCAGGTAAAGGTGTTGACTCACAAATGATCCACTTTTTTTTGGTAAACTTCTCATTTACCATAAATGAGTGCATACAGCCCACTTTCAGTTCCTCTAAGTCACGCTCCAGTTTAACTCTGCCTTGGGCTCACCAGATGATAAGAACACATCCGTAATCTCAAGGTAATATCAGCTCCCTACAGCTACAGCTGTTATTAAAAGAGCTGTATCACACCCCAAGCGGGATCCAAAGAAATCAGGTTAATGGGCTGAGTGAGAGGGCTTGTAGGTGGGGAGTGAAAGGCAACTTGCTGTAAAAATGAACGGCCTATGGCTGCGTGTGGGTGTAGAGGTGTGTGGGTGGCAATGCACCGAAGAAATGGGCAGCTCTTGTTTATTCCAGTGGTTTCCTTCATTTTTGATGTCTGGATGGACAGAAGCAATAAAGATATAATTCCAGTTAAATATTCATTTACTCTCTGCTTAGAAAATATGCCACTGAGCTAACCAAACAGTTTCTGCTTCTCATCGTATCCGTCCAAGGTCATATATATTGCCAGTAACTACATTGTTCAAGCCTTGTCTTTGGATTTGGTAGAGTGGGTGTTCTCACAGGTCCCTCATCCATCCACTGGTACGTGAGGATGGAGCCACCGCTCCATGTCCTCAAACATTTTGTGGCCCTTTCCTGTCCCTTTCTATGGATGGAGGAACCAGAACCCTGCGCAGAACTCCAGAGATGACAATATTGCAGATCCGAATTGCGGGCAGTTGAGTTTCATCCCCAATCTTCTGACATTCCACCCACCCTCCCTTCACAAAGGGAGGTGTGAAAATGACAGCAAGCACGAGAAAGCTTGGTCTATTGAGAGCTTCACAGCTTCGGTGGGCAGAAGTGACCTCCTCCTGCATAACACGGGGCCATCAGATGTCACCTGGGATTCAAGCCCTGCCTGTGCGCACAGCAAGGGAAGGACTTTTAAAACCATGCAGTATCCAGTGGTGTCCTGAAAGAGCAGCGAGTTTTGGATATGTACATGGCATGGGTGTGGTGAGGGTCTCTGCATGCATTTGGAGTGAGAGATCACCAGGAACAGACAGATACTCAGCGTTAGGTGTTACCAGCAGGTCCACAACCAAACTCCACAGAAATCGTCACATATCTATGAACCACTGACAACTTATTAAAGCAACTCCCCGGTTTGGGGAGAGAGAAAGCATACATTAACGATAGGTCTAATCAAGAAATCTCATCTGAACGCTAGGACGCACACTCCCACATGTCCACACACCCGATTTCCAGGGAAATGGCCACAGCAATGCAGTCATTGCTCCCAGAGTTTTCATACTTTGGTTTGCTCTGATTTGTGAGCTGCTTTCCTGATAAAGAGCCGGCACAAAAGGTCAGCCGTTATCTCATCTCCACAAAAATAGCTTCCGTCGCCAGACTAGCTTTCAGCACTTACTCACAGCCACTGGAAAGCCTGGAAAACTTCTTCCAAACCTCAACCCCCCCACCTCTGATCAATGCAAAACATTGATCCTGATTTGCGTGTTTGAATTAGGTTTGCACCCTGCTTCATGCTGCTGTTCCCTATTGCCCAAATGCCCTACCTCTGCAGAGGTCCCAACAGCAGGCAACGGCAGTCCAGTGCCCCAAACACAGTAAGATCTTACCTAGCTGGAGGAAAGTAATAGGATCTAACAGGGCAAATCCTGACCGGGAACACTGCCCTGAGCTCAGCCAAGGGAAGCGTTCCTATTACTGTGGCACTGCGTTAGGACAGGTTAGAGACAACAACTCCGGAAAGGAAGAGAGTCAGGTACCTTCTGACCATCCCTGCATGACTTTACCAGGTATGGATACAAACTTTGCGCTCCAAATTTCAGGGACTTCTAACACAGCGATGACTTCTATGACTTACTGATCTTTAGGTCAAAGCCATGCAAGTTCACTTGCATCTGTTAGCAACTGAGAGCTCCACATTTCATCCAACCCTGAGGCTTTCTGGAGTACAACCCCCAAGCCTAACCACTGCTGGAAATCAGTAACTCAGCAGTCTCTGGCAAAATCACCAGCAGGGCCTTGCTGGCACAAGTTGTGACTTGTGGCTTCTCTCCAGGCCACCACCCAACATGTTAGTGACCAAAAGTCACTGCCACCTACACGTCCTACCCGACTTGCATACAATGAATTGGATGGTTTCTGCCTGACTGCCAATGGCTATCGATCCACAGGCAAAGCCTACAGGCATCTTCTCTGATGGGTGTAGTACAAACTTTGTAATGCTGCTGGCTACCCCTCCACGTTGGCATGAAGGAACATTAGATGAGCAGCACAGAATAACTTGCACTGCTGCTGCTTGTGCTGCAGCGGATCTATTAGTAAGAGAAAGCATCAGCCTGTAAAGCTGCATGTCCAAGATCTCCCAGCACTGAATTCAAGAATGAGTTTGGGGCATCACAGGAACCTGGTCTGAACTGTGACCCACTGACACAGAATTTGGTGGCCACTTTCACACATTTCCAGGCTAGCTAAGCTCTACACAAAGCACTACAAAAAATATGGCAGTACTGAGTCTGTTGTTAGAGGTGCTTTGGAGTCCACAGCAATACAAGGCTTAGACTCTTCAGCAGATTTCCAAGCAACAAAACTTAGCAATCTGTGTTATTTTAGGAATGAACTGACACCACTTTGGTGTTGATACACCACAAATCTCAACCATACTGTGACCATTGCTCTGTTTTGCTAAGAAAGGTCCTGTTCTTTAAGTATTGTACTTGCACAGCGGCCTTTGTTGGTATTTCCTCATTCAGGCTGCAGTCACTCAGAGTATGGTGGTTTCTGTGAATCTCCTAATCACCCTTGCTGGCTGCCTCTGAATGACTGCACAGTTAGGAGTAATGTGAATGGAAGTCATGGGAATAGCAAATTTAAGATGGAGTTTGATTTCACCAATTTGCCTGTCTGGTAAATAAGAAGAGAAACAAGAGTCAGAGCTAAGAACCTGTTCCAAGAACTGATGCCAACCAATGCACAGCAGAGGCATGCAGGTTTTGGTTGGTTTTTTCCTAAACTGTTGCCTTCAGAAGAGCAGATACACCCATGCCTGGGATATCATCGGTCTGTGTACTAAAGCAGGCTTTTAGACCCAGCCCCCTGCCTTCTGTCCCACCTCCTTCTCCGCACCATACAAAGAAAGTACCTCCATACTTTTTCTCCTTTTCCTCTATCCTTATCTCCTTTTTCAGCTTTTCTTCATTCTTTATGCTGAGATCTTTACAGGCAACATCACCTTACCTTCGCAGTGCTTTTTCTCCCCTTAAACATCCAGCACGTCCCACAATCTCCGACCTCAGCTGCAAACTCCAGGCAAAACTAGACCAGCACCAGACCAAGGAGAAGCTGCTTTCCTGTCACACAGCTCGTCTCTCTCCAGCTCCCCACTCTTATCCTGCTACAGCGCTGGCTAACAACGGGGCTCAGGTCAGTGCAGTATTTTGCATCACGAGGAACACCTGGAGCTGGGTTTAGGAAGAGCTTCCTGGCAGGGCTGCCTTGCCTCAGGTGAGCCTCGTGAGCCTCGTGAGCACCGCAGAAGTACGTTCGCAGGTGGATATATTTCCTATCTTTAACCATTCCCCCACTGCTTGCAGGATGAAGAGAGACTTTGAAACAGCTCCATCAGAGAGGATATTTTGTGGGATTCTATGGCTCCTGTGCCACCCGCCCTAAGTGTACCAGGGAACTGGGGGTCTCCCTCAGGCAAGAAGAGTAGGCAGGAGGGAGCAAGCAGAATTTGCACTAGCAGTCATATCCCTGCCAGACTTGTATCTCCAACACTTTCTGTCATTGCTTCCTTGCTAGAGCTCCACTGGTGGCAGTCACTGCTGGAGAGCTAACGTAAGGGAAGCTGTCCCTGGTGGTTTTTCTGCCCTGTCATCTACACTTGGTCTGAGAAAAAGGACATATCATGGTGTTTAAAAATCAAGGCAATAGGACATAAACTACCCTCCCACTCCAACTCCTGCTACCATGTCTGATGGGAGGAGGAATAGGAAACGACCAGGAAAAAGGCTCATAAAGGCCTTGCCAAAATCTTAAATAAATACTACATCTAGGAATACTTTAAAGCTGGAATTAGTCCTTGCAAATGAATGCTCACTGTTTTCATCAGTTTGAAGGGTTAGCAGAAATTCATCAGCTGTGAATTGTTTCTAAAATGAGACAAGAAGCAGCACTTGTCCGCAGGGGGGCTGCAGCAAGCATGGAATGAAACACAACATGAAAATGTGGCCAAAACTCTTAAATGGGAAAACAAGCAGGCACCAAAATAAGCAGTTGTACAATATATTGTGTTGCCTTCACTGGACAGTTCGTCATGAACAGAATAAAACGTTTCCCAGTACATGAGATAAAGCATCCCAGTTTGGTGATATTCTCCAAAGACTTGCCACTGTGTACGTTTCAAGACTGAAGGCTAAAGCTTCTGCTAGATCCTAGATAATAAACACACTGGACATCTAAATTGTTATATATCTTGGCATTTGACCAGCAAAATGTCCATGTGAAACCCTATGCCAGTAAATCTGCCTTCTGCTTTTAAGCTGATTATTCAAGGGTTAACTATGAGATCCCCTAATGAATTAATAAAACCCAGACATATTTTAAAAGCTTTTGATTCATCACAGTATCTATTTTGGAGCATTCTGAATGTATAAACAATAAGATGGAAATGCTTTGTAACCTACAAAGAGCTTGTTAGTTGTGTTGTATGTCATTTGAAACATTCCTTCCTCTATCTTTGCTGCAACGCTCCAGATTTTGTTAGGAATGGGCCTGAAACAGAATCTTACATTAGACTCTCCTTCCCCCAAAGTTGAAAAGGTGCTCAAAATCCCATCCCCGGTGCACACCCTGATTTTACCAACTAATCCATTCAGCATCATGATTGTGGAACAGATCCCTGGCTTCATCCAGATAGCCAGCTTGCACCCTTTCTGGGTTGTAGCGATGCCTTTTACCCAGGTGTCCTGCTCCAGCATAAGGAAGGTTTCAATGGAAAGAGTCTCAAAATGCAAGCAATCTGCGAGACTGTATTCCTTTATACCTTGTAGCTAGTGCTGCAAGCGTTGTCATAAGGATTGTGCTCTTGCCAGAAGGGGGACACCCCCCACCCTAATCTCATCCAGACATCCCAAGCACTGGCCAGTGGCTGATGCTCAGAGACGCCACCCTTTGCTCCCAGCTCTGCCAGAGGCTGCTGTACATCTGGGCAAACCACATCGTCCCTGCTCTGCTCAGGCACTAAGGAGAGGATTAATTTCACCTCACATTTTTCTAAAAATTAGGGGTCTCACCTGATCTAGTCATGCAGGTTCGTCTGGAGTCAAGGGAGAGAGAAGGGTTTCTGCAGGTGACGATTCATCCTGTCTAGCACAGAGTCCCCTCCCAGGAGGAGCGATACGGTCCCATCTCTCAGTGTTGACTCAAGAGGAAATGCGGATGATTAACGAAGCCTATATACTTATCACATGGCTAACGTAAGGTGAGACAAAGCCCATTCTAAGCTCTGAGAAGAAGGGTTTCCCACTCCGGGTTTGTGTATGTACGTACAGGAAGAACCACACAGAATGGCCCCTCACCCCAGGCTTTTGAACAAAACAGCACCTCAGCCTTACCCCACTGCTTAATCCCTCCATCATGGCAGCTACATCCCCTCCAGGATGGGATGGATGCTGCTGTCTGCCCTCCCGCAAGTGATCTGGGAAGACTTTAGTGGTTGCACCCCTTAAGCAGCCTCTGACGAAGGGCACCCAGTGACAGAAGACTTCTCGATCCCTCCGTGCTGGCTAAGGGTGGCAGCACAGCCCCACGCAACAGCGTTAAAGAACCCGACGGGGAGTCCCCACAGTTGCTCAGCTCAAGAAAGGCTCCTGTGTGGGCTGTGAAGGAACATCTCCATGCCTGTCCATGGGCAGGGAGCGGGAGGAAGGAGTCGGTACCCGTGCCCTCAGTGTACCATTGTTTTGCATCATTTAACACTCACAGATGAAGCGTTTATTGCTCATCCATTTGGGGCTCACTATGTGGTCAAGGACCAGCTTTCTTCAGTCTGCTAAATTACCTGATGAAACTTTCGATTTAAAGAACACAGCCGGGAGCCCGGGCAAGCATAACTCTTACCAGCCAGCTAGATCCGCTGTCACATATGACTGACAAGATATTTATGCTGATGGGTCAACAGACAGACAGACAGATTCATTAATTTTCTTCTCCCTTGTCCCATTATCTAAGCCCCTGTGCCATCCACAGCCACTGGAGTGAATGTTCATTTCTATTCCATTGTCATACTAACTACTGCTCTAGTTTAAGTATTCTTTTGAACCCCAAGAACAATGTGCGCAAGGCGCAAATCCATCCCGCTCCTCCATGGCTAAGTAGGGCCATTAGACAGGAGAAACAATAGAAACGCAGCGGGTGCTCTGTGTTTGCTCCCTGCATGGCCGCACACAAAGACAAAAAGCGAGGAGGGCTGGATGGGCCAGGGATGGGTATTGGATACCCTGATGCACTCATTTTCCCAGCATCCCCAGATCACAAAGGAAAAGAGGTTTTGCCTGGGCCTGCAGAGGCTACATCAGTCACTGGGCACAGGACCTCATTGTCTGGTTTGTTTTGTTTCCCTGAACAATATGTCACATATTTACTTTCCTCTTGGAGGGCTGATGCTAGCATAAAATCATCACTACGTTATGTCAAAATGTCAGTATGCCACATCGCCACATCTCCACATGAGGCTGCCTCATGGGCCCCCACTAGGATTTCTGTATCCAATCATTTCCCATAAGCAGTGTTTGCAGGATGTGAGATCTTCTTAAAATAGGACAAACCCAGAAATCCTGGAGCCGGTGGCAGCCCTCGCTCTTGTCTCTGTCTTGAGTGACTCCATCTGGACAATCTAGGATTGCTTTTGATGGGCTGTGGAAGCAGCTGCTCCTGGTTAAAATCTTTTTTACTAGAAATAAATATAAACGCTACGGATAAAAAGTCAGGATGGTCTTTCTCTCTCTTCATTCATTAGCAAGTTTTACCTCCAGTGAAGGGATTTTAAAATGGATTTTCTTACTTAAGTGGCCAGCTGTATTTTAAATACCTTTAACTTTTACCAGCGTACAGCTCTGAGAAGTTACAACTGCCGTGCTGCAGCTTATCCTGGTGCACAAGCAGGTGCAACTCCACTGAGTCCCACAGACCTTCTCCTGCCAGCACTGGCCTCCACATCTCTCCAGAAATTCAGCCTTGGGCATTCGACACCTTCTGCTCAACGCCGGGCTACCAGGAGAGTGAGGAAAGCAGAAGAGCTCGGAAGAACCCGGTGCGGCCACCACGCCAGCACACTCCCTGCTACCAGGGACCAGCCTGGAGGAGGTAGATACCGCCGGGGTGACGCTGTGTCATTGACCTCTGCTGGGTGCAGGGTTGGATGCCATGAACCTCCAGCCGCTCCAGAAGTGCTTCCCACCGCCCTTCTCCGCTCCCTTCTCGGTCCTGCCCCGCTGGGACAGCCTGCGCGGTGGCTGCGCCGAGGCCGTATGCGTCTGACTTCGGGATTTGCTCTGCCAAATCTCACATGCCAGAGGTCTGAGGCTTCTTCTTCCGACTGTCTGAAGCGAGCGCCACAATGCTGGGCCCCTACCAAACATCCCGTGGGCTCCGTACGGGGGCCGGGAGAGGAGGGACCAGTCACACAGGCGGAGCGTGGATCCACGCCACTCCCTGGGGGAAAGGTTAAAACTGCCTTTTGCTGTTTTTCTGTGACAGATCTCTTTACTCAGTGCCATATAATATAGCCCCAAACACATTCTAAGTAGCCAAGGGCTGCCTGGCCATCTGTTTGAAGACACAGACCTTCTGAGGCAGGAGTTCCCAAAGCCTGGCCCATGGGACATTTACTATGGAGCCTGCAAAGGGAATTTTTCCCCTTTAAGAAGCCACCCTGTACTTGTTTTGTTATGCTGCTTCAGGCCATCCATGAACGTTGACCCATACATGACTTGTGTATGAACAAAAACGTGGGAACCTCTGCTCCAAGTGAGGCATCTCCATCCTCTCCAACTCTCCCCTGCCAGTCTCACCCACAGCTCTGAGGTTCAAAAAAAGAGAAAGATTTGGTCATCTCCCAGGTACCTATTCTCAGTTCCAGCCATAGCTTCCAGGGGTGCTTTTTATGAGAAATCCTAATTTCATCCAGCTATCTCAGGTAAAAGTGCCAAATGACTGCATGACTTTCTTGCTGACTTTCGAAGGAAATTAGGCTTTTACAGCCAGGTGCATTTGCAAATGGTATCCATGGCCTGCACTGAATTAATTAAGGAAGAAACAGACCCACATAGCTGAAATATGTACATATCTATAACTTTTTTTTTTATTACATGTTTCATTTTATGTATTTATTCAGATTTAAAGCAATGAAGGTGCCTTTCAAAGGCACCTTTCAAAGGCTCTAGGTACCCCCGGTACAATAAATTATACAACAAACGCATTCAAACAAAACCCCAGCGGTACCGAAATCGCCTCCTCCGGAGGAACTTGGCCAGCCCGGCGCTGCTCCCTTCCTCCACGAGGAAACGGCCCCGTAACTTCCCCACGCTGTGTTACTCACTCCGCTTTCTCATATCCCCAGTGATGCTGTTTTCCCTCCCCTGAGACCTGCGGAGCGACGTCTGGAGAGATCCACCTTTCTGGAGAGATCCGCCTTTCTGGAGAGATCCACCTTTCTCCCTCAGCTCAGCTTAGCGTGGAGTTGTGGGGTAGCCAGAGGGAAACCCGAGGTTCGCCCCGGCGTAGGACAAAGTAGCACCAGGGCGAGCACCCACCTCCCTTTGCTCTTGCTGCCAGGGACCGCAGCATTGCTGCAGCTCAGAGACCGGGGGGGCCCGGCCCTGATGCCCAGCAAGGTGGCCCCTCAAGGAGGGCTGACCCCCCTGAAGCAAGCAGAAGGATGGGGCCCCTCATCCCACGAGGTCCCTATGAGGGAGGCTCAAGGCAGCCTCGCCCCATGCCCATGGGGTGATAAATGATGCAGGCAGTGTCTTTGTGTCCTTAAAACACAAAATCCCTTAAAACATGCAAAGTATTTGTTAGTGAGTAAAATAAAAGGGAACCAAAAAATGTCACAAGCTGCCCTGATGCTTGTGACCCGCAGGGCTCCCAGTGCCACGTGTACACCTGCCAGTGGGCTGTGGGGCAGCCGGGATGTCACTCCCCAGGCGTTCAGAAACCGCAGTGGTAAAGAAGGTGGTGAGATCAGCGGGGTTAGTGTTAAAACTATTTTTTTTTAACGCAGTTTTTAATGTTTTCTTTACTTTTCGGCTCTGCTCCGTACCCCGGCAGAGGGTTTCTGTCGAGGCGAAGCCCCGGGCTGGGTGGCTGTGTTGGTGGGGTAGAGGTTTGGAGCTGCTGTGGCATCTGGCATGAAAAAAATGTCCCGGGAAGCTGTTACATTAAATGGCCAAATCGATTTATTGAATGGCAGGTGTTAGCTACAAACAGATGGAGAACATAAAGGCATAAGCAGGCATTTGTATGGAAAAGAAGCCATCGATTTGTAGCCAGAGACTCAATAGTGATCGTTATAGCCTTTAATAGAAATGTTCTTATTATTATGGGCTGGGTGCGGGAGCGACAAAGGGTGGACGGGGCGGTGGGGAGCGCAGCCGCGGGGCGCGGTACCGCCACGCAAGTGCCACGCACCCGCGCCGCGCCGGGGGAACCCCGGCGCGGCGCGGGTGCGTGGCACTTGCGTGGCGGTGCCGCGCCGCTCCAGTTGTCACGCAGCGTGGCCGGGGCAGATGAGGCACGCGCCGGCCTCATTACAATGAGAATGGGCAGGCTGGAGGAGCCATGTGGCAGCAACAGTTTGCAAATCCTCCCCCCCCCCCCCATCCCTCTCCCCCCCCCCCCGCTCCTTCCTTCTGTGCAAATCGGGAAACATTTCCAAACATTTGTACCCCAAATCGACCACATTAACACCCCTCGGAGCGGGAGCTCCCTGGAGGGATGCTCCGCGCTACGGACATTTAGGCAGAAACAAAACAAGCAAGGGGGATTTTTTTTTTTTTCCTTTTCTTTTCTCTTTTTTTTTTTTTTTCTTCTCTTAGAGGTTCTCGGTATGTGTCAGCGCCGAATCGATGCGCAACTTTCTAGCTAAGGGGTTTAAAAGCCATCGGGGAATCCGGCTCACAAAGTGAGGCTGTGCACAGGGAAGGGCTGGCGAGCACTGAATAAATGGGCGAGTCGCTAACTAAGGGATCAAAAAGGCGACCAGCGGAGCCAGCCCCAAATCGCAGAGCCAGAAAGCAGAAAAGCTACCGAGAAAGGCGCGCAAGGTGCACAATAAAATACCCCACTCGTGCAGGCGCTGGGGATGCTGTACCGAGCCGTCAAAATCGTTACGACAAATTCGATCAAGCGCGGAGCAGCCCGCGGGGCTCTGGGTTTGCCAGCAGCCGCTTTGCGAGGGATTTCTCGGCGCCCCGCGGTCCACGGTCCCGGGGGGGGGGTGGGGAAGGGAGGGACGGCTCCCGGGGGAAGGCGGCTGCAGGGCACGAAGGTGCTGGTGCGCTGCTCCCCGCCTTCTGCGGCCCCCCGATCCGCTCCGAAACGAGTGCGGAGAAGGGGGAGGCGGGTGGGCAGCGGCTGGCGCTGGGGGCGTGAGGGGGGTGAGCCGCGGTGCCCCCGCGGGGGCCCGGGCATCCGCACCGCTCCCCGGGGAAGGACTGGGGCCGTGGGCTCTTCCCCCCAGGTTAAGGGGAAGGGGAAGATGCGGGATGCCCCCAACCAAGCTTGACCCGGTCCGGGGAGCCAGGACAGCTTGGCTGTAGCTTCGTGCTGCCTTAGGGGACAGGCTGGGACACCGGGGAGGCACGGGCAGCATCCAGTTCGGGCGTGTCCCCTTCCACGGGTACCACCCGGGTGGCACCACGGCGTGGTCGGAGCACCAGGCAGGTCCTGCCCCGGCCGCAGGCACAGATGCTCGGTATCTGCGGGACCTTGAAAGCAGCCCAGCAGAAGCCATGCAGAAAGCCCCCGCTGGCTGCGACATTACCGGGAGCCCCCCACGCACAGATCCACCCCCGCGGGAGCTTCTCCCGTGGGTCGGGCGGGCAGGTTAGGAAATACGGAGCTATCCGAGAGAGAGAAAAGCGGGGCTGATGGCGGGAGGCGCGATGCAGATGCTCCCGGCTGGGTTAGTGCGGGCAATACCCAGCCCTTCGCAGACCCCCCCTTCCCGGGGTCTGCAGCCTGAGAGCAGCAGGACACGGGTGGCAGAAAGGATCTGGGGGGGGGCTCGGGCACACCCCGGGGGGGGGAGCGCTGGACGTTCCCGCCGGGAACGGAGGAGGGCAGCCTGGCACGAGGTTCGGGGGGGAGGGAAGGCTTGGGCAGGCTGGCAACTTTCACCCGCCCGGAATTAATTAACGTTGTCTCGTTAGCGAGATGCGTTTGGCCTGGCCACGCGTACGCTGAGCCGGGCCAGCCTGGAGATAAACCGGCAGCAAATGGGGCGCGAAAGAGGGGGGAGAAGCGCCCTGACCTAGCGTAAGCGAGCTGGAGAGATGGGGAGCAGAGGTAGAAAGGATGGGGAGGCGGCCATCACCGGGCACGCCCGGCCGCTGCCCAGCGTCCCGGGCGGGGGTCTGCGGGCACCCCGCTGCCGCCCCTCGGCAAAGCCGGGGGCTCCCCCCGCCCCGAGAACGTGCGCCCCTCGAAATGAGCCGAGGCTCTTGAGGGAGGTCGCTGCGCTGCTGCCCTCCAAAGTGACCCGGGACGGGGCGCTGGGCAGAGGAAAGAGTTTGCAGGAGTTGCGCTTCTGATCTGCTCTCGGTCGACTTTCAGGCTCAGCTGTTTGATGCTATTAACGCAACTTTTTTTTATCTGAACTCCGTGTGCGTGTGTGTCAACATGCAGCAGGTGGTTTATTATATTCCCCTGTTATTATTTTATTACGGGCGCTTTTTATAGCTGCAATCAAAATAATGCCCTGGAGTTTTGAGGAGGGTTTTACGTCTGTTTTGCACCACTCACTCGAGCTTCTGAAAATATTTGGTTTTGGGGGGAACGACACGTGGGGAGCTGGAGCGACTTCTGCTCCTGCCGGGAACCAGCGAAACTAGGTGCAAAGTCTGACTCGAAAAACAGCGGCCACCCAAGGGCGGCTGAGCGGGCTGGGGAGCGCTTGGGGGGCTTGCACCCCGCTTGCCAGGTTTTGGGGAAGGCGGAGGCGGGAGCGCTTCCCCAGCCGCCAAGGTGCACGCCGCCAGGATGGCAGAGAGGTTTGGCGGAGCTGTGAAAAGCAGAGATCAGCTTGTCTTGCTTTAACCTACATTAGCTCCGGGTCCATATGGTAGATGCTGCCTGTGGATCCTCAGCACCAAAGCGAGACCCTATTCTTGCACGCCGCCCTGCTTGTGCCAGATGGTGCCTGGACCAAGTGGCCATGCGTGGGGTGGCTCTGGTTAGCCTAATAAACGTCCAATACAAGTCAAAAATCAAAACACACACATACTAACATCTGCTAGAGCCTGCAGTACCCAGCTAGCCTTTCAATACTGAATTAAAGAGCCCCACAGCCCTTCTGTTCCCCTAGGTTAGACACTCATTACCATTTATCAAGCACTGATGTTATCTGGCCTCTCATTTTATTTAGTACCGAAGCTATTAGCATCAGATTTGATTTTGACAGTTGACGCTGCTGCTGGTAAAGCCGGGATCTGGCCGGGCGGATCGCTGCAAAATTCCGAGTTCATCAGCGGCGACACATTCCTCCTTCCCACTTGTTTACGAGGCCGAGACAAAAGAGCTCCTCGCCTGTGCCTCTGCCTTGCGGTTTATCTCCATCACGGACACGGCTCCCGGCCGTGCCCGCCGAGGCCACGCACACGCACCCCGCAGGCGACAGCCGGGCCACTCCGGACGGAGCCAGGCCACGGGGGCCCGGCCCCGGGTGCAGTCCCCCGACATCGCCAGCCCTTGTGCCCCCCCGACTCCGGCTCTCCCCGGCGCAGGGGGGGTCCAGGGGAAGTTTTAATACCCCTTTGGCGGCGACCCCGATTCCTGGCCTGGCCCCCTCCCCAAACCCGCCCACACCCACGCACGTTGGTGCGATGGCACCGTTCACGGCGGCGGCCGGTGGCGGCTGTGTCCGTGGCTTTCCCCCGTGGAAAGCTCAGCTATTTCTCCGCGGACGCCGTGCCGTGCCCTCCCGGCCCGAGCCCGGGCGTTTGGCCGCACACGGGCCCTGCCCGCACCCCGGGCCAAAGCTGGGCTCCGGGAAAAGCGGCCGCCTCGTTGGAAATATATGGGGAAGAGGACGGCCGGGGAAGTTTAGGGGGGCGCGCCCTCCCCCATGCTGCCTCGCCTCCAAACAACCCGGATCCCCCGGCTTTCCTTCTTTATTTCCCCCCAAAATAGCCTGGACTGGGGGAGAAAAGACCCTTTGGGAGAGCACAGAAGCTCAAGGGCGACTTGCAGCGCGCTGCGCTGCTCCCCAGGTGATCCACGCCGGGTGGGTCCGCAGCCTTGCGAGCCGGGCGCTGGCATAAAGGTGGCAAGACCTCATTATCATACAGCTGAGGGTTTATCTCTCCCTCCCCCCCCCCCCCTCCGGCCTCCCATCCATTTAACAAGCTGAAATAAAAAGCCACATGAAAGGCCTTCTCTGTGCTTGGCTTTAATGAGGGACACGCGACCCAACAATAAGCGCACGCTGCAATCAGGCCAAGGGCTTTACTGGCACACGCCAGACCGCAGCCCGGCTGCAGCCCGGCACCGGCCACTGCCAAGCAGCTTGTCACGGCCCACGGCCCCCCGCGGCCCCCGCTCCCGCCTGCCTGCAACCACCCGAGTCTTCCCCTCGTCCGTGTTTTTGGGGGGCCGGGGCAGCAGCAGGGTAGCCGGGCTCCGTCCCCGCCAGCCTCGGCCACCTCGATTCAGCGCTCGTTTGCTACCCGTTTCGGAAGGGCGACCGAGCGCCCGCCGTGCCCCTCTCCCTGCCATCACCCGCCCCGCTCGCCCCCGTTCCCGGGTGGGTTTCGGCGCGTCGCCGTTAGCCGGGTCAGGAGGGAGGCCGGGGACGGCAGCCGGTGCGCCGGGCCGGCGGCACGGGCACCCCCCGCAGCCAGCTGCTGCTCCCCGGAGGCGGCGGCGGGGCCGTCCCGGGTGCCCGCCTGGCGAGCAAGCGCCGTTTTACTTTTACTTTCCCCCCGGGGCCAGCCCTCCCCAGGCCCGGCAGCTCCTGCCCGCCGGCCCGGCCGCGGCTGCAAGGGCGCAGCGCCGCGCTGCCCCGTCCCGCCGCCCCGGGGAGCGGCCGGGGGGGCTCGTAGCGATGGGGGGGGGGGGGAGGGGAGGACGGGACACGAAGCAAACAAACAAACACACTAACAAGCGTGTTTTTTAAACATTTCATCCCCTATTGTTCGGCCGCTCTGGAAAGCTGCGCTGTGGAGAGGCGTCTGATTTTCGAGGGAACTCTCCCAGTGCGAGAGCCGTAAATATCTCAACAGATGCTGGGCTCGTCCGTAATCAGCTCGGCTCCGCGGCGGCCAGCGCGGCGGCGGCGGCAGCAGCAGGGTATTAATTCTGGATACGAGGGCTCTCCGCAACATTTGGTTCTTTTTTCCAGAAAGGAAAGATGGAAAAGGGGAGGGATCGCCCGTGAGTCTGACTGACAGTTTACATAATGAGCTTGCGAGGATGCGAGGCAACTATATAAACAGCTCGAAGGGAAGCAAGTTTTCCATTTACTGAGCGCCGTGAGCACCGGTGAAAGGAGGAGCGGTTCCACACTAAGCACTCCCCTCCGCGACTCTCAGCAAACCCACCCGGCTTTGGAGTTTATAAAGGCGACGACAGCGATCAGAGGTCGGCGGTTGGCTGCAGGATTAATTCCCGGAAGGGGACGGATCGACACCTGGATTTTACCTTCCGATTTCTGCTGGTGCTCGGGGAATATTTGGAAGAGCAGGTTGCTCCAGGAGAATCGCCGTTGACGCCTCTCTTTTTCTCCCTCGACCGAGAAGCGCTTGCTTGGACCATTTGAGGAATACAGGACGAAAACTAAACCCACTAAGAACTGGAAGCTTGAATAACACAAGGATGACAGCCTTGCGCATCTTTGGCTTGACGTTTCTGTTAATGATTTTGCAGCAGGTAATCGCACATCGCAAAAAAAAAAAAAAAAAAAAAAGGGTTCGCGAAATGTAAAGTGGGTGATGGAAGCAAGTTTGCGTGGCAAAGCCGGGGTAAGGTCTGATTTGGCTATTTTGTGTGTCTCCCCTTTGTGCAGAGGGTGTCCGGCTCTGGCGTCTTCCAGCTGGAGCTGCACGAATTCGTGAATAGCCACGGGTCTCTGGCCAGCGGGAAGCCCTGCTCCCCCCACTGCAGGACCTTCTTTCGCGTTTGTTTGAAGCATTTTCAGGCAGTGGTCTCCCCGGGCTCCTGCACTTTCGGCAGCATCATCACCCCGGTTCTGGGAATAAACTCCTTCAGCATCAAGGATACAGAGAGATTTGACAGCCCCATTAAGTTGCCCTTTAACTTCACGTGGCCGGTGAGATTCCGCTTTAAACCCGATTGCGATGGTGGGGCAGGAGGGCGGCGAGGGAAGGCTGATCGCAGCGCGCTGTTAGTCTGTAATGTAAACAAACTACTTTCGCCTTTAGACTTATTTCCAGAACTTCCTCCAAAAGAAAAAAAAAAAAAAAGGCAAAAAAAAGCGATGAAAAAGCGCATCCAGCCCAGCAGCACTCGGGATAACGAATGTTATGAAGAGAAATAAAAGCCGGGGGGGGGGGGGGGGGGGGCAGGGGGGGGACGGACGGACACACGACCCGCGGTCTGTAGGAGGGAGAGAGGGAAGCGCGTAGCCGCGGGGAGAGCGCCGGGGCGGGTGCCGGGCGGCCGGGCCGGGCCGGGCCGGGCCGCGGAGGGGCGCGGAGGGGCGCGGAGGGGCGCGGGGCTGACGCTGGTTTCTCCGCTCCGCAGGGGACCTTCTCGCTCATCATCCAGGCCTGGCACGCGCCCGCCAACTACCTGCCGGAAGGTGACTACGGCCGCGCGCCGCCGGCAGGGGGCGCCCGCGCGGCGGGAGCGCCCCTCGCGCGCCCTCTCCCTCCCCCTCCCCCCCCCCCCCCCCCATCCCGAAGCGGTTTAACGGCCGCCCCCGGCTCAGCTGTTTATACGATAAGTGCAGGGCCGGCTTCATCCCGGCACCGGGAGCCGGTCCCCAACGATATCCATCAGGGGCCCGCTTTGATTCTGCCCCGGCCTAATCTCCAACACAATTGCGTTTCCTCCGGTTTATTTTTGGCGTGGGAAAGCGAGGCGGGCTGCGGTGAGAAAGCCGGGAGGCTGCCAGCGAGCCCCGGCCGCCTTTTCCTGTATTTTACACCTTGCTCGAATTCCGCCCTTTGGAAAGGAATAATGGCTTTGGGGATGTTTTTCTGAGCGGAGAGGAAAAGGATATTTCACGGCAGCCCTCGCTTTCAAAGGCCCCCTCAGCTCAGCCCCCCTCGGCCGGGGTTAGCGCTCCCACCCTGCACACCCACACACGCGGGGCATACCCTTACATACCCATATATATACATACACGTATGTGTATGTATACGCGAGCGGGGGGACCCCACTCCGGCGGGGCAGGGGGTGCCTTACCACTCGGGGCGGGTGTCATGGCAGGGGGACGTTGCGGGTGGTGTCCGCCGGCCGCTGACGCGGGGGCCGCTCTCCCGCAGGCTCCCGGCCTCCCTCGGAGGACTGGCTCATCAGCCAGATGTCGATCCAGCGGTCGCTGTCGGTGGGCGAGGACTGGTCGCAGGACGTGCAGAGCGGCCCGCTGACCCAGCTGCGTTACTCCTACCGGGTGGTCTGCAGCGAGAACTACTACGGCGAGAGCTGTTCCCGCCTCTGCAAGCGCCGCGACGACCGCTTCGGACACTACGTCTGCGAGGCGGACGGCAGCCTGGCCTGCTTGCCCGGCTGGACCGGCGAGTACTGCACCGAGCGTAAGTGTCCCGCTGGCAACAGGGCCGCCTGCGCCGCCCGCCTCACCCCGGGCAGAAGCGGGGCCTCCCCGGGCATCGGGCAGGTGTGTAAGGCTCAGGGAGGCCTCAGCGCATGAAGGAGCATCACCCGCTTTGGCTTCCCTAGGCCCTCGTCTGCGCTAACGGGGCCCTGGCGTGGGAGAGGGATGACGCTCAAGAGGCCTTCGAGAAAACGCAACCCCCCAAACGTCAGGGAGCTTATTTGCTGAAGGGGCCTGTGACCCAAAAGCGCGTCCCCTTGTCCGGTTCCGCCAGCTGGCCTGACCCTGGTTGTAGCTGTCTTTGCGGTCAGTCCTTAAAATAGGGTGGCTGCGAGAACACTGTAACAGAGCATTGTGCACGGTTACCCGGTCGGCGCTTGGGGCCGTGTTTTCATGCTGACCTTTCCACTCCCCACCTGGAGAGAGAAAGCTCCACGCTGAGGACTTTGGCCCCTTTGGCTGCAACTACCGGTGCTGTGCTTCGCCTCTGCGAGTGTTAGCAGCAAAGAAAGGGCTAGCAGAGAGGGGATCTTGGCTGATACCCCTGAATCGGTGACATCTATTCCAAGTTAAAATGCTAGCAGCTTGCCCACACAAATGCTTCCACTGTTCCTTTTGCCACAGGAGATGAGACAGGTGCTGCGGTGTAGTAGTGGGAATCTTTACTTGGGGTCCCGTTGGGTTTTCTCAGTCTTTCTTTAGGCCAAGCCAAAGCCGCCTCCTCTTGCTCCTTTTCTAGCAAGAGTTGCAAGAGTTCATGTTTGTTGCATAAACAGAAAAACTAAAGGACAACTTGTCAAATGTTGGCTCTCCTTGTTCACTTCTTCCTGCTCCAGAACTCCCCGTACTGAGAATTTTTAAAACAAAGTTTTGAAAGTGCAAAACTGGTTTTCAAAGTTTTTTTTTTTTTTAAAGCTGGCGTTTCCCCTTTTAAAAGTGTATTCTGTAGTGCCATGTGTATTTATCTAAACATTTCTGCTTTTTTATGTTCTCTTTACAGCCATCTGTCTGTCTGGATGTACTGAACAGAATGGATATTGCAACAAGCCTGGAGAGTGCATGTGAGTAGATGGCAACTGCAACCTGAACTTCAGTTAAAATGTCACCTTGTAATAGAAACGTAAACTCTTTTCCGAGTCATTAATGTTTTAATTTGACTTTTCTTTTAGCTGTCGTCCCGGTTGGCAAGGCCGCTACTGTGATGAATGCATTCCCCATATAGGCTGCCGCCACGGGACTTGTAAAACACAATGGCAGTGCATATGTGATGAAGGATGGGGTGGCCTCTTCTGTGATCAAGGTTAGTTCTGAAGGTTGTGCTTACGGCTCTAGATTGGGTATTCCTCGGTACCAACCTAACGAACCTGACCCATTGGATGTAGAATTAAATTTCCGCAAGGTACATGTTCATAGGCATCAGTTTGTACCACCACTGTCTTAGATACCAATTCTTGTATTTGTAGTAATTTTGTTTGAAAACAAGCAAACCTTTTTGGTAGCTGCAGTTTTTCTCTTGCAAAAAAAGTTTTTCCTCTTGGAAAAAAAAAAAACACAATCTGGATGAGTGTTGAAAGGCAAGTTTTCTGCCTGCTCAAGCTAAGTGTAACTTATTCCCTATACAACTATAACAATTTACTAAACAGTTTCCAGCAGCAGTAAACACCATCATTTGGGCCTTCCTTATTTTGCATACAAGGAAGTTAACTCATGTGATAAGTCTGGAGCATGAGAGAAAAATCATGTAAGCAAGAATGAAAAGTACAGGTTCCATTTTAAGGTACACCAGACCACTTCCACCTATTCAACCCATTGAATCACTGAACCGTAGCCAGCTGAGCAGTCATGTCCTCAAGGCCATATATGCACTGCTGGCACTGAGATCATTAAGTGCTCAAAGCAAACTAAGTGTTTTCAAGACAGTTAGAGGACTAAGATGGCGAAGTCTGAATTAAGCAGAAAAAGTAAAGTTGCAGATTTTTTTCTGCTTGTAGTTATCTATTAACGAGTTGTATTCCAATTACTCTATGGTATTTATAGAGATGATAAAGATTTTCTACTTATGTCCTATGAACTTGTGTGCTTAACCTCTGTCTCAAATTTAAAGCAAAAAAAAAAAAAAAAGGAAGCTTGGCAGAGCATTTAGACAGTTTAAACTACTAACATTCATAACAAGAGAGTACAGTAAATAAACAATAAAAGATTTCTAGCGTTTGTTTAAATCTCCAAGCCAAAACATCTTTATTTCCTCCCTGCCTCCCCAGAATGTGCCTCAGAGCAGAACTTTTAAAGATGGGGCTCACTGTTTTAGTGTGTGACATGTTGTGCACAAAGCACAACATGTGTCTATAGTGCCGTGGCGCGTCTTTCGGAGAACACACGCTTACGAAGTATGGTTTCCAACTTGGCATCTAAATCCCATTGCAGCTAACGGGTTTATGCACACAAAAAAGGGAGAGTGTACCACAGCACTAAGAAAGCTAAATTTTTGCCAGGTGTCTCAAAATTCAGAGCTCTTGTATTACAGCGATGGACGCAGAGAAATATTGAAAATCGATGATAATCTGAAACATCTGATTATTACTGATAATAACCTGGATAATCATCTCCAGAATTCCTATTGATAGGAATGAAATGAAAATGAAATACTTCATTGAAAATTCTGCCTTTTTTGTTGACTAAAGTGTTTTTGTGTGAAAGCCTTTTCCCAGCCGTCAAAGACGTTTTCTCTAATTCCTGCTACTTTGCAGATCTGAACTACTGCACTCACCACAGACCATGCAAAAACGGAGCAACCTGCATGAACACCGGCCAGGGCAGCTATACGTGTTCATGCAAACCTGGCTTTACCGGTGTTGACTGCGAACATGAGATCAGCGAGTGCGACAGCAATCCCTGTAGGAATGGCGGCAGTTGCACGGTAAGGGCATTTGAAATGTAAAGTCTTTGTGTGCAGCAAGCCCCAGTGTACCTTTTCAGAAAAGGTTCTGTAACAACCTAATGGGAATTCGATAGTACACAGGTTCATTACTGACGCTCACAACTGTCACACTGAACCCTTCCCCAGAGGTGTCAGGGGAGGAAGTCTGTTACAGGAGGAGATGTATCGTCTAGATTAGAACTAATCAACTGATCCTTAGGTTTCTGTGGCAGCCATTATGAGAGCTTGGCAAGATCCAAGGTTGGTGAGGGAGCAGATGTGTAAAAAATAAGCTTCTCAAACCAAGGTTCATACTGAAACGCGCTAAGTCTGTATTTTAATAGCAAATAAAAGAAAACTTCTGCTTTCTGCTATGGGAGTATAGTGTCGGACAATATGAGGGCAATCAGCTGAAACACTTTCTGTGAAACAGGGTTCTGCATTTTTGGTTTCCTGCAGTCTAGTGTTTCAGTGTGTTTTCGGACCCAGCCAATGATTGATTCTACCTGTTGATAAAGACTGATCGATTATAGATATCAAATGTAATCTGATGCATGTTTAGATTAAAGCTAACAGCGCAAGACCTTAGCTCCCTTTTCCCAAGGCCTTGGACGTACAGTATTTGGAAAGAAGAAACAGTTTTGTTGTGATCTAAGTGGTGGGACTTATCCATGGCAAAGCAACGTAAGCCCTTGTAAAGAAAAAAAAGGGCTCTCATGCCGAGGATAAATGGCCTGATCACAGCTCTGTAGGTCAACACATGCCATTCTGCTCTGGGAGGACCTCGGGGATCCCATTAGACAGTAGTGGTGTTAGTAACGTCGTCTAGGTGCCTGTAGGCTGCCTACAACTGCATCTGCTCTGCTTGTGTAGCTGCATGATTACTCCTACACACCGAGTACGGCCGATTCACAGCTCTGGCCCTCACGGTCCAGCCTGCAGTTATTTACTCTCCAAATGTCGCTTTTGCCACATCAGAGTGTGGATGAGAGGGACTGAACAGCGCTCGCTGCCGACCAAAAATAAGGGTGCAAGCAGCTATCATTTAGTGCCATCAAATAACAGCGGCCTAACGTTGTGTTTTGCAGGATATGGAGAACGGTTACCACTGCCTGTGCCCCCCTGGCTACTACGGCACTCACTGCGAGCACAGCGCTTTGACGTGTATAGATTCTCCGTGCTTTAACGGCGGCACGTGCTTGGAAAAAGAACAAGGGGCCAGCTACACTTGCGTTTGCCCTTTCGGCTTCACAGGGTCAAACTGTGAAAAAAAAGTAGACAGGTGCACAAGTAACCCGTGTGCAAATGGTGAGTCTTTCTATCAAAAAATCTCGTGTCTCTGACTCATTTGTGCTTTTCAGTGCAGAAGTGATAGAAATCCAATCTGACCTCTACTCTTCCTCTAATACATTAGTCCCTCTCCCCCACTGTATTCCACATCTACCCTAATTTTAGTCTCTTGCTGGGGGGGGGGGCTGTCACTGGTATTTTCTATGCCACAAAACAATGCGCAAGGTTTATCGTGTGATGGGGAAGATGGCAGAATTAAGTAAATTAAATTAACTTTATTACATATTTGGAAGGGGAATGTTTTTAAGGCATGATGATACAATTAGGTAAACTAGAAGGAACTTTTAGATGTGTCGTTGTTTTGTAAAATAACCTCCCTCTTCTTGAGATAGTATACAATGCTAACTGGGGAGAGGTTTAGGTTTCCGAGTGACGTGCATTGCAGACTAATTTTTTTTATTTTACTTTTTTTCCTCAGATGGTAATTGCTTTTACCTTGGTCAGATTCGTGTGTGTCGTTGTCGGGCTGGCTTCTCTGGTCAGAAATGTGAGATAAACATCAACGATTGTGCCAGAAACCCATGTTCCAATGGGGGAACTTGTCATGACCTGATCAACGATTACACCTGCACGTGCTTGCCAGGCTACAGTGGCAGGAACTGTGACATCAAAACCAGAGATGAATGTGCTTCTGGGCCATGTGAGAACGGAGGCACGTGCTACAGCGGACTTTATAGTGCCAACTTTGTCTGCTACTGTCCTTCTGGCTTCATGGGCAACCGTTGCGAATTGCCAGTTTATTCAGTGCCCGTTACACTTCCTCCTAAACCAGTCCCCTGGATTGCTATATCCATGGGGGTGGGGCTGGTGGCTTTGCTCATACTGTTCTGCATGATAGCAATGGTCATCAGGCAGATGAGGATGCACCCAGAGCAAGACTTGGAGACTATGAACAACCTGTCTGACTTCCAGAAAGACAATCTCATTCCAGCTTCCCAGCTCAAAAACACCAATAAAAATAAAGACCTTGAAGTGGACTGTGGGCTGGAGAAATCAAACTACAAACCCAAGAATCACAAACTGGACTACAATCTGGTAAAAGACCTGACAAGTAGAGGGACACAGGAAGAGAAATATTACAAAAGTGAAAAGTGTTTAGGAGAAAAGTCTCCCCTCCGACTACACAGGTGAGAACGCAGTCTTACTTCTAGGCTTTTTTAAGGCCCCTCATCTTCATACCGGTCTAGAAGCAGATGAGAAAATACAGGGAAAAAAGAAACCTCGAGCAGATAATATACAACACAAACCAGAGCAAAGCCAGGAATCTTCATACTGGAGTATATGTGTCACGGCCAAGCGGTATCCTTAGCTAAGTCAATTAAATTGAGTGTTTGTGCAGGGCGCTGCTAGAATGGGTGCTGTGAAGGGGAACGGGAGTGGCTAGGTCAGTGGTGAAAGTAAGAAGTGTCTTTCCTTCCTCAGTAGATCTTGGAGGAACAACAGTTAAGGCATATAGTGATTAAAAATACGTTATTTCGCTTATTAAGAATGCAAAATGATCTGCTTAGTGAGAAGAACGATAGAGTAAAAATAACTACTCTTTTTCAAAACAAGAAAAGGGCAGGTATTCACTGGCTCATCAGTCTTCTGATACACGTACTGAAAGTCTTGTGTGGGATCTGCTTGTGGCTGTTACACTGAGGGATCTGGGGAGCACGCTATTAGGTTGGACGTGGCAGAAGCCTAGGAAGACAGTAGCTATTCCTTACTTCCCCTGTTCTAGTATAATGTCCTGCCATCATGTGAAACTCCATCCTCTGCACTTCCCTCCCACACCTTCACGGCTATCTCGCTCCACCCCTCCATATTCATTTTGAAAGTCAGGCTTGTTAGTAGTCAGCTAACGTTCTTTTCTCTCTGCCCTGCCTTAGTGAAAAGCCAGAATGTAGGATATCAGCGATATGCTCTCCGAGGGATTCAATGTACCAGTCCGTCTTTGTGATAACAGAAGAAAGGAATGAGTGCATCATAGCTACCGAGGTAAGTAAGTACACAGGTGGACAGGCATAAATGCACAAAGTAAAGGGGTAAATTATCCTTTAGACTTGCATCTGAGAAGGTTACTCTATTTCCAGGGATCCCGATGCTTCCCAGCATTCACCTCTCCTCCCCTGTGCCCCACACAGAACATACGGCAGGGAAAATAAAGAAATTAGCAGCTCTGATTTTATTAAACCAGAGATTTTCAGCTTAGATAAGTCAATGGGAGATGAAAGCACAGATCAGCCCATAAAAATTCAGCACATTGTAGGATTATTTCCTCTTAAATAGGTAGTCAGCAAAAATGGAAATAATAATTGTTCATAGGCCCATTGATGTAAAGCCACGTTTTTTCCCATGACTACAATGGATAATCTATGTTCTGTGGAAACAGGCAAAGCTATAGATTTCCAGCAGAAGATGGAAGGTAGCTGAACGTGTTAGTGGAGAGGCATAACAGCCATTTAGGAAGTCTGTAATAAGGTAATTTCAACCTCTTGGTGCTTAAGCTCCAGCTATATATTCTCTAGCAGAAGTTAATGCCGTTATTGATAAACACATCTAGATTTTGATGTTATATTAAAAAGTCAGAGGACAGATACATGAAAAAGGAAGGGCCTAGCATTGAACTTTAAAGACTTTAAAAAGCAGCTATTGAGGAACCAACCAGTTCCTGAGGAATTACCGACCCTTTGGAAAAAGGCTCAATGGAAGTTACAGGCAATGTGACATTAACCAGTACCTGCCTTCTTCAGTGCAGCCAACTTTAGGACTGGTTTCAGACTCCAGGAGAGAGAAGCTGGCTGTGCCATATAGCAGTGATCTGTGAAGTCAAATCTGCAGGATTCTGTCTCCCTTGCCAGGGTGGATATCAGATTTCCTCTTGAAGGCAAGCTGGAACACAAGTCAACCAACAATATTAAAAGTTTAAAACTAAGTGAAAGGGTTTTCAAAGATACAAATGACAGCTATACGCTTCATTCCCATTAACTGACCTAAATACCATATCTTCCTTTGAGGATCTTGCTGACCAAAGCTAGACTCCCAGATTTACATCAGGCATCTCCAGAAGTGTGTTTATTTTCAGAATGACAGCCTCTGAAACCTCTCTCCACATCATTCAGGCTTAATGCTTCTGAACACAAGCTATTTAACTATACCATATGCTTTTTCCAGAGACCTAATGTTAAGCACCCAGGTTTGTAAGCATTCTTCCCCTCGGTCCAGGTAGAGAGGCTACTCATCATACAGACGACTTTTTTTGCTGGTGATTCTGTGTCTCTGGACCCCGCCAAAAACATTGAACGCTGATAGTTATTGTGGTGGTGCGTTCCCCGCCCCCCTCTCCTGGGCCGCTCCACGATCTCAGAAACTCCCGTTAAACCTTGGCCTTGGCGTAATGAGTCAGGCGGTGAAGCGTCCCTTGACCGTATCAGGAACTCTTGCACAGCCGAGGCTGGGGAACGTACTGACTGTACCAGGAACTCTACTGCCTGGCCCAGGTGGGAGGCGAGAGCAGGGATAATTCGTCATTCCCCGATACCCTTATCTGAGTCGTAGCTGAAGTGGAACGATACCATTGTTACTGAAACCTTGAGAATTTTTATGGATGGCTAAAGCCAATCATCTTGCAGTAACGTCTGGCTTAAATTGCTTTGGTTTGACATACTTGAATTACAATTTTTTAGTTCTGCGGTAGTCTGTATGCTGTGCTTCCTTCTCATTCCTGGTATTGTTTATGTCCTGACAGGTATAAGACTGAAGATCAGCCCATTTGCACCTCAGATTTGGTAATGCCAGTAGATGGACGTTCCTGCTGCATTGTTTACAATTCAGAACTGGATTGGACTGTTTTTAATTACATGCAACTTGCTGCTCTCAGGCGGAGGATGGAACTGGGTGAACTGGACAGACTGTGAATTTACTGAAAGATGCAATACACCTTTTTATTCTTACTGCCCTTGTTTGAAGTTTGATACCAGAAATCTCATTGGCTATAGAAGAGGGGAGGCAGAGGGAAGAGAGAGGAGTTAAAAATGTTGTTGTTTTAATTTGTTTTTAAAAGATACTGAGGCCAGTTCCTCATGGACAGACCCCTGGCTTTCCAGAACTCTGGTTATGGGAGGTGCCGGTAGATGAGGAGGCACTTAACTATCACAGATGTTGCCATGGAAGGTGTGAAGAAAGACACATTGCTATGCAGATAATGGATACAGTATAAACGAGGTCTCCATTTTTGGGTTTAAAAGTGCCTAAAATGTGTCAAGAGAATCTAACAAGCCCAAACAGAGACTCGACTGCTCTTTTTGCAGTTACCTGAACAGTATTGGGCAGGGGTGGTTGATACCTCCTGCCACACACCTATCTGCGTCTCCTCTCTCCTGCTGCGTGTACTGGAGACTCTGTAAGGGGCGAGAGGAGGAAGGAAAGAGGAATACCGAATTTACATGTCATCTCATTTGGTGATGCTTTGGAGAACTGATTGACCCAAGCCACTCTATGGGACAGGATTTTTGTGGATTTAAACATTCGAGAAGGAAAAGTTGTGATAAGGAATGTGTACTGCCTCTTCCCCACTGCTAAGGAGGAGGCGTGATCCCAGCTCTATTTAAAGCCTTACAAATGCGTTTAAAATCAATCAGCTCCTAGAACCTTTATCTGCTGAGCTGTCTCGGCTGTTTTCATGCCCTTTGCACTACCAGTGATTGTGAATAGACATTACTTTTTTCTTCTCCTTCCTCATTCTCTCCCCCCCCGCCTTATTTTGACACAAATTTGGGGGTTTATGTCGTGTTTCTGAATTAAGTGCCACCTTCTACTGCAAATAGTCTCAAAATTGCAGCTGTTACTTTCTGAAGGAGAAGAAGCAGTGTGACCTCCCCCCCCATTTCTCCATCTGGTTGCAAAACTCTAACTCCCGTCCTTCATCCCGGTTCCAAATGCCCTATAGCGAAGCACCCACTGAGACGCCCTCTGCCAAGACAGGTGGAGATTTGAGTTAGAAGGTTCTAGGCTCGTCCTATTTCTTTCATGCCCACCCACTGCTACACGGAAAAGGGGAAGCCTGCCCCTGGAAACCAGGGGCGTGCAGAAGCTCTTTTCTTATATACATATTTACAGCAATAATACCGGACGCCCCAATGGAAAGTGCTGTGACACTGGTGAGACGAGACCGTGGGGTGGGGCAGAATGAGGAGGGAGGAAACAAGACCTCTTCGAAGAAACCTGGACCGTGCTCTCTCTCGGACAGCGATATTCCTGCCCTTGTAAATCCTGTTGTTGGACTAGCCCATCTACTGCCTTGAACTGCGCAGACAAGACCCCTTCATAATGTCCACTACTGACCTTCTGCTCTGACCACGTAGGACCATTTTGAAGATGACCTTCAGAAATCAATAATATGGGTTTTAGTTTGTCTGTTTGTAGTTTATTTTGAAGACTAGTATTTCAGTAATTTAAAAAAAAATCAGAAGCACTGAACTTTCTACGTTTTATAACATTATTTTGTATATAATGTATATTTATAATCAAAACAGAAGTGTAAATATGTTTATTACTTCTCATGTAATGTTTTTAATGTGATGACAAAGTTTGAATTTTATTTTTTTTTTCAAGCAATGAAAATACTTTCCTGCTACTACGAAGTTTACTGTGGTTTGTCCTTTTACACGTCAGGTTCCATGACTCGTGACAGCCAAGGTTACCTGAAGCCCCAGAAGTAAGCTTGTCTGCCTGCAGTCTGCCCTACATTTACATTTTGCACACAAACTGCTGTCAGCTGCTTTTATAATCGTTAACTGATGTCAACAAAGTTGTTCAGCTGAGTGGCATTCATCTGATAGAAAAGTTACACATATTTATATTGTGATATATTATATAATATTTAAATTATGTATATACACATACATATATTCTCTTGCTATGGAGTGGGACTGAACTGTCAGGAAAGTTATTTTTACTAACGCTTCAGTCTTCCTCTTCCATGACAACTTGTGGCATGGAAGATACAGATTTAATACCATTTCAGAGGGGCTTGTGGCTTAATGAATGTGCTGGCTTGGGGTTCACTTACAGAACAAGATATGATTACTATTTTTTTTAATCCCATTTCTTTAAATACTTTCAGTAAGACCCAAATCTTGCCCTACTCAGGTTACTCTTGCACAGCATCTACATCTACACCTGCAAGACTCTATCCTTGTTTGATTGCGATGGGTAAGATTTGTCTTTCACTTGTGGGATTAGGGGGAGTTTCAGGCTTTCTCCTCCTGAGTTCCCTACGCTACACCAGCAGCCGTGTCCTCCCAGGGCGGCACAAAGTCATTCTCCTCCACAGCTCTTTTGGAGGACGTTTCCACAAAAAAAAAGTGTGAAAAGCACACTTGTTTAAAACACTCCCAGCAGGTTCAGTAGCCTTTGAAGCACATACATTTACAATTAAATCTCTTACTAGATCAGCTAGGTGCAATACAGCCAACATCTGAATGCACAAAAGCAAAAACTATAAGAACAGGAAACCACTGCTACTCTATTTTAAAACCAGACTTTTTTTGTTGTTGTTGTTGACAAAATGCCAAAAAAGCATCTTAGTGTCGGATGCCTTTCCTATCTTTCCCCAAAATAAAATTTAACCAAAATTTGCTAGTTTTTTTAAAAATACAAAACAAAAAAACCCCACTGGCGTTAAAAAAGCACCATAACAAATTATTTTTACTTTGTCATTAAAATACTGCAAATAATGGTTTATAAGGGTCCTTCTGAGGGTATTATTAAGGTTACGCAAACACTATTTACTTTGGATGGTTTTGTTTCTCCCTCTTCAGTTCTTTTCTTAGCGAAATTAACTTTCAAATCCCAGCCAATTTCCCTGGCTACCATAAAAATAAATTTAAGATGAAACGCAGAAATAAAAAGCCACCTCCCCCTCCCCAAACATTCACCCTGTAGAGCAAATTATGAAAAACAAGCCATTGACAAAAAGCCGAGCAGATGCTCCCTGCTTGCAGTCCTTCCTCGGCAATGTGAAATAAACCCAACAGATGCCTCTCTTAATTGAGCACATGGATTACATACACACATGCACTCTGTCCTGCTTAAAACAAAACACACACAAAAATCAAACAGGAAAATAGCCAGAGAACTCTTCCCAAAGCCTAGGCAAGCAGGAATGCTAAGACCAAAAAAGACTCGGCTCTTCCTGCTCAAAACGAGACAGGAAACCGTATCCATAGACAGAAGGGAGTTGAAATCCATTAAAACTCGTGGACCTGATTATGTAGATCCCACAGGGTAAAGCAGGTACAACACATGCCTTTGTGTATCCACACAGGAGAGAGGAAAGAAAAAAAAGCATCAGCTTACAAGGAAATCTGTGAATATTTACTGGAGGCAGTACTGCACTCTGCAGCTACCAGAATAGATCACAGATCCTACACAGGAAAAACAGGAGCGGTGCCTGCTTCCACACAGGAGGAGATGGAAAGCATATGTGAATCTATGCACGTGTGCACATCCCCAAGTCCTCGCCAAAGAAACTACAAGCAAATTAGCTGAACACATAATATGACCTGGATTTAACCCACATCTTTGGCCGAAAATTTCCTTACCGAGGGCTGCTGGGTGCTGACGGCTCACCAGCCTGCCCCGCAAGCGAGAGCATCTCAGAGCCGCAGTGTATGAACTCACTAGGAGGAGCTCCGAGATCCTTCTGGGCTGTAAAGACTCAACCTGAATTTCAAAGATGATTCCTCTCGAGAACCACAGGCGATGCCAGGACCGTAAATGTACTGACGAATAATGCTTTTTCTCTTAAGAAGCTTACAGAGTTCTCAGACCCAACTGTACGACTGACTTCTCTCAGCACAATTTGCACCAACTGTAGCAAGATTACGGATTTGGCTCAAGGACTGCACCTAAGCTTGACTTTCAGTTTTAAAAGACTGCACGAACTCACTTAGAAGCAATGTGACAAAACAACAATTTTACGAATGGACTCCTGACTCAGAAACTCTTTGGTGTTTCCTTGTATTAGCACCTGATAGAACTTATTTCACAGCCAGGCAGAGCCCTTCCGTCTAAACAATTTCAGAGCTGGGTTGAGTGAGAGGGGTGCTGCTCCGTGCAGCGCTTCGCTTGAGTTGTTCCACGTTTGGCTCCGGCCCTTCATCATTTACCTCTTTAAAGAGCCCGCTGATTAGGGGAAAGAGATGCCGAGATATACCCGTAACTATAGCACCCACTGGTGCTGAGACAACATGCAGCAGGACTGTGCTGATGCAAACACAGCACAGGGTACGGAGTTCGGTTAAGTTAGCGTAGATGAGGGATGCTTGTAGAAATTAGGCTTGATACAGGACATGCCTAAAATGGGATAAAATGCAGAATGCATTTTATTATGCACAATACTTGTCCAGCAACAGCTCTCAGCCTGGAAAGAGCTGCTGAGAAAGCCTAAATTAGTTATTGTGCAATTGCAACCATCTAGTCCAACAATGAAACCACCTCTGTAAAAACGCATTTCAAGTATTTTCATAGCTCCTCAGTCTTTTTTCATTAGTTCCTGCTAAAATGAGAAAGGCACAGCAGGTCACTGACAAACCTGTTCTATAGTGGCTTAAGCGACAGTTATGTATCTATGTTTGCCTGTCATTCCCTTATCTCACATACCTGATCCATAAATACATATTGATTTTAGGCAGTAGATAACGACACTCCCAGCACATTTTGCTCACGATCCAAACTCCAAGTTGTGGAGAATTGACATAACTCAGTGGCCCCCTGCCACGCTTCGCTATTTTCATAACTCCACTTTTACGGCCTCTCTGGTGAGTCAACATCAAAATTTCCCCCCCTCCATACTCTCGCTGTTTAAGTTTTGCCAGCTCAGCTCCCAGAGCTTGCAGGTGGTGACCCTGCTGGCCGGTGACGCCCAAAGCAGTGAGATTTCTCCCTGATCGCTCCTGCGCCTGCTCTAACCCTGCCTACTCCACTCTCAGACCTTGTCTAGGCAACACCGTGACTCAGCACCATAAAACTACCCTTTCTCTTTCTCCTCCCTCTGGTCTTACCACCACTGCCGTCCTCCCTCCTTTCCCCCGTGCAGCTTCGGGGCACATTTCTGCAGCACAGTGGCTGCAGGGTTAGGTCAGAACTCTCTGATTCACCAGGTAAATGATTGTGTACAGAGCAATAATTTCAGGTGCTAAAGCAATTGTTCCATGCACAGCATTTGATTCTGGGGACCAGCACGTACCCTTGTCCCTTCCCTTTTAAATCTTGATGGCAGCCCACCACCTTCCCGGAGGTGCTCCCTCCTCCACAGATAGATCAGCCGTCCTCTCCAATGAGCTGTTCAGCCCTTGGGAGATGCAAGGGGGAAAAGACACAACGTTGATCTGCTTACAAGGCTCACCCAGCAACCACTGCCACCCAGAGGTCTTCATTGCCTTCCACCAACCCTCCACACATGTCCCCGAGGGACTCGGTGGCGACAGGCTCTGTGCCTCCACGCTGCAGGAAGAAGAGCAGGTAAAGTTTAAAAGTGCAGGGCATGGAGTGGACTGGAAAATAACTCCTGCTCCCCAAGTCTCCATCTCATTGCCCTCCCCTCTGACTGGGTCACTCACGCTTCTGACTGACGTGTTATGTGAGAGGGGAGACCTAACGGCTAAGGTAAATGGAGTGGTCCACATCTGGAGATAACATAACCCCGGCTGTTATGTGACCTGCGTAACCCAGATGATCCCACGATTACTTTCTCTCTTCCATATACCGTAGAATAGTGACGGACTTGCCTCTCACATAGGTAGCGGTGTAGTACGTAACTACCATAGAAGGGCTTAATCCTTCTTCATTTCCTCTGCGAGCATCGTGTCTTTCCTCCTGCCAACCAAGACGGAGACGGTGCTCAGACTCCATCTATCCCTGCAGCCAACCCACCCTGCAGGCTGCTCTGCATGAAGACCAGGTCATTCCCGGGAAGAGTCCCAAGGTGCAAACCAGCACCTTGTTCATAGGCATGTTTTGCAAATACACAGATAAATGAGGAAAACATGCAGTTTGAGGAGAGGTTGGTGATGACATCTTTTATCTGTGCTTTATGACTTATTTGTTGAGTTGTTGCTGGCTTCACGGTGGTTTTGTTGATTACGTTTTTAACTAACTGCCTAGAAGGTCACAGAGGCACCATGTTTGTTTTTATAAATTAAATTAAACCAACTCGTATTTAACATCCAAACAGATCTGCTGAGAGTTAGCTTTATAGCCGGAGAGGCCATCACCAGCCAGAACAGGATTCGACCATTCCTGGCACCACGCAAGAGCTCCGACAATCCCTGTACTTGGGCACACGGCTCCCACGATGGTTTGTGAGCAGGGTCAAAATGCCTGGTGCAAACATGAATCACTGTGCATTTGAAATTCCTTTTCTATTAACACTGCTTAATATTTGCGTTACATTTTCTGCTTTGGCACAAAACGCCAAAGCGTTGCCAAAGCATTTTTGTTCCTGCCCATAAACTCATTTGTTCTCTGGAAGATTGTCAGCAAAGAAACACAAGACAATCTGAACAAAATGTATTTGGGGGGAAAAAAAACCCACACAGGATAAAAGTGTGATAATTACAAAAGAAATGGCCCTGCTCTAATCCCCTTTTTCAATTCAGCCCACCAGGTCCTGGTGTTAGCTGCTTCATCAATAGCTTCTCCTCTTCTCACGTCTCCTTATAGCACAGAGGCTCTTTTCTTCTTGCAGACCCCCTCCCTTCATGAAAATTACACTGATTTTCTCTCTATTAATGGTATTTACGTTTGTCATAAGTTGCTTAGGAGGAGGTTTTTGAAGTTCTCCAAAACTCTAGATACAATTCACAATGCATGGCCAGGTTTCTGGAGACAGAGTTCACTTACATCCTAGGAACAGGTAGAAATGCCCACGTCCTTATAATTACAAAAAGCTCCTTTTTCATGGACGCAGCATAGTTAAGAAGCCCTGACACCAGATACACATTTTTCATACGTGGGGGGGAAGAATTGCCTCGCCGTTCTGGCAGTTGCTCCACAATCTGCTCTCAGTCATCTTCAGCAGACACAGGTTCATCTCACCTCACCGCAGCCATCCAAGCGTGAAGCGTCTAATTTAAGCCAACCACGCAGCTTATCTAGGGTTCACAGAGAAAGGTGGACCCTTCCAGCATTTTCCCCTGGAGAGGCATCTGAAATAACCGTGAGTGAAGGGTGACTCTTGGAAGGGTCAACGCCACGAACTGAAACCTGACAACTACCTTTAAGACGGTTCGGGCTGTGCAAGAGGCATCCTTAGGCGTGAGGTTGAGGAGCAGGCAATTCTTCTCTGAAGGGAGCGGGATGCGGACGCTTAACCCCTAGATGTCCTCGAGAAAGCCTCCCTTTCGACGGGGGAGACACGCGAGGTGGAGTTGTTAACGCTAACGTGACTCAGAAGGATGTTGTGAGGACTCATTCATATCCTTCAGACTCCTCGCGGCTGCGGAAGTGCAAATAAGTCTTCACCGGTCTCGTCTTATTGTTTAAATAGCCGCTCACTGTAAACAGCATCTGGGCAAACCAAACAGCGGTAGGCGGGCGCGCGGAGGCAGACGTCGCTCCCGCCGCCGCCCCTCGCGGCGCAGGAGCGCTTTCCTTGAGTTTGAGCCCAAACCGGCCGCGCTGTGCTGCCATCATCGCTTCCTGTTTGTTACCTCACGACGCCGTTTCCCGTTTCCTGCCCGATTACGACCCTGCCAACTGTTTTTCCCAAGCCTGAACCAACTTCCCAGCACCCTCCTTTTCGGCTCACACAAAAATACCACCCTCGACACCGGCCTGGTGGGGGGGTGCTGCTGGCTGCCGCGTGAAGCACAGCCCTCTCCCCCCACCGGCACCTTCCCTCTCCTTGCCCGCTTGGGCGCCCGGTCCCAACCTAAAGCAGCGAGTCTCATGCATCCCATAAAGTGGGCGAGAAAGAAATGAGGTGCTGGCAACTCCCCGGGTTTGACTGCGAGCAAGCTCAAGGCAGCAAGGTGCCCGCAAGGCATCCGAGAGAGCTGGAGGCAGAGGGTGGTGATCCGAGGGACTCGCAGGGCTCTTCTTTTCGGACACCCCGTATGTCACAGGGCTTTCCGTTTACTCAGCAGCGTGGCACTGAGCTGGATAAAGCAAATGCTGCGGGAAAGCACATTAAGGCGTCAAAGTACGGGGGATTTATGTGGTCCCTAGTAGCTAGTCTCTGGCTCATCACCCCCGTGATAGAAACGCGCCCACTTTCACAGCTGAATTTGCTTTCAGCGTCCAGACACTTCAGGTTATGTCTTTCTCCGCTCTGTTTAGGGCCTTTTAGCGTGTGGTATTTTCTTTCCGTATCTGCAATCAAGTGATGTCCCCAGTCCTGTTTCGGTACCTGAGGCAGCTGAGCCCTTTCAGTCTCTCCCTGAACGTCAGTCTCTAACTCTGAGGTGAGCTCCCTGGCTCAGGTGGGAAGACGACCTTCCTCCTACTACTCTCTACACCCTTGTTTAAGCACCTAAGGTCCACATGGACCCCAGAAGCGGTCCCTTTCCCAAATCCCTGCAGGACTGCTGTCTTCTCGCCAATCGCCTGATGGTGCATCCCAAGTCCTAACAGGATCCTGGAGACCTCTCAGAGACAGGGAGCAGCCACCAGGCTGGCAGAAAGCAAACACCCTGCAGTTCTGATTTTTAAGGGGCTGGGGGGCAGCGACACGCGGGAGAACAACCTGCATTTAATACCAGCTCTCTCTAAAGCCCAGAGGAGCCTCCTAGGAGCTGTTACATAGCTCCGGTCTGTGCCTTTACCTGCTCTCCTGCCGTCACAGCAGCAATGACCTGTCACAGCTAGATTAAGCGAATCCTCTTTAGCGTCCAGTACCCAGTTCAGGGCCCAACCCAGCTCATACATATTACCAGTTACTTACTGTGTTGGGTCACCACCTTTCAAATATGAAGAAAAATAAATAGCCTTTGCAGATATACGCCAGAGGCACGTGCCCATTTAAGCTTAGCAGAATGCCATGAAACTGTGAGCTGGCACTTTATTTTCTCACATCTCGTCTACAGTAGGCAAAAAAAAAAAAAAAAAAAAGCATCCCTGTTCCTTCATCTTTTGCCTGCCCTCTCTATTTAACCTGTAAACTGTTTGAGGAAGGAACTGTCCTTTGCTGCAGCTTTTATAATATCCAGGTGCTTCTGAGACGCAGCACAGGAAAGACCCTGGACATCCTGAACTGCAGAACGAAGACATCAGAGTGGCAATAACTGATCTACAACAAAAGAAATGAAAGCTGATTTCCCTAGCTGACCCTAAATGAACATGACATATGCATGCTTTGAACTAGCTGTTTTCTTACTAAAATGCATGGAAATAAGACTGTACCACTATTAGTGGTGTGATTGCAGTACAAAGCTTTGTGGCTATTCCATTTGAGTGCTGTTGTCAGAAATCTGAGCAGGCAATGGTAGCAGGGCATTTTCTGCACATAAACTTCATTACAGACTGTCCCACCATGAGTAACTGTGGGGCATGCTGCTGGGAACAGGCTGGAGAAGAACAGATCATACCACGCGAATCCAAACTGGCAGCATGTGGGAGCGGTGAGAGCTCTGGTGTTGAAGGAGCTCTTCACCACGTACCAGCTATTGCGCTCACATTCTGTCTTTGGAAAGCCAAGTACGTTCATCTGTGCCGGAGGGCAGGGAGAGCAGCCGGAAAAGGGAGTAAGTATTTGCAGCGGTTCCAAAAGCCTCACACACGCATGTGCACAGGCAGTCTCGCAGTCCCTCAGGAGCCAGCAATGCAGCATCCCCGACCAGCGCTGTTTAGCCAGTAGAGGTCTGTAGAGCAGTCGCAGTCCAAGGCTGTGAAGGCTCAGGGGAGGTGGCAGACTACGTCTGCCTGGCACAGGAGGCACCTTAACCGAGTAGAGCTGTCGGGTCTCTTGTAACTGAAGGCACGGTAGTGGTCCGTCACTGCCCACTCTGGTTAATGGGGAATAGAGTAGTGGGGCTAACAGAGAGTAAAATGCCCTGTGCTGCGCGGCCACAGGCATGTACTGATACTGCGAGCAAGACTTGCGGCTGCAGGGATAGCTTACTAACATCGGGAGTACAGGTGCATCATTGCATGGTCACAGATTGAAGATATCTGGCCAAAGTGCTTTTTTAACAGAGTTGGAAGGGTTTGCACAGCTCTGGGACCGCAACGGCAAGGTCACAAGCGACGCTGTAAATAAGAAGTCTGTATCACCATGGGAAGTGCGCTGAGGCGTTGCAAAATGCTGTCTGCAAAGACAGTTGCCAGGTTGGAGTCATGGGAAGAGGGTATGCGGCACCGAAACCCACGTTACAGAACAGGCGAGGTATCAGAACGGGTCCCAAGGGGAGGCAACTGGGGCATTTTCAATGAGACTGAAAGCTAATGCCCTCTCCCTGTAAGAGACAAAACAAACTCTACCCTTCAAGAAACCCACAGGCATTGAGGAATTTATACCCTGGCCTTCAGTGACTTATTGCCGCGTGGCGCATGACGCAGCACACCAGGTAACGGGCGTTAATTCAGCACCGGCGTGCAGGGCCGGGAAGGGCATCTCTGACAGTCACCGCTCGTGGTTCAGCTTCAGCTCCACACGAGGAGCATTACTGCAGGGCAGAAGGCGCAGGGAGAAAGCAAACAGCATCGTTTCCCCTCAGTATCAGATTCCCACCCCAGGACCCTCCTCTGGTGTGCTCCCCCGGCCACGAGCTGGATCCCTGGGCTGCAGCCGTAGCACCAGGAGGAGTTCTTCAGCGACAAGCTGACAAACAGAGAGAGAGGTTTGTGTGGGAGACAGCAAGTTGCACCTCTCCCCAGCCTGCTACCACAAAACTGACTGAAAATAGCTGAACTAGAGGGCTGCGGAGCAGCCACCCTCCGGTCTGCACCCTGAGGGGCCAGAAAGCTTTCTGGTTTTCTCAGTTGTCCCTTTGCTTTAGGGCACCTGGCACAGCAGCAGCAGTGGGGTCCCCGGTACTGCCGGCAGCCCTCAGGGAGCCAGGGACCAGCTCCAGCCCCCCAAATGGCAACCCGCGCCACGCAGCACTGTGTTTCTTGTCAGAGGCTTATTAACATATCAACATTTAATTAGTGCCACTAGGGCACAAAGGAAGAGGGGCCGGGGAGCACAGGGCTTCCGAAGGTTTGCAGGAGAGGCAGCACACGTGTCAGCGGGACTGCAGGCTCCGCTCCCAAGGCAGCCTGGAGAGGTGGGGCCAGCAGGCCAGGTGCTTCTCTAGGTCTGGTTAAAGATGTCACCATGTCCCCTCAGGGACCAGCACCTGCTCACCTCTGCAGCATTGATGTTTTGGGGGTTGGCTTTTGATTTCTTTTTCTCAGGATCACACACAAGCTGGAAATTATACTAGCAAAGGGGCAGTTAGAGTGGTTTAAGGGGTATTTGTGAGCCTACAGCAAAAGGCATCAGCACGTCCTGGCAAGCAGCTGCACTGTGCACACTTACTTTGAAAAGGATTCCTCACTGTCCACCTCTGCTTTTCTTTGACTCCAGCTCCTGTTTCATTTCTCCAGGCCCTGCCACCTCCTTCCTGAGAATAACTAACTGCCACCACACAGGACAGCACAGGAGAAGACCCCACCCCAGACCAGCGCAGATCAGCTATTTCCCAGAAGAACGGTGGATGCCATCCTTTATATCTTTCTAACCTAACTGTTCACTTCCATAAACACCTCCTTCATTTTAATGCTCTTAGTCCAGCCACCCCACTGTGTCCTGCGGCAGTTAATGTCACAGGGTTGCAGTGCCAAATGAAGGGGAACGCCTCTTCGTGCAAGCACGCGGCTGCCTTAAGGGTCCTGAATAGCCCCGGCTGGAATTTTCTAGGGCTGGATGATTAGGTCCAAAATGCCTTTGCATTAACCTGTACAGTTTTTTTCATGCGCACATCTTGTGTTCTCCTCTTGTTCTCTGCTTTTTTTAATATATAAAAAGCATTACTGAATGCAATATGCTATAACCCGGATGGAGCGTGTTCTGGAGTGTGAAGAAATCTCGTGCTAATAGTACAAGAACAACTGGTGAAGAGACACAGAGCTCATTTTTTATTTCTCAGCTAGCTTTCCTACCAACGTAATTGCACTGACTCCGATAGACTTACACGGGTGTAAATCAGGATCACAGGAATTCAGGGTGAGGTATCTATTCCCTCACTCCTCTCCAGCTCCTACTGTTCAGGCTCTGCAGCTGCCCTCTGCAAAATTCACCTTCTTGCCCTCTTTCTGTCAGGTATTGTTATCCACTGTAGGTTACAGCAGGTGTTTGTACAGTGCTTTGAGATCCTCTGTCGGCGGAGGCTGCCTTACCACTAAAGACAAACGCCTCTCCTCAGTTCTGCCCCCCACCTTGCGGTCACTATCACCTTGCAGGATGCGCCCAAGTGAATGGCACGGTTCCTAGACCGACACAAGCTGAAGGCAACGCCGAAGAGCCTCCTTTTGGCTGCAAAACCAGACCGCCAGAGGTGACTGCTTGTCCAAAAAGAGGTGTTGCCACACCACGGTGCTGTAGGTCCTGTGGGCGCTCCAGTTCCCCCACTCTGAGCTGAAAAACATTTATACTGAGGAAACAGAAGAATTAAGAGAAAATAAGAAGGGTTGGTCTTTACCTGGTGCTCCACTGGGTTCAGAAGGTTTCAATGTGGGTTCATTTTTTGCCCCTTCCTTCCCCCATCTCAGCAAGAGGACTCAAGATCCTCATACAGATATTTTCACATGTAACGCAGACATCTTCCCAAAAAAGAGGCAGAAGCTGTGCCACGGAGGACTGTTTCGGTGCATAGCCATTTATGCTTGCCTGGCAGGTGAGACATACACGCATTTCCCATTCATGACTACCTCCTTTAGGGAACGGTTAAGCTGTGCTTTCGCTGATATTTTCCTCTGGGGCTGTGAGGACTGCTCAGGGGATGAGAGAACGTACACCTTAGTGCTGTTAAACAATCACATGAGTCTTTTGAATGAGCCTGTAAGGAATCCACCCTTCAGCTCATAATTAAGTACATTATATCTTTATTACCGGTGTACCGTGGGGTTTCCAACAGGCCGTTGTCACTGCCACAGGACTCGCGCTCTCCAAATCGTTATGAATGCCATACAGAGACAGCAAGGTCTCCTGCACGGCTCCCACTGGAATTCTCCAAGCCCAAGTCACTGCTTGGTACATAATCAGCTCTCTACTTCTAATGTTCACTTAAAAATTCATCTGCCATAGAGGATGTTCACAGAGTAAAGGGAGACAACACCTTTCCCAGCTAGGATTTACCCCAGACACAGTGCAATAAATAGGTACTTCTTGGAGTGCTCTCCAAGGCTGGAGCAAGAAAAGTGGATGAGATGTGCAGCAGAAGTGTGTTTTGTTGGTTTTTTTTGTTTTTCTTTTTAATGAATACCTCATTACTTCCATGCTTCCTCTTAATATTCCAGGTCAGCAGCTAAGGGTGAAGTTTGAACCTTTATGATCTTTGGACCACAGAGGAGCTCACTTTTGATCTCTTTAAACCTACCCACTCACACTTTCTTGCAGAGAAATTCCTACCAGCTCAGGATGACATTCCTGCCAGACTCTGAATGTCATCATATGGAGATCTGCTCCCACACAGAAGGGTGCAGAAAAGATGATGTGCTAATGAGCTACCTTCTTATCCCTGCTGTCAGTTCAGTGACTCTCCCTCCTCCTCTTCCCTTCCCCTGAACTGCAAACGTAATTGCTTTCCAGCAGCACTGCGAAAAGCCCAGTCCATCTGCAACCCTGGAATCCCTCCAGAGGGCAAAGTCTTGGCTTTGTGCTTCAAATTATCTTGTCTTTTCTCTAGAGAAGAAGGAAGATAATACCAACCCGGGTACTGACGCAGCCAGACTGAGCAGTTGAAACGAGGCCAGCATCCCTTTTGCCATCGGACTACCCAGGCTGTCCTCCTGCCAGCGCTCAGCGGGCCAGTGCAAGCCTGTTGCCCCCGTGTCACTGGTACCATTATTCTGCTTGGCAGCGCAACTTGTGCCTCTGAGCCTGCTCCTCTCATGCCTTTCTCAATACATTACCTAGCACCCAGCAAGCAATATAATATCTAACACAGAACGGATAGCCCAATGCTTAACTCATAAGGAACTTTACAATTTCTGCATGCGCAGGGCTCAGGCGCAGGCAAACAGGGTACTCCAACATTCCCCACGCCAGTTGCCACTTAAACTTGGGCAAGCCACTTTCCCCTCCCGCTCTTCCTAGGTGTCAAGTGGGACTAAAACTTACTCATCTGCCTCCGAGAGGGATAGTTAGACTTAATTAGCTAGTGTAAGAAGAGTTCTGCGCATTACTAGAGGACACTGATGCAATGCCTGAGCCTGCTCAGGCAAGAAGTATGCTCAGGCTAGAGGCAATGAATACAGCAAGGTCAACGCTATGGTTCCATGGTACTTGTGGTCTACTGAAAGCATAAAATCATTTCAGGTGTCATGGCTGACAGCATCTTTCTTTCACATCATCTCTCCAAACGCAGAGTAGAGCTTGCTGAGAGGTGAATGGTTCTGCTTAGGGCCCTCGGAAATGAATGAGGAGAATGAGACACTAGCAGAAGAAAAAACCTGGTAAGTGAGAAGCCTGCATGGGAAGAGGAGCAATTTGCCTGCTCAGTTTTCTTAGAGGATCCATAGGTACAACATTTGACAAATAACAGTATCTAAGCAGTTGCTTTAATTTCTCTCATACAGAGGCAACATACCAGGAAAAAGATTTGTCAATAAAAATTTGACAAAACCCAATGATGCTTTCAAACTCTGTTGTTCCCCAACTCCCTTGCTTATGAAATCTATGCCAGCCTTTTTTAGCTTTTTCAATTTAAAGGGTCATATTGAGACCTCAATGCTGTTTTCTGCCCTGCCATTGTTTCTCAGTTTCCCATTTATAGCTGCTTTTTAACTAGCCTGGTCACAGAGTATAAAATTATTTGTTTTCAAATCCAGTGCACTAGGTTCTCAGCAAACAGCATAGAAAAACTGGGGGATTCAGCTTGTAACCATTTTGATCTGATGTCTTGTGGGAAAAGGCACGCGTAACCACCAGCTGCCCTCCGCACATGGATTTCTCCCACTTTAGGGCTCTTTAGATGTTCTTTACTGCTAATGCTCAGCCATCTGATGCAACCTTTGCTACATATATCACCAATACTGTAACATGCCACAATGACCGTTCCCACTCAGGTACTGAGTCCTCTCGCCTCACGGTGCGTTGAAGCATGAGCAATATGGAAAACACGAAGCTATTGCACAATCATACCATGACACCTTTCTTCCATTACCTCCACACGTCTTGCAATTCCTTTTTAATTGCTCTCATAATCTTCCTCTACCGCATAGATATCTAAAGAACAGCCAAAAATAGCTCAAAGAAAATAGGCAAATTCTGTTACGGGTAAGTGGCTGAAGTTTGACAGAGGGGTTACTTCTCAGGCTGAAGGTTTCACAGAGGGTGCTATGGAGTCTAGTTTTGACTCTTCTCTGGTGCAGAACTCATTATCGTGACAGAACTAGAAGACCTTACACCTGCTGATGTTTGAAAGAAAACTTGGCAGGACTATAGTTATGTTCCACAAACACCAAGTCACCCTGGCTTGAAGGGAGGAAGAGACGAGACCCAGTTCTTGGCTTAGATTTGCGCTCTCGTGTTTGTACTGCTTGACTGCAAGAAGTGCAGTACGTAGGCTTTTCACGAGGTGAATGGAGCCCTCTTCAGCTACATCCGTCACCGCTTTGGGCCATTCCATCACCTTGCAGCAAAATCTAAATCCTTGCTGCTGTTGCACTTAACCTGCCTACCCATGTATCCATCCACAATTACTCATTCACAGCCAAGCCCTTGACATACAAGAGCTGTCTGCTCCCCTCCCCTCTGTCCGCTCACCCATGGAAATCCAAGGGCTAAGAAATCCCAGGGCTCTACTGTGCTGCTTTGCGCTACATGGCAGCGCAAACTTGGAAAGCCAGTTTAATGAGGCAGCTAAGGGGAAAGAGGAATGCTCGGAGGTGGATGTGCACTCGAAACTGCTGTGCCATCAGATATTAGCTTAACCTGTTGAATAACAGTTTGCTTTCCCTGCTCGTTTAGGCTAAAATGTATACACACAACCCTGCCAGCTGGTCTGGAGGGGCAGTGAGAAAAAGCTGGGACAGACCGAGTGCGGTGAACTTTCCCGTCAACTGGATCTAGAAGAGAACAGCCATCCACAGCCTTAGTTCAAGATTTCGTATTATAGGCTCCCATTTCAGCACAGAAGATAATGAAGTGGGGGATAGGAGAGGAATAAGCGGCCAATGATTCAACTAGAGATGCAGCATTAAACGGTCCCTGGACAACAGTTTGATCACCTCAGCCACCTCCAGGATTGGAGAGAAAAGGCACTGGCAGATTTGGAGGGATTCTTCTTACCTCTGACTCTGAAGGCATCTGTTGTGCATAGACTCAGACTCAAGTTAGAGGAATCACTAACTGCTTAATCTTAAGCACGTGATTAAGTTCAGCATCAAGTGATTTAAACACATTCTTAACAGTCTTCACCCAGGAACTTCTGATAATTTTGATCGAGTCTTGCTTTGCTAAGATCCTTATTTTCTTGTGTAAGCTTTAAAACATAACGGGGTCTGATCATAATATTATACACGCAGATGGTCAGTCCATGAGTGGGCAGCATTGTGACTGCCCATTCCTGTTCGAAGCAGCGGAATAAGGAATAAAACTAAATATTTTGGCATTAGCCTGCAGTGACAGACTTTAGGAATCAGCCTCCGCCAACCAAGATCCTAGAGAGCAGAACGCTGCTGTCCTCTCACCCTGCACCCACCTCCGCATGAAGCCTCTCTCCCCGGGGCAGTGCCCAGGCGCTCCAGCTGACATTGCGAGCTACCTGCTGCTGGAGGCTGGGTCTTGGCAGGTTGTAGCCAAGCGCTGTGGGATTGGAGGTTGTGAGATTAGCAGGCGATTTAAAAAAAAAAAAAAAAAGAGAAAACGATTATCCTAAAGAATCATTAGCCTCTTAAAGGGCTATAAGGCAACAGCCTTCCTATCTTAGCTGGGCACAGATTTCCTAAAATGGGACTTCTACTAGAGAAGACTAAAATATATTGGAAAGCCCCCACTGTACTGCAACATGACATGTATGTGTACCCCACAAGATTAAGAATGGGCTGTGCATGTCCCAGCACTGCCGAGAGCAATTTTGCATTCATCAGAAGCTGGAACGCAAGCAGCTGTACAACCACTTTGTTATAATTGTCTGGGGGCTCTGGGGTAGGAGTTTATTTATTTTCTTACTGGAAAGATGGACTCAAGGAACTGGTTTCTATCCAATACACACAGGTAAGAGGACAGAGAATCTTTCCTCAACAGTGCAATCTGTACCAAGGTGGGGTTCACACATCTTTGAGGGTTTGAAACACATGTGTTAGCTGAGAGTTGTGAAATCTTATACCAAGGATACCATCAAGGGAACGTTTCAAGGTTTTTCCTTGAAATGAGAGGAGGAAAACACCTATCAAAAAAAGCTGACATTGTCAGCTGTTGTCCTGGCACCAGCCTAGTGTTCCCACTCACAAAAATCTGGCTGTGCTCTCCTTAGCCTGATGTAACCTCAGGCTATGTGTAACACCAGAGTTAGTAAACAGGCGGTGACGATGCCTCTGCTTGTGTACAGCATTCCAGTCCAATCATTACATCACGTACCAATCACTCAGGGTATGACTTCGATATTCCACTGACAAACCAGTCATCAGCCTCCAGCGTCTGTGCGACCAGAGCGCCCGCAGCTTTAGTCTGCCTGAGGAGAAGATTCCCCACAGTCAGCACTGCCAGATCTCACGCTGGCCATTAAAGAGGGAGGGTGCCCCGGTAAAATCTGGATCCAGATTCATCCAAACGACATTGCACTTCACCCTGTGTTGTTATGACTGGCTGGGTGGCTCTGGGGGATGAGTGCTACAGATGAGGTACAGGGATGCAGGTGGAATTCAGATTAATTTAAGTAGATTACTTGTAAAAAGCATATAAGCCACATCAACCTCACTTCTCCCTCTTCTCCACCTCCCCTCCAAAAAAGTCCCATTGTTTTTCAAGAGCCCAACAGGCCCAGATGTCTGTATCCCTACACCCACACTACCCTTTTCTCCAGCCAAAGCAGATAAACTCCACTACATTCTGATCTGGTGACATTGTCACTGTCACCACGCACAGACAGGCATAACTAGGCAGGGTATTTGGCACTGGGAATATACCACAGCACCTCGAACTACCAAAGAGCTGCCGAGAGCTGACATTAGAGAGGGAAGGGAGACAAAGAAAACTCTTGTTATAAATAGATTAAGCTACTGAATTCAGCTAAGTTTAGCTTCTGCTCTTAGGTCAGTTCTAAAAAGCTCAGCACGTAGCAGGGTCTGAGATAAGACAAAGTTAGGAACATGAGAAGAATTAAAATCTGCAATGGAGAGATGTTACGGCAGAGCTGGAAAAGGTTAGTGCCAGGTCAGGATCAATAGCAGAACCAGAGCAGACGGAGAAAAACAATCTCATAGGGAATATTGATAGGTCAGAGTCAGCCAAGAGAAGAACAACATCAGGACATACATGGTCAGTGAGTGCAGGAAAAAGTTCAGACTATACCACTGCAGCTACATGCACAGAGGAGTTACCCGAGCAGACATGAGAACAGGCTAACAGTAAATACTCTGTTCTGTCAACACTGGATGCTGTTTTCAGCCACTGGAATTAAAACACTGGTAAAGTATGACAGCTCGTGATGGAGCAGAACTCTATTTGTGGGTGCCCAAGGGTCATTGATAGCTGAGGAACTCCTAAGCAGAGCACAAATGCCTTCACTAGTGATCTTAACCAGCCGAGAGCTTGGTCACCGCCAGCCTATATCATTTTGCCGTCAATCTCACAGCTACTGTGCGGCCCAGCGCCTGTCCCTCGAGTCACCACGTTCCCTGCGCAGAAGGGGATGCAATGTCACATGAGTCACTTTCCTGTTGCCTCCCAATTAGGAGCACAGACCACAGAACTGCACTGTCAACACTTCCCACACACGGCTTACATGGCGAGGAGGTGCTGCGGGAACATCTTCCCTGCACCTAGAAAAGCTGTCGAGTTGCCCTTCCTTACCGTGCATTCAATGAAACGGCTGGCAGTGGCCTTCTCACATTTGCAGTGGGAGCAGGAAAGCTGTAACTGGTTAACGGACTGGCTGTTCAGGGCTGCAGGAGCCCTGCTTGCTTAGGCATTCAGACGCAGCATGGCAACACAGCTACCATTTCATCCAAAACGCACCCGTGCCTCATTACGCCCAGGGAATAAAAGCAAAGGACACCGCCTGTGGGTAGTGACTTCTTGTTTCTGCCTGGAGAAGGAAGGTGAAGTCAGTGCCTCCAGGTACAGGAACGTCTAGATGACACAAAGCTAGGGCAGAAACGCCGGCGATCACAGTAAGCCCGGCTGGTACAGCCGCGCAGTCCAAGGCTCTTTGCACTGAGGGTGCCGTGAGTCACAAGCAGTAGAGGTGGAGCAGCCCAGTGGCTCCCGGTCTTCGTACGTGCCTGGAGTCAGCTTCCCCAAAACACACCTCCTTGCACAGTGCAACCACAGGGGATTCACCCCAATTTATGCTAATGCTCTGACTAACCCTGTTGATCAGCCTCTCTCTTTGCAGCCACTACAACAGCAGTCTTGGCCGGGCGGCCAAGTGCCTGAAGCCTGGCCACTGGTGTTCCTCCTACCTGCCTTCTGTTACCACCGCAGCCTGTGACTTGATGCAATATGCCCTCATGAGCCTTCTGTTTCCATCTTAGTGCAGGACAGCACAAGCATTCTGCCACATGGCCCAGGTTTTTCATACGGGGCAGAAAGGAAACTTTCCCTCCCCAAAAAGAGCACAGCAAGATACACGTGGCTGTTTTTCTTCTTAAAGCCAAACCCAAACTTCAAAGAGGCTGCGACCAGAGCCATTGCCAGTCTGGTAACAGTCTACAAAAATCATGACTTCTTTTAAGAAGAAAATCCATTTTATTTCACTAGAAAAATTCTGTTCCCACATGGGCTACAGCTGCACTTTCTGACCTCTCATTCCAGAAGGCCTGGAAGCATCGTATCTCCTGAACTGAACTGAAAGAAGTTTAATGTTGAAATAATTTTATCTTCATCATCTTTAATAGCTTTTAAGTGTTTGAGAGTCACGATAACCCCATGATGGAAGTGGTAACACCGAGCTTTCAAATGCTGCTACAGTGAACTGCCACAAAGCGTATGAAGCGTGGAACGCACCAGGACCACCCAGGACGGGTCACAGCCAACACACACAACAGTTCTGTCCAGGCAGATGCTTTTCCTGTTTTGATCTTGCATGAGGTTGAGCGTAGGAGGACCATGCCCATTACTGGCCATGCAGAAAGTCCAACAGCTACTGATTACTTTTGAGTACTCTCAGCTGTCCAGCCATGCAAGTTTGGTGTCCCCACACGCAAGAAGGTGGCAGGCATTTACCTCACAGAGCAGCATGACTAGCCCCCAGATTACAGGCAGGAGCATATCCAACTTTGGAGAGATGCTCAAGAAGTGACCACTGGCCCACGGCATGGAAAGGATGGTCTGGAGAGGCTGCTGGGCAGCACGTTACTTATGCATTTGTGCTCCAGGCTGAACGAGAGCATTTCTGTGGAACCTGGGCGTATTCACGCAAGTCCTCCGTGCCTGTTATCCTGGCACTCAGCTTCGTCTTCTGGGGCAGAGAGACAGCCTGATCTGACACACAGATGCTCTCTCTGAATTAAAGAGCTGGCAGAACTTGCTTATCATATTTGCCAGGACACCACAAGGAAGACAGGCAACGCTTAGCAGGTGTGCGAGTCATTTCTTGGCTTATTAAGTGTTTTTTCCCATAACATTTTGTTCTAAATAAATAGCATTGTGCTTTAAGGAAGGTGGTGATCATTGGCACATTCTGCTCCTCGTCTTTGGGAAGAGCACCTAAAATTACTAAGGACAGATCTTCAGATCTGCTGGGCTAATCACAAAAGCATTCAGCAAGGGAAGCTGCAGATCTAGGTTATCAAATTAAAGGGAGAAGAAAGCAGGGATTTATTTTCAGACAGCTGAGAACAAAAGGCCCAAAACCTAAGTGGACATGATTTAGGAAATCACAAAAGGAGTGGAGTTACTGTTGACCCAGAATCTGTCCTATTAATACCACAAAACCAAACTCGTTAGCTCACATACAACACATCTACAGCTATTTTTCAAACCTCAAACAGTTCTCAATATAGGTGCCAGAGGTACTAAAATATAAAGACAAATGTTTTCAGCTATTTATCATAGGAATTCTCCCCAGGACTGCAAATTCCCTTCACAGAGACATAGTCTTAACATCAGAACACAAAATTCTGCCCAGTGTGGCCACGTTTAAAGCAAAGTCTTTCAGTATTTGTCACTAACAATAATCTGCTTGGTAGGAGCCACAACTTCAGGACCATTTAGGGTTTTTTGTCACAGCAACCAGATTTCCAGTAATTCTAGAAATAAGCAAATCTCATTTGCTGATACAACAGCATAAAACATTCTGTCTTCCCCTGCGTTAAGCATCACGTTAGCTAGCTCGGCTGCTTGCAGCAACACTCAAATGTTCAAAAGAGTGAAATGCAATAGAAGTGAGGCAAACTTACGCATTAGAAACCGTAAAGGAGAAAGGATCCAGTGAAGGAGCAGCTTCTTATCAAGACAGCTACTTATTTCTCTTTCGCCACACTGATCCATAAGTCCCAGGTGGTGAGTGGTTGGTTTATTGCTTTGATGGGATGGTCAACACATGCATCTTCCTCCCCCGGAGCAATCAAGGGTCTAACCAGAAGCACTATTACCCTCCTTTTTGCCTTGATAAGGATTTGGATGAGCGGGTAGCAGGTGGGTTTCCTTCCTCTCTCGGATGAAGACTCTTAGTGGCTGCTGCAGGTGCAAATCCTTCCCTCCGGCCGCAGCAAGGAGGGACAGGGCTGCTGGGGGACTGGCTGCCCTCCCGACAGTGGGGCATGCTGGGCTCCACCGGCTGGCTGGTAGAGGGAGGATTTGGTTCCTCTTTGTGCTGCTTACTCTCATTCCAGACTTCACCCTTACTCTCTCTACATAGGCCTTTCTCATATCTCTTTAGCTGTGTGGTTTATGGGCTTTGTTCCCAAGGAGAAGCCTCTTGTGCCGTTATTACACTCGGGAACCTGCTGCTTTCTGTCTTCAGAAAGCGTGCCGGCTAGTTCTGGTCCTTTCTTAAAGCTTGGTGACAGACCTTGTAGCTCACTTCTCTGCTGGCAAGTAGAACATGAATTTCAACCTCCTTCCACCCTTCAAAATTCCAGATGATGCTGTAATGTCACTGTGTTTGGGGTTTCTCAGTAGTCAGGGGATGAGATGCTGCTTCAGGGTTTGCATTTGTTCTGCGGCTCTTGCTTTGCCATTAGTACATCGATCAGATATTTCAAAACTCTCAGTTTGTGCCTGTTTGGGGCTTTGTGGTCATCCTCTAGCTAGCTGTGTCTTGGGTTTAGTAGAAAATGAATCCATAACATCTAGGCCACAGAGAAACAATGCTTGTTATGAAGATGCTGTGACGATGTGGGCAAGAACAGCTGCAAGCAAGTCAGGACAAAACCTTATCATTGCAAACTGATGAAGCCTTTCCGACCCCACAAATCTGTGGAAATGGGCTCCAACTGACTGAGGCTGCACTCCGGCTATTTCCTGTGATGCTCCTGAAACGGAAACTTTCTGCTCTTCAACCAAGAGCATTGGATGGAAAGGCACTGTAGGTAATAGATACAATGACATCACATAATCTCTGTTGCAGTTAAATCTACATAAAGTAGTCGTTTTTCTGTTATTGGTTCTTCATCTGGAGGAGTGGGGGGTGCAATTTTAAAAACTTGCTGCTCTGCAGGTTAGGATATTCTTTTCAATCTCCAGGCTATGCCACTCATGTCCAGTTAATGCTCATATGCTTTTGTGCCAATTCAGTTTGAATAACAGCTCCCTTCTCCTCTTTCCCCCAGTCACCAGGATAAACCCCATGATGTAAACCAGTCCTATTTCCCTGTTTACATATGGCCAGACTAAGCAAGTCCAGCATCCTCTGGGACGGAGGGCTCTTCATCCCCTCGATCAGCCTAATAGCTCTTCCCTGTTCCGTCCATGCTTTCATCTTTCTTTTGAACTGTAAACAGTCTTTCAGTTGCGGCTGCAGCAGGGTATTGTGCAACAGCATTAGCTCTTGTTGATTTGGCAGGTGTTCCCCTCATGCAGCCCGGAACCACACTGGCGTGTCTCAAAATAACAGGACCCAGTTAAGGCCCCCCAGTTTTCCTCTCTAATCCAAGGCAGTCATCTCCCCTTTAACAGTTCCTGCCTGCATCTCACCTAATAACTTGTCATGCATTACCCTATTAAATACTTCGCTGAAGCCTACATCTGCACATTCTCTTCTCTGCAAAAGTCAATTATCGGAGACAGCTGTGAAGTTAGTCCGCAGTGAAGTGTTTTGCTAAGCCCATTGTGTATTTCAACTATATTTGCGTCCTGAGTTATTCTTTCTGTCAAAGCACATGATAGAAAGATTTGTGTGTTATTGAGGTCAGCCTAACAGGTCTTCAGTTTGCTACACTGCATTTTATTTTTCATGTCTCAAATACAGGCACTGCTTGCTATTTTCCAGTCATGTGGTACCTGCCCCACTTAGATATATTTACATTCCTTGCTAATAAACTCTTGGTTTGTGTCTGTTCTTTCACCTCCCCTGACACAAACACCAGGAGTTCCTAGAACTGTGCTTTTGCTTCAGACGCGGTAGTTTTTTAAAAAGCCTCATAACAATCACCATCCTGTCTTTTATTGGTTTGCATCTAAGCTCTCTTTAGTCTTGACAGTCTTATCGCTGCCTGTTATCTCACTTCTTTCTTGATATTTGACTAGAAAGCTTCTTACTGAGTTTTAAACCCTTTGCAATATGTAAATTATCCCTAGCTTCTGCAGCTCTTGCTTCATTCCATAGCAAAGTGCCAAAACAGAGGTTTCTCTGTTGCATTATTCCTTTTCCATCCTATATGAGCTCCCTATTATTTCTTAAGCCCTTTTTGAAATCAGCTGGTTACTTCCCTAAAGACGTTCCCTTCCCTGCTTAGGATGCAAATTGTAGATTGCTTTCTACCTTTGACTTAAAATTCTGAGGGTCTTCCACATTTCTGTCTTTGGACTTTTCAGTCTACCTGCTTGTATCAACTAGTTCCTTCAGGTTTTTCTCAATTCCACTTTGTTAAAATTTTAGCTATAAACCCATTTTTCTTCTCTTTATGCCGGAAGTGAAACTAAATCACCTCCCGAAGTGAAACTAAATGACAACACTAAGGATAAGGTGCTGAGGTTCCCAGCCCAAGCCATGTAAGCCTCCTCCGTCTATGTCCCACCTTAAAGCTGCCAACGTGGACATCCACATGACTCCTCCAAATGCCCTTCTAGGTGTCAGCGTAGGGTCTGGGCAGCAGAGTGAGGCCATGGGGAGCGAAGAGCAGGGAGTTACACTGCACCGAAGGATGAGCCAACCTAGTTCACGGCTCGCAGCCTGGCACTCCGATGAGCTCCTAGGCTTGGGATGCTCTGGGCTCAAGCAAAGGGGGTTTCCAGCAGGTCTGTACTCAGCTTTTACGTTCAGTATCCAATTTGCTCATCCCTCAAGCTGTGCTAGTAGGAAGTGTTTGAGTTTCTTTCCTACCCTAAAGGAAGAAAAGACAGAATTCCCTAAGCTCCTGCTGCAGCCCTCCACACTGTCTCCTCAGTCTCTGCTCACTATGTCTGCCTTTAACCAAGATAAAATCCAGTCTGAAATTGGAGTTCTGATTCTTTATGGAGAAATTTTTTATGGACCAGTGCTGGGGGGACCTCAGTATCAGTCAGCAACATGGAATGTGACAGAGGGGCAGGGTGACCAGAGCAACCGGGGCCAGCTCCAGCCAGCGGGGTCAAAACTGCCCACCAGCTTGAAGTGAGAACGGGATGAGAAGTTGGCAAAAAGCACAGTGCAGCAGATCACTTTGGTGTACAAGACTCAAAAGCCAAAACGATAATGCTGGGTTTTCTTCAGAGGACTTCTCAGTCAACTACCAGGTCACTGGGGATTGATGGCATGTGAAAATGCTCTTTGGATCTATGGATTGGATTTCCCCCCCTCCCCCATAACTAATTCAAATACAAATCAAGTTTGTCATTCCCATCTGTGGGCATTCAGTAGCCTTTGGGATATGAATTGGGCACACTGCAAGAACTACCAACACAGCTGACAACAGTCAGAGCTGTAGCAGCCATAGGGGTGAACAGACTGAACATGGAGTGGGTCAGCAGCAGCAGCAGCAGCTTAAGTTCTGTCCTGCAGAAGAATCCCCCAAACTATTAATCCTATTATTAGTGTTGACATGCAGCCACCTAAATGTGGAGACTGGTTTTCCTGCCTTGTTTGATTTTGACCTGAATGGTGCTTTGTATGCACAGTTTCCTTGTTGTCCTAGATAGGCAGTCTTGTTTTTCAGTCTGCTATCCTTACAGCACTGTATCCACTAGAGTTTAGTGTAGTTCTCTTTAAAGTACTTTAGGTATGTCCTTTGCTATTTTTTCTTCTCTTTGCTTAGGACTCTATTTAACCCCATGAATTAAAGCACTTAACAATGAAAGTGCATTCCCTTTGGATGTAGCAAACAAATCCAAATACATCCCTGCCTACTGTTCCATACGTCATTCCTGATCCCCAAACTTTAATATGGAAGCTTTGACAATGCCACTTCTGGATTTCCATGTTTGAAACAAGGATGACTGCATATTTATATGGTAAGTGTTCACATCTGGAGGAGATTTGTAAATGCCATAAGAATTGGATTCAACAAACAGAAGTGAGTGAGTAAGACCCTTGGTGATGCACATGGATACGGCATCGTGAATATCAGGGAGTAGTACTGATTTACGTTGCTTTAAAACGTCTGTGGCATTGTTGGAACCTCACCTCCAACTGCAGTAGCTGTAATCTTTACTGAAACCTTAGGAAAAAAGGGCAGATTTATTTTTTAGATTCTCCTGGCTGCTCACTATAGAGAGAGGAAAGCAGTGCCAGGCTGTTGGAGGAAGATGTGGTGGTACGGAAATGAACTGGCAATCCTCCTGTCCCCAGTCAGTATTTTCTGAACAGAACAACTCTTGGTAAAACCCAGTGTGCCCTCAGCTTATTGAAGCAAATAAGAGCCTGAAACACAAGATGAAGCTAATGACAGTTTCAATCCCCTGCTACGTGTCATGCCAGCCCTGTTGTTGGTTCCTCTGGCTTTGGGATGATTCACCACTATCCTGAAAAACAGGCAGCTCTGGCACTGTTAGTCACCCGGCACTGACATGGGAACGCTCGCTCTGGGGAAGCAGAGCATGTACTGCTAAAGAGAAACTAGCTCCTCCTTTTCCCGAAACCTGGAAAAAACTAGTTTCAGGATGTAACAAATAAAGCTACGATTGCCTTTTTCTCCTTTCTAAAGGTTTCCAGGCCAAAATAAAAATTCTTACTGCTGTTAAGCATTTTTTTTAATTATAATTAACAGAGTATGACCATTATCTTCCATTCCTTTTCCCCTTAGTCACTTTCAAACTGTTGAAGTCCTATGGTTTTTTCCCTCTCCTTTTGTTGTACTCCTGAATCTATATCATGTTAACAGTTAACTCCACTGCTGCTCCACATCCTCGCTCACACCTGTTTGAGCATTCCTGTGGTTTAGTTTGGCAGGCTGTTCTCCTTGCCTTATGAACGCAAGCTCCAACAACACTAACAGACACTGAGTCCCTTCCTTAGTATCCACCTGCTTTACTTGCATAGCCGCATCTATACCTTCTGCAAGATACCTCTTCTGCTCGGCCCTTCACCCCTGGTGATCCTCATGCCCTTTGGTTTATTTAACCAAAGTACAATGAAGGTACAGTCAGTAACAAGAAATGGATTAATGAAAGCTTGAAACAAAACAAAAAAAATTCTTAACCTCTTGCTGTATATGCCACAGCTTCAATAACAGTCTTCCCCCAGGCTGTGCTCCTAATGATGGAGCAATATCCCAATGTCTTTACACAAGAAAATCAGGGACTTGACTTCAAAAGGAGTTTCTAACCTCATACCTAATTGATCTGGGTGTAACAGCACTGAAGGGAGCAGAGATCTGTAGCGTTTCACTGGTGCGGGATCTGAAGCTGGTCCCTTAAGGCTTTTGCTGTAGGCGTTGGCTCTCCGTTGCAAGTCTGGCCTAGCGATGTAGCAGAGCCTTCTGGCAAAGACAGACATAGAGTTGAGACAGCTCTGCAATGGAAAGGAGCAATTTTTCTCCCCAATCAGCAAGCATGCAGTCACTTCCCAGTAGCATATTTTTTATTTCTTGATCCAATTTTCCTTAGCTTGTACTAGCAGATAAGATACCTAGTGCTTCATTCGCGAGACATGCATAATCCAGCGCATTTCTCGGATAAAATTCACATCCCGGGGAAAGTTGAAGCAAGAGGCTAGGTTTTTTTTACTGGTATCACTAAGACCAGAACCTAGCAAGAGCTTCTTCACCTTATCTTTTAGACACTGATTTGTCTGTCACGGTTTGTGCCCTTGCTTGATAAGGATGATGCAGCTACAGCCAAATGTTTTCATGCTTTTTTTAACTACATATTGGGATTTTGCTCAAATTTCCTTGATTTTAGCAGGAAAGAACTAAAGAGCTAAAGAACTAAATATGAAAGATACATGCTTGCTGCAATGGGACACAGAGGACTGGTTTAATTCCCAGATGAAACTGGTTTCATTTGATTGAAAGGCCACAATATTTTAGCATTGACAAACTGGACGGCTAAGGCAGAAGTCTTGTATCTCAGGAGCCAGGATCCGCACGACTGAAAATGTTAAGACTAGAGATTTATTTCTTGTTTTGCCAAGCAGAGCTTTGATACAGACAGCTGCTAAGAACACCACTTTTTAGAGCACTTAGTTGCCTCTGACTAAGGCCTCCGAGTACGGCAGCTGTACAACCAGAGGATGGATTCACATTCTGCCGATGGAAAGGGACCGGTGGGGAAGAAATAAGAGGCTGCAAGGCTGTAACAGCATGGGTGTACAGTGTGAAGGACTGGGAGAACGCAGCACCGACCCCATGCCTTTGAGCCTGAGTAAGATAGAGAAGGTGACTGGGAAAAGCGCAAGCGGAGAGGAAAATTAAGGAGCTTTGGGCTCTGTTAAGGCTGACCTTGTAAAGGGTCATCCAAGGTGACAAGTCACAGAGTCAGTCGCGCAGGGCAGGAGAGAAGGGCATGGTGTGTAAGGCACGGCAGGACAGATGTGAGAGCCATGCAGGCTGTTGATGTCACCCATGGTGAATGTGCCAAGGTATGGAGAGCACCCACCACAGTCTGTGTGCGTTGTAGCTGCAACGCCCTGTTAAGTAGAATGGAAAGGTGGGTGCGGGTTGGATGAAACCCAACAGGAAACTAAAGAAAAGACTGTAAATAGGCTGTTTGGAGTGATTAGATGCAGAGAACAAGAACAATAATGAGAAATACTTCTATAAAAATATCTATCTCAATGGTTTTGCTTCTCATTCTTTCCCCCCCCTTCTCTCTCCTGCTACCAAAATAAACAAGTTTGTAATTTGAGCCCACCTCTTTAACCGGCCTCTTTAGCCGTCACAACCTGCTTTAAGCTGATTTACAGCTGGGTCTCCATCTCATACACATACAGCTCTTGGACCCATCCACGTAACAAATGTTACGTGTTAGAAGCCCACACTCCAGCCTTGATTTAGTACACGGGAAATGCACTCAATTGGCCAGATTCAGCACCATTTCCTTGCACCTGTGTGGATGTTATTGCTCTGTTTCACCTATATGCCTTACGCCTCTGCCCTGTTGACGTCAGGAGCTGTCGCTTCACCCAGTTTAACCGCTTGGTTTTCCAACGCAGCAGCTCACGTTCTTGATGAAGCCAAACCCGGGAGTGCGGGGCAGGCTCCTGAGGAGGGCTTGCCCGCTCATTCCGCCCCAATTTCTCCCTTTGGGCACGGTGCGGTCTGCTCCATCCGCCCCAGGACCGCGGCACTGGCCGGGCAGTCTCGCCGGGGATGAGCACCCGCTCACCCCTGTGCGCAGGGGTCTGACAGCGGGTGATCCCCTGGGATCACCGGGCGGGAATCTCGCAGACGACGCCGTCTTCCCCCGGCAGCTTTCACCGAGCGCTGACACAACAGGCCGATCCCTCAACTCCCACCAGGCCCCGTCTCCCACCGCGGCCGCCTCCTGCCCCGCCCCAACCGCTTCGCCCCGCCAAAGGGCCGGGCCGGGCCGGGCCGGGCCGGGGTCTCCTCAGGCCGGGCTGCCCGGCCCCGCCCACGCACCCACGCGCGGGCTGAGGGTAACGGCCGCCGCCCCCCGCCCCGCCTGACGCAACCCGCGCCCCGCTTTGCTCCACGCGCGGCGCGGCGAAACATCCCGCCCTCGTTGCATCACCCGGCGCGAGCCGCACCGCCCCGCGCCAATGAGGGGCGGGCGGGGGCGGGGCCGGCGGCCCGTCCGGCCTTTAAAGGGCGGCGGCGGCGCGTGCCGGCCCACGAGCGCCTTGGCGCCGCACCCCCCCAACGGCCCCCGACGGTCCCCAACGGCCCCCAGCGCCACCGCCATGAAGCGCGACCCGCAGCGCCCCGAGGAGTACCCCGGCCGGCCGGAGCCGCCGCCTCCGCCGTCGTCCCCCCTCCTCTCCTCCTCCTCCTCGCCCCCAGGGGAGGCGGAGGGCGCGGAGCTGAAGCTGACGCCGCCGGTGTGGATCTTCGGGTACGGCTCGCTGGTGTGGAGGCCGGGCTTCGAGTTCACGTCGCGTAAGGTGGGCTTCATCCGCGGCTACAGCCGCCGCTTCTGGCAGGGCGACACCTTCCACCGCGGCAGCGAGAGGATGGTAAGGGCCGTGGCGGCCGTGGCGGGGGGTGGGGGGGCGTTGGGCGGCCGTTGGTGCGGGCTCGGCTTCTAACGGCGCTCCCCTTGCCTCTCCCTGACAGCCCGGCCGGGTGGTGACGCTGCTGGAGGACTGCGGGGTGAGTACCGGGGCGGGAGAGAAGGGGGGCCCTGTGGCGGGCGGTGGGGTGTGAAGTCGGCCTGGGTGGTGGTGCCCACATCAGCAGCTGGAAACTGATGTCGGCAGCTGAGTGCTCATCTGCCCTCCCGGGAGCGTGAGGGCGGGGGTGTGTTATCCTCCTCTGCTCTGTTACCGGTTGTGCAGGGACCCCAAAGCAAGGCGGGCTGGCTTTGAAATGTTAGTGGACTTGTCTGCTGCAGTTACAGCATCCCATAACCACCTTGTTCTTTCACTTTTAGGCGTGCACATGGGGTGTAGCCTATGAAGTGCGTGGGGAACAAATTGCTGCATCGCTCCAGTATCTCAATATGCGAGAAGCTGTCCTGGGAGGCTACGACACCAAGTTGGTGAAGTTCCACCCTCAGGAGAAAGATGCGGAGGAACCCATCCTGGCTCTTGTTTACATTGCAACACCCCAGAACCCTTCTTACCTTGGCCCAGCATCTGAAGAAGACATTGCAGCTCAAATCATTGTCTCAAGTGGTTGTGCTGGTCATAACATTGAGTACTTGCTGAGACTGGCAGACTTTATGCGCTACTTTTGTCCTCAAGCAGAGGATAAACATCTCTTCTCCATTGAAGAGGCTCTTGTTTCCATCCTTCCATGCCTATACTGCACAGAGGAGTCTCTAGAAGAAACTGCAAGTGTCCCTCAGAAGTCTAAGGGTTGAAATACAAAATTTTTTTGCAGGGTCCCAGTAGAAGGGACATAAGGGAGAAAGCAACGGGGACAATCTTAACTCTGATAAAATATACTGGACTGAGTGAATAAAGGGAGAATTAGCAAGTAGTAGGGGAGGGAGGAAGTGGAGTAAAACACGTTTGCTATAGGACTTGCAATTAGTACCTGTTACACTCCTTATCTGTAGCACCACGTTAGCCATCACTGCTTTCCAGGTGGGGAGCAGGGATCTTCTCTGGAACTTTGCTCTGTAAGACTTGCTTCCAGGGGTTGAACCTGAAGCACTCACTTTCTTTAGAGAAGAAAGAGGCTTATCTATTCTGTGCACTTTTTTTTTTTCTTTGAAGACTAGTTGAGCAGGACTTGACTGGGTTTAAGCAGTATGTATGTAATTCTACCTCAGATTGGCGAAAAGCTGTTTGTGTGGTGGTGGAGACTTGAGCAGGTTCTGCCAAATAAGACCTTTTTTGCCTGTGCCATGTCCCACCTCCAGTACGATGACTAAAAAAAAGTACAGTATCGTAGAACCTGGCATTAAATTTCAGGACTTCTGTGCAATATTAAGTGAATCGGCCTCTGTAGGCTCTTTGAATCCTACTTCCTTATGTTCTGAAGGATCACAGTAATGCACTTATTTTCTAAAATGTCATATTGTATTTATTATGTGTTGTATTTCCCCTTGGGGGGGGGTATCTAAACTGCTCACATGCCACAGTGGTACGTAGCCCACATTCAACCTTGCATTTGTGCCTTCTAGTTTTAAATCAGTTTTCTGAGGAGCTAAGCCTGCTTTAATGACAGAAGCTTTTCTCCAAGCTTCACTGACCTTGCGCTGCTACAGACTTAACTGACTCCGTAAGAAATGGTCCTGCCTGCGTGGGAAGTCTGTGCTGTCTGCAGGAAAGCTGTCCGGGTGCAGCGGCACTTTAACTCACCCTGTACTGGATAAACCTCTGGTGCTTCAGGATAACGTGGGTTTCTGTAGCTGCATTTGAGGGTTCTAGTTCCATACCTGGGTGTCTGTCTGGTACGCTTTTATTAGACTGCAAAGGACCATGACTGAGCATATTTGCAAGCCTTTGAGCTACTGAAAAGCCTGCCTTGATCGTGTTAAGCAGAGGTGCTGCTGCAAGCTGAGACTTTGCAGCTTCACGTATTAACAGCATGAAAACCCATAGTATTTTGTAAGAAAACTGCTGCTGCAGCAAAATAGCTCTTGAGAGCTGACCCCTGGGACATTTGACTCCTCCCAAACCTGTGGTTTTTTTATTATTAAAAAAAAAAGATAGGGACTGTTTGTATTACTGTGGCTTGTATGTATATGAGGTGGTACTGTGCTGTGCCCAGTAATAAAACAAACTAACAAAGTTAGTCGTCTGTACTTTGGTGTTGGCCTTTTTCATTACTAATTTAAAGTTCAAACTGATCTTTCTTTTTAAATTTTTGTTTGTTTGTTTGTTTTTAAAAAAACAACAAAACCTTAGCTGGTAATGTTGCAGTTCCTATGTTTTTTTGTGTGTTGTGTTTGTGGTTTTTTGTTTTGTTTTTAAACATCTCACTGCTGAGCAGCTTGCCTCTGCTGGATCTACTGGAAGACACCCATTGACTCTTTCCCTTTGAAAAAAGGGGATTTGGTGACTTTCTCTTCCCAGCTTCCAGCTCTTGTTGATTCTGCAGTGCCAGTGCTGACAACAGACATGAGCCAGCCCTCCTGACTATACGGGGCAGGCAAAGAAATGTAATTCCGCCTTGGCAGGTTGAAGGACTTCTGTTCTGAGCGTAACTTGGCGCTGCTGTTTCCAAGAAGCAATAGCTGAAGGACAAGAAACTGCCACCCACAGCCAGACCTGCTGGCTGCAGTGAGGGAGACCGTTACTTCTGCCTTGCGCGCAGGGGTGATGTGCGCTGCCCTTCCGATCCCTCCAGTGAGCGGCTGCCTCAGCACTAGCAGATCACCGTACCTACCAGTATTACCTGCCTCAAGACTTGAGTGATGGCATGAAAACTAACTGAAACAACTCAATTTACCACTAATTAAAGGCAGGTGCATGTTTCAGGGATAATAGACTAGAGAAAACTAGGCTTGCCCTGGTCTGTGGAGGCTGTCACTTCAACTGAGCAGCTGCATCTCCCTGCTGGAAAATTAAAGGGTTAAAGAATCAACTTACCTGCAGGGGAACACTCCCTTACTAGTACAAGACTGGGGTCAAATACCAAAATATCTCCAGATAAAACAAAAACATCTTCACACCTTTCAAATTTTCAAAGACACCACTGAGAGGAATTAATAGCAGATGTGCACTAAGCAACTGCATTGCCACCTCGCAGGGCGAGCCCCTTGCTTTGTGCGGCCTGGGTTGGCCCCGGGATCTTTCACATTGCTGGTAAAAGACAAGGAGTGAGTGCTCATGAACAACCCATCAGCGCTAGGAATGTTCCTTCTTCTTCCCTTGAAAAACTAAGTATTTTAAGCACAGATCCACTACTTCACTGAACTACCATTTTCTTCCCAATGAGTTCTTTGTGGTGGACTTCCAAAAAAAAGGACCCCATTTTCTTTTCAGGAGTGGTGAATACAGCAGCTTGCTGCTGTCATCCTGTCACTGCATCTTCAAGTCACTAAGACAAACAATGAGGTGTCACGTAACTTCTTTCTCCTGAGGCTTTTATTGTGTCCTGTGAGCCTGGGAACTGGTCATGTTTTGATCAGTTGATGAATTTAAAAGGTTTAACATCCCAGATTTGAACTTGGGCCATGTGAGTGTGGAGAGACAGCACCCTGCAACACTTGCTATATGCCCAGCTCATGTCTGTACTGCTGCTCAAAGATGGGCGACCACGGTGGCTTGCCTCTGATGAACCAAACGCGAGGAAGATAACTGCTGCTTGGAGGCAGTCATACAACCATGGCACTCAGGAGTGCCAGGCCGACGGTGACACACAAGGACCGTGTCCTACCCCATACATGTTTCACTACAGGCTTCCTCTCCCCCTGTCGTGACTTGCCAGCCCAGGCGGAGCAGCTGGCTGTGGGCGCAGCTCCAGCTCCTGGCAGCTCTACCGCTGGCCTGGGAAAGAGCACTCACCTTTGTCAGAGGGGGGGACAACCGCCCTCATTTGCGAAGTGCTGGCGGACATGTCTGGAGATGCTTCCCTGTCTAGTGGCTTCCTCTTCCACGTGCAGTTTTCTCTTCTCTGACTTCCCTACGACAAGCTCGTGCCTATCAGGCCACCTCACATCAGAAATCGGTTGCAATAGAAACATGTTTACAAGCGCTATCAATCACATACTTTCCAAGTCTAAAACCAGCACAATTCACATGATTTCAGTCCCTTTTTCAACCTTTTCCATTTTCCTGCCCAGCAAGTTCCCACACAGCCCTGGAACACAGGCCTGAGTCACCATTTCCTTGAGTACATTAGGACAGGACCTACCCCGCTGCTTTGCAGTGGCACAGCCAGCTAAATAAAGTAGATGACAACAGTTAATCCAGCCCTGGCCTTCATATGTATAAAGCGCTCCTGAGGGCACGTGGTCCTTAACAGGGCAGGAGAAAGGATAAAGAAACTTGGGAATGTTAAAAGGATTCAGAGAAGACAAACCCAGAAGAAAAAGTCTCTGTTTCTTAGGTGCTACAGTATTATCTCCGATTCAAGGTGGAGTGTCAAGAACCTAGGAGACTTCACACAGGTAAATCTCTACCAAGGTGATTCCAGCTTTAGTAAAAATGTAGTTTAAATATAGCATCACCAAAGTGTGAACTTACCTGTGCTTGGTGTGCTTTTCTAGATGAGCTGCTGGCTCAGAAAATTAGTGAGACCAAACTCCTGTTTGTGGTTGATGGCAATAGAGGCACGCAGCTCAGCGAGGGCAGGAGGTGGTAGGAGAGGACGGTGGCCTAGGAGAGGGTAGGGAACAGACCAGCATTCCTCAGCTGGCTGCAAAGTTGAGTCTACTTGAGCGGAATGTACGTTTGAGCATCCAGAAAGCGGGGCTAGCACAGACTTTGAAGGCTATGGAGGAGCCAGTGTGGGATCTCAGTCCCAGGAGGAGCTGAAGGGGAGAGGCGCGGCTCCGCATGCATACCCACGGTCTCGAGAGGGTCCCCGGGGCTCCGCCGTCTGCGGCGGGGAGAGGCTTGCAGGCGGCGTGCAAGTCACAGGGAGCGGCACATGCTGGATCTCGCAGCTGTTACAGGAGCTGCAGCTGGTTGTATGTAGCACATGTGTTATTCCATATGTGTCTGCTTGCCGCTCAAGAGACAAGCTGAAATATGGATTTAATTACCTACAGATGTTTCACAGGCAGAGGAAAAGCAAAAGACAAAAAAACCCAAAGAATGCTTATCGCGGCTCCTGGAGCGATACACGGGCTGACCGGCAGCTGCAAGCGAGAGAGCAGCCGGTCCTCTTCCGTCACGGAGTCTGCAAAGGCTGCACTCTGACAACCCTCTGCAGCAGAGGCTGGACAGCACTGGGTGCACGCTGCATACGGAGCGGATGTGTCCAGAAACAACGTCTGCCTTGGTAACAACCTGTTCTGCTACCAGGAAAGATTGGGTGGTGAAGCAGGGGAAAGAAAGAGGGTCTACTGGGCGTACAGCTGCACCAGGACAAGAGAGACTGATTTTGCATAAAATATCCAGCACAAAACACGCAGATGTGGTCACTTGTGCACTTTGACGCTTCTCCACACTCCAGATAGTTCAGTGCCAGAACGGTAGCACTGCCAACATGTCCCAAAACCTGGGAGTCAATCTAGGCCTGGAAGTCCTTCATGAAACTTTAAATTGGGTTTTATCACATTCAGCTCAATAACCTCATCCCAAAGGCAGAGGGGAAAAGGAATGAGCAGCGTTTGGATGGGAGATGTTCCCCGAGTCGGACTTCTCGCTTTGGCACTGCCAGTTTTCACTACACGGCACGTACTTCAGCAGCACCAAATCCAAAGGGTTTTTCAGAGCTCAAGGACAGATGCAACATAAAAAAGTGCAGTGGCAGCACATGAGTGGGCAGCGCTGTGCCACCGGCACACAGCCTAGCTCAGGCTCATGGTGCCCCGCGCACGGGAGGAACAGGAAGGGACAAAAAAAAAAGAGGTTTACAGTGAGGCTATGAAAAAACTACACTTGCAGAAAAATCAGCAGCCGCTCAGCGGACTTTGGAATTTCCTACTAACTAGTTGCCTTAAGTGAAAACCTCCCTAATTTATATGCTGTATTAAAGTTATGAGAGAAGCCCCGTAAGGCTTTGAAAGAGCCTTGGGCCCGGGAGGGAAGGGAGGGGGGAAGGAAGTGGGCATTCTGGGCAGCACTGGGGAAGCTCTACATGCTTTGTTTACAAACCCTGTACACTTTTTGTTTGGCTTTTGGATGTGTTTTATTCTTTCCCAACTCCCTTTTCATCTCATCGTAGTGCCAGCCACACTGACGAGTGTTTATGCTTGGAAATTCCTGAAGCACAGCCAGTACCTTGAACTCCAGAGAATGAGACTGAAATAACGTGAAAGGTCAGGGAAGTTCAAAGACAGAGAGGTGCCGTTTTCCTAGCTGGGGACACCACGCTGTTCCCAGACCACGCTGGGCTGCTCTGGGGACACGAGAACAAAGACTGCTCTCTTATGTCCTCCTGTTTACGCTGCTTTTTGCCTCCCTCGCCTCACTGTTTTAACGGGACTCATTTCCATGAAGCTTCAATTAAAAGCACCAGGGATTGCTTTGGCGTGAGCCTGACAACTGAAGAGACACCTGATAGCTACTGGCACTTAAAACTCCTGTGGCCGCAGGAAAGGGAAAGTTTTTATCCCAACTGCTCGAGCCCCGCTGGCTCACATAGCAGGAGCGAGCCCCAGAGCGCTGCTTCGTCCGCAGGCGTCCACCAGCTATTGCAGCACCCGGCAATCTGGAAGGACTTCACCCACGGGAAGCCAAGTCAGAGGATGACTTTTGGAGAGGACTTTTCATTCGGCCTTGCTGGTTAGCAAGCCTTGTCCTTCAGAAACATGACGAACGCACGCCTGGGCTGATGGGGCACGTGCCGGGTACACGCAGGTCAACTGCGCCGAGCCAGCAGATAGCGTGCAGAGCGGCCACAGACGGCCTCCAGCGCATCGGGCGCACCACCCCACGCTCTGCACAAAGCCGTTGTTCATACTTCAGCTGCAGATTCCTGCAGACCGGGGGGGGTTCATTAGCACGTGCCCATACACGACGCGACGTGCTCATTTGCACAGCAGGGCACCCGCCCCACGCACCGTGATTCACGGGTGAAGGGAGGCTAGGGAACGGTCCAGGTTAACGTGAGCACTGGGTTTCACTAGCGTATGGCCGCAGCCATCTGCTTTGCCTTGGACTGGAGCTATGGACCGAGCGACACCGACAGCACAGACAATATTGAAGTCATTTCACAGACTCGCATCCAACCCACTTACAGCAATTATAACCTCATCTACAAACAAACCGCCTCGGGGGCAACCACAGCCAGCTTGCTGATATTAAACTCTGTCTACGCAAAGCATATGTGACATTTGAAAACATTTAGAAAACAAACTAAAAAAGCAGCTTTTTATCCCCTCCTTGTCTAGACAGCACACCAGCCTTTCCAAACTGCAAGTCGGCACCGACGAAGCACGTGATGCCAAGGGAGGGAGGGAGCAGGCGCTGCCCTGGCCCCCGGGGACGGCGAGGAAAGGCAGGGGCTGCCCGTGGATGTGTTTATGTTACCTCCGCTCACCCCGCGGGCACCTCGCACCGGGGCAGCGCTGGTGGGTGCACTTTCACGTGTCACCACAGCCGCCGGCGCTGCAAGTGACCTCCCAGGACTGCGGCTGACACGCTGCCGATGGGCCGGAGGTGCGCAGGGGTGGGAGATACTGTTACAGACAACTGGGGTCAGCAGCTTTGTCCTCAGGATGCTTCTGCAGACATCATGGCCTGAAATCTCTCACTTGTTTTTGTTTTTCAGTGAGGTACCCATTTCTTTAAGTCAAATGGAGCCAAAAGTGTATTTCAAACAGCGAGCAGGTTTGTAGATTACCCATAAATTCATTTTAGATTATACATACATTCATTCTTTTGGTCTGCTTTATAAGAATGTGTTTTTCTCCAAGACGTTGCTCTCCACAAACACACAATCCCATTTTTAGAGAGGGAAAAGAGGAGGAATGCTCAGCTCTCCACGGCCACGACAGACGCTGCTTTTCATCTTCCCTTTGACAGCGACTGTTAGAGACTCGATTACCTCTGGACCTGTTAGGCAGGAGCCAGATGAAACCGTGTCTCTTGTTGCTGCACAGCACAGTCAATTCTGGCAGCATTTGTGTCTCTAAACTACATATATATTGAATCTATTCCTGGAAATACATCCTATAATTTGAGGGCAGATGAGTTCAGGACTGAGGATAAAAAGTAGCTGTGGGACTAGTCTCATTCAGAATAAATATCCACTATTTTTTCCCAGAGGATTCTTGCCTCATTTCACTTGATGGGAGGATGCTAAAAACGAGCAGCAGTTCAATTCCTTTTTCTCTTGTATGGTCCTGTATTTGTTTATGCACACCTTGCTCCAAATGCAGGGGGACCGTTCCCCATTTTGATTTTTCTCTGGCAAATCACTGTAGCACCTTTGCAAACTTTAATTCCTCTTCACAAGACCTTTGTGACGAGGTATTATTTCCATTATACAGATGGGGAACTGAGACATCAAGAACGTGATTTCAAAAGCATGCGGTGACTCTGAATGCACAATGTGAAACATTGAGGGATGATGTTTTTCAGTGCGCTTGGAACTGTACGTTAGGTATTCAGAGACACCACGTCGGAAAAAAGATAAACGTGTGCTCATGTAAATCAGCACTAGATCATGATGCAAACATGCGAGAGCCATCTGAAATCTTCATGGCTACCCTTAGGTTTGCCATTGCCCAATGAGGATCTGTGCGGTTGCGAGTTTAGTGATTTGCTCCCAGTCTTCTTAAACCTTCACGTACCTAAGCGTGCATAATATTTATTTGCCAACTAAAAATTAAGCTCAACAGAGAAATTTTTATATAGGGTGGGGTGTTTTTGTTTTATACCCATCGCTCAAATTTGTTGCAGTCCCTCGAGCTTTTTTAGCTCACGGCTGAGGCTCACAGCTGCTGGCAGTTCCAAACTTCTCACATGCGTTTATTCCTGTAACATCTCAGACATGAGATCTGTTTTAAATTAAAAATTTAAACAACATTACTTCTCTCATTTGCTATCAATTATATCGCTGCGAGGAAGAGCTGGGCTTCTCTAATCTGTCTGCGAATATTCTACCAAACCAGCTCTCACTCTTAACATTTAGTTATTGGATTCCAGACAGACACAATGATCCATAGCTAAGGACAGCAAACCACAACCAAATTACATTAATTATACAATACATACCTCTGATTGCATATGCTAATAGCAAGTTATCAAAGCCGGGGAAGCAAGTCTCCTTCTGCAACACTCATGATGGTGTGTTTCAAAAACACATAAATCACTCGGGGTTATAGCAGCCCGTAAAAAGAAATCGTCATGACTGCCAGTCCCAAATTAACACCATGTTTAAAAACCTACTTGCGCTTTAGAGATTCAGCATCACAATGTCAGTAAGTTTTCAACTAGTCGATAGGAATTGAGCTGAGTGACAAATTACTAAAAAACTAGACAGCAATTATTTTTTTCTTTTTAACCAGATTGAACATATATCACAGTAGAACTATGACTACAAGTTACAGTAAAATTATGAATACAAGTTATATATAGTAATTTCTTCCAAACTCTGAACATGACAGAGAATGATGAAAGACTGCGATCACCTGGACAAACAGACATCACGGAGCTGAATTACTCTTTCAGGAGCACTTGAAATCCAGAGACTGAAATTGTACCACTTTAGATCAAGTGTTACCATTTCAAAGAAATACTGTAGTAATATGGCTGTAAATAAGATTAAATCTAAAAAAAATCTGGATTAAACGTCAAGAAAAGAGAGGTCTGAGGGAATGCAGAAGTTGTCCACAAAAGTGTTCATGTGAACTCTATGGAAGGAGCAGGAGCAACAAGAAACAAGACGCAGAAGAGCCCTCACATCAGCATTTTGGATGTTAGTTTTCAAGATTCTCTAAAAGTTCATATAGTCTGAACATCCCTTCTGTGTCCTCTGCTTGCAAAGGAAAACCCTGGAGCTTTGTCACAGGCAATGAAGAGGCATTCGAGGGTGTGCCCGGTGGCGTGCCATTGCATTTACTGGGCAGCATTACGCTCCGCCGATCAGCACGTAGCTAATTGCAGTCACGTGCCAAAAGCTAAATGTAGTTTAAAAAAATAATAGAAAGCAACATTCATAGCCAACTGCGTATGAAATATGCTGACTATTCCATTCTTAAAAACCCTGGCAACCTTCTGTAGGCTGAGTGACATACAGGCAAGCGCTCTGTGCGCTGCCATTTAAGACTGACCGCGGGGAGGGTTAAGGGCGACCCAAGGCGACCGCTTCGAAGACATCGGATCGTTATGGACCAACGCATCCGCGCTTCTGTGAGGAAGTTAGCTGGTTTTCAGTGCTACTTTGATACAAGTTTAGGCTCGTCTATGGAGAAAAGTTACTTGAATTCAAGAATGATGTGAATTAGAGAATAGTTTTTCCCAATTAACCCTTAATGCAAATGCTCTTTTTCCACAAAGGGCGTACCTAGGAGAGGAGTTATTCGGGAACATCGTTGTAGAATAAGCATCCTAAAACCGCTTGTCTGCACGGTAGCTGTAAAATTCTGAAATGCACTCACTAGCCCGAATACAAACTCTACCGTCATATCAGGGGAAAACTGTAAGACCAGAATTAAAAGAAAAGTGAAAGACAGACACCTTGAAGACAGATGACATCTTCTCAGGGTATGGGGAGAGGGCTCCTGCCTGTGATTCCTAGAGGAAGGCCCAAATGGGAAGTTAAGATGTAGGGATACATCAAAGAAACTGTAAGCATAGATGAGAGGTGAGATAAACAGGAGTGGCTTCTAGTAGGTTAGCATTTGTTAAATACATCTTGAGAAGAAAGCCAGTAGTTTCTTGTTATTAGTAAGAAAAACTGAATAAATTTAACAAATAGTCCGATCCTACACATCAGTTTTGTGTGACAGTCCAAACCAGTAGTAAATTTCCAAACAGGTTCTTCTAATCTCTGAGCAACAGTAACAGTTTTTCTTGATTTTGAAAAAGTTGATGAAGCATTCAGGGTAGCAATGCCCACAAAACACACGCAACGCTTAGCTTTATCTTAATTCACAGTTCTCATAACGCTGAGATGCAAGGCTATGAGAGTCACGCATTTAAAAATTAACACCTTTAAACAGAAACATTTCTCCTGCCAACCAAAAGCCCTGAAGACAACACATGGGTCTTGAGAAGAGTCGGGTAAGGCTAAGGAGCAGGGAGGCAAAAACAAGTGCTTGCAAACAAACGTGACAGAGACAACAAGGGATACTGTAATCCCTGGATGCTTGGAAGCTCACATCACACTTGGCTCCTGTTAAGTACGGTGGACTTAACACAACCAGCAATGCTGTCGTAGAAGGAAGAGACAGTCCACGGGGAAACCCAAGAAGGCACGAAAGTGGTGTTTCAATGTTTTCCTCCCCTACCTCATTCTATCAGTGATGCTCATCAGCTAAGGAAGGAAGGAGTCATCGTTTCATACCTGAGCACTGAAACACTTCCTCATGCCTGGGATGCAAACAAATTCCCTCATATGCCCCTAGAAGAACATTATGTCAATAGAGTTCGGTACAAAATGCCTGGAAAACCCATTAGCTTTGGAGTAACTTCACTTTCCTGAGGGAAGAGGCAGGAGCTAAGAGGAGGGTGAAGCTGGAGGAAACCCAACTCATCTTATCATGCATTTCACAAGGCGTTTGTTGCAGGCTTTTCAGAGGAGCAAACGCTAATCTGAGTGCTACAAGGAAGACTTGTTTACAATACAGACCTGCTGGCTGAATCTGAGAGCTGGGCCATCTGTATCATCCTAATAACGACGCTCCTGAGAGAAAGGATGAATCCTTCCCCCCTCTCATTCACCGCTATACACCTGGTGCAGGCTGCAAATCAAAAAACATCCTTCACAATTCAGTGAGTGCTTACACCTAGGAGCATAAGATGCGATTGCCTTTATTTTAGCATATATGTCTCAGTTATACTTCACATGCAAGCAGCATCCCTTTGGGTAGTGAACTACAAATTGTTTTTTCCGGCCACTCGAGCAGAAATTTCCAAAGGACAGCATGGAGCGCACCACCATCCCTTCTTGAGCAGGAAGGGAGCACCAGACACGGCTGTAAGGCTCCTTCAGAGTTAGAATGTGCATTTCAGACTGAATAGTCACCAAAAAGGAAAGACGGAGGCTGAAGTGAGAAGCTGAGGAGCCTGTAAGTGTATCTGGGAGCAGAAGCAGGCCAGCTCGCTCCACGGAGAGTAGGAGATCAGGACTGGCAGTGCAGTGGTCATAGGGCAGCATTTCCCAAATTACAGTGATCCACATCCTGCCCCCAAGTGATTTTATCAGCTGTGCTCTTCCTCCTCCCAACAGCAACTCAGCTGCTCCTGAGCTACGATCAAAGTAGTGCAGATCCCTATTCCTTCTGCACGGAGCTTTTCCCACTGAGCTTTGTGTGCCTCCCCCACTGGGAAACGCTGCTAAAGGAAATACTTCGGGAATATGGGAATAAAGCAAGATATAGCCCCTAGGCAGACAGAAGGCTTTCCACAAACGGAACATGAGACAGCAAGGAGCAGATACACTGTGGTGGGGAAAGCATGCAACGGAAAGGGGAGAAGGCACGGAAATAACGCTACATTTGGACAGTGCAGTATTAATATCCTGAAGTTAAGAAATAAAACAGTTCCAGGTGAAAACGCTCCTGCAGTAACCCGTTTAACTCTTTGCAGAATAGGAAGAGGAGATCTAGTGGCTGATGAGGACAACAGACTTGACCCATGATAGAAAGAGAAAATGGCTTGCAGGCTAATATAAATCAAGGGTAGGTTAATGAAGTGGACTTCAATTGATCACAAAATAATTAAAAACAGAAGTTAGAAGAATTCTGAAGACACCATGCAGTCAAGGAACCAAACAATTTTTAAGAAGCAGTAAGAGGTTACTTGGAAGGGACTGCACAGTGACTGTACAGCTAAATAGGAGAATTTCTGAGGACAGTGTGATGCAAGTCCCTGGCTATCTGATATACATGATTTTGAAGAGTTGAAAGGATACTGGAGTGCTCTATTTTTATAACGTAATAATCCTACATGTTGGCTTTCACAACCTGTCTGTGGTGAGCAAGGAGTTCTTCTGCTCCTTTGATACATCATTTGGCTTCTGGTTTTTTGTTTGTATTTTTCCCCCAGGTTTTTCCTTGGTTTTGCCGTTCTCTAGGGTGCTGACGATTAACCACTTCCATAGAGAAGATGTAAGGCAAACTGCATCGGTGTTCATAAAGTTGCATTTTATCAGTGACCCGGCTGGTGTGTCCTGGCCACATGCTTAAGGGTTAAATTCAGCATTAGAGGTCAGAAGGAAATCCCCTTCTCCTGTCTTCAACTACCCTGCAATATATTTTTTTGGGAGAAGGTAATGGTTTCAATCACTTTTGCTTTCTTCCAAAGGAATATTGCAGTTGCGGTTTTTGGTCCTCAACTGTAAGACTTAATTTGGTCACTGCCTGGGAAGACTTTGGTGACCACATGTGGCAGTAGGAAGAACGGATGTTCGGCGGACCCTTCTGAACTAGACATCCCTTGTAGGCTAAACTACAAAAATGTGTGTGAAGGTGGGACACGACAGCACCTTTTAGTCCTAACTTCCCAGAGGACCTAAGAAAATTATCACCTTTAAATGTCTTCAACAGTAGTATTAATCAGTGAACTGTATTTAACAGTTTTGTAGTTAACTGGTGAGTAAAATGCTATAATCAAATAGCATGAGGAATACACAGCATTCCCAACATCCCCCAAAACATACTGACATCTATTTCACCATTCCAGCTTAAAACGCAAACTCGGTTCATTCAATATTCTGTTTCTGCCACTAACAAATACCTTGATCCCTCAAAGGAAAGTGACTTTCTCTGCCATTAATCCATAAGACAAGTGCACAACACACAGTCAGAGTGAAAAGATGCTCAGACTGAAACTTCAAAGCTTCAGTGTGCATGTCTATTTTACTTACTTCAATAGAAGCATTCCCCATAGCGTTGATCACAAAACTACCTCCACCTCCTCAAAAAAATGCCCAGTCTTTGTCCTTCTAGCACTATTTCCTTCCCCAAATCAAGAAATTAGAATAGAACAGCTGTCACGTGAATTCTTCTTAATTCCTTGATTAATATCACAGAATCTCAGTTCTTCTATGATGCATAATACAAAGAATGCATCTGTTTTAATTTAACTTTTTACAGAAATTGCTGCACACAAAAAAGTCGTTTCAACTCCCACTGAAAAAAAAGAAAAAAAAAAAAAGAAAAACCTGTAGAGAACGATGTCCCAAAACGATCAACTGTATTGAATTCAACCATCGCAGTTCAGGGACTATGTAATTACACATATTATACTTGCTTCTGTTTTCTCATGATCTGCTGCATACCTACTCCAAAATAGATTATGAGACGATCAGTGAACACAGACATGTGATAAGTGTACAGTTGTAACTGAAAAAGGTTACAAATGTAAGAAGAGTGCAGTCACTCTAGAGCATTACATTAAGCAGCATGTGTCTCTGGATGCATTTCCAGATGCACACCCTCCATGTTCTCTTCCCTAATCCTCTCATTCATACAGCTATATGCATAAAAACCACAAAGACACTGATTTACATAAAATTATCTCACTCCATTTTATTTAAGATTTTCTTCTCCAGTTAGTAAAAGAAAGATGTGTCTCTCTTTATACATATGTACAAGTTCAGTTATAAAAATAGACAGCACATTCAAAGAGAAAAAAAGGCTTGGCATTTGTCTGATTCCCTCTAAATATCATATATACATGTGAATAAGAGGGGAAGGGGGAAGTCTTCATGAGTTAATTAAACACCACCTCCCCCTCAATTATCCCCTGCAAATCTGTTTAAAAATCAATCTAACTAAGCTCAGTTCTGCTATTTTCAGGTGTGCAAATTAGAGGCAGAGCCAACAGGAAGCACTCGCTCCACACTGTAGGACGCCAGGCAAAGGATTTGGGGTTGGAAAAAAATTATAATAATAAAAAAAGTCATCTTCCGCTGTCACAGCCCAGACCTGCAACTCAACTTGCTTCTCTCTCAAGGGATGAAAGTGCCCCGGCAGAACAGCCTTTTAATTCAACGTGTCAGACAGAAGAACTGCCCCACACCTAAATCTCAGTGCAATGCAGACAACGCTTACAGCAAAGCAAGGGGCTACGGGGGGGGTTTGTGCATTGAGAACGGGGAAGGAGCAACCAGAGAATGAGAACACAGATGGGCACTGGCAGCACTGCCTTCTATCAGCCTTACGGGACGTGGCTACTGGTACCCGCACACCGCAGTGACTCGACCAAGCTAGTACGTGTGATGGTCACAGAGATGAAGGGAAAACACACTGGAAGAACAGTCAATGGACGGCTGGGATATGAGACAAATTTTTTTCCCAGGATTTGGCTGGAAGGGGGGATGGCACAGTTCTCTCTCTCTCAGGACTGTTTTTTGTCGCTCCCCTCGCAGCACTGCAAGCTGCAGAACCACGCTCTGCTATGGCACAGTGAGAGGAGCAGCAGCAAAATCTTCCTCAGCACTTCAGCTTTCCCTCTTCTTGAGATTTGTACAAATAGAGCCTTACTTTGTTTCTAACCTTTTAAGAGTTCTGCACACCTCAAAAGGGAGAGAAATCATTCTGAACACAGCGAGTGTTTGTGCTGATGAGAACTCAGAAACGCAAACCAAACCCCTGGCTTGTGGTTTCTCCCACTGCGTGAAGCAGAGGCAGTGCTGCTGCTCTCACTGTCAGTGTTCTCTGTATTCTGCGGCTCTGAACCTGTTCCTGACAGATGGTGCTGAAGAGGGTCCATTCCCTGGAAACCACCCGAGACACCGTCCTTTGCATTTCAAACCCTTAGAGAACCCAGAGGCTCACACTAGAAGAATCCAAGATTTTTTTTTGATCACACAACATCTTCAGCTTAGCCCCCAATTACCCCCGCATGTACTGACCAGTGCCAGTACGGAAATGTCTTCCGACTCTACAGGATACTCCTGGGGTTCAGATACTGATTTCATAGGATAAAAATAATGCTGGGTTCCACCTCAAGCTACAAGAGAGAAAGTATATTGGTGTGACTGCAAGCACACACAGCTGCAGGATATTGCATGGAGTAGCTGGATGCTTTCTTGGGAATCTTTGTCAGATGTGTCAATAAAACACAAGCTGACACTCTCCCAGTTACCCCAGACTCCCTTCCCTCCTTCTCGCAGTGTCTGCAAAGACAGTTTTTTTGGAATACACATAATCAAAGTGCTCACATAAACCACCCACTCCCATTGTGCTTTGATTTTCTTTTCACACACGTGCTGGACAGCAACAAGGCATTCGTTTGCATGCCTTCAACTGGCAGGGTGGTCTACTCTGAAAGCCAACGCAGTTCAGATAAGCTTTAGGGGTTCAAAATTACTACCGACTACCTGAGGTGTGCGCACCTTTGCTTTGCTTCCGAATTGGAGTTTCTGATATGAGACTGCTGGTCAGGTTTAAGCTTTTGGGGGTCCCACAGACACTGTTTCCTTTGCTCAAAGGAGAGCTCAAGGGAGAAGAGGCGCTTGAAGGTCCAAAATCTGCAAGTCCAGAAGGCCGAATAATCGCTGTTTGTAGAGGGCTACTTGCAGACATGCCTAGCAATGGAAAAGAGAATCAAATGCCATGTGAGCATATTATTCCACTTGTGGCTCTTCAACAACAAACAATATACTAACAATCAGTCCTAAAACCACCCTGTATTCATGATTTATGAGAATTTAATGAAGAGGGGTGTCCTTAAGATACAAATCATCTTGAGTTATACCCTGGGCCACCTTCAGCTGGTGTGAAGCTGAAGCTCCATCACCATCAGTTTACCAGGTGTTGGAACCTGATGCTGTAACTTCAATGTGACAATACAGCAATACAGGAAAGGCACAGCCATACCCATGGGATAAACAACACTATCCAATTTGTCTGGACACCAAAATAAAAAACAAGAAAAAGGAAAAATATTTGGTATGAGATAATTCAAAGGGCAGATGAAACTTCTGCAGGACTAGCCTCTCAAGGTCATCTGCAGTGAAACGGGCTATCCTCTCACACCGTTACCATGTCCTATTGTGTATTGCCTGGATCTCAGAATACAACAGACAAGCAATACCAAAAATACAACACTTTTTATCTATTTTTTGTAAACAACAATCACACAAACTCATGTGGTTGCTTCTGCTCTGGGTAGTCTGCTGCCTCCCCTTCCCCACATACCTTTAGAGACATTGTACCCGTACGCCGCGTATGCCGCTGCAGAGGCTGCCGCTGCCCCTGCTTTGGCACCTGCCATTGCAGCTGCACTTCCCGCTATCGATTTCCGGCTTCTGCCTTTCCCAGTGCCGCCTTTTGATCCGCTGCCCGAACCTTTAGGACGACCCCGGCTTCGACCTGACTGGCCTCTCCCAGTGAGAGGTGTATCTTGCATTGAAACACCTTAACAAAAAAAGAACGTTAAAACAGTAAGTGCTGTAGTATTTCTGGTGGCTCACAAATGAATACAGCATCGTAACTACCTACCATTTACATTAATACTGTTCCTATTAAGTGATACTGTTCATTCACATTAATACGGACACTGCCAGCAAGCGGTGACCCCATGAAAAGAAATTATGTATATAAAACTTCACTCTTCATTAACCACATCTTAGTAACTCCAACTACTTCTTACTATTATTATCAATCCAATCCACAAATAGGTGGAGGATTCTGGGTTCTACTTCAGGATGAAGCATTTTCTTACTTGAAGATAGATATGAAGTTTCTTCCATTTGCTATTTCTAAAGAAACTCACCAAGAACTATGGCTCTACTTATTTCAGTGTAGAAAAACTATGGTAGTTAAAAACATTCGCCATTATTTAAAATTACAGCTGCTCCAATCACTCATTGGAAATACAGAACTGATTATTAGCCCAACAGCAAATTCATGGAAAAGCTTAGAGATTAATAGTTCTGTGGTTGTCTGTAATTTGGTAATACGCACATAAAATAACACAAGAACAAATGACAAAACTTTTAAGAGTAACTATCACAGAAAAGAGAAAAAGCGTGGTGAATGAGAGACTATAAACAGATTTCCTATCAAATCAGAAATAATTTCTCAATGAAAAGGCAATTTTTTTCCCCAAATCTTGCCAACCATACATATACTCCGGTTAAAATGCAGAAAATGTATCACCTAGCCATACAAAGTCAATCTTTAATTAAGTCAATAAAGTCAAGGCAAAAGTACTGACCATTCATGGTATCTGAAACTGAGCCAGTAATGGAAGCAGGAGAGTTTGTTGCTCTTGACTGAGGTGCTGAAGAAGCTGGATCATCCACAATCACAAGCATATCACTACTGCTTTCATCAGGAGGGATAGAGCCCATATGTAATTCACTGCTGATGGATATCTAAACACGACAGAGAACAGAGCCGTTAGCTTCTCAGGTTAGGAAAGGGAAGAGTACAAACATAATAAGATCTTTAAAAGACATACAATCACAAGTAATTAATTGGTACTTGTTCTGTTCTCTTTCATTTTCTCTATGTGAGACTAGCAGCATGATACATAATTTGCCTAATCACACCACACCCTCTATTTACATGCTGAGCAGCAGTAAAGACCTCCAGGAGCTACTTAATTTCAATTCATGAAAATAGATGTTAAGAAGCAGGAGACTAATGGGCTCAGCAGAGATTTAAGAAAACTGCTGTTCAGCTGTGCATCTTCAACTGCAAGACAGAAAACAACAGGATTCTTAACCTACTAATACTGCTAATGAAAAACTTTATCAGTAAGGGAACAATACAACATAGAAATCCATAGAACAGAATATATTTGCTGCCAAAACCTGTTTGCAACTCTTTACAAAAAGATGAAGGAAAATAAGGTGTGTGCCACTGAGAATTTACAATTTAAATTCCAGAGAAAAAACACACTAATTCACTATCAGAAGCAAGGAAGGAAGCAGAGGAGGAGATATAGATGAGACTAGCGAGGAGTACTTACAAAGAAACTGAATGTCAAGGAGCTATTTGAGGGACACTGTTTGGTTCAGGAGCAGAAGGAGACTGTTCTTGCTATGGAAGGTATTGGTATGGAAGAAGGCACGTGGTTATAAATGTGAGCATGAGAAAGGCAGGAAAAAGGGAGAAGAAAGTAGAAAGAAAGTAAATGGGACTGCAGGCAGGAATGGAAAAATTCCAGGAGCTAAAAGATAGGAGAATCAGGGCATGAACTCGCTGTAAGAAAAGGGAGGCAGAGAGCAAATGAAGAGGGGGATAATGCAATATCAAATAACATGAAGAACTGTAAGGCAGCTTATTAGCAGCTGTTATGTTTTCAATAAATTATTTTCATTTCCATGGTTCACCTTTAAGACATGTCACTTCCCCACATACTCAAAGTTCTACACTAGCTAAAATAACAGAAAGCAAGAATCCTACAGGATCTAAGGCCACAATTGAAATAGTATATGGTTTAAAGCAGCAGTGAGTCTTACCTCACTGAAAGGGCTGGGCATGGCAGAGTCTACACTAATGAAGGAGTCATCCCCATCAGCAGACAGGTTGGAGTTATCAGCTGAGGGAACAAACGGGATCACAAGGTTCATGCCCTCTTTCCTTCTCTTCCCATCCAATTCATCTTCCTTCTTCTTCTGAAATAAATAAAACAATACCAGGAATGAAAAAGACAATAAAACAGAAGAAAGGGAATAAACAACCCAAAATCTCAATATCTAATGCATTATTATAACTCAAAGAATGCCATGTCCAGAATTTCCCAAAACAAGTTTCTGAAGGACATAGTAACAGATCCCTTAAAGGCTCGTTCTTTAGACTTAAGTAGGATTTTTTTTTTTTCTTCCTAAAATAGCTGGAATGATGGAGAATTACTCTTACAGAATTACTTTGATTTCCACTACCTTTTGGAGTGAGCTTGAAATTCTTTACCATTACACAAAATTCCAATTAATTAATGCAAAGCCTCCCTGTCTCAAAAATTCAGAATTTTCATAAACTAGTTTTAATGATCTTTTTTAAAAAACCTGATCTTCCCTTGTTCCACAGAAGCCACATAGCTATATGGGTTTTATCTATGTTTGGTCCTTCATTTACATTCCCTTTTTGTCCTTGCAGAACAAAATCTTGATTAAGTCACCATTTTATATGCCATAGAATGATCAGTTGATCATTTTGGCTTTTTCAAGCATGAGTCCTCAAATTGTCTGTAGACTACTAGTGATCTACAGTATTGTTCAGGTATGCAGCACTCCCTTATTTTTCAAGTTGCTAATGATATTAAAATACAGATAACTATGCATTACGTATTTTGTAATATCCCTCTTTGTTGTAAGGAAGTGCCACAGATTGATGTTAAATGGTGAAGGGAAGAAGGCTTTACTCATTAGACTGCCTTTGCGTAAAATGTTTCCGCACCACATAATAGTGAGCCTGAAGCTCTTCCGGCTCTACCACTGACACAGGCAACCTCTTGCATCAAAGTACCTTTTCAGCATATTTTTCCCTTTTACGTTTACGTTCCTTCACACGATTTGTTTCTTCTTGCTGTCGCTTCTCTTCTTGACGCTGACGCACTGTTGGAAAAGAAATACAAAGTTGTCACCACTGGAAAGATATTTCATACCCTTTTGTGAATCTTACAAGAAATTCTAGTTCTAACAGAACTGTGAAGAAAACTCAAAACACATTGAAAACACTACTGTATTAAAACTATTTGTATCCAAATTACTAAAAAGTCTCACAGTGAAATTCTTCTTTCAAGCAACATAAAAGCATATACCTCTAATACAGCTTCAAAAGTATGATGAAATATGGCATTTTTGCTAATACTTTTTTTGTCATGACCTACATAATTCTTGACAAAGCTCTGTCATTCAGGAACAATGTAATGATCCTGAGTAAGTGCCAATAAAAACTTTATCACATCATCATGTCTCTCTCGCACAACTTCATCTTTCAGCTCAGCAGTGATATGAAACCAGCTTGTACTAACAAGAGCTGGCAATACAAAAAGAGCCAGGAAACAGAAGTTGTTATCAGCAATACATGTGTTTGTAGAGATAAAAACACAGATTTCATAAGGTAATGAAGTGGAAGATGGGGAAAATGCTGCAACACGAATTTCACACACATTTCTTTTCTAGTTCCTCATCATCCAGCAGAAGGCTGACCACCTCTTTTGGCTTCAAGGTGTCAGGTTTGAAATTGCCACCTGAAATCACCATTCGTTGGATCTAGAAGGAAAAAAACAAGAGACAAAAAAAGGAAAAATTACTCAAAGCAGCCATGAACCATTCTCACTACCCTTCACTGAAAGCCAGCCAAAAAAAGATGCCAGCTCATCTGTGTAAGTCAGAATTGACTCAACTTCTCTATCATACCAAAGTTAGTAGCAAAATTTTAGGGAAGATCTATTAAGAGTATAATATGAGAAGCAACCGAGCTAGAAAGCGGAAAATTGCCATCCCTTGTGCAAAGTTGCACCACTTCTACAGCACCATGTAATAAACAACAAATGATAACAGTATTAATATACTGCTGAAAAAAAAGAAAAAATATAGCGGTACTCGTGTCAGGTATAAATTACCAGTCCAGTTTTTCAAGTAACCTGCAAGAGGATCATGCAGATCATATTCTTAAAGGGTACAACATTTTTAGTCTCCTTGACTGAAAACTAAATCTCCATATTGAGTCAGTGTCTCAGTTTAAGCAATTCATTCAACCTCTACTACTGCAACTATATTTAAAAATAACCCAACGAAGAAGAGTTGTAACTGAGCAAAAGAGAACAAGCAAAAGAGAATAAGCCAATTTCGATGATTTGAATCAGCAGCAAAAAGACCACACTTTATTTTCAGGTTGGTATCAGGTGACTCTAGTGCAGTATCCTAGAGAAAATGGGTAAGTTTCAACAGGGGAAACGTGAATGCATTCAGCTAGAGATGCTTCAGTTGCTGCGGCACCACGATCAGCATTTAATCAAGACAAAAGCTAAAAAAACCCTGAGTACGCAAACCATTTGAATGTTGTATATAGTATACCTACTGCTACCAAAGAAAGTGAATCTGTTTGATTTTTTCTTGCCAATAAAGTGTCATGAAGTTTAAAGCTTCTGATACACTTCCTGCTTGATGCTGCAGGACGCTGAGCTCTTCTGGCAACCCTCACACCTCAAATAATTTTCACTTGATTACCTTCCAAATTTCTTTTTAAAAAAATTCACGTGTGGTATAACAGTATAACATGAGAGTAATCAGTAGCCCTGACACAGCAAAGACAGAAGGTCTGTCTTAAAGAAGTCTGAGTAGTTTCCTTGCATCATAAGAAACAGTTTTCATGAAGTCATCGTGTAAATAATTAGCTTCTTCCTAGTTCATATAATGCAGCTGTAATGCTGCTGTGTTAGGGACACAGATTTGTTTATTTGAACAAAGACATTCCCTTTTGGCTTCTCTTGTGTCTCCCTGCAGATACTTTTTCTGTTTCTTTACTCATTTTGACATGTGTTTTCTGATACTGTTTCTGTAACTTCTTGTTCCAGATGATTTCTTTATTCTCACCTCACTCTTTTCCTTAGCCCTTTGTAAGATGCGCTCCTCAATGGTGCCTTTACATATCAACCGGTACACAGTGACTTGTTTTGTTTGACCCAGCCTGTGTGCCCGGTCCATGGCTTGCTGGTCTACTGTTGGGTTCCAATCACTGTCATAGAAAATTACCTGCAAAAGAACACCAGAACAGAAAGGATTAAATAAAACCATATATTTAGAGCACCTGGTGATTAAACAAACAAAAATCCAATATACTGATAAAAATGAAAGTTCTGCTATACACCCTACAGAATTACCACCCCACTGCAGGCTGTATTAACCTAGTTTTGCCCAGTCCTATGAAGTCTTTTCTGTTGCATTTCAGATGAATTCAAACTAATGGACACTGTGAATGTTTCAACTTCCATAGAATGTCTTTAATATCTTCTTCAACAAATCTGCTTCGGACGCACAAAATTCCTAAGTTTGTCACCACATTAAATCACTGTCATGTAATTAATTTTAGGCTAACCGCATCATGAACCCATTTTAGTGTTACTTACCTTAAGAAGAAAAAGTCCATCAAATTAGAATTTCACACAAAAAGTAATACTCCAATTTTTTTTTCTTTCAAACCTGGATAAAGCCTAGTCTAACACTTCCAGTGCTTTTATTACAAAAACCTGAAATGCCACATAAATTCATATTGCCCTATCGTTCTAACAGTACTTTATGCACAGTAAGCATACAAAACACAAACATTGAAAAAAATTTTAGACAGCAAAGTAAAGTATTCAGAAAGTTACAAAAACACAGAACTAAAAATGCTTATGGCAAGGAGCCTGCGGGAGCATGCCTGTGCTTCCATCTGTTTATTTCCTCTGTTGAAGCAACTTCAATCGAGAGAACTTTTCAACCCTGAAAATCCTACAGATACTTGCTTTCTTCTGATTTCTTTTAAGTGATGGGAAGATATGATGGGGTATTTAACAAAAAGAAGTTATGTAGTATTTTTGATTCAGAGATCTTTGGTTTTGTATGGCTAAGGATAACAGTCCGTCTTGTGGTCAAATCTGCATGCACACAAGGTACTGGGTTAGAAGCACAAGAATAGCTGTTATTGAAGAGATAAATGGTTCATGTAGGCCAGCATTCCTTCCCTAGTGATTAGTGGCAGCTGCTCCAGAGTGCAAATCCTTGCAATTCACCTAAATCAGTATGCCTTTACACCTTGGGTGAGTAGGGGGGAAGCAATTTATCCTTCCTGACTAGCTGATATTCAACTACAAGTGACTTTGTACTTTTAGAGGCATTGCTTCATTCTTCTGTGCACAGAAAAAAGGGTAACCGATACCTGTTTTACTGATTCGTTTGCAGTTGAACCTTAAGAGCAAACAGTGATACATGAAACAGCATTCACTGTATTTGCATCTGTAGACCCCTTCAGTCGTCCAACTCTTTCTAGACACCAATACTAAAGTATGTGGGGAGAAGGAAGGTATTTCCAACTGCAACCAAAAACTATGTACCAAGCGTCCAATATTCTACAACTTCATCGTCAAGGTAATACTATATTGTGAATATAAGCAAAGTAAACAAGGTTATGCAATTTCATGATGTGAATGGCAGTACTAAAAAATATTGATCAGCATGGCTAAGAGTGCCAATTTTCACACAGAAACACCAATTTTCCTACATAAATTGTGAGGATGGGAGGCAGGAGATGAGCAGCTTGGGAAAAACGGTGATTGGAGGCATATGAGGCAGGAAAAGCAAAGAAATATTTATACTGAAAACCTAACATCAGTAAGCCGATTTTTTATTCTGTATTACTTTACCAAACTTCACCTACCGTGTCTGCAGCTGTAAGGTTAATGCCCAAGCCTCCAGCTCTTGTGCTTAACAGGAACACAAAAATATCATTCCTGTAAAGGAAAGAGATTAAAAAACGCTTATTTTGTGCATGATGACAAGAAATAACCACGGAAGTAAATTTTTTGACCCATATAAAGTGAGCAGGGCTATTTCTATTACTTGAACACTTCAGAACATTTTGTGCTGTTCATTCATGGTCAAGAAAAACACCATATGAATGAGTGAGAGAAGTTAATCTACAAATCAGGACTGTCGTAACATGCAAACATTCTGTTTGCAATAGTAGCTTCTTAATCTCTATCAAAACAAACCAGGGCTTGTTTATCTTGCCCACATTGGAAATTAAGATTTCATATGGACAAAGAACAATTTATTGTTTCACAGAACTGACTGATGTTAAAAAAATCTTGCCTTAACAATGCTCAATTGATAAAGAAAAATAAATGTTGAAACTGTGTAGATGCAAGTTTTGTTCTAAATTTGGTGCTTTGAACAAAACAAACAAGGAGACAGGTCTATAAGTAGGATGACCAAGTACTGGTAAAAACTCAAGTGGTAACAGTGAAATCAGGATTTCTGCTAAGAGCTTGTGAACCTCACTAGTGCCACTGGGGGGTCAGCAGTATTTAAAACTGTTTAACACTATATGGATCTGTGAATAGCTTGATGCAAACAAAGCAGACGGTACTAGTAAGGACTCCAAAGAGGCTGACGTACTGTATTTTGACAGTGACAGAGCAAGGCCCTCTGCTTAAGAGAAGATACTCTGCAATGCCACGTCCTTTTGCTACCACACTGTCTGTACACTAATGCATGCAAAATTAGTAAAGCACCAGAAACTCTTGCTGAATGAGCAGCATGGGACATTTCCTTCTCGACTAACTATGTGTAGGCAGTCTGTCCTTGAAAGTCCATTCATCAAATCTAAAGGGTCTTTCTTGCCCTTCCTGGAGGAAGCGTGGGTGCATTGCAGGCTATTATGCATATGCTAGTTCAACTCAACAAATGTAAAAAACTAAGGGTTTTGGAATCCATATCCCTGGAGGTCAAGTAGAACTGACTATTTCCTCATGACTCAAACTTCAAGACATTCACAAGTACTTGGCAAGGCTGTATCGTAACAACCAGATTCTCAAAGAATCCGTTCTGGTCCAGGGTAAGATTTCCCCCCGCACCCCTTACAGAAATTGCCAATAGACAACAGAAATAATTATGAAAACTATAAATTAACACACACAAAAAAACCGCCAAGAACTCTAGAATTAGAGATAGAAGGTGTCTGGCAGTCCAAAAATCTAAGAGTACAAAAATCCACCCTGAGCTATGGACAGCTGGGAGGAACTGAAGCCGCGCTGTCAATGTCTAGACTTCATCTTGCAGGTAGAAAGCCAAAGGAGTCAGCAGGTGCCTGTTGGCAACGTAGGTAATCCTTGGCCAGGAAATCTTTTCACTCTCGTAACGATAGTGGAACATGCATATAGACAGTCACCTGAACATCCAGCTGTGAAATGCTTCTGGAAATGCCATATGGGAAGAAAAGAAAGTGGACAGTGCCACAGACTACAGGAACAAATTATCATTCCATAGCTATGTAATTTTCAGCACCCTGCTAGGATATCCTGCAGGATAGTTTAGTCTCAGTCAGGCTTTTTTTCCTGGAAATACTTCTCATAAGTAAATCATGTATAAGAGGAACTCAACTAACATTTTAATAGGAATTCTTGTTTAGACTGGTTGACCTGTATTTCAAAGCGATTTCCTGCTAAAATGATTATTTTTCTTTCAGTTGTTCTATTCATTAATAAAACCAAATTCTGTTCATTAATAAAAAGAAATTCCTGCACTTCTTTTTGGTAACTTCTTCTTTGGAAGAAGAGTCAGGATTCCAGGAGGACATCATGACCTCCAAGGAACCCGTTTCTGACACCTGGAAACAGGCAGAAAGGTACTGCATGGTCCTCTCACTTACTTCAGGTATTTGGCACACATTCTTTTCAAGTTGTATTGCTCTGAGGAGTTCACTAGAAGACTCATCAGTGCAAGACAGTCCTTCAGGTCTTTAAGTCTCATGAACGAGTGGCCTGAAAGGCTGTATATGGCTTCCCCTCCTATCTTCAGCTATGATACCTTGGGACCGCTAACACAAGGACTATTCTCTAGTCTAGAACGTTGCTTTCACCCCGCAATAAACAACAATCTATGAACCTAACTCCTCTGAAAAAGAAAAGTGACCTTCTTACAAGCTCACGTCAACATCCAGGAAGGATAACCTTACTGTGAACTACCATACCTGAGTGATACCATATCAAGCCATATCCCATGATTAAAAGGAAACTTAATAACCATAAACTCAATCATTATAAATAATGTGCCCTAGTGGAGACAAAGTTATACTAAAATACATTAACTTATAATAAGATGATTACATACTTCTCTTTCCTCATGTGCTCGTAAAAATTGCAAGAATCCATTTTGGTTTACTAAATGAAAAGGGTTAGCGTATCTTACTACCTAATAAAATCTCCACTTTATTTTAGTTTAAGGTTTCTTAATAAAACATGCTTAAATGGTTTGTTTTGCAGAAAACTACGTCACTTTCAAAGCTCTAGCATATGCAAGATTTTCAATCTCATCTTCAGTGTCAATTGTCAGAGCATACCAACAAACATCTGCTGCCTTTCTACTGAGCTTCTTTATAAACAATAGCATATTTGGAATGGCAAGAAGCATAATAGGTGGGTACACTAAAATCGCTTCCAATACTGTTTCACAGATGACAAATTCCTAAATACAACTGGGTTCAATATCAATACCAGTGACTCCTGCTCAGCAAACCACCCAGAAACTGCTTCAGATAATGAGGTCCATTTGATATCAGGAAAGATAATTTAAGTGCAAATTTCATTTATTTCTATTACATCTTATACCAACTCTCTATGTACACACAATTTAGCACAGAAACACCTTGCAAAATACATTACCTGTTCTGAAAATCTGCTACCATGTCCCTTCGTTCAGAAATCTTTGAAGAACCATCCAATCTCATGTAGGTATGTTTCCTATAAACCATGTATTCCTGCAAAGAACACACACCAGAAAAATATAGTTGCTCTTGAAACCGTTCAATCTTGATTATTCCAAAAAAAAACAGTAAAAGCAGAATTGCTACTTAGAAAAAAAAATTTTTTTAAAAAATCCCTAAATGTCATCAACAAATATGCTATAAGCAATCTTATGTAAGCAATACTTTATTTTACAATAATAGAAATTCAGAAATTAAAGCTACTCAACCATATGTCAGTTTTTGCATTTCATATAAGAGATAAATTATGATGTCAGTTCAGAGTTGGGGATGCATTTGCTGCACTGCAGACAATGTTATGGTAAATACCTTTTTCTATAAATAAATAGCTAAATAAAATCACTAAAATAGGAAGTTTGCTTTCACAAAGTCTAAAATTTTACTAAATCCTGAGCTTTCACTGTGTAAGCGAACCTTTCCTAACAAACCAACTGTATCTGCTCCCAGTTGATTTTAAACCATTTGACTAGTGATTTTAAAAACCCGGTACTGTATACTAACGTCTGTCCAGGCTTTATCTCGCTAGTAAAGAGCCTGTGAATCTCACTGCGCACAAGAACACTTTGAACATTACATTAGTGTGTCAGTCCACAGCTCATGCCAAGCAGCAGAAGTGAAACCATTGCCTGGGACACAAATCAAATGGCATCAACCAGGAATGCTGCAGGCAAAGGCTTTTTCCAATGAGAGACATTTTTCATGCTCTAAGGTACTCAGCATTTTCCGATACCTGCGCAACTATCAATAAAATCTGAATTACACAGAAAGCTCTTCAGGCTATACAGATATCCATAGAGTTTCTCTGGAAAGATACCCTGTGATATTTTAACAACATGATCCTTGGCTGATGAGATGCAACTCCTACTGGTTACATTAGTTAGATTTAACCCTACTGGTGCATGTGTCTTTTTGAGATGCTGTGACTGCAAATGAAGACAGAAAGGAAACAGTTGGTGCTTTAGCAGCAAGAACTATTGGATTCATCTTGCTCCAGGCTGCAGTGTTCAGCAGATACAGGACTGATGTGCTGTGAGAAGACATGGCAGCGCTTGCACTCTAATGAACCTTCTGACAGTACCATGCCCAGTTCTCCTTTTCACCTATCCTTCAGGGCTCCTGCTCCTTTTTTGTTCTGATTCACTACTGCAGACGAGGTGAAAGAGCTGCCATACTATAAGGAACCTGGGAAAAAGATTGCTATAATGGAAAGAAGCTTCAATGTATTGCAGATGAAAGAGAAAAATAGGTAAATAAAATTAATGTGGAAATGGCTGAAGTCATACTTGGTCTACCTCTACAAAACAGAGCTCACGGCTAGAGCCATTCTGGAGATTTCTGGAGTACAACAATAGAAGTTTAAAGCAGAGAACAGCTACTTCACTACACAGACACTCAAGCCCTAACTTACTATTGATTTATTCCATTTCTATGACAGGTTTCTGTCACCAACTAAAACCAGAGAGATACAGTTGTCAATTAGGCACTATGTGACCTTTTCTCCAGATTTGATCAACCCTTTTTCTATTATCATAAGGGCCTTTTCCTTCCATTTCTTTGTTACTGTCTTTATCTGCCTTTATGATGATTCAACCTTTCAACATCTTGATTTAGTCTTCCCTCATCTCACTATTAACTATCTCTTCATCAGTGTCTTCTAAACAAACTTCAGCACAAATAGAAAACAACTTCTTTCATTCCATCAGGTGCATTTATCCTTATCCCAGACCTTAGACATTTCCACTAAGGCACAAATTACAAAAGAACAAGTTATTCTGCACCTGTAACACTGGCATTCATGGGTTGTTCCCCCCTGCACCGCAAATTAGCTTAGTACATTAGCCTTTAGCTAATTGTCTATTCAACACTGCTTAACGGGTTCCGGTCTGCCTCCATCCACCTTCCTTTGATCAAGAAGGATCCTTCACAGTAGTGTAACAGTGCTCATATGAAACACCCTTTTTTGTGAACTGTTTTTATCCAGTACTTTTCCAAATATTAACAGTACACTCTTTCAGTTCAGGAAAAAAAAAAACACCCACAACATTGCAACTTATACTACACTTGTCAGCAGTTTATGCTTTGATCACTCGCAGAAAGGGCACGCTTTTAGCTAAAAAAACCAAACCAAAACAAAAAGAGCACTTTGATGGCAAAGAAACTATTTAAGTAGTAATATACCTGGTCTCTACTGTAATTGTGGAAGGCACTTGGTGACTGCTCATTTTTCTAGTTCCCACAATGAGCGATGGGGTGGGGGAAACCTCATAGGGAGGCTTTAATCTCATCTAGAGATACTTATACTAGACCTGCTTGAAACCTCTACCTGCCAATCTTGTTCAGTGTAAGCCACCAGAAGTATCAATCTAGGAAAAATAATGAAAGTGGCCCCGGCAACAGAGTACCTATACAGGAAACGAACAACACAGAACAGCTCGAGTATGGTAAGAATGCAGCGCCGTTAAAGCCAGTGCTCTTCTGGGCTTCCACCCTGATACTTTCTCAAAAACCATATATGTTTTCCCTTCCTGTTATTTCATAGTTCAAATTGAGTACTCTTATGTTTTAACACAACTAATAAACTTTTGGTAGAATATAACTAAGACATTTTAATTCATACAAAATATAATTTGACCCCTCTCATCACACGAATGCAATGTGATTCCCACTGAAATCATGGACAATTACTCTTCCATATAGGAGAAGGCAATCATATTGAGAAAAACAAACATGATAATCTTAAAAAGTGTGAAACACACATCTGCATGAAATAACAGTACTGAAATTATACTTTATTCCCTTCTGTTGAAAGAAAATAATTTTCCTCTTTGTATTTATATCTGCCATTTTATAATGGCTGAATTAAGCTGCTGTTCTTCAGCTGAAGCTGAATCAAACAAACATGGTTTTATAACTTTGTAAACAATGTGTTTTGTGCTCTCTGCCCTGCGTAGATTAGGTTAGTATGATATCATAGCAGTTACACTGACACAGTTAAAATACTGTTAAAAGAAATAGGACATGTTATGTTCTTTCATATTCAAGTAGGCAAAGGGGATGTATTTTGATATCTCAGGTCAGGAAAAAAACAAATATCTACTGCTTTTGCAAGGGTTTTCTTACAAACTGAGTCCTTACTTGATTTTTAGCTTGCTTTTAGCTTGCTTTTAGCTTGCTCCAGCTTCTGCTACATGGGTGGGGAGAAGGAAAAACAGAGGACTTGGTAGGTGGCTTATTTGGGTAATAAAACCCAACAAGTAAAGTTGAGCATTTAAGAGGTGGAATAGAAAAATGGTGGGCTCCCAAGCCTTTAAAATGGAATGCTAACAGAAAAGACAGAAGCACTGAACACTCAGCTTTATGAGCTTCATGGCGTAATGCAGGGTGTCAACAAACCTGCACCATGTCTAACGTTTGCCAAAAAAAGAGGCATAGGAAGCAATGCTGGGCAAAGAGCCAAAAACAGAATTGCAACCATGCAAGTTCTGTTTTTCCTCACAGCAGCAAAACCAAAATTCAGCTTGTGATTTGTTATTGAACTATTAACTGCTGACCTTAAAATGCACTCCTGCTCATACACGACTCGTGATTTAGGCAGCTACTGATTCAGGCTTCTCACTTCTTCTCTTCACTTTATTGTGGAGAAGACAGTATCCCATGTCAAAGACTGCCGAGGGAGCCCATGTGCACCTAGGACTAATGGCTGAAGGATCCCAGGATCTTGACCTTCTAGCAGTACTGAAATTATACTGCCAAATGCAAATATTTTCCCACCTACTATGTATTCACAGTCAGAAAACTTTATCAGGGTTGCCTCTTTGAAACTAACGTACATCAAGTCTCCTATTTTCTTACTCAGAATTAGATAGTCATAAAAGTTATTACTACTAATCCTTCAATGATAAGGGATAGAGGCATTGTGACACAGGATATTCCTTTTTTCAGATCCAGCCGAAAACTCTAACTTTGCTGTCTTCAACAGAAGCCCAGAGACACAAAAGTATTTCTTTCTAAGCATTGTAAGTATTACCAATAGGAAACCAAATTAATAGTTCTCCCACTAATGCCTCTTCAGACATTTGGTGGCATGGTTGCTAATCAAATACTGATTTTGTTTTTTTTTTTCTTCTGAGGCAGACTGACTGTATTTAACGAGTAATGACTTAATTCCTAATTTCTTTCCTATCGTATATACCAGAGAACTTCTCATCATTAATGCCTACCAAACTTCTGCACAGGAATAAGATGATAGAGGGAAACAGTAAAAGTCTGAAATTACAAGCAACATAAACAATGTAAAATTAATCACTGTTCTCCCTCTTCTTTCCAATAATACATGGGCATCAAATGATAATAGAAGAAAGCAGTTCAAAACCAGCAAAAGAGGATAATTAAGCCATGCAACCCCTTGCCATAGGGCAGCGTAAACGACAAAAATTTACGAAGACTCAAGATGCAACTGAACAATTTCATGGAAGAAGAATCCATTTAGGATTATTGAATATACAGAAGGCACATCTGGCTCAGAAAGCCCTTGAGCTGCAACCTGCTGGACACTGAGAGACTAATAGAGAAGTATCACTATTCTTTTACATTTTCTCCATACCATCTGCTGTTGTACACTGGTGGAAGCAAGACACTAGGCTGGACCTTAGGTCTAACTTTGTACGGCAGCTCTTATATCCTCATATTAATGCATTTACTGGGTATCCTTCAGTATAATAATTTTACGTCAGGTTTGCCGCATCCAAATGATAGTATTTTCTCCAAAACTTTGTTGCTAAATCTGCATCTTCAGAATTTGTCTTCTGTAGGCTATAGCTCTCCTACCTCCAGTAAGTCAATCATTCGCGTCATCTGGGAGTAGATGAGAACTCTGTGTCCTTGAGATTTCAGCCGTGTCAACAGAAGATCAAGAGCATGAAGTTTTCCACTGTCAGTGATCAGACTCTCTTTGTCTAAAAAGAAATGGAAGAAAAACAGGTAACTAATAAAGCCAAAACAGCTACATGCAACAAGTAACTTTAAGTTTTCCTAGCACTTCACTGCATTATAATCCCTAAAGTAACGAGTTGTGATGGAAGAAACTGCAACATCCCTTCTGGCTGACACTTGCAATCACACTGCTAACAGTAACTTCTGTTTGCTGGCACGGGTGTATATGAATATACCCACTTGGCAAAATCTCATCACAGATTGATCTCCTCACGAGTATGGACCCAATCCTTTTTTGGACAGCCATTTCCCTCATCTAAGGATTCATTCTGACCAGATCAACCACCACAACATGCCTTGACAGTTGAAGAAATTTTTCTCCACTTCACACGTTAAAATGCTGTCCTTTGGACACTTGCAGCTACCTGCTGCTGAGCTTTAGATTTATCCTCCACAGATCTACTTTCAAGATCAAACCCCTCACCAACATGGAAAGCAAGAACAGTTCTCTAGGTCACTATAAAATAACAGCCCCTTCACAGCATTGCCTTAACTTTTCTTTTTCTTCCCTGCCCTTCGCTTTTTGGGCTGGGGTTTTTTTTTTTTGTTTAAGAAATGTTTCCAGATGGCAATCTTTTAAGTCATTTCAGATTTTATACTTCATGTCCTCTCTCTTTCAGCACTGCTCAGTATTTTTCAGGAAGGAGATCTTCCTGTTTGTACATTCTGTACATAAACTTCAGTAAACAATACGCTGCTGTTGAAAGAGGATGAAGAGAAATTTTCTTCCAAAAAAATTATCTGTTGGAAAGGCCACTGATGATTCTTTATTCTTTGGGACATCTGAATTTAGGTTTACAGCCAAAACGGAAAGTTGGCAACTGCAGATGGTGCAGGCTAGTACTGAACCCAAATATTTTTGACATGTCTAGCGGGTACCATTCTCTTACATCTAGCAGGTAACACTTCTGCAGGCTTCTTGTTGCACAGAATGAATTAACTGATGGGCTGAAGAAAATCCAGCTTTCTGTAAGGCAATTAACTGCCTTGCACAATATTCAGATTTTAAAAAAAGGTATATACAAAAATTAATTTATTCATCTGAGCACCATGCATTTTAATATAGCTAAAACCAAGTTCCTACTAGTGGAACAGAGGAGTACAGATCACACAACAGCACTCCTAAAAACATCTTATGAGCACGGCAGGCAACGCAGTCCATGAGTGCAGTGATGTGGCACAGAGGGCTAAGTTTGATTCTTGCACGTGCAACCAGGGGTTTGCTGAGAAAAGCAGGAATGTAGTTGTTTTTCTATGCTTAATTCAAAAGATAGTTTTGAAATAACATGCCTAGGTTTAGCACGCCTTTCAGAAAGGTTGTAAAAACCAGAAAGTGTTCAGGAAAAATCTCCAAGATTTCAGTGTGTTAAAAAACTTTTCCTGCAGTGAGGGAGCTCAGAAACTTGATCCATTTCAATTTTTCGAAGAGCAATTGGCACCACTCAAGGTTCTTCTTTTGGACAAAGGTTTTTAACAACAGAAGAGAACTTTATACTAGCAGAGAAAGGCACAGTATACGGTGACTTGTTAAAATTGTAAAAACAAGGCATGCTTCCCTCTTATCCTTCCAATAGTGAGGAAAAACTAATCAGCAACACTTTTATCCAGAAACACGGTGGATTCCTCATCACTTTAGTATTTCAATCAAGATCTCCTTCAAAAGTATCCTTTAGCTTAAATATAAATAATGGACTTGATGCTGGAATTAGTGGGATCTACATTAGGACATCAGAAGATGCAGTCAACAGTCCTGCCTTCTGCAATTCAAAAAATTGTGAGTTGTCAATGGCGCTTAAAATTATCAGCTATCGTATTTGCACTATAAGCCAATGCTGTGAACGCTCTCTCCTTTGGTAAGTTTAGAGTCATGTTCCTGCAATTCACTAGCTAAGAATCCAAGACAAGAGAGCTGTGCTCTTTCTTGCTTGTCTGCCTATCTAGGTAGTCACTGTTTTTTCTCCGATTTGCTCTCCCTTTTGATGGTGATCTTGTCGCTTTCCCAGGAGCAAGTGCCACATCATTGCTTCAGTTGCTAGCAACTACCTTAGGGAATCCATCAGCTAGAGAGCCAAGCCAAGGAGATACAATAAGGAAAACTCAAGACCACAGCTCAGGCTGGCATTTAAGTGCAACGTAATATATAATGATGCACTAGAACAGAACTTGGTCTCAATTACATACAAATAGTTAATAGTTTCATGCATTTCATGCAAGGAAAACCAAACTTTGAACTTGGGCAATTAAGTAAAAATGGAAATGACTTATGGTTATTTGGTTTTAAAATACATCTATGTAAATCAAAAACTCTGCACAGTAGGAATGTTTACTCTTTATACAAAATGTTATTCTTTCGTTTAAATCCATACACCATGACATTCTGCTTTTATCCTAATTGGTCAGCTTGCTATTTCAGAACGTATTAAATTGAGTGAAGCAACATGAAAAGTCTAGATATACATGACAAACTAATACGATTATTAACCAAAAGTCATCTGACTGGAAGGAAGCTGAGAGAACAAACAGGGTCTGTTCAAAAGTCAATCTCGACTGACTCAGATTAACACATTAGCAAGTTTCCAAAAGCAAAATGCATGAATAGGTAGAATTAAGTTTTGGTAACTGGAAATGATGCGCGTCCTTTGCTGCTGGCTCCTTAGGTCTCCATTGTGTAAGTTACTATTTTTAAATAGCAATAAAATGCAAATTACAAGTAAAGAACTTATTGCAGATGGTCTTACAGTCTGAAAGGTTAGCAAGTTGCTAACAGTTCATAATTTGTCCAGTACCTCAGCATCAGAGCAGACTGCGCTGCTGAGAAAGTTGGGCCTTTTTTAGGAAAGAAAAACAGAACTAATAAAAAAATATTTTTCACCTCTGGAAGAGAAAACCATTTGACTTTAACCTGGCATCTTTAAGCATGCTATCTTGATACCGTTGTGTTTTCCAAGATCAAGTATTTTTGCATGCTTAAAGTCTGCCACCTAGTGCTTCAAAGGACAAATTCCGGAAAGCGGTAACAGAAAACATACTACTTTATTCATGCCATCTTCAAAAAAAATCACAATTATTCAAAAGAGAAAGAAAAAAAAGTGTCTTCCACCTCTAGTTTCTCTCACTTCTATTTCTCATTCCCTTTTACTTTGGGGGAAGAAAAAAGTGGTTTGTTTCTTTTTTAAATGGGATTTTCAAAATTTGCAATTCTACATTTTCCATTTTTAATGATCGGTGAAAACTTCCAATGATGATGTCTTTGGATTTTTTTTTTTATTTAATTTAATTTTTTTTCATAGCATCAAAGGAACTTTTTTTAAGCCAGTCAGGAGATAGAGGTTAAAAAACTCTCCCTAGGATGCAGTTTTTGGGTTCTTCAGCACTGCATGAAATAAACAAGAAAAGAGAACCAGACCAAAAAGAAAGTAACTGTAAGATCATATTGTATGGCTTTCAGTCTGAAAAAAAAAAAGGTCTCTGCCTCCAGCCGCACAGGGGTATGGACATAAATTATCTACGAAGGGATACAGTGGGATCCTATGGCCTGGGAAAAATAGTTACAAATGATTATGACTCAAAATAACCCCAGTCAGGAGCTCTGGCCGATGACTGTAGCTGGGCTCACTGCTCTCTGGAGAATGAGAAAAAGTGCCTCTGGACTTGCAAAAAGCAGAGGAAAGAGAGATAAAGTCTGGGTTCCAGTTGACACCCCTGGTTCCCCTCCCGACAGTCTGCACGGCACAATGGGGTCAGTGAGGAGCTAGCTGGCTCTCACAGTAAACAGCCAGTGAGGCCGGTGCTTTTTATCGATGCTAAAAGGACTCAGACACTTCCTGCCATTTAATCCAGGACCATTTTTCTTTCAAAGAACAGGAAAAGCCTCAAGAGATTCCCACAGTGATCGCAGCTGAGCCTGCTGCCAGGGTACTGGGAACGCCGAGTCTGGGAGAGGATTAGGCGAGAGAGGTATCCCCTTTTCTTCTTGTCACCTATTTAGTGCAGACCCTCACACCTACTGTTCCATTTGACACTTGCTAGACTTCAAGTAAATGGCTCCTTCAGCACATCAGTCACTTTCTGCAATGCACTGTGCCTGCTCCTGCACGTATAAACACAGCTGTCCTGTTGTGGTATGTGCCCTCTTCTCTTAGAATAAGTTTAGGTTTGAATGCTACTTTCCACCTAATTAAAACAGAGCTGTACGAAACTACTTGTTTTCAAATCCACTTTTAGCTCCAACACCTCCTAAATTAAGCCAGCTTTACATAACACACTCATCCCACCCACCTTCTCAACCAAATTCTGTGTTGTGCTTTGACAACAATTTGCCTAACCTTGCACCTATTCACTCACTCCTGGAAGCTTCTTGTACCCCATTTTTATTCCTCTACAAATCGTTGCTGATGACAAAGTCATCAGTTTAAAATGGAAGTCTTCTCAAGAGACTACAGCCCTCTCTCTATTCTGCATCGGCTACTTTTCTTCATTCTCTATCCATGCCTTCTACCTTAATTTATTCCTTCACTATTTCCTTCCTTTCTGCTACAGCAATTCACTTTCTGTTTCCAAATAATTGATAAACAATTCAATGAATTCCTGAAGAAACTATAAAAATCATCGACTGTCATTGAACATTAATCTAGTGCAAGCTCATCCAAAATGGTTTCTCCATTACATAGGAACAAACATGCATGTGCTTCAAATGACTCCAAGTACTTAGGAGGTACCTTCTTAAACCGGACTGCAGCAAGCAAAAGGCCATTTTCCTTTTACTGTACTAACTTCCCCTGCCAAACATCCTTGACCCAAAAGGGTCTGGGAATAACTTAGCATCTGGCAGTGTAAGCTGTTTTTCCTCTTGGCTATCTCTCAGATCTCTAGTACTTTCTGCAGAACTCTGTTAACTGCTCAGGACCATCTTCCGACAGCTAGAGTGTGTCCGGCCCATGAAAGTCACTGCAGTATTGGCAATCAAATTCTAGCAAACCTTGGATTACTTTAGTCTAGTTCTAAGAAAAAATAAAGTGCATTTACTTTACTAATACACTGCTACCTTTTTCCCACTTTATCAGGAAATATGAAAAAGTCTTCTTTATTCCAATTGAAACTCAGTAAATCCCTCATGCCTTGTTTTCCAGGCCAATTTCTTCTGAACTTGGTCCCCAAACCCGTCCTTCTCATGGTTGACTGCTACAGGTAATGCTTATCCTTTCACTAGGAAGACCAACAAAAGATCTCTTAGGTCAATACGAAGGTCTTCCAACATGCTAGGAGGCAAGGTATGACTGTTACTTTTCCTGTAATCTTCCTATCTCCAACTTCAAAATAGTATTTGGTTGTGAGAGTAGACTGTGCTTTAGTAAGCAAATCCATCTCTTTACCATCATTTGGAGGGCTGACATGCTAAGAGAGGTTTGTAAGCATTAGAAAAGTTTGTATCAGGCTTGTTCGGTATCCATCGGCAGCTTTACTCCAGACAGAGGATGTATACACAGTGTATTTTAAGATACCAGGGTTAACTTTAACTCAGGAGGAAAAACAAACACACAAGCACCCCCAGCCCCTCAAAAAGCACCATAACCAAGCATAATTACCACCAAAGAGCAGACGTCCTTATTTATCTCATCTCCGTTCCATGACAATCTCCAAACCTACCTGGTATCCTGATAAAAGACCAGCCGTTCTGAGGCCTGATCCCTAACAGCCCTCCTGGATACTCTGGGAAGAACTGGGAGCATTGCTTCAGCCAGTCAGTTGCTAGCTCAGGGGCTCCATTGAGTACACACTGCTTTGCTTCAAGACTTCCTCCTTCCTTTAGTGCCCTGCGCTCGTATTCCGCACTTCGGTCATTGCAGTAGAACTCTAGTGGCACAGCTGTTACCTACAAGTAAAATAATAATCAATACTCTTGTTCAGATTTCCCTTCATCCCCAAATCCCCAGATCAGGTACCTTCCCACAGGATTTTAAAAGTCATAGAATCATAGAATCATTAAGGTTGGTAAAGACCTCTAAGATCATCGAGTCCAACTGTCAACCCAACACTACCATGCCCACTACACCATGTCCCTAAGCGCCTCATCTACACGTCTTTTAAATACTTCCAGGGATGGGGACTCCACCACTTCCCTGGGCAGCCTGTTCCAAGGCCTGACCACTCTTTCAGTAAAGAAATTTCTCCTAATGTCCAAAGTCAAATCATTACTGACACGTACAAATGGAAAACAATCTTAGGCTGGGCTTAAAATAAGCAAAGATGCAACATCTCCCCACGCCACAAAAAAAGTCCTATGAACAACCAGGCACGGACTATTTGCTTTTTGATAAACAATGCCTTGTGCCAACTGCTACACAACTGATAGCAAAGCTGAGAGGAAAAGAATAATATCCTTGCTGCACCTCTCATTTTGCCTAGATTTCTTTCTTTTTTTTTTATTTTTGCCCTTCACAATCAAGTATTTACCTAGCAGATATTTACATATCATCTCTAACAGAAATTCATCTGATAATTTAAAATTAGGAAGATACATAAATTAGAAAGGAAAAAAAAGAACAGGAAAACAGCCCCGTTTTGGAACAGCGCATTTCTTGGGCTTGACAGCCGATTTGAACAGAAGTTGAGCCACAGAAACAGTGCAAGTGAGCACAGGATGATCATCTTTTTTTTCTGGCCATGCTATGAATCCCTTGCCCTATTACCTGCTTCAGTACATACAACACAGCTGGACAGACCAGTGTTGCAAACACGGGAACTCTGATTTCATGCCATGCGAGCTGTTCTGGAATGGCTCCATCACTTTAACTCGCCCTGCTCTGCCCCATCCTCCCAAATCCGCACAGAGAGTGGAAGGTCCACGTTAGCCAAACAGCTATATGCCCAATGGCTGTGAGGTCCTCCAGTAAAGAGCTCATTCCAGCAGACAAGGCTGTCCTTTATACAATCTATAGCTTTCTCTTATCTCTCCCTTACCAGGGTAAGGGACAACTTCAAGATACTGAAGTAATAAAAACCAAAAGCATTAACTGAGCCATGGTGCATACCAGGACAGCCCATTCTGCTGGGTTTTTCTTTAGATACTTCACCAAGAGTTAAACCATATGATCCAAAGCAAATACAACAATTACAACACTTTCACACAAATATAAACACACAACAATTCACTATCTAGCACAAGAATCTTTCCAATAAAATGCAGATCGCCAACTTCTTCCTATCTTTTCTGAATATAAGTCTGTTCTAGGCCAACATTCTAAGGTAAGTGTTTCCAAAACCTATTTATAACCAAGTTTACAACAGAAAGCTAGTAGAAACTTTCACATACTATCTAGAGACTTAATAATGTGTTGTAAAATCATGTAAAAATGAAACTAAAATTTAATATTAGACAATTAACCTTACAGTATGGGCTTATAGCAGAGAAAAGTTACACATTTGCAATGCTTTGTAGGTTTCTTCACCAATATAGGAAGCAAATATCTCATTACTCTAGAATTCATTGTTGCTTTTATTTCAGAAGTACAATTAAAAAAAAAAAAATCCGTGTAAATTCATTTAGGTTAAAAACATTGTCATGAATCCTAACACTGTGCAAAATGACATTACCTATGGGACTATGAAAAGCAATGTAACAAATAAAAATGAACACAAAGGAAATCAAACTTGTGAAAGTTTTTACATTTTAAAAAAGGAGGCAGAGTTGCGTAGGAGGAAACAGTACAGCAGTCGGTAAGGTTTGATGATGAACAGTAAGCAGTGGAGTTTCTGGAGAATTCAGTAGGGGAGGGAATTAGTGTGATAATGGGACAATTGAAACATGAAACACAGTAAAAGAACTATCTTTGTACTGCAGGTGAAAAGCTTGTATGTATTTGAAGGGCTTTTAATTTTTTGTTCCAGCCTACTCTAGTGTGACATAATTAACTGCTACATATTGAGAATTATATATATATATATATAAAAAAAAAAAATTGTATCATGCAGATGAAAATATTTTAACACCTTAACTAAATGGTAAGCAATAAAACAGTTGAAATAGCCACAGTTTAAAACATTGTACTTTCGAATTGTAACGTGAAGGGAGCAATCCACACCTCAGGACAGACTCCCTGGTATCGTAGACGCTGGCTGCTCCTCTCTGAACATTTACCATCTAACTCAAAGTAAAAGGTATTAAGCAAGATCTTCTGGGTGGAAGCCTGTGGTCCATTCCTGTTTTACAGGAGCTCTTCTTATAGGAATAAATTCACCTCACAGACAGAGACTTCTCTTTGCAAGGGCCAAACAATTGTTTAAACAGATTCATGAGCCCAATTACAGTACATATCCCAATGAAACCAAAAAAGCGTACAAAATCTTAGCAATAATGGTAAAGTCGTCGTTTTACAAGATGCCAAGAGCTATTTTTAAACCAGACTGGCTTACAGGTCTATATACACGGCCACATGAAACACTGCAAAGTGAAAGGGACCGTACGAAGACTTTGTACACATTTCTACTACTTAAAAGATACCGTCGGAGTCGATGCTATCTTGCACTGCCATCTGCAGTCAAAGCATAAGACTGACTTTTGTGGGAGAGGGCAAAACCTCTCAATTCAAAATGCAAGCAAGTCTTGTTGCCTGAACACTGATGTACACTGCAAACGATGGTACAGACTTAGGTTGTTTAAGGGACACTACTAACCATGACATTTCAGTTTGTATTTCTACACTGGATAGAGTGGAACAAATACTCTTTCAAGCACAGACAACTTGTCATATTTATTTGCAGGACACCTAGGATAGGCAGCCACCACACACAAAACAGAGCAGTCTAATTTCTGACACAGAAACGTGGCGTAGCTACTGAAATCAATATGGCGATCCGTACACTAGGATTTTTAAAAGAAAAACAAAGTCACATCACAAAATTCTACAAGCTACATTTCAGTAATACCTCACCTAAAGGAAGAGCCAGTAGGAGACAATCTTGAGATGAACTCTGTGTGTGCCTCAGTGCAATTTCTACATTAACAAGAACTAATCTTCCCATGTAGCCTGTGTAACACTGACTGACATCTGAGGACATAAGACTATCTTTACTGTCAGCTCCACACTTTTTTAAATGCACACACACACTTCTAGGGTAAAGCTCTGCATCTTTTACACGGCCTTACAAGAAAAACCAACACATTTCTGAAACAGATCAAAAAAATCTTCCATTCAAGCTTGTTCACGCTGCTCCTCTCTCCTTTTTGTCATGGGGTAGTTTAAGTTTTTCTTCCCAGGTTTGTTTCTGTGGTTTTATTCGTAACAAAAGGTAGGATAGTCCTTAGTACCAAACTCTCCTATGCTAACACATTGTTGTCAAATTGATTGAATGCAGCAGTCATAGTTCAGAAATACATAAAAAAAAATAGTGATAGGGATATATGAATGCATTGCCACCTTAAACTCAATAACTTAGTTTAGTTAGGGTAATTGTTAAATTTCTTCCTGCATTTATCTCCATGCAAAGTTAACTTTTCAGATGTTGTGAGATGCCCAAAACCACTTCTCACCACAATACCTCTGACACACTGGGATCTGTTAAAACTAAACCAAACAATATTACTCTAAACTGAATTAATCAGCTTCTTAATGAGAATACAAGATCCATCCTCCAAGCTACTTTTTTTGTGACTGAGACCTATCTGTACTCAAGAAAATTGCCTGCATAGAAAGAAAACTACAACACTAACTCCCCTTCGCCAACCCATACTGCTACATAAACATACGCTCCTATTTCTGTCATTCGCTCCATTAACTTCCCAAAATGCATCACAGGTCAAACAACAACAGAAGGCTATAGTTTCTGAGAACATATGTGCTCTTTCTGCTGTTTCAGGTCTTCAACACTCCTGCCAAAAGTTTTTAACAAGCGTAAAATTAAGCCTTTGTATTCCTAGAAGCAAAAAGCCATGCCTCCACTTAATCATTTTTATACACCAGCCAAGCCAAAACAAGTAAATTTTATTCACTAGAATAAATGTCAGATACGAGCTCTCCTTGCCTTCCCCTTCATATGTAGCCTTCTAAGCCCGTCTCCTCCCTTCCTGATGTAGGGGAAGTATTCTACGTATTCTTCATCCATAATGCAAATTCAGGTACAAAGAGTGACAAATCAAAGGAATCTGAAGGAGAAGTGGTTTTCACAATTTACTCTCAGAATAACTGCTTGTTCTTGAACCAGGTAGTATGTTATGATTGGGAGGTAATACGTGACTTTGAGAAGTTCAGTTGGATTCCTGGCCCCTAGAGCTGCAGGCAGAGATGAATTCAGCTCGAGCAGCAGCATGTGAGTAATAAGCACAGAGTCCTACTTGCCATCCACCCTTCTCCAGACGCAAATCTATAATTGCACATGCGGCCCCATTTGATCAAGCAGTAACATCAACAGTGACTGAAGAATGTAACGTCTGGATGGTCTGATAATAAAAGTACATTTTGTCCAGCTTTGTCAAGATCCAACAACATGGAATACAATAGCCATAGACTTATGAAGGTCTCTTGTGTCAGCCCAGGGAACTTCAGCTAAAGTAATTTCAAACTTCCGTTAATAGATGATGGACAACCCCAAAGCAGTATCACACTTAAGATCCAAAAGATTTACAAAATGCCAACTTGAGTAATCCTTATATATTGCAATTTGGTGTTTCCTTTTTGGAGCGTAAGATGAAGCAATGAGAGAAAATGAACATCCTTTTCAAAAAAGCACTGCTGCTCCTCAGCGCCCTTTTGTCATCAGAGTTGACCAAACAATCACCCCATTCTGTTCATATCATACCTACATCTCCCCCTTAGATTATTGGGGAATAATCTACCTGACAAATCTTTTCTATAATTTTACTGCTTTTGGTATTAGGAGAGAAAGTGAAATCTATGTATCTCAGAATAACTCCTGTTGGGTGCATCTTACAACTTTCCTTTTCCCTTCAGTACACATTACAGTCACTTCCCCTATGAAAAAACCCACTATTGAATACGGTAGCAAAAGGATATCCTCACAACAGTTTTACCCAACCAAAAGAAAGTAATAGATCATCCTGTTCCTAAGACACAATTCTAACAAGATTTAAAACACAATAGAAAATACATAATTTACAACTTCGCTTGGACTTACCCGTGGACTGGCTATGCACAGGAAGGACGGCAGCTCAGTCACCTGGCAGCACCGTACGCATGAGGTAGCTGATCTCCTTCGATGTATGACATGATCTGAATAGCCGGTAACTGCTTTACAGGGGCTACTGAACACAAGGTTCTGGAAACAAAATTAAAATTAAGAAGTTACTACGTCTATAAAGAAAAACTCCTCTTAAATCTTGTAACCATCCACGAGAAAGACAGACAAAGGACATTTACCAAATATTTCTCTTTGAAAAAGGAAACTACACATCTGCTGCAGTGACAACGTACAGGATCTTTATGTAATTATCAGAACATTCAAATCCTGAATTGGTTGAAATCAGAATAGGTTGTATCAATACTTGCCTTTACGCTCAGTTGGAACCAGAAACAAGTTTTTCCTTCTTTGAACCTTTTGACCTTAGCTTTTTTAATGAAGGAAGTACGGGAATATTCTAGTAAGTCTGACCCTCAAGCTGTTTTGTAGCGACTCCTTTATGTATTCTGAAGCATGGGTAAAATGAAATTTGGCAGGGAAAAAAATTAAGACTCTAACTGAGAGTTATCTTTGGACTTTCATCTTTTACCACCTTTTCTTCCTCTCCTGTGCAAAATGGCTCTGAATTTTATCCTGAAGCCTTTCAAGGTGCTAGCATGGTTACTCACACACATGAATACACCCATGTGTAAAATCTGGAATTTGCCACAAGTGTATCAAAGTCCTTTTCATACAGAAAAACATTTTGACTCAAAAGTGGGGGCACTGAGATGACACTGCAGTTTAAAGAAAGGAGAGCTCTTTGAAGATGCTCAACTCTATGCAGAAAAATAACAGAAAACTAAATTTTCTTTGCTTGCATCAGTTATTGTATCTTCTTTTTTATTGTAAATATCTGCATCAAACAATGAAATAAACTGCTTATAGACGAAGCCATTTTTGCTACTTAGTTTTAATTCTGACTCTTCTATATTCATAGCGACCAACTGTTTTATATTGTTATGTATATAACTGCTTCCTATGGTATGCAGAGCATTATTCTGCATACTATAGGAAACAAGCAACAAAAACAGAAACATTAAGAGGTATACCTCTCACTGCCATAGGATCACAGGATGTGCCCTCCTGACAATTCTAGCATTTCATTTCAGTAAAACGTAAACAGTATTTAAAGCTTTAGAATTGTTCTGCCCCAGTTCCTAATGCACCAAAATTAATTGCATGCTACTTTTATTTTACACAGCTTCCCAATTTTCTAAAATCCCAGTGTTTGAAGTTCTAAACACTAGGGTACAGAAACAGACACCTTGTATATCATGTCATACACTGGATATACACATTCCTACGTTATGTCAAAAAATGCTAGAAAAAATCCACAGCAGTGGTCTATTATGGATCACGCACTCTGCGCCCTTTCTACTTCCAGATGTAGATGCATTGGGCAATATGCAGATGGCTAGCACATATAATTTGGAACCTGCTGACATGGGAGAAAAATAGTCGTACTGTACATACATGCTAGCACCACCTAAGAAATACACACCGTCAATCCTAGCATATAAGTGGGTCTTTCAGCTGCTACCAGTGTGACTCGTGGTCTGGAGCTGGCAAAAAGAAAGTTCATACTCTCTGACTGAACATCTGCTCCGCTATATAAAAGGTGAGAGCAGAAAGAGCTGACAATAGCCTTTCATTGACGCTCAGCAGGGCTAAAAAGCACAGGTCAAAGTTTGGGCCACACTGGATAATGTGAAGTGATCCCAAAACAGGCTCGTACTCAGCTGGCAATTCTTTATCAGTAATGCTAGCTTAAGCAACAACTGCTTCACATGTTCTCTCCTGTCCCTGCAGAGCCCCTTCTTGTTGGCCTAGCTGTCTGTACTCATTAAGATGCTGATCAAGATGAAAACAAACCCTCCACTCCAAGTTAGTTTTGTGATCTGTTTCACCAGCCGGTAAAACAGGCCATGTGCTGAAACAGCAGAGCGGGCAACGCAAGGCTGGGAGTAGGTGGTCGTGGACCACGGATGCGAACGCTGGCTCACTCCTCTGAGGACCAGAAACGGTGGCAACAAAGCACCAGAGCACTGCTGCCGAAAAGGGGGAGCCCCTTCTCATGACACGGTTGTGCCACTACTTGTGCTAGTTTTATCACCTCTCACACCCCTCCACAAAAGTATTTAGCTACACATCTAATCAGAGAACAAATTCAACAGAGAGGAAAATAGAAAGTTTTCTGTGGTCAGCTTGTGCAGGGATGTGACAGTGCAAGTCCACATCAGCCGAGGCAGGATTCAGCGGCTGGGAGTAACGAAAGGACAGCAAGGGTCAGAGAGGAAGAGTGACTTCTCTCAGCAACAGCAGGCTACTAGATGGACTCGGAACAACAGCTTTAGCTCAGAGCTCCTGTCTTCCCCGCCCCTGGCCCAGACACTGGGGGTGCAGCTGATTTTGTGATGAGGAATCAGCATTCCATGCAGTCACAAAAGGTTTCCAGTAAGTCTTACGACAGCAAGCACTGGCATACTGATTGTGGCCTGATCGTCAGAGGGGTTCGTTAACTTTATTCCCGGGAAAGTGAGAGTACAAGAAATGGATAGAGAGGAAGCTAACAAACTGTAATTCCAAACCTATGCAAGTTTGTTACTTAATTCTCTTTTGGAAGCCAATATCAAAGCACCATCGAAGACGGCTTTAGCCCGATTAGAAGTACCCAGGAAGAAACATAAAGGAAAACTTCCAAGAACGTACCCAAAATAAGAGAAAAAAATTATTTTTGTATACACACAGTATTAGAAGTAGGTCTTGTACACGGGCATTAACCTGGTGTTCAGCGCCATGCTTCCTGTGTACAAATTTTGAACAGGTCACATAAGAAACACCCCCCCTGAATTCCCTGACGTACGCAGCCATTAAGTATTCATGAACAGAGCAGACACCAGATCTAACAGGGGCAGCGGAAACCAGCTTCCCATCAGTCACATACATGGAAAAGACCGGGTACGGTTACAGACCTGAACACAGCCACAGCTCTGAAATGGATCATGTACCTCGGTACAACAAAGCCAAGAACCAAAGAGGAAGATTGTTAAAAAATAAGAATGCACACATCTACTGCAACCATGCAATCCAAAGAAAGTGTTGAAAGAGGCTTTCCTATATTGCAAACAGAGCAGCACATAAATATGGGTGATTGCTATCAGCATCTTAAGCTCATCAACAGTCCTAATTTTTTTATAGAAAGAAAATTAGGAAAGCAAAGGAGAGAAGGGCTCATCTCAACAGATCAGATTTTATATTAATTTAAATCAATGTATACGAATTAATACATGTTGTGGAGGTGTCGAGTAAGGGGAATGAACAGACCTCACACTGCAAGGGATTTCTGTGTTTACATGAAGAAACTCATACTATCTTTAGGCAGATTTTAGCTCAGTTTCAGAAAGATCCATTAAAAATGAATGTGGTTTTTTTTGTCTACTGACTTATTTTCATAGTTTGTCTCTTACATCGGAAATGCTGATCTGAGCAGTTAAGAAAAGCCTTTCCAGATTTATACCATTTCCTTTTTCCTCTGTTTCTCCCCCTCCTCACTCCCTACATGTTACTATCTTATGAAGCCCTAGAGGAAGCGTCAGGGAATTTTACATTGAAAGCTTCTCAAATTTGGGCTAAGATAAAAAAAGTGAGTTCATTCTCACTCACGATGATGTGTGCTGCTAGAAGACAGGCATGTAAAGGGCAGTTTGTTTTTTAACTCTCCCTTTGGTTTTGAGCTTTTCTTTTTCTTTTTTTTAAGGTGTTCTATATGTAAGCTGTGCAAACAAAATTCTGCAAACATAGCTTATTTTAAAGTGACTTTAGGTGGTAATTTGTCTAGCATGCAGGTTAGAAAACAGTTCTAAAGAATCTGTCACAACTGTAGGGCTAAACTTCCTTCAGATTTACTGGGGTTATCACAAATGTGCTGTATTGCACGCACTGGTGAACTTTGCTCCTCAGCTTGCTGTTTTCTATGTAAAAGGTACTAGTTACACCAGTCACTAGTTACATGCAGTCACAGCACTGGGACCCCCTGAGACACAAGTAATGACTTCCTCAAAGACCAGAAATTATTTGGAGAAACCAAATTATATATTTAAGTCTTGCCAGGTTGTGGTACAGGTGGGTCTGCTTTACATTTCATTGTTAATATTAAAACCTACATGTGCATATTCCACATCTCATATTTAATATCTATAATGTTAACTCACCTTCTGTTCTTTAAGAAAATATAATGACTTTCATCTTAATATTTATACACGCTAACCCAAAGGCCATGTGAAAATCTAGACTGTCTTTCTACGTATGTAAAAATGAATGCCACCTTCCATAAGTGCATACAATTTCTGATACCATCGTCCACTCCTTTACTGCAACATTTTTGACACCACCCAAGTTTTCCTTAACCATACCAACGAGAGGACAGAGCTACAGTAATAGTTTCAGAGATAAGCATTACACAGTCAGTATACAAACAGCTGAATGTAATCTTAAAAAAACTAACTGAAAACCAATCCATATAGCATAGACATTTTAGCAAGCTAGACATGGAAACACAGAATATTTAAACACCAGCACAGCCAGAGTTAACTGGCATACACGCTCAGTTGGCTTGCTCTTTGTTTGATAACTAGGAGGACTCATTTTGTTGGCTTTGCTGTTAACGCTGCAAAACATGACACCAAGCCCAAGGTTGGTTTCCTACTGCTTATGCGTCTTCAATTTCAACTTCCTCTACACGCTATTCAATTGAATTCTGGCTATCTCCTTTCCCCTTCCACACTCATGAACAGAAGCAATATTCCCTAGAGAAATTTGGCACGATCTCACTGTTTCAGAAAAGATTTTTGTAGTGCATATCTGCTAACTGCCCTAAGATGCCTTCCTGACTCTATGCTAGCACTTTTGTGAACTTATTTCCCAGTGAAACGAATCAATGGAGCTAGAACCTAACTCAGGATATGAACAGCAATTTAGTCATAAAAAGACAAAACCTTCACACACATCCCAGGCAAAAGATTAGAGAAAATGACCTTGCATTACACAGTAAGATGAACATATTTAGAGTCTACCAGACAGCAGCAGAAGCAAATTTCAAAGTAGAAAGACACCATTGGTAATGCTTGTCCACCAAAACTCTGAAACACTGGTAGGGTGAAGTCTCTGCTTTCCCCAGTTGCTGCAACAATGTATTGAATTTGAGAAGAGAGTTGGTTTCAGTCAGAAAACAAGCATTTTACATGTAGAAAAACATTACAAAACTCTTAAGCTTACCTGTAGAATCCATCCCTGACAAATCATGAGTGTAGTTCTGTTGCTTCAGTAGTATTTTTAAGACTTCTAATTCAACTGATTTGTTTTTTATAGCAAGTTTTGAAATGTATCACCACATGGGAGGAAGACAGCAGTCAAACTATTTTTCTGTTCAGCACTCTGAACTTTATTAACTATATCTAATAAACCAGATAATAAAGTCATCCTGTTTCCAAGTTTGTTTTCCTCTATTTTATAAGGATAGAAAGGTTTTCATCATGTCTCACTCATGAGGATTTGCTACTGTCTCCACATCACAGAAATTTTGCTTACCTGCAGCAAAGTGCAGCTGTGCAAGTTAGGGAAAGACAGCGGGAAATTTACATCAAGCAAGAAATCCCTGTTCCTCAGACAATGTGACCCCTGCTGTTTCTCCCCTTCGGTCTCCATCCAGGAGCGCATGTGATGGAGCCTGTAGGATGCTTTCAGAGACAGGAAAAGAGCTAACCATCTGAAACAAAACACAGCAGGTACACATTTATTCACTGCTTTGTGAAAGAAAGGCTTGAGTATATTTACAACGTAACTCTATTTGACACAAATGTTTTTTCAGAATTTCAGGCTTACAGTGTCCTAACTTAAAGGAAGTAATTTTTGCTAGACATCTTCCAACTACACTACTCTTATTTTAATTTTTTCTAAGGTGGCTTAACTAAATCTAAATGATTAAATCAGAATACACTCTGAAGCCCTTCGTTTAAAAGGGTCAAACCCGAGTTAATTACTACTTAAAATTGCACTGACTTCTCTGTAAATTGCTCCATATACAAATTACTTATAACAACCTGCATAATGAATGCAGACTTTATCATAAAGATCATTCAGATAGATCAAGAGAAATTTGTATTATGTTACTGAAACACAGACAAGAAACAGTAGACCAAAATAACCACAACAATAAAAGAATATTACACTTACAAAGCCCTAAGTAAAACACCTTTATTGATTAATAAAGACTTGCTTTTAATCTCAGATTTCTTACAGTCACCATCTAACTTCAGTCAATAGTACTGTCCGTTGCAGAGTACTATAACTTAAAGAGATCACCTCCCTTTCCAAGATAATACAGGGCACGGTGCTAAAAATCCATTACCCTAAGCCTACGCCTTAGAATTCCATTCCATATTAAAAACAGGACATGTGGAAAGTAGACGATATGGCTCGGAGCTGAAGAACAACTATCACAGCACAAGCTTATTCCACGTGTGTTAAAACATACGCTCAAGTGCAATTGGTAAGCACTGCAATAAATTGGCCTTCAAAAGTCTGGATTTTGCGCTTGATAATGCCAGCAGCCTACAGTGTGATCCTAAGCAAATGCTTCTGTTGCCCTTTGACCATCTTGTGTATTTACAATGTCAAATCTTTGTAACAGAGGTTTTCTTTTGACAGAGGCATAAAAATTGCCTTGCATAATGGTGCCCTATAGCTGGAGGAACACTCTAGAAGTTGCTATAATATTAGATAACAATAGACAAATGATAGTATTAGGAGGCATAGAAAACGCAGGTTTACAGAGAGATGCCTCTAACATCACCTGTACTTTTCCTATAATTAGTAAAAGAGAAAAAAGAAAGTTGTCTTCACCTGGCTAAATGTCCCTGATTCATGAGGTTTGCCATTTCTGCTGGAGAGACATCAATAAACCGGAGGAAAGAAAAACAGCTTTCTTCATTGATGCCTATGTCACAGAAATATTGAAGTTAGGCCAACACATTTCACAGACACTCATAGCTGGAAACAATAAATTTACTTGATCAATTCAAGACACATATTCTCTGACATATGACAAATCTAGGTAAATAAACAGGAGATCCTAATTTGACCTAGATCTCTTAGAAATACTGAAAATTTAATCTGTATCGCTGTTGCCTGACTCCAAGTTCCAGTTCCTTTTCCAGTCTGGGCAAGAGAAGGGCATTTACCAAGAAAGACAAATACGTTCTAGGCCAGAAAACCATGCAGCCAGTAAGGACACTGATTTCGCCTACTAAGAATCGACAGGCAGCGTGCACGTTTGCGAATCCAAACGCGTATCTGCCAGACAGCTGACCAGAACACACATACCTCAGGATGCCTGTCAAACATGCTCCCTCTTACCCAGTCAGTCAGTCAAATGGGTTGGAAGGAGATGTAGGAATTGGTAGGGGAATGTGAGTATGGGCACAAGGATACAACAGATACAGTGAGGATGACGGATACACTGCAGTGAAGGATGGGGAGCCAAAGAGATATGTTCCACTGTTGAAGAAGAAAGCCTTTCAGGCCCACCCATGTGCACTGCATATCCCCAGTACCATTCATATCTTTTTATTTTTTAACTGCTACACAAAGATTATATTCCCAAAATTATTTTCCTTTTATGGAATGCCAAAAAAGGTCCCCAAGAAAAAGCCTATTATGGATATCAAAACAAACAGAAACCAGAATAATTAGCAAGACATACGAAAGTTAGAGAGTTACAGACAAGTGCAGACTCCTATAGCTGCATCTGGTTCTTCTTACTTGAAAAGGGTTTTGCTTAGCTGAACAGGTCCATGCTAACAGATTTCAGCATAGTAATGCAGCCAGTATCTCTCTTGGCTTTTTTCTCCCAAAGTTTTTCCCACCCAAGCAGCTGAGCAATCTAGTTAGCTCTTTTTAGAGAAAAAAATGCAATCACCTATAATAATAAATTGTATGTGTCAATACAAGCAGCTTATGTGGGTTTTTTGCTCATTGATTAGATCCTGAGTCATTTGCATCTCATCTACTTTTTACTTGAAAGAGAAGTTGGCAGTTTAACATACAATACAGAATGTACTGAAATGAATCCAAGATTTCTCTGAATTGAATCTGTGAAAAATTCACATTAGACTAAAAAGAAAGCATTAATCCCTTGAAGCAAGTTAAAACAAGACAGAAGGAATGGAACAAGAGACTGCAGTAGGATTAAGCAGCGACTAAATAACAAGTCGTCCATAGATTATCCTTCCAGCTGCTTCCCTCCTTTCCTCATTGCAAATGAAATATATGTGTAAGTACAAATGCTAACAGAATTCTAACAAGTTCTAATCAGATTATCTCAGAGGACTAACTGATCTGGCCTCTCAGTCCTTCCCCCTGAATAAGACGTATTACAACATCACATGCAAGTGTGCAACCCAACCTGCTTCCCAGGACTGTAAACCTACCCTTCCTATGGAAGAGAGACTGCTGGACGTGGTCTGGTGCAAACGGCGAAAGTAAAACCCGTAACCACCTGAAAATGAAAGCAACAAAACCAAACAAAATCACTAAGAAGTCGTTAACACATACAATGTTCAATCACACAATCAGCAGAAAATGCAGAGTAACCATTCAGTTCTTCATTGTAAGTATTTCAGCACTCTGGATATCTGGAATCGCGTGGCAGTAAGAGAAAAGCATCATCAGTCCACATGCACTACTGTTAATTTGACACTGAGACACACCATTGTTCTGGAATTGCATTTTACGCTGTAGAACAGTTAGTCTCATCTTCAAACATCTTTCTCTCTTTCTCATCTCTGCCCTGAGCATTTTTCATAACTGAACGCAAACGAAATTAAGCAAGAATTGCCACAGTCGGAGAAAACAGCAAACTGCACTTGGGCAGCTTCTATTCATCCAAGGTAAGCATTAAAATCTGTCAGGGCACTAGTAGACGCTTATGATATACCATGTCACAACAGACAGATACTGATAGCTTCCTTAAACATGAAAACACACTGAAGGGAAACCAGGGGTTTTTGAGGTTTTTTAACAATTCTTTTAAAGCTTAATTCTATTACACATCATCAGCAACAACTCTAAATTCCTTTTCCTGACTTTCTTATTCTATCAAAGGGATATTTGATGATCAGGGTTCCACCAACAAAAAGCATCAGATATCAGATCCTTAACAGCTGAATGAACGAAAGAAAACTAGGAGTGCATCGCTTGGCCAACGTCATTTAAGTACATCAGGTAAGGGAGTTAATTAGCACATAGAAAGTTAAAATAAGTTTAAGTAATAACACTAAATATGCTAAGCTGGAGAGGAAGTGGAGTAGGCTTGCCTGTCCCGTGAGTGGTTAAAGACCCTGATCTGTCCATGACGGTAGATGAACTTTGAAATCTGGTATGGCTTTAGGGAGATGTGAAATGGAGACCAAGTTTCTTGTCGCTCAAACAGCTCTGGGTGATTGCACACCTATAAGAAAGAGAGCACGTTAAACCCTGGGAGGAATTAATTTAACCCGATGCAGCATTTACATCCCAAAGCAACTATGACTATTGATCACTAAAACTTTAATTTGATTAGTTTGTCACAGCTATTTTAGTATATCTACTCAAATTTGAATACTGCATCATATCTTTTCCTATTCACCTAACAGCTATTGCCTCTTCTTCCCAAGTGAATGATTTCCTTCAACAACCAATTTGGAACCAAATCTGTTAGCAGATGCATGCACCGTTTGGCTAAAGTTCTTCTACCCCAACATCATGCTACACTGCATCAGAAACACAACTGAACTGCACGCAAATTTGCTTGCCTATGCCAGAAATTTTTTTTATATAGTGTTTTCTAGAAGCTATGTTTTAGTTCTGTGCTAATGAATGATTATACTTTTTAAAAATTATTATTTAAAATAGCCTTACCTTCCTGAACTGCATGACTAGATTCATGAGACTACTAGTGGTGGTCTGTGCTTGCTGAGTAGTGCCCATTGAGGACTGCAGCAGGTCATCAATAGAGATTTTGTTCTTCAGAGCTTGGTACAACAGTTTCTGTCGACTTGTCTGCTGGCAGTACATAAGAATTTCAATCTGCAAAATAGTAATGAAGATTTAGCCTTTTCTATTTCTGAAATGGAGGATGACCACATCAGTACACACAAAGCAGAGAGAAACATATCTTAAGGAAAACTTCCTCAAAAAATACATGCATAGGCAGTCGCATTCATATCTGTATTTCAGGATCCAACCTGGGAAGGACTTAACCGATAGGTGTGTTTTGGAAGGCTTAGGTAATGAGGTAGGAGACAGACCTTTAAAAGTATGTGAGCACAATTAAGTAAACAGATTTTCAAGAAGCTGTGAAAACATCATGTCTGCAGCTGATCAGATTAAATTCTGACCTCAATTTTACTATCCTACTGTTAAAATGCTACCCGTTTAGAGCCATCTTAAACAGGTGTCAGGAGCCCATGATAACGACAAGTGCATCACGTAACAACATCTGTGGGAAGTTCTAGTTTTGAAATTAATAAGCACATCAGGACAAAGTAGATGACTTTTAGCCAGTGGTCCCAAAACCTGGGGACGTTGACCACAAGATCATCCAGTATTGCTAACATCCACATGAAATTAAGAGACTAACAAGAGGTAAGAGTATGATGTTGCCACTATGTATTTCTTGCTCTTTACAAGCAAGCAGAAAGAATCTGAAATCCATGTCAAATCCTTCACAAAGAGATCTGGACATGTTTATCACCCAATCGTTGTTGTATCAATCTCTTTCACTTCAATTAGTGGTATTTCTGTCAACTTAATCAGGCTTAAAGATTTTTTATTTTTAACTGTTAACAAAATGTTTTCCCTAGGAGAAAAGTTTATTAATTAGGGGTTCTTCAGTTACATTCACATCTAATGAGATCGCTGGGACACAGTGCCAGAAACTGAAGGGCCGTGAAAGGTCTACAATCAAATTTCAGGTATGCAGACTAACAAATGAGTTTGCAAAAATCAGGTTAGAGAACAGAGCTATGACAATAAAGTTGAAATACTCATCTCAGATAAATACTTTTTCTCACCTTATCTGACAGCTCATTTTCCACATCCTTCTTGATTCTTCTCAACATGAAAGGCTTCAGGATCATGTGCAAGCGGGATAGCTGGTCTGAAATACAGGGAATAGGGAAGAAGGAACAATTACTTCACCAAAGAAGAAAACTATATGGTGTTCTACTACAAATTAAGTCCCTTACTGTTCAGCCATTTCCCCCCATATGAGTTCTTATAGCAGAGTTGGCGTTTCTCTGTTGATTTTTCTTTTTTTAAACGAGTGCCAAGCTACACTGTTTAACTTATGAATCCAAAGATCTGCTTCAAAGAATGAACTTCTAAAGCATTTTATGTGTTCTACATTCCTCTGGGTTGAACAATATGGGCTTAAATTTATAACTCACTATTAGTGAATAAGAAAGTATCAGATGAGACATTGCTAATTCATGAAAAGAGATCACTGCAGTTTTAAGTCTCGTCTCCCAAAATTACAGCATGACAAAAACAGGGCATCCTGCATTGACAGACAACTGCAGTCTTTACGATAACCTGTAAAAACAAAGTTCTGGGTATTTGAGAACTCTTAAAACCTTTACTTTTGTGACAAGTTCCAACTGTGCTGTGTTCTACTCCAATTACAAATCAGCTATTTTACCTAGCTAGAATTTTCCACATAATTATCCCCTAAAATTTACTGTGATGATTTTTTTTTTTTTTTAAAGAATTTTTATGCTTTTCTTCCGGAGCTCAAAAGGTGTTTAGTGCTTTGTGTCATAATTTTTATGTCTAGAGCTTGTAACAGATTCAGGAGATCTCCAAGATTATGCACTCTGTAGAAACTTACAAATATTTAAAATATTTGTTCTCCTGTGTTTGGGAAGGAGGAGACAAGCAGCAAATCAACATTTTCACTACATGTTTTTCTATTCACCACACCTGCTACATTACAGTCAGAAACACAAACCTTGACATAAACTATAGACAACAATCCATAACATTCCAATCCCATTATGCACCCTTTACTTTAGATGACATTTCTCATACAAAAAAAGAGAGATAAAGCTTATCCATTAGCAGCTGGAAAAGGCAACAGATTTTTAATATAAAAACTACTGCAGTTACATGCTGCACTCACTCTCATCAATGGCGGATTTGTTCTCTGCATGGCTCTCTATGTCCTTAGAAAACCACTCATTGAACTCTTCATGGGAATCAAACAGCGTTGGCATGATAAAATGCAGCAGGGCCCACAGCTAAAAGGAGAGGAGAAAACAGTAGATCAGCAAAAGTCACCCTACTGTGGACAAGGTAATTGGGGATCCCAAACCCTTGCAGCTCTTCACGAACAAAATTGCTTTACTAGATCATGAGACATGGCAAAACTAAACAAAAACCCAGCCACATTCTCTTCCCGCCTCCCTCCCCAACAAATGCCAGGTACATCAACTTAACAAAACACCATTAGAAAGCAGTGAGAAACACAGCATAATGATTTCAGCCAACAGAAGGAAAAGCCACAAGAATCAGATTTCATTCTGTAATCTACGTATTACTAACCATCAGGTATCTTCAGTTTTATTTTTATTTGAACGCGTGGCACATTTTCAATTTTTCCCCTCCCAGAGCTGATTCCATGTTTGTTTGCTAGTGTTTTGCTAGAAGCATGATCCCACAACCACACAAATACAATAGGTTTCTCAATTGTTCACATATATTTAGTATATATTCTTGTTAAAAAGGAAAGTCCACTTTTGCCAGCTCCCGAATACCTCAGCCATTGTGTTCTGGATTGGGGTCCCAGTCAACAACAATCTATTTCGACACTGGAACTGTAGCAGGATCTTCCAACGAACACTGATGAATAAAATTAAGAAAAATAATTAAAACTGTTTTTTGTATAAGGATATGAAACAAAGTATTTTAAGATCAATTGCTTCCAGTAACCTTCCCAAATGATTTTTTGAGGTCACTGGGTAAAACTGTCACAGCTACTCCCCAGTCTTTCAAAAGACAATTACAGGAAAAAGTAACCTTTTACAAATTACAAAGAAACGTGCATAACTTATTTTATTTTTCTAAGTATCTTTTTACTCATTTTTAATACAAATGCTTGAATACTAATAAAATCTCATAATCAGAATAATTACCTTCCCAAAAGAAACAGTTATTATGAATCAGAATGTCATGTATTTTTCAGACTTTACAACACTAAGTGTGCGGGCCACTGTGGCAGGAGCGCTGAGCTATACATTACAATCCTCTTAGAGGGGCAGTTTCCAAAGAACGCAGAAGAAACAGACTTTGGTCAGAATGAGTCGGCATCTAAAGCAGTCTTTAACTTACTGTGTACAGTGGCAACTTGGGCAAAGGTTATGGGAAAGCAATTACAGAAGTAAAGACGGATAAATCTATTACTTGAAAACAACCAGAAAACTTTCTGGCACAGAGTCTTACGACAAAGATTGGGCTTTATTGCAGCCAACAGTATTCACAGGGTTCTGACCTTCATTTGTGTCTGGAAGTGCCACTGAAGAAGGAATCAAAATAATGCCTTTAATGGAGCCAATATAAGCAATACACACTAAAGACTACAGACTGTTCGCTAGGCAGAATTCTGTGAGTAGTCAGGAAAGAAGGTGAACAGTATTTCACACTGTTTTGTTTAACTGTCCTGTACCTCATCTAAGTTTCTGCTCCATAATTACTTTTAAATTACATTTTACGTATTTGGAGAAGGAAAATCTAAATGCAAAAAAACAGTGGATCAATCCAGCGCCATAGAGTTATACAGATACTTAACTAGGTTAGACACTTAAAGGGTCTTATGTGTTTCAATTTTAACTTCTATCCATTTGTGTAATCTTGGTGTTTTCTCAATATTCCTTCAAGAGGTTGATACAAAGGGAAGATTTTGTTTCCAGTTAATTTATTACCTGGAGCTACTCTTGAGTGCTTGCGCTTCATCCAGCACCATATATTGCCACTTCACTCGCTGGAAATACTTCACATCCTGTACTACTAGCTGATAACTGGTAATCACCACATGGAAAGGAGCATCCTGAGTATACAATGTCTTCTATAACCACAAAATAAGAAACAAATGGCCACATAATGTAAATACATTGTGAAGAGTTCACTTGTGTATACTGTAATTTCAGACTTCTGTTTCATAATCTTTTCTCATTATTACTGCATTTTTCCCCAGCTGACTTTTTTAATTAATTACAGCATGGTTATTCAACTGGTGGATCTGGACTTCAGCCCATTAGTCCCTGAACAATTTCTGATGCTTCCTAATGTGCCAGGCAAGACCCAGGCATTGAACCCTACAAAATGCCGTTGTTAAATCAGGAACAATCTGACAGGCCTGTAGGGATGCTAGACTTGGGCATCCTGAATTAGGTTACTCAAATACAATAAACAGCCCTTGACACTGAAACTTCCTGCTTTATTTACAGAGCTCTAGTTTCTTCAACCCAACTCCATACTGCCCTGAATTGCCCTGTACTGTATTGCTCTCCAGCGCAAGAGAAGCCTTCTACCTCGTTATCTTAATGAAAATGCTATCACATGGATGAAGAAACAGAACTCTATATGTACACATCATTTAGCTTGGTGGGGTGTAGCAACAGTTTCAGGTTTACTCTCCACAAATAACAAAAATGGTCGAAGCACATGGGCATGCCAGTATTACCTGACTCCAGAACTTCCTGATCACCTTTCTATCATGGGGATTTCCCCAATAAGGTAGCACCTGGAACAGTACAAAAATAGAAGGACATTATTTTCAAATAAAGATATACCTGCTCTAGAATTTTATATTATGTATTCTACAAAATAAGACAGACCTCTTTCTCTAAAATGATGAAAAGGGAAATTATCTTTCTTAACGCAAAGAAAAATCAGAAAGCACTTAAAAATACTTAGAAACAGAGCATTTCAGGCAAAGATATCAAGCAACTTATGCTTAGTAGAGAGACTAGATCAAGCTATGGTGAGAATTTCAAAATGCTCAGTAGCACGTTAACCTTCTAGTCAGGTTTTTCTAAAAATTAAAAATGATACTTTGCTCATGGCAGAAAGAGGTCTGCCCTCAACTGCTACAGTTAACCCTACAGGACTAGTGGGCTTGTTCTTCTGTTTAACATTCCCAGTTATCCTGCTGGTTTTGTATTTCAGAACTGTCCCCAAAAATCTGAGATAAAGGTAAAACATCTGGCCTAGACATATTTAATATAAAAATTTTAAAAAGTAAGCACTTCTGTCAGAGAAATCTGTTAATCCATTTATAGCTCAGAATTTCATGGGTTCTATTACTCAGAACAGATCTTGGCAGTGCACCGAAACCAGTTACTGGTTAATAATATTTTACTGCCACCTTCTGTCTGAGGAAAGGACTACTCTGAACTAAGACTGAAAGCGAGGAATGCTGGTTTCTGAGGTTGCGAACGGTCTTAAACATCTCCACCCTTCACCTGACAAGCTCCAAATTTCAAAGTGCCTTTACCTGAGTATTCTTCCAACTGTTCTGAACGAAGGACGCTAGTAAAAAACCATCAGGCTAACAAAAAAGTGATTTGCCTTTTAGTTTACATATTCTGCCATGGACCTGAAGAAATTAATTCACTGTGATTATGCTACAAGCATAACTGACTACACACTTCTGTGTGTAGTAGTGCGTAGAAGCGCTTGTGTATGATTAGAAGCAGGAACAAAAGTGGTTGAAAAAGATTGATCAGGGTTGTAAACAGGTAACAATCCTAAGTTTAGAAAAGTTCTTTTTAAAAAATGTTCTGTTCCATGGATGAGGTAAACATTATTATGCAACAAACCCAAAGAACAGCTATATAATGACAGAAACAGAATTTTTTTTTCAAATCACAAAAAGGGAAAATTATCTTTTCACAAGCATCCTGACCGCATTTTTGAAACATTTTCTATATTTCATTCATAAGGAGGAGAAAGCATAAACAGTTGCTCGCCTATTCTAAACAATGAACTGATTAAAGGAAATGAGAGAGTAAGTAGGTAGAATGGCCAACTGCTCTAATGGTTTCTACTCCAGGGTTTTTCATCAGGGCCCCTATTGTTATGGGCTATGCAACTACGTAAATGGATTATTTTTAGGTTTTTTTAAAGTAACTCCTCACTAACCTAAGCATTTCTATTTCTTCATCAGTTTCTTCGAAGTCTCAGAAATCCCAATTTATGCTAAAATATAAGCCACTCGAATCATCCAGTATTGAACTATGTTCTAGCACAACTACTCCTCATATAGATACCTCAAACTATACACTACTATAACCAATCATACGGTCTCATCAGGGATCTGCAGAGCAAGCTATTTGGTAAAAGGCAAGTCCTTTAATACTGCCCTACTCCAGATCAAGAAATCAAATATTACTTATAGTCATACTTCCAAGTCTTTCCTTCCACCTTATTAAGTAGCCAAGAGATTCAAACAATTTGCCCGGATGTTACTGGTATACCCGTGACTTATAACTAGGTGTCTTTTACTGTTCTGATATGTTCTCTGCAAAAAAGAAAACCCAATGTTTAAAAAAAAACTGATCAAGACCTCTTCATATCAAAGGTTACTAAGTTAACAACTTAAATATTTAAACTATAATCTATTCTTCTTTGCAGATGTAACTGCAAGCTTCTGACACTTTTGTCTATCTTTAATTCTAAAATTTCAGCACTGTTTCAGCAGTGCACATTCTTTTCAAATCTTCCTTTGCAACACTCCAATGTTTTCCACTGGGGAATATGTAAGCAGCTTGCCTTTCAGTAACTGATCATCCCTTGTTTTCTACCTCATTATGTTTTCACATTCACAATATACCTGAAGAACTCAATTTATTTTCTTCTAATCTTTTTGTTCTTATTTATTTGTGCCTCGCTTCTCTCCTTTTTCTTGGTTACTGGTTGTATGTCTATGGTTCTTCTATTTTTCTGTAATAACAACTGCGTTCTCTCTCCCTCTAATCTGTTTAGAGTTCAGTTTTGTTCACATACAATTTTATCTTACCCAAATTGATATGAATGACTGAAAACACTACTCTAACCCTAAAGAAGTACCTAAGACTGCATCTGCTGCCGGGCCCACATGTTAGAACTGAACATCCACTCCCTGCCCCGCTTCAACTCCTCACTGAGGCGGTGTTCAAAAACCACCTTCTCTGTTAAGCCAGCTTCTCTCTCATCCAGCTTCTCCCCAATGCAGGCAATGACTCCAATGATTCAAAACAAGAACATTTTTAAACACTAGATAATTGAATGCTCCAGAAAAAACAGGATGACAGAAAAAAATATCAGAATCAGGCCCATTACAGAGTTTCAAATTCCAAGGTAATTAGGCATCCAGATGTGGCAAAGAACTCAGCAGAACAAAACAGTTTGCTTTTGAGAAAACAGAAATAACTTTCTTGCACGTTTATTACCTTAAATTTAGGTACAAATCTGGCAAACTCCTGGTGCCAGTTGTTAAGAGTAGAGGCAGGTGAAATTATTAAAAAAGGTCCCCAGATGTTCTCTCTCTGGAATATACAAATTAAAAAAAAAAAAAGACACCCAGAAATTAACTGTGGCGAAGGGACACAGAGACAGTTTGATACAGCTTTACAACTACTAAATGGCAGTGGCTACATAAGAGAGGGAACTATATGCAACATAACAAAACTTCCTCCCAGCACGGCGACACAGAATCAAATAGAGCAGACCTAATGTTTAACTAAGACTTATTTCATAACAGCAAACCAGAACAACCACCACCGTTTCAATCTGGCTTGCTGCTTTGTTTCTGAAAGTTGCCATCTCCACATTACTAACAGCCCCTGTCATTTTGGAGAGGAAAAGAACTTCAGGTGGCACTGGCAAGCTTTGCTCCATCACATCACATTAGAATGCCCTCTGTTGAATAACGAAGTTGGGCCATTAGTGTATTGGTAGTTACAAGCTGGCCTGCAGAAGGGAGAGCCAGAAAAAGTAAAAGCCCTGCGTAGGCTTCCAAAAATCTCAAGTTGCAGTGCAACAGTGAGACAAGCCTATCTGTTACCCCTTCCATACAGATGAGCTCAAGAGCCTTTGGCTCTGCACACTCTTCCACTATTGTGGCTGATAGTGCCAGTGAACTGGTATCAAAAGGAGCATAAACAAATGCACATAACTCTCATTTGGTCACTACTGCAGCTAGTTCTGCTCTCAGTATCGCTCCTATTTAAGGCAAGTGACTGGATGCCAATCAAGACTTTTTTTTTTTAAATAAACGTATCTACTTCTGCATAAAGAAGTAAGCTCCTGTTGTTTTTTCTGTTTTGTTTGTCTGCCCTGGCACAGAAGAATAACTATGCTTCCTGAAAAAACCCACAAATATGGAAACCCACGCTGATTGCCATGAAGCTCAGAATTTGGGCTTCATTTCTACAAGTGTCTCTGATTTGTAAAAGTCAGCGAACCATGAAGTCTACAATTTGTTCTCTTATCAGGCTTTCAGATTAAGTGCAAGTGAAAAGATATTACGCTGTGAATAAATGAAAATTCCATTTTTATTTATATATATACTTATATCTACATACACACCCCCGCCCCTACATACACACACAGGTATCTACATACGCACACCCTTTCAAAGGCGTAGCTTTAAAACAAAGGGAAATGCCATAGCTAAAACATTTTTTAAGACATTTAAGCTTTATAATCCAGAATTTATTTCAAACATGTGAAAAGCCTGCATCTTCTATCAAGCATACTGACCAGGAATAAGCTATAATCCACCTACCTCAGCCAGATGTGCAAGGAGAGCAATACTTTGTACTGTTTTACCCAGACCCATTTCATCTGCCAGGATTCCATTGATGCCCTGCAAAAGATCCATAAATGAACACCTTTCACCTTACTATTTTTTAATCCATACAGGACTAGCAGAACAGTTGCCACTGAATTTAGAGGGAGCAGCCCCAGTGTAACAACTCTGAAACACCTTATTGCCTCTTACGTCTTCTACTAAGAGATAATTTCTCTCAACCACGCTTTCTCAGGCTGATTTTTTTCCTGAGCCTGTCTGCAGGCTCGGGATCACATTGCGATCACATTGCCAACTGGGTACGCACACAAGGACAAGGCTGTCTGCAGTTTACCAGCTGAAACAGCATGCAGCTCCGAGCAGCAAAAGTTTCCTCAGTGTATAATCTAAGTGATAAACAGTTGTATAAACATCCACATAAAGAATCTTGAACTTAACGCCCCATTCAAAGTTGTTATTTCCTAAATAATCAAGAATACTGATAGGTGGCTTACATAACACTTTCCTTTCTTCTAAAGACATTACAGATTTAGTATATGCTGTCTATTTTTAAAACAATTAAATTTTTTTGACCAAGTTTACTCTAATTATTTAAATAATACTAGAAGTTTTAAAAATTTGCAAGATGTACTAAGATACCTGCTCATATAGGTTGGCCAACCAATTCATGCCTTTCAGTTGGTAACCCTTCAGTTTTCCATTGAAAATAGTAGGCTGTGGAATATCTTCTCCTGCCCGGATAGATGGGTTTGCTAAACTGTAGCTCTCTCCAAAGCCAGTACCGGACTTGTTAGCAGCCCGTAAAGCAGCTGCCCGACTCTCCTTCGCATCTTCATCAAATGATCTGGTCTAAACAGGAAGAGGAAAGTATGCATAAGATGATGAACATATTAATTTATCAAGAAACTGTATAGTAAAAGGCTTTACACTTCACATTAAGACATAGGATATCTGCAAGAAACTAACACAAAAAAAGCCTGTTGCTATAGCCCAAATCTTTATATTCTGGTTTTCTACCTGTTTAGCACAGAAAGTGGCAATGGAATTAAATTCAAATATGGCACCCAGGATTAAACAAACCTACTTGACTTGGTTGCTATGAAAGATCTTGGTTCTGTGGCCTTTACCAATTACTCCGCTTTCTCTTCTACTTCATGGATCCAAAAAATACATACCTGGGCCTGATGAATCTGGTAAGCATCCTCAGCATTCTTCAGAGCTTGGGCCTTGTAATAGTTACTATCTGAAAACAACATCTCCATGTTAGAGCTCTGCAGCAGTAACCACCCAAATTAACACACAGGTAAATTCCAGTAATTATAGCAGTGCTTCTTACATAGAAAGATTTTGTGCTTGAAATAGTAAGTTTGCAAGATAACGTGCAGAGTACAGTAAATTTCAAAAGAGTGCACAGGAAGGACTGTAGATGAATTGCTTACCGTAATCTTCTTGGGTGATGTTGACCACTACTCCTCCGCCAATATCAATCTGCCTTTGGGTAGAGCTGTCTTCCAGTTTGCGTAGGATTTCCTCCTGTATTCCATCGTGTCCAATATCTCGTTTACGACTCATAAAATGGGCATATAATTCAGTTTGTGTGATCAGGAAGTTAAGTTTTCGCTGCTGCCTCTTAGCCTAAAAGAAGAGCGTTTACAAAAAACAGATGAATGGGAAAAAAAAACAGGACAAAGGTTTAATCTTTAAAATATAACTGAAGAAAAAAATTTTAATCTAATAATATATCAACAACTAATCTATCGCAATTTTATTATGCACATCACTGTGATATCAAAATGCTAGAATACTAGTTGCACATGAGAACACTGACCACCAACCATAAACACCTATATAAATATAAAATTGCTGTAAATGAAAAATTCAGTAATCATGGCAAAGAACACCATAATCTAATGAAAGAAAGTTTAAAAGTTTTGTTTACACTGAAAAATGAAAAGATTGACAAAAACAAACAGGATTTTAGTGGTCTATAGTAAAAGAATTGAACAGTTGAAAAATCCTCTCATGACAACATAACTCCAACATTCTGTTATTTACTAGTAAAGAGAATTACAGTAGAATATGTGAAATGCATCACTAGTAATACAGTTGAGATATTATCACGGTTTGGGGTTCAGCAAGACATTGTAGAAACTCTGTTTGTTCTTCAGTTCTGGTTAAAAAATGCTATAGTTAGAAGTTGTCTATTAATCTAGGTCAGCTGAAACCTTCACAAAGTGCTTATGAACTTGCAAGAATGAGAGGAACGCAATAAATAAAAGCATAACATAAGCATAAAACTAAACATAAGGTATTCTAAAGATTCAGCCTTAGCTCATCGCCACACATGTAAGGTAACAACCATAAATCCACTAGAGAGCATTGGCAAGAAAACTTTTTCTTAAATTCAATCCCTATCACTCTGTAAGGGAGTCCATGAAGCTGTCATTTAGCCAAGAAAAAAGCAATCACAAAAAAATTCTGTGCCCCATATATAAATTATGATATCAGTTTATAGCAAGGGGAAAAAAGAGAAAAAAAAAGAAAATTCAATGTGCATGAAAACGTGGCTTGCCTTCTGGACCCAGAATGATGGGCAAACCATCACAAAAGCCTGGCCCTTACTAACACTGAGTTATGTATGTCTGTGAGACATGCTGCTTGTCTAATCCCTTTCTCCATTTCATTCACTTATAAAGAATTTACATAGTTTGAAGGCTTTTTTTATCAGCTCTAGCTAACGTTAGAAGAATTATGTAAAGAATTTTAAGATAGCAGTAGAAATACATGGAATACTGCTGAAACAGAACAAATAACTGCATTTCATGGCCTGGGTTTAGAAACTCAAATTATCCGGTCACTTCTGCGTCTCCTCAACAGATTAATTATCAGCAATCTGTGCTTTTGCTGTACCTCTCTCATCTCCTCATCCAGCTTGCGTTGCTCCAGAGCCTCTTTCTCAGCTCGTTTGCGATGTTCTTTTTCTACCTTTTCATACTTTTTCCAATAGAGAAGCATCTCCTTGGTAAGACGACGTGCTCGTGGTAGAGTTTCTTTACAGTTTTTCTGGGCCTGGATAGCAGCTCGACGTACCTCCCTCATGCACTGATGGGCAAGCTAGAGCGAAATAACGTTTTGGAAACAGTGGTAAAATGGGCAGACTTTAAAGAAAGCCAGCAATAAACAACATCAAATTTAATTACAACCAAGCCTGATCTGTCAGAAGAGAAAAACTGTGATACTTTACTCAGCAGTAACGCTTTTGAAATGGCATGAGAACATGAACTTCCAAAAACCTCCTGAGATGGTGGAGAAGACAAAACCTGAAGACAGTTTCAGCGTGGCGTGGTACTTTAAGGGTTGATCTGGTGCGTAGGTCTTTGAAAGGGACTCAGGAGACCAGAGTTCAAGGCCTGCCTGCAACTCTGACTCATCTATTCTAGACGCTCTTCTGTGGTACCCACGCTTTCTCACTGCTTTAATAAAGCTGCTACAACAGCAGTATTGGTGGAATACAATCCCATTCACATGTTAATATACTGAAAAGTGGGGGAGCATCCTACAATTTTCCTACCATCTCATGAAGAAGCATAATACAATGTGATTTTTCGCTCTAGTATAAATAAATTAATACCATTGTCGTAACGGTCAAAATTGCTGGGTTTGATGTTTATGAGAGGTTTTTTTCCTCCACTAAAATTTGCACATCAACAATTCTAACACACAGATTTCAAATGATCAAACAAAACGAAAACAAAGAAAAAAAAGCGGAATTTCAAAACCTTTAAGACTGCTGCATCACTCACTTGCTAAAATCCAGTTTGTGACACCTACAAACACAATAATCGCAGGCTATTTGCCCGGACATCACAAAGAAATCCACACTCTGCTAGCTAAGGAAGATCATAGGAGAGAACCTACCTACAGCAAAGTTTCTTAAATAAATACATGCAGGTCCTGTTTTCTGCATCCCTTACACAGAAAATGCTCCCTTTCTTGATAATGTATATACAAAACGGAATATTTCCTACATCATGTCTCTGATGATTCTCAGCCATACACCTGATTACCTTTTCATTAGCCATATAAATGAACCAGACATTTGAAAAATGCTCAGAAAGCCATTACCAAGTGTTCCTAAAGTAAAGCCTTCTAGATAGAAACAATGACACTTCCCAGAGAAGACTCTGATGAGGAGATAAATTCCTTTTGCAATCACTTAAGCAGAAAATTGTTCTATTTTTAATCTCAGCTCCTATATATATTTATGTAAATTAACACATTTAAGATTCCAAGAGTCCCTTTGATTGAAACAAGAATGCTTAAACCAGCAAATCCTAGCTAGCGGATAGATGGGCAGTTCAAAAGCCAACAAAGCATACTGAAGTCATTAATTTATTGTATCAAAGATCAGTAAATTAAAAATGTACAAACTAAATCTTATGAAAGCCAAAAAGATCTCATGAAAGAAATTCATGTTGCTCGTTTCATCTGTTGCTCATGAAACACGCCAAAATGACACACCTAAAAAATGAAAAGCCTTATATTAAATGACAAATTACTTCTATACAGTGCTTTCTCCTATACTGCCCTGCTAGTACAGTCAGTATTATAAGAAAGAGAAGAAACATAAGGAGGTTACAGTTTGCTTATTACATCCAGTACAAGTAACAGTATAAAGCTAAACACTTACCTTTTTGCTGTTGGTTAGGAAAAGGTTGCGAGCTGAGGCTTTTTGTTTGTATGCCTATAAAAGAATACCATCTTAAAATTAGTTAAAGGGTAATGGCTTCACAGTGTTTTAAAAGATCACTACCCAGCCTTCAGCAGATATATGTGCCAATCTCAGCCATGCACACTATTGTATAATTGGGTACAGGTACTGTAAGTATTTTTTATTTTGACTGAAACAGCTTTTCATCTTTAATTATTGAAACTATACATAAACGTATTCCAACTCCTGAAGGAAGCATATAAAACATCTCCTTTTTCAGGATTGTTTCTTTAATTACTACTATTGCAAAGCAGGGTTCTCCTACTCCACTGTTATCACTGAAGTAAAAAAAAATAATTTCCACTGTTTCCCAAAGATGTTAAGAATTAATGTAGATCCTATGTTCTCCACATGATCAAAATCAGTCTTTTGAAAAAATAAGGTCTACCACACTGCACATATCCTTTGCCTAGCTTCTAAGTTCATAAAGGTTGCTATAGCCATCACTCATATTCAACTTCCTAGAATTCAAAGTCTGTTAACTGTGAACTCCAAAAAGCAGGTTGTAAGGTCCACTCTGATCACATCTCAGAAAACTGGCGACAGTGAACCCAGCTTTCTATTTCAAATGTGCCTGAAGCTCGTCCTGTAAATAGCACAAACACTTTTCCCTAGACTGTTTCTGAAATAAGTTTCAGAAAAACCCACATGCTACAATGATTGAAACACTCCTTTCCTGAACTTTATGTAAAACCCAGATATTGCTTTGCTCTACAATTGCTATCCTGCAGATTAGCAGGAGTACCAGCTAGAGTTTACTGTACTACTCAAAGAAAAGGGTTGGATAGCCAAATGAAAGCAGTGGCAAAGCACTGCATGATCCACTTAGATGTCACTGATGACAAGAAATTCGAACTACGCTTTGCTTACGGATTACAGAATATGAGTTTGGTCATTAATGACCATCAGAAAAATCAGGTCTTACTTCACTCTGTTTTTCCAAGTGTCAACTCCCCACTAAGTTAATTTTCTATTTCACCTTCTTGCCATCATCACTGCTCTAGTGCCATTAGCCAAACTCACCTTTGGCAACTCCTTTTTAACAATGCTAAGCCACACTTTCCGCCGACGTGCATTAAGTTGCTCAATAGTCAAATGCTTTTTCTTGGACCCAGGTGGCGGTGTATCATGAGAAAACTTGGCAAAAACTTTGGTCTGGTGATGGTGGCGTCGTGGTGACTCCTCTGAAGAGAGTTCTTCATCTCGTCTCCTCTTTTTCTTTACTTTTTTCAACTTGCCTGCATGGCAACAATGATCATAAAAATAAATTTCTTTTTCTGTTTTTGGGATACGTTTAGTTAGGCATCTTTCCCGAGTAAACTATCCTAGTCAATTTATGTGTGGAATCAACAAAAAAGCCAAACTTATCCAATTCTGGTACCATCCATTTATCATATTAGATATTTCCTCATCACTTTATAATGGAAAGATTTTCCTGTTTAATAAACAGAGTGGTGAAATGCAATTTCTCCACCCAGGGAAACATGCCTTAGGAGTTAAAATGTCTGGGCCCTGGTGCAATGTTTCTTGCTTTGTGGTAAAATTCTACTTAAAGACATGTAAAGGTAAGACATCTAAGGGTAACAACATTAGCACGTGGTAGGGTAAGTCTCAAACCAAACTCCTCAGCAGTTGAAAGAGATTGGCATGTTATCATGTATTACAGATACCGGCTTTCAGAGGAAACTGATAGTGGTATCAGGTATTAAAAATACTGTTTGTGAGTATGCAAAATCATGGATGCTGCAAGATTACTGGAGGAAAAAAAAATACACAGTTAAAAGAACTTGCAGAAAGATAGGAAGGAAGGAAGCCCAAAATAGCCCCCTTAAAACAGAGCTCAAACTTAAGTACTTGCACTAGAGAGAATTCACCTTACGCTGACAGTACACAGCCTTCTCTTCCTGCTTCCTTACAGATTTACAGCTGCTGCCAGCTCAGTCAAGAAAGGAAACTGTACTTCCTGGCAAACATGCATCTGAGAAACTCCAGCTGAGAGGTTACAGAAGTAATTCTATTTTAACTCATATTGGACATCAATTCTGAGTTCCCTCTAATTTCCAGAAAACACTCTCACACCCTATCATTTCTTGTTCACTAGAATTACATATTTAGGAATAACTGCATCAGGTACTGGGTAAGTTCTTATATTTTTCAAGGAATTATCGTGTTTTCAAAAAACTCTGAGTAAACGTACCATGATACACAACGGTATTTATGGATTCCAAAGCAATGAATAAAGCTATACGGTACTTACTGCCTAAGTCTTTTATTCTAGATTCAGAGGTCCACAGAGAAAATCTAAAGCCATGAACTCTCAATTCACATTCCTTTTTTTCACCCTAGCTTTCTAGAAGCCAGAAGATAAAGCACAGTATTTTCTGAAGATTTTTTCTTTGACAGAACTGGATATTTCCATGCAAAACCCAAAAGTTTTGAATATTTATGTTTATTCAAAGGAAATAATGTAGGATAGAAGTTTAATCACAGCAGCCACTTAAAAACACAAGGTTAGTGACTTTACCTTTTAATTTTTTCTCTTCTTTAAACTTCTTTTTCTTGGGCCCTAGCAGGTGGCGCTGCTGCTCGTAATAAGGATCATGCGTAGACAGCAGTCCCGCACTGTAGTACTGATATTGCTGCAACTGAAGTGGATGTAAATGAGCACAGTAATGGAAAACAGGTATAGCAGAAAACAGAGATAGCAGGTAAACAAGTTCAGATCTTCATCATAAATAAGAAACCAGAAAACATGCACTTCTCCATATTTAGCATTATTATCAAGGATCACACAGTGTCCAAAGTGAAACCACTGGTCCCAGAGGTGGCCTCCAAGTTCTAGGCTGGGAGCGAAGCCCACCCAGTTAAGTAAGAGGGGAGGAGCGGGCAGTGAAGCTTACACTTTCAAAAGATACTGCTCCATCTTTCCCATAGTGGTGCTGCCCAGCAAGCTAGCACATTACATGAAGTGGTCCAATCACGGACCTGCTATTTGTTTTGCTTGCATTCCCAAATTACATACGTGTTCTACTTTACCATTCCAAAGGATGTAAAAGGATGGGTTTAGATAAAAGGCATTTAAAAGATTTCCACAAGGACAAACAACTTGAACATTCAGATTGTCTAGTAAAAACAGAGCTGCCTTAGCATTTTTTTCCCAAATTATGAAAAAAGTCAGTGTATTCCCAGCATTATTCAACTAAAATATTAAAGAACTACACAGAGGTTACATATAAACAGGCAAATTAAAGACACTACAGGTCAGAAATTAACTGTTTAAAACCTAAGCATACTATTAAGTTAATAATAGATTTTTAAAGGTGAGAACATCAGCATAAACAAACTTTTTTGGACAGATGTGTTTCCCCCCTTCATAACTGTGTACTGCTGATCTGACAATACCCTGATTATTTCCATTGGATATTATTTCTTACTAGTTTGGAAATAAATATTTGTGCAAAATCTAACAAAAGTTATGACCCGTGTAAAAATTGGGTGTATGAATATTGGTGTAGTTATGTACTATTTCAAAAAGCTAACACAATCTCGCTTTAGAACTTAACAAGTAAACGAAGGAAAGAAGTGGACAGAAGCAAAGACCTGGGTGGGAAAATATTTCTTCACTCTTCTGGAGAAATTTCAAAAGAATACAAAACAAGGAGACAAATTTTAGTTTCAGACACATCCTCTGATAGCAGAATAGGATAACTTCCTTCATCTGAGACTACTTTCTGGTGCAATTCAAAACAGCGGTGAAAATAATTTCTGCAAAAGCCCTTATAATTTGAAGAAATATATTATTAGAATTAAAAGAGTCATAGAATTTGGCCTAACATTACGAAAAATGCAGAAATGCGGCAGGCTATTTTCTTATAAGATGGGGTAAAAAGGGAATATGAGAAGAAAATCCAAAATAAAAAAGAAACATAAAAAAGAAAAAAAGAAAGTCAAGTAAAACCCAAAAGAATGACAGAAAACAGTAAGGAAGAAAACTAGGAACTCCCCTTCAAGAAGGTAAACATCATCGTCACCTCAACGTATGCAACGTATGCAAGATGATGCAAGTATGCTGCTTTAGGTTTAAATATACAATTTTAGTCTTGAACAGCAGCTACTACCTGTATTAGTATTTGACCCACAGCACCTCCGTTTTCATATGTATTATCCAAATCTTGTATTCTAGCACCCTATATTTGCTCTAGTGACTGGGACAGAGCATTGTGGAAGCTGTATGTAACACATGTGCCAGTACTAGCTGCATAAATTATTGACAGATTCTCAGCATAAGGCATCAACAGCTTTTCAGTCTGTATGTAATTAAATAACCCTTGTCTGAAACTGATGTTAGATTGTTCTAGCCTACCAAACAACAGGATATTTTCTAGTCTACAAAATATTACGGTTTTTGATAAAAACGTAAGAGCAGTTACAAGAATGCAGTTAAAGGAAAGAATAAAAATCAAGGAAATGTAAAAATTCTGGATTTTTACCTCTTTGTCTTTGCTATATTTACTTTGATGCAGTTTCTTATATTTGTGTAATCGCAGCATATTGTGAAGTTCCTCCCTTGAAAGAGAAAATTCTTCTTCCTCCTCTCCGTCCTCATCACTTGGTGAATCTGTGTCACTGGAGTCATCACTCAGAAGGATACTCTAACAAGAATAAATGGAAACTAATTTAACAATCACAATTCCCTATATTGAATTGTTTATTTATGCAAAGCACTCTTGAGCCTTTACCTAATAAAGGGCTGCAGGTCTGGCCCAACAACAATACTTAATATTTACAAAATGTCTTCCATCTGAAATGCCTCAAATGGAAAATAGTTTTCTGAGGTACAGTACTGTGTAGTACTAATCTAATACACATTTTCTGATTTGGTGGGAGGTAGTTTTCTGTTAGTTTGGTGATAGTTAAGTCATTTTAGAATCCACTTTGTCTGTTCGTGGTCTCAGAAAAGCAGCAGTGAGAAAATCCAGGATACCAGTAGGGGCATTTTGTGATGTATGGTTGCAGGTACTTTCCTACCCTATTTGTAGTTTGTCCTGCTATTCTACCACTTCCACCTGCATCAGTTGCAGCAGGTTTGGCTCTTGTCTGACCTCTTGTGACCTCTTTTTGCCAACTAGAGAAGGCTACAGTACAATGAAAATGCAAAGATAGCATAAAGCCACCATTCCACTCTATCCTTCCGTCCTCATTTGGACCTTGTACTGAGTTCATCTTAGAAACAAATTTTCAGCCGAGTCCCAAATGTCCATTTAATATATGTCATAACAGCTCATTTTAATTTGGACAGTGTACTAAAATTACTTCAAATTTCTGAATGTATACTCACTGTGAAATTTAACTAAAATGCTGCTGTTGCTCACCAAAACTGAAATGTCTACTGTCCATTTTGCTACACGATGAAAATGAAAGCCTCAAATCTACAGAGACTATAATTCTATTTTGTTCTACCCGAAGTCTAATACAATATTCATTACCAGCAGTCACATACTCTTCTTTGTTTCCACTTCCATGATGAGAAGCCTCTGTAGAATCTACTTTTTGCTTTGGTAAGTGTTTTTTCTTAATATGGGAAAAACAAAACAAAAAACCCATTCCTTTCCTCTTAGCAAGGGACACTAGCTCCAGTTACCTCAAAAAAACATAGCACAGTAAACAAGCCAATATAGAACAAGATAAAGAATTCATTTGGAGCCCTCTTTTCAGCAACACAAAATATTACCACATCTCTGTATCACTTTATGCCTCTTTTTCAGTGTGAGATTTTGCATCAATTAAATTGCATCATATGATTTAGGGCAGCTCTTAAAACACATTAGTCTAGCTTTCTGAGCTCTCAGTAGTACGTGTAAAGTAAAATTAAATGGACTACTGAGATAAGAACAAACAAACTTACTGTAAACTCACTGTATTTGTGATAATGCTCTGACCAGTGCTCAACTTATTTTCTTGTTGCTGTCTGCTTGCTTGCATGTTTCTACACTATGATCTATGTCGGATGACAAGATGGAATCACTCACCACTCTCTACAGGGTGTTGACTGGAACTCTACTCACAGATTTTGTAATAGATGCATTTCTTTCCAATATTCTTACCTTCAGCCACTTTCTGCTTTTCTTCAGTTTGGAAAAGTTATACAAGCTCCCTTTTTCAGACTTTGGTTCTGTTTAGCGAAAAAATAAAAATAAAGTTCTTAAGAAATAATGCTTTTCCCAGCTTATCCCAAAGAACGCAGAGATTCAACCTAGTGCATGCCCACCTGGCTGCAGTACTCCATTCAGGGAATGTGTGTTCAGCATCCCGGAATTCCCTGCTCCAGAAGACTCCCCGAGCAAAGAGTTTGGAGGCTCTTCCTTAACTTGCATCAGGGGATCCCCAGACTGAGGCAACAAAGGATTGTCATCCAATCCATCTTCACTTTCATCGCTGCAAGAAGATACGTAATGTCGTGACAATGAAAGGAAAATATTCAAAAGAGGAGACACTCATGCAACTTTCTTACATGTGGCCATTTGTCTAAAGGTTTTAGAACTGAGACAGCTTCAGATGTAATTTTACACATTAGAAATATTGCTGTTAATAATTTCCCGTTAACCCCTCAGAAGTAGTTAATCATCAGACCAGGCTGGCTATGCTATCAACCTGCACCTTCAGTCTTTAACTAGGTATCTAATTTGAGAAGCATGAACTAAGCAAGAAACTAATATCAAGTCAAATCAAAGCACAATATTGTCATCCTCAGCACTACTGTACACGTGAGAAATATAAAGCTGTACTTTTTCTACTCCTTGTGTGGATCTAACTACATGCGTGTAAATATACCTGTTATCTATTACCCATACAGTTACCAATTCTGTAACTCTACAATTCCAAAACACTGATGAAATTAAATGTAAATTGTTTTGGGACAGAAACATACCTTGATGACACACTTCTCATTGCTACAACCTACTTACATATAAATTCTGCATCTGACAACAGTCTTTGCATTTCACTTACGGCTACAGGCCATCTCCCTGAAAAATCACCTTAGTTCATCTTACTTTTTGCAGACAAAGAAAGTTCTGGCCACTCAGTTACGAAAAAGAGCTTTAAAACATTATGCTAATTTGTACGTGGGCTGGCAACACACTGAATTATCAGTGTGAGCTAAGAGAAGCACAGTGCAAAATCTTTAAAGGAGAAGAGTTTATGATGAATAAGTCACCACTAAACCCTTAATATGGTGTTGCCTGGGAACAATATAATAAAAATGCTTGTCTTTCCTTGATATTCCCAACGGAAAATGGAAAAGGTTTTGGTACCTGGATATACTCCTGTTAAAGATGGCAGACGTCTGTCGTAAAAACTGATCCAGTTGCAGAGCTTTCTCCAGATACTGCAGATAAAGAGGTTTTGCCAGCTCTGAGCAGCTGCCATCCTCCCTGGCACCCAGCTCTGAGGCCATAGAACAAACTTCTCCTCATGCACAGGTGCCTCTGAACACACAGCTGGTAAGAAGAAACAACAGTCATCATCACCACCACCACCACCTCTGAAAGCAACTCGGTGAGCAGGCAAATGTACAGCACGCAAATGTACAGCACGCTACGCCAAATGCTAATATTTCGCAGAACACATAACTGAGGTAGTTCTGGGCAAAAAGCTGAGGTCGCAGTTCATAGGTATATTAAACAAACAAACAAACAAACAGAAATTCACACTAAACTTTCCACCACAATATTACAATAGCCAAAAACTAGATTCGTAGTTTTCTGTTTTCTGACTTCATGGACGCCGTTTGATAGAAATGAGCACTGCACTGACCTCCTATGATAATCCAAGTGGTGACATAGAAATGCAAAGTACAATGAAGCCAGTCCTTGAACACCTAAAGTAAACTTTCATCACTATTAAAGATAACATGTTTAACTCTGAACAGAGGGCAGCCGTGTATCATGAGAGTTGAATGAAAGCAATTAAGTTATTATTCTTAAGTTGAATCACATATATAAACTTACTCCAAGAAGGAAGAACTACTGAAAATATTGTTCTTCTGCTGTTTTCACCATTCAGTTCACAGCTGTAGTCTACAGAATACTTGTAAGACTTTTCCTCTACTTTAAAGCAATGCTACTCTTACAGCACTCACAACATAGCTGTCACCTGTTGACAAACAAGCTACAAATACTTGACCAAAAAAACTTCCATTCTAAAATTCAACTGTTATCTTTATTAAAGAAAAAGTAACACATAATCAACAATTTATTACATACTTTTTATATTTACAAATTTAGAACATACTCTAGCTTTGTAGTTTTTCAACTAGTAAAAATGGCCTGGCTGATTTTCATTTTTTATTTGTTCTCAGGATTTTAGATTCTTAGAAAAACAAACACATCCCCCCTGCAATATCAGCATAATACATACTTTAAAAACAAAACTATCAAAACATTTTATTGCTCTGTCAACTGCAGTTTTATTTTCCTTCAACTACAAAAGATGTCATAACAACTGTTACAGTAATAGCTCTGTCAACTGGAATTTTATTTTTCTTCGATTACAAAAGATGCCATCATTGTTATAATAATAGTGAGAAAGATAATTTTAAATCATTTCCAAAGTCACAGTTGTACTGTATAAACGAAAGTGCTGTCAATACCCTAAATGTGGTAATATTTACTAATAAATAAGTGCCTTAAGCTTTTGCTTCTGGTAGAGGACAAAAATAAAATCAGTCAGCTTTTGAAAGACTTAGATTAATCGTTCTTCTGAAGGATTCTTCTGGTTTCTATCACTACTTAAAAATACTACAAAACCTGAAGCAAACTTCACATTAATTTACTGCAAAATGTTTTATATTTGTTCAATTATTAAATTGTTAATGACTAAATTGTTTTAAACTTATATAAGTGAAAACACAGATGGAATATCTGGTCTTCAAATTGTTCTTTCTTCGTGTATACAGTCTGAAAACCAGCACCTAACTTTTTCCAAGTCTTTTATCCTCAAAAATTACAGAACAGATTCAGAACTTCTAAAGTTACAAAAAACTATGATAAGTGATTACCACCTTGCGACTAGTGGCTGTGGTTGAACAAGAGCAATTTTTATTATTTCTTAATAAACACCTAGCCTTGAATTAACATCTTTACCCACATAGAATAAACAACAGCATGCCAGAAGTTGTCAGATGGGATAACAGCCCTCATTTAAAAATTATTTTTTGACTGAAGCTATCTAAGTTCAGCTTTCTATATGCTAGATCTTTGTGCAACTGACAGCAACAGAATGACTGACCTCTTTACCAAATACCCATTTCCAGCAGAGGTTAACAGACAGAACAAAGCACCTGAAAGCTTTCCCTATAATAAGGGTATTAAGATTCATGTTTTCCAAGAAACTTTCATCTACATATGTCAATTTGCTTAACAGCCATCTGAAAAAAAAAAACCTGTCTTCCAAGAGACAGGGCCAGGAAGAAAGTAAAGAGGTTAGAAAACGAGAGGAAACATGAAACTTGTGTCTCTGATGGAAGAAATCATTCAGGAGGAGATAGAAAAGGACACCACAAAGGTGAAAGTGTTTTTTTTTCAGATCGCCTATAAAGATGATATATATTATAGGAGCAAGATTCAATCCCTAGTCTCATACCAGAAAAAGTACGGTAATCCATTTTATCACTCCATTTCAAAATGTATCCATCAACAGTATGTGTTGTGTGAGCATGGTGGTATTTCACCTTCCCAGCCAAAATGTCACGTGCAACCATTGTTTAATGATTTTGCTCAGAACCACAAGGCATCTTTCACCTGTCTGCTCTTTGCAAAAAACCTCCTTCCCAAAACTCCACATCTGGTAGCATTGCCTGTCCTCGAGGCACTGCGGCAAAGAGCCCCAAGGGGCACAAAGCACGCAGGACTTCATTTGGATTCACCGCCTCCAAGGAAGCTAACAAACCAAATGTGCTCTTTTGCACCCCAATGAGCCTTGCCCTCACAAAACTATACAAACTTAACAGCAAAATAAAGGGAAAGAATTAGAGATAGATTTGAGATCAAGTTTTTAATTGCAGGATAGACAACAGGCCAGATGCAAAACAAACACAATCACATTCCTGATCTAAAATGAGTTAACTGGATGCTTTTCTAGCTGCCCAGACGCACTTGCCTAAGCGCTGGTCTAAGTGGATCCACCAGACAGGACCAGTGCCTCTCCTCGGCACAGCCAATGGCTGGCTCCACAGCCTGGCTCCAGGCTCATACAGCTTAGGAGATAACCCAGAAGACTATTTCTTTACCTGTTAGATATAAATGACCCTATGAAAAGAAGATGCTATCAGATATGTTTAGTAATTAGAAAACTACGATATTTTCTGAGCAGCTCCTCATTCCTACTGCAGAGAGTTCCCAGGCAAATATGAAAGCAAGTGTTAATACCCTCTGTCTGCAATGACTGCAGTAACTGCAGAGAGTAGGTTTCCTTCCATATTTTAACACATTAAATCCCCTTGTTGTGTACACTATGCTAAGCCTGTCTCATCCGTAGTTTTCCAGATACCCGTGTTCTTAAATATTACTTCCCAGATCAGGAAACCTTACATTTCCGCATTTAATAAAGTCCTCCTTGTGCTGACATAGTGTAAGTACTCTGCATTTCACCCATAGAAAAAGACAAGCTTTTGCTTGTCTTCCTATTTTAATTGTCCCAAGAGGCTCCTGTACATGCAAAGTTAATTACTCTTGTCCTCAAAACAGTTACTGCCTGTATCCAGCCTACCGAATAAACAAATAAGCAGAGGTGAGCCAAAAAATATTCTTAAATGTATTAACAATGCCCAAAACAAATTCAAATTTAGTAAGTGTTACACAGGCATATTGAAGAGAGAATAGCTCAGCTACTGAATTCAGCCTTTCATTTATTTATGTGCTAACAGTGATTCTCTGCTGATCAAAGTAATAATAAGGGAAGCTAATTGACAGATTCTTCTTTATTCTCTGTTCTTTTGTTCTCACTCTAGGTTTTAAGAAACAAGGACTTCCAAAAACTGCTTGAATACTGAAGCAAGAGAAGATGGGAACAAACAAGTGAGAGGCACGCCACAGCCTGATCCACTACAGTAGGTAACGGTGTTCAGGACATCACCAAGACATTGCTTCAGTGGATTTACATGGTGATGACATTCATTCCACTTACCTTTGCCATTTTTGAAACAAATCTATCCTTTTGCCTGCTCAGTTTAAGAAAGATCACAGAAATACAAATTTTCAAAATGTTTTCATTACTGATGGTAACATTTAGGTAAATACTCATGTTACAGGTGGTAAAATCACTGGATGCTGCAGAGTAATCCTTCTGCCATCACGACTCTCATACTGATATATGCCAATTTTATGTTAAGTTTCAGTACCAAATTCAGTAGTTATTTGCTTTCTCCCTTCATCTCTCCTAGAGTTGTAACAGTTTAGAAAATTGGCATTTGGAAATAAATAGCTGCTGCACTGCCTGGCTGGCACTTTGAATCCGCTAACATTCTTACTTAATCAGAAGCTCACACTGAAACCATTTAACTGCACCATGTGGCCCTTTCAATTATTAAAGACACAAGTAAAATACCAGGATCTGAGTTTAGGGTTTTTTTATATATATATACCTCTATATATCTCTCAACTTCATACAAATAACCTTCACTATCATATATATTGTTTTAAAGATCTAAGTTCAGTTCTGAAGAAGCCTTCCTTATCCTGTTTTAAATCACATTGCTTATTTCAATGTTAACGTAGATCTGGGATTTCTTCACTCTGTTTTTCAAGACTGCCCATTACAACGTCTAGTCAGTAAGTAAACACCCAGCACTGGAGAAGAAACCTCCAAGGACGTCCTCGGAGAGCAGAGTTATGTTTTACAACAAGGTTTCTAAGTTTTATACCCACTGACCCACACCAACCAAACAGCAAAAACACCGCTCTCAGGAAGCTTAGGTTTAAAAGTAGATTCTCCCCGTTTAAACAGATATCCACGGGCTATTTCTGAATGAAGTCCAACAAGTTTTTGCTACCGATATCAATTTAAAGGAGAAGCCTCATAAGTGGCAAGAGCGCAGTTTGGCACTTGTGCCTAGCTGCAAGCTAGAAAGGATTTGCTTTTTGTACAGCTGTTTGAAATAGTACTTCTTCCTCCAGGAGTCTCTTGTTTCTCTTTTTTTTTCCTTCAGTTGCTGGCATCTCTACACCTCAGGCCCAGAGGATTACTTTTTCTTCCTTTATGCCTAACACTAACATCAAACATTACAGTAAATAATTATAACAACTAGACTCCTAGCTGAGGGCACATACACAAACACAAGCTGCCACGGAGGTATAAGGTACAACAGAGCCGCTGACCCACAGTACCCCTTCTTCACCTGTGACAAATGCAAGGCAAATCAGGGAGGTAAAACGAATTCAGTCAGTCTCGCCTGCCACGCACTAAGTGCGTGTATATGAAGTGTTAGCAGATGAGCACACTTATTTGTTCAAGTATTTCAGCCCACAACAGAGTTTCTTACCTCTCCTCTGTCCAACCGGTGTAAGCACACTGACAAAACATTCAGGGGACAAAAACCTGAAATCCCAGTTTACACATGCAAAGTATGTATTCCTCATATCCCTATTTACAGCATTGAAAGTTTTATCCATAAAGCAGGATTAAAAACTAGAAGCAAGAATACAACCTTCTATGCTATTTTAGTCCCCTCACAATTTTAGCAGTTTCCTGTTTTTTCCCCACACACGCTTTGCATTTTGACACCAATTTATTAAGAGAGATTTTCCAAACTGATACAAACACCTAAGATACTTTTCTTTCTTGAAGAAATTTACAATTGAGACATACAACTCTCATCAGAATAGCAGAATACTGTAAGGATTTCCTGTAGTAACATCTCCAGAATAACCCCTGACACAAACATACATATCCACAGAAGATTAAGTCAAGATCTATACAGAAAACTTACATTAGTACAGTAATATCAGTTAGGTATATTTTTGTCAGATTTCTTTATAAGCATGTAATCTCTAATACAGACAATTGTGGTGGCATAAAAAGCTTGATGAGGTATTTTGTTTGGAGGAGAATTACACACTCTTCTTTCCCCTCTCACATTTTAGCTTGCTTTGATAAATGTCTACTTACCCTGACAACCATTTTCCAGAGCAGACTATATGCCAGGTCTTAAAGCAAAATATAATCCCCATATAGTCTTTTTTATGGCAGTGTCTTAAATACAACTTTAACACAGAAGAGATTATTGCTTTAAAAAAAACAGATAGGAGGATATTTCACAGGAGCCTAAGGCCCTCAGTCTCCACTAAACTCAAACTGAATGAATAAAAGACACAACTGAATGTGAGTTCACACCATTTCAGTTTGAAATTAAAAAGAAGCCATTTTAATTGCTTTTCTGAGTAACGAAATCTAGTTAAAACTAGATACTGTCCCGTATACAGTACTTTACTTCGCTGTTTTGCTTTTGTGGTAAGGTTTTATATTGTTTTCCAAGGAATGAGACAGCATTTCATTGATCTCTCTTTCATCTTTTAATTGCTTTTAAATACAGAGAAGAGGAGCCAGTGGGGCATAGGCTCTGAATTTTCTAATTGCCGAAATAACAGTCACAGATAGAGCCTAATTTATGATTTTTTTTTTAAAAAAAAAAAGCTGTACAGCTCTACAAAAATTTTATCAGAAGCATAAGTGAACAACAGAATACCTTAAAACATACCGAACACAAAAGTTGGAATGTCACAGTTCTGCTTCCATGTTTAAACTAGCAGAAAAATGACTAGCAGAAACACAAACCTATTTAATTGTTCAATTAGAGTAAGTCTTGTCCCAAAAGGGCAATTAACGGTATTTATGGAGACCTCTGACGATGCATCCATACCCTCTGCACTACATAACAGCACCAACTGTTACCGTCACATATTGCCATTGCTTCACTCCTCCTCTCTCTGTGTACACAAAATACAAACTGCAGAGATGTTTTCAGTTTTGTTTGGTTTTTACTCCCTCCACCCAGACCACGAAAAGGGAACTACGTCCAAGAAAGCTCTAAGAGGACCATTTTCTTCTTGCCATCTAAATCAATCCCTAGCATGTAATTTAGCTTGTCAAATAACACGCTTATTACAGAATTTACAGCTTATTACGTTATATCCAAATGGAACAAAACTTGCTCATTTGAACAGTCAAGAAATGCAAGGCAGTATTTTAAGCAACTTTAACAAGATACATGTGAGAGATGGACTAGAAGTGAATTACAGGGAATATCCTTAAACACTGGGAAAAGGTTCAAGCTACAGTCCTATTTTTTGTACTTTTCCCTCACTATCTAACCAACCTCTGGATGTCATGACGTACTCTTACACATACACATTAAAGGAATGACAACACAAATACATCATTTCTGATTCATGTAAATTAAAAAAAGATGAGTGTGGTCACATACAGGCGTATCAGATGTGCTGTACAAATCCATACAGTAGATTTGTTCGTATGAGAGAAAACTAAAATTCTAATAATGCACATAAAGACATTTCACTATAAAAAAGGAACTTGACTTGCACCATTTTCTTCATGCAAAGAAGAAAATAATGTAAAGGAATCGATTATTATCATCTACAACACTGCTGAGAGGGCAACTTATCACAGGGTAACAGGGTAACAAAAAGAACGTATAACGCTAAATACTACTAATCACAACAGAAATTGCATTAGGCTACGTGTTTGCAGCGAAACAGGATTCGACTTTACACCACAGCTATAAAGAGGTATTTTCTAGTGTACGTATTCACCAGCGCAACTGTAACACCGAACTACGTTTAACGTACGCCTAGCAGGCACTTTTCGACAACACCGACACCAATTTGGCAAGCCACACCCTCCTGCAGATGCCGGTCGCTATTCGGACAGAGCTCGTCGGAAGCCCAGGCCTCGCCAGGCAGAAGCCCGCACCGAGGAGACGTCTCCGAGCTTTAACAGCAGCGTTGCACCACGCGGACGGTAGGCACACCGGGCCGCCGGCGCCCCGAGACCGCCTTTCCCTTGGCAGCCGGGGGTAGCCCCGGGCCGGAGTCCCCAGTCCGACATCTCCCGAGGGCAGCGGACGGTGCCGATAAACCCACGCGGCGCCGTCGCTCCCAGGAGGACGGAGGGTCCCGGTCCCGGTCCCGGTCCCGGTCCCGGTCCCGGTCCCGCGCTGCGCCGCCGGCCGGGCCCGCAGGAAGCAGCGCGCTCCCGCCGGCGGCCGCGCTCCCCGTGACGCGGCGCTGGCGGCGGCTCCGGCCCGGCCCCTCCCGGCCCGGCCGCGCCGCCGCCCTCGCTGCGCGCCCCCCCCTCACCGCCTCCTCCTCCTCCCCCCGCGCACGCGCCGCCGCCCCCCGCGCGCACGTGCGCCCGCAGGTGCACGGCGGCGCCCCCGCCCCACCCCCGCCCGGGCCCGGCGCCGCGCGCGTGTCGTTCCCCCCCTCCCCCCCCCGCCGCGTGTGGCGGGGACCCGGCGGCCGCTCCGCTCCGCTCCGGGCGGGGGAGGGGCGGCTCCTGCGCCGGTATATCGGGGCGCATCCGGCGGGCAGGGCGGGGAAGGGGCCTGTCCCTTTAAGAAGAGGCCCGGCTGCTGCGGCCGCCGCTTAGCAGGGGGGTGAAGCCGCGGCCTGCCCAGGCAGGGCCCCGCTACCGCCCCTCGTAGCCCCGGCCCGCCGTGTCCTTGCTCGGTCGCCGCGGTGGCTCACCTGGGTAGCGGGCCCGGCTTCGGCGCGGCGGCCGCGGCGGCGGGGGGCTGGGGGTGTCTCCCGGGCTCGCTCCCCCGCTCGCTCCACCCGGCCTCTCGCCCCGCGTTGCCGGGGCTGGCGCTGCCTGTCTCCTGCCGCGGGGCGCTCTCGACTCCTGCCTCGCCAAGATGGCGCCCGCGCTGCTGCTGAGGAGGAGGCGGCGGCTGCGGGCGCTGGGACGGCGGCGGCGGCCACTTTCGCTCACTGAGAGGAGAGGAGCAGGGACACGGGGAGCCATGGCGGGGGGGAGGAGAGGCGCCATGGCCAGGCCTGAACAATCGAGCCCCGCATACCTCCCCGCCGCCCCGGTCCCGCGCCACGGTCCCGCCGCCGCGCTCGCGTCGCCGCAGCCGCCGCACGCACCCCGCGCCCACACCGCGGGTGCCGTCCCCACACGCAGCCCGCGGGGGGCCCGCTCCCATCGATGCGCTCCCTCGGCCGATTGGTAGAGTCTGGCGGTGACGGAAATTGCCGAAGGGACTCGGCCGAAGCGGCCGGGTGAGCTAGCGAGTCTCGCGTGAGGCGAGGTGAGCTCTCGCGATGCCGGCGCGGGGAGGCGGATGTGTACCGGAAGTGACGCGCTCTCGCCCTTGAGCTGCCGGCAGGGCGGTGGGGCCGCGCCGTGCGGGCGAACCGGCTCTCCCGGCTCGGGGGCCGCCAGGCCCCTCGCTGCCCCAGCGGCGGGCCCGCAGCGAGGCTTCCCCTTCAAACCCCACGGAAGGCAGGAGGTGCCCGGCCCGGCCGCCCCCGCGGCTGACGGGAGGTGGAAGGGGGGCAAAGAGGGGGCACTTGGTTGGGCTACGTGCATTTTACCACATTGCCTCCGTCATGCATGAAGAATTGCATCACAGGAGCTCGGGGCAAAACAGGCCTGAGAGTTAATTGCGAGGACGCTCTGCAATGTAAACGCGGTGGAGCCATTAGCTGTCGAGCAGGGCTGTCTCCCAAAACCCACCAAGTAGCCCATTTACAGTAAATCATGAGATGAACGATTAATCCAGACCACTTACTGCCTAGAGACAGAGGTGTACTTCATGACTAAGCTCTGTGTCATCCTGGCACGTAGTGGGTACCACAATTCCTAGGAAATAAAATAAAACCATCGCTACTGCCCCAGCAAAACTACAGAGTTGACCTTAACTAGTTACAGTACTTGTATCCCTAGCTACACCCAGCAATTACACCATTGAAGAAATGTATGTGATTTTGTCACACGCTGCTACCAAGCTTAGAAAGCCGAGTGCTAGCACTGAGCAGCATGACAAGTCTTACAGATCATTTAAAAAAAAAATTTTTTTTCTCCTTTAGGAAAATTGTAATTTTCAATCTCGTGCATCAACGGGTGATGACTCCATTCTGATCTATTTATTTTCTTATGCCACTGCCAAAAGAGAATAGGGGAAAGCTGCAGCCATGTTTACCCAGGAAGGTTTTGCTACTTAAAGCAATATAGTGGCAGAGATGTAGTTACACTGTCAAGTCCCTGTCTGGAAATCCTTATTCCATTATAACACAGTTCCAGCCAGAGATTTACTTCTTGGAAGAGGCTGAGAATGCAGCTCAGTCTCTCACTGAGAAGGGTGCCTTTAGCAATTAGTTTATATCCTGCACAAAGACACTTTAGACCACTCTTCTACATCCCAGCCTTGATGCCTTCACATCCTGCTTCCTCTTCCCTCCTTCCATTATCTGATATATTGCCATTTTGTGTCTCTCTCTATTAATAGGACTGCATGGACCCAAATGATTTCAGCTGCGGAAATACAATGTAAGCGCTCTTGAGCTGTCTCCAGCTCAGAAGAGCCTGCATGTTCCACATAGTACCTCACCGATTTGTGATAATGCATCACGGCTTGGAAGAATCTTGCTCCAGATGAATGACACGAGCTCCAGTGCTGGAAAGCGGCCCAGGCCTCTGCCAGCATCTCCTAGCAGACCAAATGAAACACAGACTCAATTTCCAAGTAAAGAATTGTAAGACAAACTTGTTTCAAACCTGTTTTATTTTTCTAAAGTGAACTGAGACAAAGAAACTATACAGTTTGATTACAGAATACTGTTAAGAGTTTTTAAAAAAAAAAAAAGTAGAAAAAGTACTGACAAAGAAGAAACCTTGGAAGTTTTTCTGCCAATTCTTCTGCCACTCCCAGAAGTGAAACTATCCATAGTTTCAAAGAGACCTATTTGAATACCGCTAGTCTAGTACTCTTTGTGGAAAGAAAAAACCAACCAAACAAAAAAACCCCCAAAACCCCCCCAAAACCAACACACATTTCCCCTAACGGTATTTAAAAGAAACACGCAGATACATCATAAGCATCTAGTCACACCAATTTACATCCAAAGAAAAACAGCTCCAACGGATACTGGAAGGTACTTGCACGCAGACGTCGCGTCCCTTGCACCCTGGCTTCATTACTATTAACACATTTGCAGCCTGATGCCCGGGTTGTTCTCGGGCTGCAGCCTGGTTGGGACAGTGACCGTTACACCTCTTCCATTCTTCCCTACTTCATGCTGTTCATCAGCGTTCTCCGATACTCATAGCCTCAACTCTGAGAACAAAACCTTCCCTATACTTGAATAAGGTGTTCCCCACCCTGTCTGAAGCATTTGAATGGCAAAACATACAGTATTTTTTATGTATTTGAATACATAAATGTGTATAAATTCAGAATTTCAAAAGCAAAGAATTTCCAACAGTCCTATGCTTGCAAGTCAAATATAGTGATAGCGAAAAAAAATCTGCCAAGTCTCAGGCGTGGCCTGCATTAATTTTGTCATGTGGTGGAATAGTACTATCAATTGGAGGAGCTTTACTTTTAGTGAATACCAGCCAAAGCAAGTACACTGGAAATAAACCGGTTTTGCCTTTATATCTTATTTTGCTTGGGAGGGAATGCTATACATCTTTTAAACTAATTTAACTGCTTTTTTCCCCCCCCTTGAAACACACTTGTCTATATAGACACCACGTTAGTGTTAAACAGCGTTATCTGCACGAGTCTGATACAGTGGTGCTGACCAACAATGGTGGCGTGCAACTTTCAGCAGGAAGCTTCTTTTCTCAGTCAGCCTAAAATAACTCTGACTTGGCAGAAAAGTCCTTTTTATTAGTACGCCTCTTTGCGGTTTTTGCCAGCACAGGATCTTTTTCACTCTCCTGTGAAAGACTGTTGTATAGCTATGCCAAGAGACTTATCTGTATATAAACCAAGCCCGCATGGGTTGGCCAGGTTTTTTAATTTTTCCAAGCAAACCCTTTCTAATCTCAATGAACTTATCTTATAAGCTCCCCTGTTTACGTATCTGGATTAAAGGGAGTTTTACATACCTGCAACAAGTAACAAAAGAACCAATGCAACTTAAGACATTGGTCTGATAACAATGCAAGAAAAACAAAAGTCACTGTTTTAAAATCAAAAATAGCTCTTGAAAAAAATGGATCTCAAAAATAGACCTCGAGAAGAACAGTCAGACACAGAAGGAATTTCCTTCAAAAGAAAGACCATCATTATTTCCATTCAACAATGGGTTTACCTGTCCTTGTAAAGAAAGGAGCTTTTATTTGACACTCCTGCATGGGGAATAGCCCCTTTTTTTCATTTGGATGTCTTCAAATACCCAGTCTAAGCTCATCAAGTCACCTGTATCAGAAATTAGATTCTTACAGCCAGCCTGAGGTCGGTTTAAGGTTCTTCCACAGATTTATCACTTGATTTTGATTTTCAAGCTTTTCTTGACAAAGTACACCCTGATTGTAGAAGGTTGTGATCTGAGACATCGCTTTATTTGTGGGAAAGCAATCCCCGTCACCGCTGTAGTTTCCATCCTTCTGTGGATCATTTATCTCTTTTAATTCCACGGCTGGTCTGATCAAAAGACCATCCTCGTTCATTCTGTAGTCTTTTATTGCTTTCTCCCTTCGAAGCTTCTGGATGTCTGCCAGCTGACGCAGCTCCTCTGGCAGCTCCATGCAAGTGGGCTGATAAGGAAAAAAAAAGAAAAGAAATAGAAAAGAAATCAAAACAATACGTATGTATACACATGCTCTACTTTTGTTAGTACCAGATAAGAGCTCCCTCTGTAATTAGCCAATGGAACAGAACAATCGTCTCATTAGATTTGTGGAATGTATCAACTACCTGCTTACACAAACCCTCAGGGGAAAAAAGTCCCCCCACACTCTTTCTTTTAAAGGCAACCCACAGGGAAAAATATTAGACTTGCATTTATTGTTTACTCCTTTATTATGAAGATCTTCAAGATTTAAGTAATACTTCACATATGGGATTTAGATGTGTCCTGAGAAACCTTTTGCGCTATGAAGTTGTTGTAAACCCCCAAAAGAGGCATAACCAGTTCATGTTTGCTTGTAGGAGCTACTGCAAAGGCAGCTTTCCCGGCTTTTCATTTAAAACCATGGTATTCTATCCTATGGGTAACAAAAAAAAAAATCTTTATGTGGAAAAAGCCAACATAGTCAACAAATCAATGAAACAGCTGCTTAGGAAGTAAGTGAAAGGAGATACACTCCTTGATTTGGTCCTGAGCAGTGCATGGGACACTGTTCAAAATACCACATTTGAGGAACTGCTCCTTAACAAGGACTGCAATGCTCACCACCTTTGTAGGAACAATTAAAAAAAATCCAATTGCATTCAGCTGTATTACACAATTAAGGAAGCTTGATTAAAAAGTAGTAAGAGGCAGCCAAGCAAATTCAATCCTAGCAGGCAGCATGGAGACAACTTCAAGACAACATACAAGCAGCATAGAGTAAACGTTACCTAAAGCAAAAGATCACAGAAAGAGTGAAAGGAAATTGGCAGGACTACAGATTAGGGGAATGGAGACTATGAAGTAAGCATCCTTCAGGAAAGCAAAGCCTCATCCAAGTGAAGAAAATGATACGGATGAAGTTACAGAAAAAACAAAGGGCAGGCCAGAATAATTTCATTAATATTTAACAAAAATATAACAGAACTAATAAAAAAAATTCTTTAAACATGAGAGGAGCACAAAATGTCAACCATGCTGCAGGGCCAAGCGATGATCAGAATATAAAAGCAGCATGGTAAAAACACAGCATTTTTTCTTTTCCACATTCAGCATTAAAAAAAGTGGAGATTCCCATATCGAAAATATTCATAATGTACCCAGAATCCACTTCAGTCCCAAAATACTTAATACTGATACTTGAAATACAAACAGCATGGTGGATTTCATTCAAAATTCCTGAACGGTGGAAGATGAAAAAGCTGAACTAGTAACTATCGTATCTTGCTTAAAACCTGCCTTGATACCCAGGGATTGAAAGATGGTAAATGTTTAAAGAAGGTCCCGGGAAAGATACATGAAGCGACATGCTGGTAAGTCAGATGTCTGTATGAGCATACTGGTAGAAACAGTAAGAACAGAATGCGTGGATATACAGATGTGATGCACTGGAAAAGTTACCAGGGCTTTTGTAAAAGGAAGCCATGCCTCACAAAACCTACGTCTAGAAGTTTGCACAGATCCACAGGAAGGCTAAATAATTCAGACAGGATTACAGAAAAAAGCAGAGCAAGCACTTACTTGAAAACGCCCCACCTTCAGTTCTGTTTAAGCAGAATTTACATCCAGCTTCCTAACTGCTACAGTATCCTACAGTGACAGGTGATATGCGCCCCAAACCACTTAAAGCCAAGTTGTACGAAAATTCAGGCTGTATGTTCGTAATGATTAATACGCATTGTGTGCAGTCCCAACTCACCTGCCAATTAGGAAAACTTCTGGCTCAGGTAGGATTATATTATATTTAGATAGAGAACAGAGTTTATGCCATCATGTGTCATGAACACGTTATCTGGTATTATTACTGCACTGCACCTTACCTACTGCAGCCTTACCTGCATATTTTGTATTAATATTATGCATATTATAGCGCATTGGGAAATCAACTCTGCTGCACAGGGGTGCGCAACTCCCCTACGGTACCAGAGCTCTGCTTGTGAACTATCACCACTTAGACAAGAAAGCACTGCACTCCTAGGAGAACATTTACTTCTTTACACTGATGGGTTCCCAGGCTGTGTTTGCTTCTTTGAATCTCAATCCTAAACACCAGAATGCAGCTGCATTTCCAAGTACGTAACAACACACAATATGAATCCACAAGAAGAGTTAGAAATGTAGCACATATAGCTCCCTTCCTAGCTCTTTTCTAGTGACAGAGCTGCAGAGGCACAGAAACCCATTTGACTTGATATCTGCATCCACAAGAAGAACAATTACTCCTGGCAGTTACGCTGAAAATGCAGGAAACTGCAGAGACCTTCAGGGTGGGAAGTTTGTGTCGAGTTCTCCCCTTAGCAGCAACGAAGACTACCAGTTTGAGAAAGATGCTGGAGAGGGAAGCTGAGGGTTTTGATAATGAAGCGCTGGGGATCAAAGGTTACTGTTTTGCATCTGGTTTGTGGGTAAAAAGTCAGTTGCTTGGGAGGGAATGTCCACTATTCAGAAGACTCAACTACTACTTGCAGGTGATGACACAAAAAACCACAGGAAGTGTCAACATAAATTTTCAAAACTGTCAGGATCAATGAGATATTTTTATTTCCTTTTTTCTTTTTTCTTCATTTTCCTCTTCATTCTCTTCTCCCAGTACTACATCAACAAGGGTGTTGCATTATCACTTTTGGCTGCTGTGGACCACTGGCAATACTTTACTGTTGCTTGCAACTGCTAGGATGCATGACACCCATCTTTTCCGCAACCCTTTCCTGAAGAAAGCTCTAATCCCTGGAGTTGCATCCTGCCATCTTGACAGCACGTCTCCCATCCGGCGTACCAGCTCACGGGCCAGCTCCTCAGTACATCTTCTGTTACTGCTGAAACACCTTTCAAATGACAAAAGAATGTGTTTGGCTGTCCAGAAGCAAGGTGGAAGTCTTGCTGGAAGGGCTGCCCACTGGCTGACCGTAAGGACTCTGTTTCTTTGCCATTTCCAGCAAAACCTCTGAAAGATCAAGGGGAAGAAAAGATGGCTGAAACCTCAGGTGAAACTAGGACTACCACCAGTGACTGCTGCAATTGCTCACGAGAATTATGACATCCGAGTCAAAGAGACTCAAACATACTATTTGCACAAAATACGTAACTGCTGCTTGCTCTGCTCTTACCAGTTTATTGCTGTGAAAGCAATAAACTCTCATTAATCTCCATTTCTACCAGCTTATGCATGGCCTCTGACAACCTAGGACTTTGTTCCCATCAAATTATTTATGAAAACTTGTCTTAAGTAAAGGGAAAGTACAAACTTCTGTCAAAATAAGCTGGAACAAAACAAAACCCCCACCAGTCAAAAAACAATGCAAAATTAGACACAGGTACATGCAATTATACATAAGTCTGACTTCAAGCACTCCTGAGTATGCTGAAGGCCACAAGGATGATCTGACCCTAGTAGGAGCTGTGCATTTAGCCAGAAAGTGATTCTTGTATTCTGCATATATAAAAAAAAATATATATATATATATAAAAATATATATAAAATGGGGGCCTGTTACAGCATACAGAAACTTCTCACTGAGGAACAAGAGATGCATGTGGAAAACTGGCTGCAGAGGCTGGGCATACAGAGCCCAAGGAAGGGTGGTGACAATTGCATTCATTAGCCTTATTCACACTCATCTTTCCTCAACTCTGAGTGGATGCAGTGATCTAAGGGCAAGTGAACAGGCTTGGCTTTTACTCCATGATTATGCATATTCACTTTTCCTTGCTGCTATTTCCAAGAGGAGAAAAAACAAGGCCTGGTCCAGATCTGCTCCCCGAGGCTGAACCCCCTGATTCAACAAGAGAGGGAGAGAGTAGGTAACTACCCCAGTAGTCATTATTCAGTATTATTGGTCATTACTCAGCATTATTCAATTCACAGGCAACCTCAGACTGGAAGGCCAGAGCATCTTTTTCACCGAGTATATCCTGATCCTATTATTACACACAAAAGCTGTTGGCATGATGAACTTCTGGATGTGGCAGTGACCCAGGAAAGGAAGATGCTACCGTGCTAGTCCAAGCTGAAGTTCAATGTTGTAAACCCTGATGCAGGAGCTGAGACTCAACATGTGACAGCTGGAGATGAGAAGAAATGTGGCTATGTATTCCATCCAGCTTCAGTACTTCATTTTTAATGAAGTCTCATGTTTGAAACTGCGTCTGTATCTGTGTATTTGTTTTCCAAGTATAGTTTCCATGGGAGTGTCGTAAGTTTGGGGGAATGGGAGAAGGAAAACAAAGCATTCTTCTGCGTGACAGGGTGTCACTCAATAAGATCAGAGGAAACACGAGCAGGCCAGGGAAGCATGGCTGTATTCATTGCTCTAGTCAGGTGCGACATACTCAAACACCTTTTAGCCCAGAGGCACAATAGAGAAGGCATGTCTACATAACTAATTTTCCCTTTGTCAAAAGGCTGAAGACCTGGTGGTTCTGTTCAGAAACCACAATCCTCGAACTAAAACAGAACAGAGAAGGGCCCAGAAGAGGATTCCTTACCTGGAGCAATGGAAGTCAGTCAGTTTTTCCAGATCTGGTCATCTTCTCCAAGTGCCTGTAAATTAAAGAGGCCGTGGTAACTTGGAAACTCTCTTGCCTACTGGCTTTCACTCCCACAACTTTCAAGTAAAGGCTTGATGTACCACAGATGGTTCCTGTTCACTCAGGAATTACATCCACCTTCCAATTTAAAAGCTGAAGTAGTGCACGATAACTTTATGGCCCTGGAGCATTTATTGCCTTTGGCTTTGTTGCAGTCCTGCTTCAGCAACAGAGGCCTCCCTTCCAGTTCTCCAGCATGGAGAGAGCATAGTAGATAACATATTTCAGGTTTCCAAAATGTCTCCCTGGCATGGGTATTTACTTCAGAATCCAAAGAGATCCATTACTTCTGCTGAAGTAGCGTTGGAACTGCACCAGATCACGTCTGGAGAACGCAGGCTTCAAGCATAGGGACTCTAGTGTTGCAGTTGTTGGAGACTGGCTCCGAGATGAAGTCAAGCTCATTGTACCAGACTGCTGTTCACCAAGGGTCCAAAGTGGAGCACAAGTGTAAATTGTAACTGGTCAGTGTAAAAAGTAGGTAGTCCAGTAAAAGCATTTTCCAGGTAACTTTCAACTGTAGCTCCATAAAGTGCACAGAAGGCATAATACAGACCTTAGTGATAGATAAACTTTACTTCTAACTATCCATGAAAAAGCACTAGAATAAATATAAATAAGTATCTTGACCATTACTTCATTCTGAGAATCTGATCTGAATAAAGACTTTTTGATTCAGGGAATTAATGCAGACTTAGCCTTAGAAAACCTAGAAGTTGCACAAACATAGCTTTTTTTTTTTTCCTCTCCTTAAACCAGATTTAGCTGAACTCATCAACTTGCAAAGGATTCCCTTAACGTTAACTTTGTTTACTTACTCAGTGAAGAAGGTGAAGTAACAGACCAGATTTAACTAAACCAAACTCCATATTTGGAGTTTAAATATGTATCACAAGCAGATTTTAAATAACGGAGAAGAAACTTGCATTTGTGTGATCTTCTCGCAAGATATAGAAACAACAGAAAATGATTAAGAGTGAAATGATGGTGAAAATGGCTACTTTTACTATCCATATTACAAGATTTCTAAAGCAACTGCAAGAAGTATGATTGTCAGATGTGATATTAAATAGATCTTCAAAACACCATTTAAAATGCTCAGGATCAGATTAATTCCTTGGCTAGTCTTAGGGAATAAATGGATTTACAAAAGGATTGGCTTCAGCAACCTGTACACCACTTCAAAAAAATTCTACAAACAAATAGCCCAATGCAAAACAGAATCTGTACTCTTTTCACTTTAACAGACTGTTCTTTTCCCTTGTGTCATGCCTACTTTTGCATGCATTTCACATTGGAAATTCAGATGTCAAGCTAATTTTTTTCCATGAACTATGAACAACCTTCTTTTTTTGGCAGCTCTCCTCTAAAAAGAAGAGGTTTTCAGATATGATCTCTTCTTTCGTCTGTGAAGCAACTATGACCGCTTGTGGTTATCTAAACTAATCTCCTCCTAAATCCTCAATAATGGGATTTACTGCTCTGAGCCCTGAAGTAATTCCCAAAGGATTCAAGTCTGTGCTTGACTGCTTTGTTAAACCAGGGCAAAGAAAAAGACAATTTCTTCCATGAAGATAGACCTGCATTCTCTTTTCCTAACAAATATTTCAAGACATTTACAACTGCAAAAATGAGGTGGTAACAGGATTTAATCATGTTAGTTCAGTCTCTTTGTGATGAATGAGGATGTTTGACCATTAACTTTTCACCCGAATTTAATACCAGCAATATCTTACATAGTTATTACAAGCCCTCCTAAGATTACTTCGTTGAAAAGACAGAAAAAGACCACACTGATACCACTGCTTGTTTGGTTTACACGGACCTGTTCTTTCCATTACTGCAGGAAGTCAAGCTCCTGAACCAAAAATCTCATTTCCCCCCCAAACCCCCCGCTTTAAAAATTAACAAGCAATTACAGAAGTGTTCACCATACAAGAGCCACTCTAAGGTATCTGGGCATGCAATACTACTGGTTCCATGTCACCAAAGATGGAAAGTGTTACTTGACTTGATTTTTTTTTTTTAGATAACACAGGTGAGAATAAATTAGGAAGACAAGATAACTTAGAGATGCTTTTACAGAAATAAAAATCTTTGGCCAACAAGAGACAACACTTCTCAGAAAACAGCTAGTATATGCAAAACAGCTTAACAGTAAAGATGACAGAATAGGAGAAAAATAGAACAAGATTTGGGGACTAAATGCTTTTGCCAAAACAAAGCAACTCTGGCAGCTCCAGAAACCAACACTTCACAACTGCCTGTCCCTCTTCATGCCCTCGCACGTACACAGCCCCTATTGAGCACAGAGGTTCTCAGTCTCAGATTAGAGTGAACAGAAGGCACACGTGCCTGTGCCCGTGCCTTAACGGCTGCAGCTCACCATCCACAATACTAACCTGAGGTGGATTTGTTCTAATGGACTAACATGAAAGGCAGCTAGAAATCGCTTCTGCTGCTGCACACAGGAAACAAGGTATGTGGCATAAAGTAGGGTGTACAGTTGCAGAAAAGGAAACTGCTGTAGCTAAGACCTCCAGAATTTATCCATCAGAGCCTTAGATCAAATCACTAACCAGAGAAACAAGCAAAGACATACCTACCTTTGTGCTCCCAAGGCGATCTCCAGACCCAGTCCGAAAAGCATTTAAATAATCATGTACTGCAGCTGTTAGGTCAGACATCAAATTATCCATTAGAGATGAGTGGAGCAGCAGAAGGCACTTAGCCTTCAGAGCAAGTGCTTCAAGCAGAGAAGCTGGAAAGGGTCTCAAGAACCATATGTCAGGATTCTCCTGTGTATCCCAATGCAAATTAAAACAGTTATTTAAGTAGCAAAAATTGTAACAAAGCTTTTAATCACATTCTTCTGCAGTTTACAACATATCTCCTGATGCTGATCTCTATTTTCAGTGCTATTGAATGCTTGCAGCTTCTAAGACCATCTGTGTAGAAGCCTGTGGATGTTAGAGAAGAGGGAGGGATTGCTTCTTTAAGAAAAAAAAAACCCAAACCAAAAACCAACGCACACCTATTCCACCACTTAATACTAGGTTCTCTCTCACCCATCTCTGAAACTAGGTTGGATTCCTAAGAGCTGAGCTGAAGATCTAAAGGGAAAAAACCCCCTCCCATTAAGGCAGATGGGGAAGCAGCTGGGGACAGTAACATCTTCAGCCATCACAACTGGAACCAGAAGAACATGAAAATAAGCCCCAGTTAAGCAGCATGATCATGATACCCTGAGCAAAACTGTCAGTACAGAGTGGCTTACACTCATATACTTACTACATACATATTACACAGTCATTTTCCACTTCTAGTCTTCAGACCTTTGTTTGCTAAACTAAGGAAGGCATGTTGTCATTTGGCTTAGATTTGCCATACAGAATTTTCTAAATTGAAATTTTGAGAGACACTATTAGAATTCCAAAACTTATATAAAAATAAAGATGTGTTCAAATTAGAGGTTTCACTGAGTAGCCATTATAGCAATATCAAGTAACATTTAATCCAGGCTTTTGAAAAAGATTTTAAGTCTATGAACAGGCAGTGCAAAACCACTCAGATTTACTCAGGAAGTTACAAGACCAGTATGAAGGGAGAAAAAAAAAAAAACCACTGGCAGGAAAGAGATTGTTCCTATTCAGTAAAGAAATTCTGCCTATATAGTGAGGTCTCATTAAGTATCTAGTTCCCATATTTAATAGCTTCTTTGGAAGTCCTCCCATCCGTGTCCCCCCCAAAAAAAAAACAAGGTCAGGCGATTAAAAACCCAGCAAAAAGATGCCATAACTGGCACTAGCGTATTTATATACTATTTGTTTAACTAATTTGATATCCTTCTATGATAAAATCACCCACCTAGTGGATGAAGGGAAGGCAGTGGATGTAGTTTTTCTGGATTTTCAGTAAGGCTTTTGATACTGTCCCTCACAGCATCCTTCTGGACAAGTTGTCCAACTGCGGGATGAGCGGGTTTACAGTGCGCTGGGTGAAGGACTGGCCAAAGGGCAGAGCTCAAAGGGTTGTAGTGAAGGGGGCTACATCTGGCTGGCAACCGGTCACCAGCGGTGTTCCTCAGGGTTCAATTCTAGGGTCAGATCTGTTCAATACATTTATCAACAATCTGGATGCAGGAGCTGAATGCACCATTAGCAAATTTGCTGATGATACCAAACTGGGAGGTGCTGTTGACTCTCTTGAGGGACAAGAGGCCTTGCAGAGGGATCTAGGCAGACTGGAGCATTGGGCTATGATTAATGGGATGAAATTTAACAAGTCCAAATGCCGGTTTCTGCACCTAAGACGGAGTAACGATGTGCACAAGTATAAATTGGGAGAGGAGTGGCTGGAGAGCAGCCCTGCAGGAAGGGATCTGGGGGTGCTGGTCGACAGCCGGCTCAATACGAGTCAGCAGCGTGCCCTGGCAGCCAAGAGGGCAAACCGCATCAAACAGCATAACCAGCCGGTCAAAAGAGGGGATTATCCCGCTGTATTCAGCGTTGGTGCGGCCTCACCTTGAACACTGTCTGCAGTTCTGGGCCCCACAATTTAAGAAGGAAGTGAAGGTCCTTGAATGCATCCAGAGGAGGGCAACAAAGCTGGTGAAAGGGCTGGAAGGAATGAGGAGCGGCTAAGACTTTGGGCTTGTCTAGTTTGGAGAAAAGGAGGCTGAGGGGCAACCTCATGGCTCTCTACAGCTTCCTGAGGAGGGGAAGGGGAGAGGGAGGTGCTGATCTCTTCTCCCTGGGATCCAGTGATAGGACATTGGGAATGGCGCAAAGCTGCGCCAGGGAAGGGTTAGACTGGGCATTAGGAAGCATTTTTTTACTGAGAGGGTGGTCAAACACTGGAACAGGCTTCCTAGAGAGGTGGTTGATGCCCCAAGCCTGTCAGTGTTTAAGAGGCATTTGGACAACGCCCTTAATAACATACTTTAACTTGGTCAGCCCTGAATTGGTCAGGCGGTTGGACTAGATGATCATTGTAGGTCCCTTCCAACAGAAACAGACTATTCTGTTCTATTCTATTTATCAAGCTTATGTTCCCCAAATCTTAGGACCTCCTGGCCCATTAAGTTTTCCCTTGCTTGTCCCCATCTGAAAGATTAACAAAACCAAGGACAATAGAGAATAATGATTTGGCAAATGCTGCTGAACTGCACAAGCAAGACAAAAATCGCTACTCATTTTTTCATTTGAATAGTGCTGGCAATAAAAGTTCCCTCTTTCCCTCAGGAAAAGGGATTGACTCAGGATTCATTTTAACCAACTTGTTCTGTTGGAATTAGGTTTCAGAATTAGTAAGAAATATATTAAGATATCCGGAACATTTTTTACCTGAGTAATATATATCCTCTATTGTACAAGCTTTTTGGTTCTTCAAAACCTCAATTTCAAATGAGCCATTAGGAAATACCAGCATAAGCACTGATGCCAACTAAAGCTTGCATCTGTCTCCCAAGTCAGTGTTATAAAATGTCCTTAACTGCAGGCAATTTGACCACCGCATAGTACCATGCTCTTAAAAACTGACGGAAACATCTAAAGATGGGCAAAGCACAGCTCACAATTGAGTCTTCAGAAGGTGCGTCACTGAATCACTCACTGAAGCTATCTGCTGCCTGCGCTTCATGATGGCATCCCATTTGGAAGGTATCTTCAAGTGCTGCATCAAACACTCCTGTAACGTGCAGACACGGTGCGGAAGGAAGCCGCCTGTTACCATTGAGAACTGCATAGCATCAGCAACCTGTGATGGAAGGGATCAATATGCCATGACCAGCGTCTGTTACCCAAGGCAAAGAATGTGGAGGTTTGACAGTGGGGATGAAGTAAAGTACACTGCAAACAAATTAATCCTCATTTTGACTGCATATAGTTGCAGAGCTAGTAATCTGACTCCTTAAAGCTGTTAAGTTACACAAAAGGGTAAATTAGGTTTTAAGAATGACTTATAAGTTATATGATGTATTAGTCAAACGTTCCTTCTAGTCCAGTACTCTTGTCTCCAGACAGCAGGTGTTCAGGAGCAGTATCAGAAGAGAGTAAACATACAGGGATACTTCCCCAGGATACCTATGGTTTTGCCTTTTATCTACAACCTGAAATAGTGATGCAATGTAAGGAAAACATGATGAAAGAATATGTAAGTTGTCAAAAACCTTTTGCCTAAAACCTGATTTTGCCAGTAAGACTTGTCTTTGACAGCATACAGAGCCAGAAGGGAAGCAGACAACAGCCTCCAGCAGCGACTGCATGGCATGGTGTTTGCTTGTTTCTCATCCTGGTTTCATCCCTTTTACCCTTTTGCAGTAAGAGCAGGAACAGCTCTGACTCTTGTCCCTAACCAGGGAACACAAAGATGAGTGCGACTATTGCAACAGGTGCAGAGAGAAGACAATGGAAAAGGGAAGCCTGGAAGGGAGTCCACTCACCAGGGGAATGGAGAATCAAAAATAAAAAGCGTGCAACCACACTCAAAATCTGAGACTGAGCTATCTGTCATTAGAACAACCTACCCTTCAGACCTCCTCTGCTACTCAGAAGCCCAGATTCCTACTCTGGTCCCCTGAAATCCCCACTGACCTCTCATAGCCCTCTTCTCCTTCCTACTCTCTCCTGAGAAACCTTGAGCCAACACTCAACACAAGCATCCACAATCCCACCAACAAAAGATGAGCTTTCAGGGCAGCCCAGTTTTACTGCAAGGGTTACAACTGAAGCCACTGTTCAAGCTGTTCTACCACACGGTGCCCACGTGCTACCAGAGCTTGGCAGCACCACCTCAGCCCCTGCAATAGTGACCACAGAATTGTAACTGATCTCTTCTGGCCTCTTATAGTGAGCGTAAATTGCAAGACCAAACCACCATTTCTAACTTATCTATAAAGTCTTGGGGGGGGGGGGGGGGGGGCGGAATCTCTTCCTGTCCAATAGCAAAGGCAAACAAGCTGGTATGATTTATTAATAACTAAAGCTGCCTCTAAGGCATCATCTAAATAGCTAACTGCTGCCTTCTCTGGGAGAGAAGCCGTGTATTCGCTAAGGCTACCAGAAGAAAGTGCTAAGCCAATCCATTTACTGAATTTCCAAGGAATAAAAGATTGTATGAAGGTATTATGAAGAAGATGCAAAAATGCAAAACATTAGAGCACCACAAGCAGAACAAGCAGTCTTGTACTAAGGAAAGAAATGTGAAACCTCCTATGCTCTGTAATAGGACAGAGAATCTAGGACTGCCTATATTTCTGCTAGGCTGACTACATCGCTGCCGTCCAGAGAAGACTACAAGCATCACCTGAAGAGTGGCAGGAAATATACCTGGAGAAACAAACTGCAACAATTCAAACTGATGAGCTCACTGAACAGAAGAAAATGGAGAAGACACAGATGAAGCTGACCTTCACTGGATTGTTAGCACAAATCACCAGAGGAAGTTGGTTCCTCAGTAAAGAGGAAGTTTCCATCACTCATTACTGAACAGTCCTTTGTATTGTATTTCTGACCACTAAAACTTCTCTGGCTTTCGCTCTCAGTGGCCAAATGCAGATGAAGAGGAACCTCAGGAAAGACCTTCTCAAGCAACTTTACTCAAAGTCAAAACAAAGATGATGTTCAAATCTATGGAAATATATTCCATTCTTCTAGATGGTTAGAGAGAGAGTTTCTAGTAAAAAAATTCAATGTTTTCCAAACAAGGAGAGAAAAGACTTAAGTATTTAAACAAAAATGAAAGCATCTTTGCAATCAATATTCATAAAAAGTCTAATCTGAATGAACAAGGTTATAGAATAAACTTGCCCACAATGAAAACAATGTTTTAGCTTTCACTGTGAAAATCTTTGTCCAAAGTCATTGAACGCTAATGGCTTGGATTCAAGGGCAGAAAAACTACAACACGCTAAAGAGTAGTAGTGTATGTGCATCGATCTCTGGAACCAGACAGCAACAGTGACTTCTTCACCTGTACGTTTTATGATTAAACCTTGCATGGATCTCTGTCTTATGAAAAGTCTCAAGCTGTCAAATTTTCTTTATTCTTTCAGCACACACGTCTAGGAAGAGCTGTATTATTTCTTTTGGTAGTACACAGATATGCAACCAACAACATTTTACAACAGGCAGGGATTTCAGAGCATGAGAATGCCTAGCCTCATGAGGCAGCATAGCGGTGTCCCAGAAGGCAATTTTAGGGATGTAAGCACTGACAACAGCCAGTTGCCTGCACTATGCAGCTTTTTAGGCTGCTAAGCTCACCGGGGGAAGACAGTCAGTGAACATCAGAAACCTTTCACTGCCATCCTCTATACGTTGTGTTAATTGTATTAGGTTACTTATTGCAAGGAATAAACAGTTGCAGCAACTGGCCAAAACCAGGGATAAATAACACTTTTTAAATTATGCAGGCAGGATCCCATCTAACCCAGAGTTCTTAATTCCATTGCTGTGTTTTTTAAGCAGAGTCTCTTTTGTGCACACAGCCTGTTCCAATTTTAACAACACTGAGAAACTGTCTAAGAAGTGCGTCACAAAAAGCATCTATGAAAGTTTGCTCAGAGGTATCTCCCAGTTATGTGCTCCAGTAGTACAGAGTAGAAGACAAGACAGCTTAATTCCACAATATCAGGTGGAATTCCACAATGCAGGGTAGCCAAAACCAGACTACTTCACTAGCTTACTTACATTAGAAGTAGGATTCAGGGCAAAGAATCAGAGTAATTGAATTTAAGCCTAGAGATTTATCAGTGCAAGAAAAGCATGCATGTCAGCTTATACCAAGACAACAGAACAACGAGTGCAATTCTGCGTACCTCAGACCCTAGGGTGGATAGTTCTGGTTAGTTATTTCCACTGTATCAGTTACATGTTCTAGCCAGTACAGTTGGGACCACTGGTGGGAATTTTCACCCCTACCTTTTTCATGCAGTCAAGACTTAACACTGACACTGACTGTTATTTGACTTGTAATGGAATAACATAATTTTTAGGGGCAAAAGGCCAAACTAAGATCAGAAAGGGACTGAGAGAAACCTCTGCTGTATAAAGGCTACTACGTAGCCCAGATTAGGGCTTTGAAGAGTTACTATAGGCAATCATATCTATGACATGAAAAGTCAGTATATAGCCAAGGACAAGTCATACATAACTATGCATAACATATCCATGCCCATTATGAAAGATCACAGCCATTATGTCATCTTCTTCTCTCTTGAAAGGCTCTAATTCTCCTGTTAGTCACGTAACATTAACTACCACAACTACCATGGCCAGCACCAGCAGAAAGATTTTTGTGGTAACCTGGCCTGTTCTCCCACTTCCACCAGTGCTTTTATTAGCAGGTGCTTCCCAGTGCTGGATACCTGTAGCCTGAATCTGTTTCTACACTGCCCCTTTGAAAGGGGCAGAAAGAGTAACATCGCATATAAGGCAGAAGCCAGGCTAGCTCCTGTTTAAGTCACAGTAGCCTCAGGTTGTGCCAAGTTTGATCAAGACCAATTAATGCATCTTAAAAAAAAACGACATTAAACTTGCTGCTAGTATTAGATATTAACTACCTTTTAAAATGGGTCTACACAAGACTTTAAATAACACTATCAGCCTTGCCTACTGGTTCTTTTTAGCTAGAAAAAACCCGCTACATTTACATGGTTCAACAACTGTCACATTCTAGTAATGTTAAACCTTCTCCAAAAGAATGGCCCTGAACAACGCTGAAGTTTCTCTTTTTGAAACTTTTGTTCCCAACCAGAATATTCGAAGGGTACCTGTGTATCAAAGACATTGAAGAGAAGGACACCGTACTGGTGAAAGAGGCAGTCCGAGATCCAGCGGCAGTCATGCATGACCTGAAGCAAGAAAGAGCTGTCAGACAAATTTGTGTCCAACTGCAACTTTTTTGGTGCAGCTAGATCATTATATACGTATATGACCTCTGCCGCTACAAACATCCTCACACACCCTGCACCCTTACCTTCAAGATGTTTTTATCTTCCAGCACCATTTGTAATCCATTTTTGAAAGCCTGAGGTCCCAGAAGGAAGACATCAAACAGAAAAATACGGCTTTTTGTTGCTATCTACAACAAATTCAGTTGCAAAGAAAATGAGTGAGGGACGGAAGAACAAAGGATTTGAAAGTAGGAGAGAGTGCACTGTTGTCCACAAGCTATAATCTCCTATATACAGGCTTATGTTGGGGAGAGTAGGTGTAGTTTCCTTAATGCTAATCCATAAACAAGTCTTGTTTTTTCAGAGATGCTCAGAGGCTCTCACAATAATTAGAAAGAATGACCCAGTAGTCTACTATACACAGTTAAATACAGCATTTTGAGACATACCAAGAGCAAACCCTATGCACAGTACTTAAAATAAACTCCTACACCTATTATGGTGACATTTTTAAAGAACCACTTCCAACAAAATTCTTGTGCCCATGACGACATTCCTTTCATTGTCAAAGACCACTACCAAAGAAATAAAGGACATCGTTTTCCATCCTAGCATTTCAAACAGGATATAAAATTTAGGTTTTGCCTATGTTCAAATTCATAATGGTTTAACAAAAGCTGTTATTTGAAAGCAATTTAGCCACACCAAAGCAAACATTTTGTGGACACTTACTTCTGCATAAACGAGTTAAGTTTGAAGCATGAACTCCCACACAAGTTTTTGCTCTGGATAAACTCACTCACTTTTAAACCGATTTAAAAATAAACTAAGACGATTTTGAGCTAACATATTAAGCTTTTCTCCTTTCTGCCTCTTCCTTTTCAGATGTTGATAATACCACAGCTAATTAAGATACTGTATCATCTTTAGATGGATTTTACTCCTTCAATTATATAGGCATTGTGATCAGGTCTTGCAGTTTTTCAATAGGTAACAGCTGTACTAGTGTAATACCTCTACCTGTATACAAGTATATAAAGATGGCAAACCAAATATGTCACATTGTTATATACAAATGTATATATTACACACAAGTTAAGTAATTATTATATTGCCTTATAATGGCATAATTCTTTCCATAACAGGTCTTTTATGAAATACCTGATCTGTCTTGAAGAACATCATATCCCTTACTAAAAGAGTTACGTGAGTAAGTCTTAAACACAGGCTAATCGCCAAATGTTTCTCAGTTATGCCTCTGTTTAGTGGTACATTTTGGGAAATGTCTGCCTCTTACCTCAAGCCATGAGAGTTTTCCATGACGACACAAATTAACACCTTCTCCTGCTATACTGACAACACACTGCTGTTTTAAGTGCAGCACCTAATGAAAAAAAAAAAGGCATAAAATAAATAGTGGCAGAGAATGATAGGCAGAGGGACAAATAGTAAACTGCGATTTTTCTGGTCGTGATCGATATTTAAAAACATAAATACAGATCAAAACCACAATGAATCTCAGATATATAGTGATCCAAGAGAAACAGACACAGTATCAATCCAGTTACAGATAGACATCTGGGAATTCCACAACTAGAAACATCAGTGATAGATTTAGCAGAGATTATGGGTAACTAAAGAATATACACTCCCCCGATCTCCTCCCAAGAAATTCTCCTAAGTAGGTTTTAGGAACTTCCTTAAGATCACATAAAGAAGATGTTCCTTTCAGTTAAAAAGGAGAACTCGTTTTCTAAGGTATAAAAGAAAAACCTGTTACTCTCACAGACATGAAAAATTTTTAGACAATTAAGATAAACAACCTGTGGTGCGCATGTAACACGAGTAGAAGGCATAAAAGAAAGAAAAAAGCCAGCATCTTTTTCAAGCAACAGTTAGATTCCTCTAAGCAGGGAAATCTCTTCCTGTGGCGAAGAGCTTTTTCCTCTGTATGTGCATTTACCATAATAAGAGCTCAAATCGCAACTGATGTTACTGCAAGACAAAATGGCACGGAGGACCTAGAGTATTGCTGGTCTAATTCAGGATCTAAAAAATGCTATTAAATTTAATAATAAATCCATTATTGTCTCCGAGTGCTGACACAAAGCCTTTCTACCAAGTCCGCTTATGTTGTTATACATGATTTAAGAGAAAAAGGTCCAGGCACGTCTGGAGTTCCAAATACATGTAAAAGCAACACTATCAATTCCCTCTCCAAATGCCAACAAATCCTCATGTTGTTCCCTTCCTAAACAAAATAATTGTTCAGTAAATAGTAATACTGACCCTTCACCTCAGTTATGGGCAATACAGAATCTGAAAACAGCAACCAACACACACTGATGCAGATTCACATCCACCTACTGCAAACTCACATGCACTGCACTCTTTCCCTGCGTGTATGCACACTTTAAATATACTTTGATGCCACCAGAGATACCATTTCTACTTGACTTAAAGAAGCCAGTTACTACCTATTACTCAAATTTCAGTATCGTCTGCAAAAGTGATTTCCAGCATAAGACGTCATGAAGCAGCGCTCACAATCCTGCCACCTAATGGATCTACCAACAATTAGAACGGAACAGGCTTAGAAGTCATACACGCTGCGTAAGAGCTTTCATTAGTACTTACTGCTGGGCCAAATTTCTGCTGGAAACAATCAACAACTGTGTACTCCACATTCTCCTTCTCTAAAAGGAGGAAAAAGAAAAAATCATTTGACGCTCACTCTGCTTGAATAAACTTTGCACAAGGTGTGTATTTTAGTTGTATAATCACTCTACTTTTCTGGTTTAGCTGTTCAGTTCTTCCCTCTACTTCCTGAACGCACCCAGACAGACTACTGAACTGTCTGATTCAGATGCGTACAATCTAGAGCATGAGCCAAAATTCTGGGTTTTGACATAAAAACTGGCTGTTTAAAAGTGAGTTGCAGCGTTAATTTTTGTCATTACGATGCATAGAGGAAACAAAAAGGTTTCAGTTTAAAAAGTTACATCCATTAAAAAAAAGCACCCTAATTCCCAGGGTTGTCCAGGGGAGGAAAAAGATTGTAACAAAGACAAAACTAACAGACAGTGTCGCCACAGAACATGGACAACTAAGTGATCAAGGGGGCAAAGAGAATTTAAGCCAGATTTTAATATTTTTTTAACACCTGCTTAACAATGGCTAACGAACAGGTAAAGAAGGGTTCTCTTAAAGATTCTCCCTTCTCTTTAGGTAAGATGCAAATGTTAATAATATGCATCCATGACAACACAAGGACAATCTTCTAAACTCTAAAACAATAGTCAATTGAAAGATCACAAGAACAAATTTTTAAACGCTCTCCCAGATCACATCAACCTCATTTTCTCCCCCAGTACCCAGGTAAATGCAGCGAACCTTCCTTTAGCCTATACAGGTCTTGCACTCTTGTCACGGCTCTACGAGAGCAGAACGAGCTGATCACATTTTGGATCTGTACCTGTGTACATGTATACAACAGGAACCACACAACCAAATCAACGCAAGCATGTGACAGCCAGCACAGACCCAAAAAGCAATAGTCTTATTGAGTTTGGAGTTATCTATCACGCCACATACATTTCAGGAACAAGTATAAGATCAAAACAATCACCAGAGAGGAATGCTTACTGGCTGAAGCACTTTGATTTCTCCAAAAGATCAATTGTGCTGCTCAGCCATTTTTACAATTTTTAAGAGCTACAGTATAAACATTCTGGAAAGCAGATGAGTTTCCTTCTGATGTTGTGAACGTATCTACAGGCAAAGAGCATGTCTGCAGGTAACGAACCCTGTACCTATCTCTCTGTGACCATTGTTCTTTCAGAATACATCCTGTTCTGATGCAGGCAAACCAAGACATCACAGCCTCTGGGAAAGATGTTGTCTGACAAAGACAAACTAACTACATTGCTTGATTGCTAATATCCACATTACCTGAGAGGGAGTATTTTAAACTATTTGAGGCTCTGAGCTGGCTCTCTAGGGAAACGCAAGGAGAACTCCATGGGCCACAATCTGCTGGTCCTGTGTCTGCTTGCTTGTTCTCTTCAACAGCTGAAGTGCACCTGCATGAGCAAGGCAGCCATACGTAGCACAGAAGTCAAAACATTACACATTCCACCAGCACGGACATTTTAATAAAGAAAATTATTTCATCCAACGCCATCTACCTGTGTCCAGACAATGAACTGCTGCATGTGAAGCAACTTCCCAATCCAATGTGCCTGGTTCTTAAAGATCTTGAAGCTACCCAACAATAAGCTTATTTTGCACAAAAGGGCCTTTATTTCAAATAAAATTTCACATTTATTCTGAAAGTAAAAGGTGAAAGCAGAACCTGAACTGCAAAGGTCAGCAATGGTTTCAAGGGAAGAAAAAGTTCAAAGTACAAAGAATGAAGTACCTGACCTGAGCCCAAGAACCACGCAATTTAAATATCTGTAAGTCTTTACACTGAATCAATATTTGATCCATTAGTTAGTTACTGTAATTGGAGAGCGATTTTACAAGTTCACCAATATGTAAAAGTTATAGTCACTGAAACTTTACTGTAATCAAATGGAAGTTATTAAATCATATAAAATGGTAGCATCTCAGGATCAAAAAAAAAAATTGAGTTAGTAAACATTCATCTGACTAAAAGATGTCACACATAAGATGCTTAATTTCTACGACAAGACAGTCTGAGGTCAAGAATACTTCACTGGGAAATATGACTTATTAGTATAAATTTCCTTATATTGATATAAAACCATTCCATTATGATTATAGAGCTCCAATCGTGTACCTCTCCCTTTCAATAGAATAAAACATAAAAAACCCCTTTCTGATCAGCCTTTAGATGTAGTTGAAGAATCTTGTATCTAAAATTGCATATTTAAAGGATTAACACAGGAATCTGCTACCGAGGTGAGCATATTGAAGTATGTGAGAACGTAGGCTTATTTAACAGGAATAAAGAAGACAAGACAGCAGCAAGCAAGATGACTACTGCTAATCACAATTCTATGTGCTTTTAAACTATATTTTAAGGACTATTCAATAGACACCACTTAATTCCTACTTCTCTTAAGAGGAAGAATAAATTATTCAAATGTGGTCTTGTGAGAAGACTCAAAGCAAAGCCATCTAGGAGCATGGGTCTGCAGGAGTTCGAAATATATTTTTACCAGCTTCCCAAAGTCACATTTATATATGTTTTGAGAGCTTCTATATAAACCTAACCTTCCCCGTGCAATTATCCTGGAACTGTTCCACCACAGAAGAAATGCTCATGGGAAATGCTCCCTGAAACCACAAGCTGACAAGGATACAAACCAAGCAAATTCTTCTACCTAGGAACACTACTGGGAAGGAAAAAAAAAAAGAAAAAAGAAAAAAGCAAGAGAGAGAAATTGTAAGCAATAGCTTGAAAGAACCTTTTACACAGTGGAGGTCTTCCACTCACCACCTTGTTCACCTCTTTAGAGCAGAGAAATACAATCTTGGCACAGCTGAGTCTGAACATCATTATTATACTAAATATAAATGATGGCTCCCCTAGCAAGCACATCCCACCCCTTCTCCTACCGTGAAAGGAAGGAAACATTTCAACGTACTCAGAGAGCATTGCTGTTCCCTTCCCTGAATCTGGTTCATCCAGCAATTCCACTGCAATAGAAACAAACAATTTATACTCTAGTGCTGACAAGCAATGTTTTGACACGTGTTATCTCCCCAAAAAAAAGAGAACCATAACCAACACTAACCGCCATAGGATGCGGCCATACATGCAAAAAAAATAAATTGAACTCAAAGTATAGTTTAAATAATTTTAAATTCACTCTGATGTACAAATCTACATAAAATAACTTACATTGGTAGCCTAGATAAGGTGTATTTCAGAACTCCAGCATTTAAACAAGACTTATGGCTTAGCATCCCACCAAAAACAAAGTCAGTATTGAACTACAACTAATTACTTTACAGAGTATTACATATACAATAAAGCAGGTACAAAGAAAAAGGCAGAATAGAGTCAGTTAATCGCTTGATAAGTCCAGTAGCTGCCTTCTAGCTATCTCCCCCTCACCATTTTGCTCCTTGCCCCCAAAGCAAAGCAGATGCCAATAGAAAAGCCCAGGACCTTTATACACTAAAAATGTTTTTCTTAAATAATCCCATATTCTTATCACTAGTGAATCACAGAAAGAGGCTCAGATAAACAGACCATTTAATAGAGATGCTATTGCCTGTGCGAGTAAAAGCAAAACCAAGTTAACTAAAACTTTAAGCAATTTAACTGCCTAGCAGAGTCCGTTAGTGAAAGTCTTGCACATATAAGAACATACACAATGAACGTAACTTGCCTTCAGGACATAAACAGGGGGCACGCTTATCTCAACTGATTACCTTTGGAGTGGTTACTTTTATTAGTGGTCTTATTGGACTTTATTCGTTATTTAACTAATAAGCTTTAATGCAGTAGAGTCACAAGACCTTCACAAAGTGAGGAATTATTATTATTTCACTGATAGATAATTGGGAAAGAAAAGTTACGTGATTTATACAACATTCTAATTCCTACTTATTTTAAAAGATGTGCAACTGAAGAATTCAGTAGAGTGACCAAAAAATGGATTTAAAATGCTGAACTAAGAGTGCGCATGATCCCTGCGCCCCAAAATGCAGTAAGAAAAGCCTCACCATTGACTATTTCACGTCCAAAAAACATCTTTACTCCTGGAGTGCTTCTGCCAGTTTCCAAGTTCTTCACTGAAATGAGGGAGGGGAAAAAAATACAGACATACATCAAGTTCCACTGTTTGGGGTAAAAGCTTCTTAATTTGCAGAATAAAGCAAGGACCGGGTAGTACTATCAACTACCAAAAAAAAAAAAAAATCAACAAATGGGTTATTTTAAGTGACAGCTCTTTCATTCCACAGGAGCGGGTTCCATAAGGTGACGAGTAGGACACAACTCAGGGCCGCTACACCTACACACTCTCACAGCTGAGAGCACAGGCAGGTGCTGCTAACTTCTACTTTAAGTGCATGTTTTATTCATCCCAGTGCCCGTTTTGGCTCCCGGGAAGACCCCACGGGAGCTCCGCGGGGCGCAGCGGGCACGCTCGGCGTGGGAGGCTGCCCACGCCACCTGTGACACTGCGCCCACCGCGGAGCCAGGCGCCCCTCCCTCAGCGACCAGGCTGGCAGCGCCGAGCCCGCCTGCAGCCTCCCCCCCCCCCCCCCCCCCCACACGCTGAGGCGGCGCAGGGCGCTCTGAGGGCCGGCGGGGCGCGGCCCTGCCCGCCGCCGCGGCGGGCCCCGACCTGTCCGCAGGAGGAGGCTCCGGTCGGGGTTGACGTGCTGCAGCACCCCCTGGAAGACGCCGCATTTTAAGGTGACTTTAACGGTTTTCTCCAGAAGGGCACCGAAGCGCTCGCCGCTGAGGGCCATGCGGTAGCCCGGGGGGCAGGCGGCGGGGACGGGGCTCCCCCAGCGGGACACCTGCGGCACACAGCACCGGCGCGGCTGCGGCGGGACGCCGAGGCCCCGCCCACGCCCCGGGGGCGGGACCATCAGAGCCCACACCCAATCACGGCGGGGAAGCTTTCTGTGGGGACGCTACAGGCAGAGGGCAGCAACAGCCGCCCCGCCTCGGCCTCCGCTCTAATAGCCGCCGGGGATGACGCCTGCGCCGTGGCGGGGCGTGCTGTGCGCATGCGCGCGGGTGTCTGGCGGCGGCAGCCGGGCGGCTGAGGGGCGGGGTGAGGCGGGCGGCGAGGGCCGGGCCGGGCCGGGCCGGGCCGGACGCGGCGGGCGGGGCGATAAGAGTCGGTGCGGGCTCGCCTTCCGCCTCAGTACACTGGGCGGCCGCGGACGGGCCCGTGCTGGGGTGGCTGTGGCACCGCCGTCGCTGTTCGGCTGCGTAACTCTCGCCGGTGCGGAGCACGGTCCTTCCCTGCCCCTCAGGCCCAGCGGCGGCGATGGGTTCCCGGGCGTCCACGCTGCTGCGGGACGAGGAGATCGAGGAGATCAAGAAGGAGACGGGCTGTGAGTGCCGGGGCGTGAGGCGGGCCGGGAAGTGCTGTGGGGGCTGGGCTCCCGGAGCGGGGCAGCGTCCCGTCTCTGAAGCCGGGAAGGCGCCTCGGCCAGTCGCGCCGCCGTCTGTCCCCTCGCGGCTGCGCGTCGACCCGTTCCCGGGGCGGCCGGCCCTGCTCGGCGAGGGGAGGCGAGCGCGACCGCTGCGTTCCCGGCTGGGCAGTGCTTGGTCCCAGCTGGCTCTGGGCCGAGACCCCGCTGTCCCCAGCGACCGGGGGCGGACATGGTTCGTAGGCCTGCGGAAACCTACGAAACGCCTCTTAGTTCGCCCCCGTCCCCGCTGCCGGTCGCCGCGCAGGAGCGGCCCTGGGGGGACCGTCCCCCTGAGGGGACCGCACCCGCGGCCCGGGGCTGGCAGAAACTGGCGGGCAACCCGTCTCCTTTGCTACTCTGCCGGCGTCCCTCTTGCTTGGGGCTGGCAGCAGCCGCTGGCTGTAAATACAGCCGCTGGTGGCAGAGGTGCTCCGTGGGCTGGCCTGAACGCGACAGGGGCAGCTGCGGGGGCTGGCGTTTGCTTGGCGCACTAGAAAGCGAAAGCTGTCATCCAGCTAGCCGGGATCTGCCAGTCCCTTCGGTTCCTGGCTACGGTAGGGTTGCGGGGGAGACCTCGCGTGGGAGCCATTACTGTGGCTTAAGGAGGCGAAGATCGGCTGTACAACGGCAGCGAGATCTGAGTGGGAAGGGAGAGAAGTAGTGCTCTTGGTATCTGCAGTATTGCATTCGGTCAGAGATAACTCGTTGGATTTTGAAGAGTTGTCTGTCTCTGTTTCTGGTGCTGGAGTTTCTGTCCAGCAGCTGTTTTTAGCCCGAAAAAGCTCTCATATAGAAAATTTTTTCCAAGTGTTATTTGTTTCATAGGCTATTGCTAAAGTTGCCTTAAGGGTATTCAGAATGAATGCTGAGTGCTATTTAAAGCATAAAGGAGGTAACATAACTTGTGAAAGTTGGGTATGGTTAACTAAAAAAAGTGAAAATTCCTGCACTAGTCACCAATTGGGAGAGCGTTATTCAAGCTGGACTATAGTATATATACCATATAGTATTTGAACGAGTTGCTCTCCATAAACATAAAGTACCTTAGAAAAGGTAAAACTCAGTGTTGTTAATTTGGCTGATAGAATGGTTGCCTATCTGAGAATTCTAGCAAATACTGAATGACAGTAAATGGAGGGTGCCCTCCATAGTCAGAGAGGGGAGGGCATAACATCATGGGTATCACTTTGCTGTTTGCTCCCCCCCTGCCCCCCCTTCAGGTAAACAAGGTCTTTCCAGATCACGTTTTTCTCCTGCTTATGCTTGCTGATCTGTTCTTGCTACATGAAAATACTTTCCTCAGTTTTCTTTCCAATAGAAATGATATCATATATTCACTTGAGGTTTATTTGTGTCAGGAAAATGAGTGGCTACAGAAAAGGAGTGGAAGAAAATTAAGACAGTACTAGTGTAATGGACAGCTGAGTGACTTAACATAGTTTCCATGATCCTTTTTCCATCTGTCAAGGGAACCTTCTACGGGAAGGCTATGATAAACAATTAGGAATGTCAAAGTCTGCTTATGCAGCAAGAACTTACTGTTTAAGCTTTGTGGCTTGAGTTTGGTTAATTTTCCTGTGTTTTTACTATTCAATTTTATAAGCAATACCACTTTGTTAATCAAGCATTGCTAATGTCTGACTCATGCTTGCTTATAAGTCATCACACTGTGTCTCGTTGACTTTATGAAATCTTTTTTTTTTTTTTTTCTTTCCCGTTTCACCCCCAGCCTGTAACCACAGCATAGGAATGTGATTTTCCTCTGCCTTTTATACTTCTTTAGGTAGATGGAAAATTCCACCAAGCTCTTATCACTGTTACACACTTCATATAGGTGCAAATATTTATGCAAGATACAAGGTGGGGAAAAAAAAAAAAAACAGGATGCTGGTTTATCTGGAACAAAGTTTACACGGAGAATACTAAGTTAGTGTTACTAAATGAAGTATCCTGTGATTTGTTAGAAACTTGATGCTGATGATACTTTACCTACTAAAGAGTTTGAGAAAGGGACTTCGTAGACGTGAAACAATTTGGCAGTACTACATGTCCATCTTGAACTTATGTTCTGGTAAGTGCTTTTAAGGATTCTTTTTTTGGCCTCCTTACTGTGAAACATGACTTCTTCAGTTCATCTGGGATAAGTATGAAGCACTGAACAGAACACTTAACCAATTCAATTGAGTTCAACTATGGAATTATACAACTTTTCTCCTGTTCAATTTTATGTAGCACAAAACTGAATAGCTAATGATACTAACATAAGTTCATGTTCTTTAGCTGAGCAAATTAAAAAGGTATCTTTTAGGGGACTTGAAGCATAGTCTTTGAAAAGCCATACAATGAGACTTAATCTCTTGAATGAAATCTAAGTTTGGATTAAAGTTCTATATTAATTTTTTTATATTGTGGTGAAAAACGCTTCTTAGCATAATAAGTTTAGAAACATCTGCAAAGGTAATGTTTCCAAGAACTGGGGAATAATTTGACCACTGAAACCTCTACTTAGTGACAGAAAATCTCCATCAAGTTCTCAGTAACAGATGCTAAGCCTGAAGTTGACAGTCCTAAATCTTAGATGATGTTGTATGGAAATTGTTTGCTTTGCATATAAACATTTTGAAATTTGAGTTTGAAAAAACCTTCAAATAGTCCTAATTGCTTTTGTATTTCAGTAACTGTAAGAAACAGATGAGAGGTCCAAGATGTTGCTTATCTGCGTTCTGTTGCAAGCTTCTGGAAAGCTATTGGAATGTAACAGTATTCAAACTATTTGGTTCACACCCTTTGTTCCCGTGCTTTGAAGCAGTCTACCGAAGCATTAATAATAAACTGATGTTCATATCAGAGCTTAGGAGAAAAAATATTTTAGAGGTAACAGGTGATGGATTTTCTGATGGATATTTATATAGTTTCTAAGTATATAAACATCATATATTTATATGAGTTTATGCTAATGTTTTAGACAAGTGTTTTGGAATGTCTAATTGCAAAAAACTTTCTCATGATTTAACAGAAGTAAACTAGAGGGTACAGCTCCTATTCCAGAGGTCTTGACTTAAATTTTTAGAAGGACCTTAGTGGGATAGCAGTATAGATAAAATCAAAAGTTAAGGCTTAAAGCTAGCTGAAACATGATTTTAAGAAGCAGTCATAAATTGCAGATCTTGATTCTGGTTCTCCTATGGTCAGCAGGGAATGTCAAAATCTTTATTTTGCATCAGAAGGCTCTGAAAAGTGTCTAGTGATGCAGCTTTCATGAGGGATGAGGGCCAAAAAGGAGATTATGAAAGAATACAGTGCTGGACCTGAATCATCTTCTTTTCTCATGTAGCTATGATATGCTTTTTGTCTAGTATGATCTTAACAAAAACACCTCTTTTCCTGTCAATAGCAACATACTATTTATCACATACTAGCTGTTAACGGAGGTGTTCCAAAAATGGAGTTGCTGACATTAGTTTGGAAATGGTAGCTGAGTAGAATTCTCATCACCCTGTTTCTTTCCAGGGAGCAGTGGGAGTTCTTACTGGAGATGTAACTCCAGCCTATTCTTTTTTCATCATCAGTTGTTGTTATTGTATATCATATCTAAAGCACTAAATCAGGAATGCAGAAATTCGAAGTCTTTAAAATACTGGTGCCTGCTTTCTATGTGTGTGTTGCTTAACTTGAAATTGAGCAAGCTGCCCTGTCTGATTGTAGAGAAGTTGCCTTAGGTGGAACTGAGCAAATTGCCCAACCCTATGCAAAGAATGAATGTTGCCAGGGAGACAAGGGGGGTGTGGGGGGAACTAGTTGCTGGCAGGTCATCCTAAAGGAGGGAACAGTTGAACCTAAACAAATAGCCTGGAGAAAGAACAAACCTGAAAAAAACAACTTTGCCTCAGTTGTCACAGATCAGACAACTGCTGTGCAACCTGTTCCCAAATAAGTTTTAACAAGTAACAAAAGCATTGTACATGTGCTGGTGAAGGCTTTTAAAACAATTGAATCTGAAAATGACACTAAGTCCTAGTTTTACTGAGTAAACATTAAAAATCAATTCAGTCTTATTTCATGTATTTATTAACTTCATCTGAAGAGGCTCTGAAAAGCCAAGATCTTCTGTAGGGCATTCTTTCAGTGTTAAAAGAATTGCTATTCTAGGTGGGTTTAACCTGCTCCCATCATGGACTATTCTAAAGATCTAGATATCTAGTATCTTGGGTTGTCTAATATCTTGGTAGTGTTGCACCACTTAATGGTGCTAAACTTAATAGTGGCTTTGGAATTTTTGTTTCAAATTGCAGATTTAAAAAGTCTGCACTAAATTTCTGCTTGCTTTATGTCCCAACTCCCTCCCGAACTTCTTTAGAAATAGGCTTTTTAATTTTTAACTCAATGTCCTAGAAGCCTGGAAATGACTGGAAAAACAAACTGTTTAGAATCAGGCAGTCCTGTAAGGGAAGAAAAGTGATCAGGTGTTTCCAGATGCAGAGAAACTGAGTACACTTTCCATCTTTAGATGGAAAAAGACAACAGGAGTAGAGTTAAGCAAAAGAGAAAAAAGATACTACAGCAGAGGTCTGCGGTATCATGAATGATGTAGAGGTCATCAGTGGAGGCTGTGTCCAGATTATTTCTAGCCATAAAGGAATCAAGGGAAATACAGTGGAACTGTGAATCAAATATTTTTTTCTTTTTAATTGCCATTTACTGAATCAGATAACCAAAGAATGTTAGAGACCAAACTGTAAATGGGTAGAAGTCAGAGTTAGACAAATTTTTGAAGAATGGGCTTATTTGTGGATTCTTGAATATTAAGATGCAATTTACAGCTCATGAAGTTCCTAAACTGCTGATTGCTATGTGCTTCCAATGTAACTTGTTTTGTGTAATTTTTTTTTTTTTGGAACACAGCTTCTGGCAACAGAGTAGTTCAGTGTAATGAGGTCCGTTTCTATGAGGAATCATTGACATGCTAATTTGTGTTTCTTCTTTCTTTTCTTTTTTCTTCAGTCTCCCACAGTCAAATCACCCGCTTGTACAGTCGCTTCACCAGCCTAGACAAAGGAGAAAATGGCACTCTTAGGTGGGTATCGTCACTTATTCAGCTGTCCTTGCATTGACACATATCTGTAATAGTGGCTTGCTGTTGCAGGATGCCTGCATGTTTTCCTCATATGGTGAATCAGTGAGGCTACTGTAACAGGTTCTTTCATTCCTACTGTCTACATGGACATTCAAGTTTGTTCTCTTTTATGAAAGGTCAGGAGAAATCTGATTGTTGAATTGAGGTGCTCTGAATACCAATTGTCTTCACTATAGTGCTGAGGGTTTGTAGCAGTTAATATAAGAAAGGTCAGATTTGGTATTCAAGGTCTTACAACAAATGTTCAGAAATGTTAAACCACGTTATTTCTTACCTTTCTTTATATGTTGCTTCTAATAATTATTACAAGAATGGTTCCATTATGTCTTCTTCATGCTGGCTTTTATAACAAAAAGATCATTTATATTTTTGGGAGCATGGGCTCTTAATTGTTTCTGATACCCAGTGCCTTTTAACACTACTTTGATCTGCAAGCCCTTTACTATTCTTAACTTTGCACCTCTTGTTGAACACCCATGTCTATTAGTATGCTCAGAAATAAAAAGAAAGAGCTGGAATTGAGTCACTGTGACTAAACAAATACACATTTTATTCTTTAAAGTAGTAGCGCAGGATATTCCAAGACCTTTAAAGTGTTTATCTTCTGTCTACAATTTGAAAACTACAGAAGTGAACCAGTTTCTTACAACTTAATCAATTAAATAAAGATGAGGCTTAAACTTTGTCTGCAAAACACTTTTCACTTTGATGGACTGAGTCTGCTGGAAAGAGTATTCTCAACTGAAAGGTAAACTGTAGTGGGATGATTGCCTGTTAAAACATATCGCTGCCTGCTGCCTTTGTTCTTTAGCTTTCCTCACACTTGTATTGCGTATTGGTATTGGTTTGCTCTTTATTTACTGAACTAATTATGAACTCTGATTGTATTAAATTGCTTATTGTTCTTCTCTTTTGATGTTGCCTACAGATTACATTAATATTATGGAAATGTATGACAAATAATAATTGTCCATGATTGCACCATGGGTGCAATTTTGCGACCAGCGTAGTTGATCTAAGACCGTATTGCCACTGAAAGTCTGTTGCTTTTCTGTGTTGATGCCGGTACTCAAGGCTCATCTTTGGAAACTAACCTACAGCTTTGAAAACTTGCCAAGCAAAACAACAAAAAAGGAATCTGATCAGTTTTCAGGTGGATTTTGTTTCCCATTCACCATATAGCTGCATATGCCAGAACCAGTGCACAGGGAAGCTGGAGAGAATGCAGGAGAGAGTAGGAAGGGGAAGGGGACCTTGTTGTAGCATAGTATTCGGGGTCTGGATGGGATGGAGTTAATTTTTTTCATAGCAACTCCATCCCAGTCATAAACATAGCAAGTCATCCCAGTCAGGGATCACCTGGGCTTTTGTGTATGATCTTGCAAAATGTGGTCGTAGAATGCACTATAAACCTATAAAAGCTAGACCTACTTATAAACCAACCTAACTATAAAGCTAGAATCATACTTAGAAGATGAAGGTGACAAGTTGTAAGATACACTGTCTTTGGCAGTACCGCCAGCTTACTGCAGTTTCCTTTCCTGAAGGAAATATGCAGTTCCTTCTGGTGCCACAAATTGCTGACTTCTCAGTTAACATTTAAGTTATTGGTTGTGGAGTTGTACTGTAAACAGGACTACTGAGTGATTATTTTTGGTTAAAAATACTCTCCTTCCTCTTTTGGTTTGTGCAGATATTTTTTAAGCTGACTGACTCCAGTGTTTTGGAGTGTGGCTATACTGTAAATATCTGGACTTGCATAGCTGAAGGGATGACAAAATGGATTGTGGGTGTGGAAACAATTGGCTTGATGGGATGGGCAGGAACTTCTTAAGCCCACTCTGTCACCGAAGCCAATGTATCATATAAATTGTAGCATTGGCTAATTGGCAATTGTGACATACAGATCAGCTGGTGATATTGTAGGTAAGGTTAATAGTGCTTATGTCTCAAAATTAAATTACTTGAAAGGAAAAAAGTAACAGCCCCTTCAAACTTTGCATGTGGGTTTAGTCTTCACTGATGAATAAAGGTGATGACTGCCAGACTAGCGCAATTTGAACCTAGCACACACTCTTCCTCAGCTCCTCCCTCCAACTTTAAATTCACCCGTTGAGTCCATAAAGTCTGGATAAACTTCAACGTGATTGTACTCAGTTTACGTAAGAGAGAAATTAATTAAATATGCGATGAATGTCTGTTGCACAATGCTTAGTTTCATAGTGTTACGTATCAGGAGGAGTTTAACTTTCCTTGTTGATAATCACGTGGTACTTGGGAAAGGAAGTGAAGTTCGTTTGGAAAATCCCAGCAACTGTGCAAACTGTGATCCATTAACTTGCAGTCTTGGCCTCTAAGCATAGCCCGCTCCCAAACGCGGCTGACTTAGAGTGGCACTCAAATTTTGAAACCTGCCCTGGCACCCACAATACGTGGAAACCATTAAGTTTAAGTAATGGAAAACTACTTCCTGAAAAAACAATGAGGGGAGAGTAAGAACTACAGCTTGGAAGGTCATAAATGTTGGTTTCTGAAATACTGATTAAAGAGAACTTGCTACTTTGAGACGTGCGAGATGAAGTTACCACTTGCTTACTACCGCCAAAGAGTTTAGAAGGCATGTCTTCTGTTCGTTTCCTGTGAGCAAGAATGATTGTGTCCGTAAGGATGAGTTATACCTTTGACTTACAAATGAGATATGACAGAAATCACTCATGTGACTGTGATCAGGAAAAGAAGTGTTAGGCATTTCTTTATGGCATGAAATAAGTCTTTAAATGTGTACTACCCTTCTGAATAAGGGGAAAAGCTGTGTTGTCATCTATGTGTTAAAAATGGGGACGGTAAAGAGCACTTTGTACAGAAGATCTGGTGGTTGGTGATTAATCCTGGTGGTTAGAGGAGACAGGTAGTTCATTCTGGAACTGTAATAAAAAGCAGAATCTTTCCTAGCCAGATGTTTCTATCCAGCGCACCTATATGCAGTTTCAAGGCACTTTCTTTTTACAGAGTTACATAAATGAGGTGTAAGAGAAGGGTATTGATGGAGACAAAACTTCATATACCTTGTTTTGCCCCCTTTCCGTCCCTGCCATCCTCTAAATTTCTACAGCCATTAACTCTTATAAATTCTTTAAAAGTGTAGAAAAATGTTGTATTTTTCCTTAGCTTCACTTTTCATAAACAAAATGAGTAAGCTTCCTCAGACTTGCACCATCTGAATGAAACCAGGTTGTAAAAGCCAGGACAAAACTGTTCCTTTGAAAATTCTTTTGTCACCTGTGATTTCAATATTGTGACATGCTGAGTTGCCAAAATAAAAGGTTGATACCCTTGGATGTCCATAGCTACATTTACATTGTGAAATCTGAAACATATTTTTTCTGCCTACATCCTAACTATAGGTCAGGAGGAAACCAGTGTGCATGTTTGCTTCTTTACCTTCTGATTTCCAAGATGAGGATATTGAAGCATATGACCAGGATAAATATGTGCTTGCTTCAGTGAGTCTCCTTGTTGGGTTGGTACTGAAGTGTACCCACACAAGAATACATCTGCTCCAAAATTTATCTACTAGCAAGTAGCTCTAGACAGACACATATAGGGCTATAAAAAGGACATACTTGTCTAAACTGCTACTTTTGCATGTAACTTTTGCGTGGAGCCTCCCACTTACAGTAGTTTCTTCTGCACTGGGGAAATGACAGGTTAAGCACTTCAGAAGTATTTTTTTACTGTACAGCAATTGGTATAGCTGGTGAGTGTGGAAGAAGGATGGGAGGGCAAGTATTCTGAAAGCTGGTACATGAGAAGAATAGACACACTGTGCTGTTTATGCATATCTCATGCTTATGAAAGCTGTTCAGAAGATGGTGTCTCCTGGAGAACTTCAGAAAGCCTCTGATCCTGAGGGAAGGATAACGAGAGCTAGCCGGGCCATCTGTTAACCTTTGTCAGTGAATTGAATCATCTCAGTCTGGAAAGACTTCAAAGTAAAACATAAAAGCTAGCTCTCTGAATGTGGAATTCTTTACCTTTGCTTAAGAAAATGCAAAGGATTTTTAACTTTATCTAAAACAGAGAAGACAGGCAGGATATGGGTTTGGATTGGAGAATGATAGGGTACTAGAATAGTCTATACTTCCATCCTGGACTATGGTTTATTCACACTGCTTCCCCCCCCCTGCCCTGCCCCCCGTTCCTCGTCTAATTACCACCTTTACTTTTAGTGTACTTCTTGGTCTAATGTTTAGAAACCAATTACTCCTCCAATAGTTAAGCGACTTTTTAAATTTGTGTAGAGCATGTGTAAGGATGAAGTTAGATGAGATGGCTGACATGGCTGTGAAAGAGGAGAACATCCATCCTCTTTCCCTGTCATTTCTCCAGGCTTCCAGCACCTCTTTGTCAGCCCTGGTGCTGTTAGATTTTTAAAGTTTTTGTACTGCTTCAGGTTGCTAATTCAACAGAAAGATAATTGGGAGGATGGAGAGGAGGAAGGTGGGAAGCTTTTTGGGGGGTTTGTAGGATACATTAGACCACCAAAAGGTCTGATGAATGACAAAGCTAACATTAGCAAGGGAAGGGAGCAATGAAACCTCTTCAGTAGTAACCTGTTAAATCTGTTTGACCATCTTGCATGATACACCTTACTTCTTTTAATTATTTGCCTTTTCAAGTAATTTCTTGTTCTCTATATCCTCTGGACATTTTTCCTTTCCTCTACCACATCTGTTTCCCATATGGTTTCTTTTCTTTCCATTGTTTTACTTTCCCTCAGCTCTAGATAGACCTACCCGCCTCTTCCCTGTTGAGGGAACAGTACTCTGCTACTATCTAGAAGTAAAAAAGGACGAACAACCAGAAACAATGCAAGAAAAAAAGGGTCTAGTAGGTTTGTTGCAGCCTTTGGGGTAAGGCAGAGCCACCTTTACAGTGGGGATCTGCTGTGTGCCTTGGAGGGTATACTCATGCTTGGAAATACTTGTCTGTCTTAGAATCTACAAATTCCTTACTGCAAAGTATGTCTAAGTGTGAATGCATTGGCATATATATTAAATGGTTGGCCTGCAGAATGATAACATGCAGTTAAAGGTTGCTTTGCACATTACATTTAAGCAAGGATTTAATAGAAGCCAGGTTCCTGGAAAGATATGTTAGAAGAGCCTTGTTGCTATGGCACATGAACACAGAAGAAGTGGAGGGCACCAAATTTCCAGTAAGCTCCAGCCTCAGCCAGGTGAAGTTGGTCCCTAATGACTGCAGGAAGCCTTAGTTTATAAAGTGGAGAATAACTTACATCATGCATTCATTTACTTTTATGGCTGTTACAGCTATTTTAATTATAACACTCAGTAATGTGCTCTTAATAAGCAAAAATGGTCTACTGTGATACTGATAATGACAGGACAAATAGATTTGAAACCTGGGGAGTTATTTGTGGTTAATTGTCAATCTCCCGTTAGAAAACAGAACAACTGGAGGCTGAAATACGGAGTGTAAATTGAGGCTCAATACCAAGAAATAGTGATATGCAAGTAAAAAATTCTGAAACATTAGGATTTTGCTCTAAATGGAAGAGAGGGCAGTTGCTGCTTTTAGCTTGTAGATGTTAGCATTGACACTGAAGTCCTGTTGTTAAAATTTTGTTACTAGGACATAGGTTTTCCACATCACTGCATCTCCTGCCTAAATCGCTAATGCATACTTTGCCCTTCAGCTATAGCTTAAAATGTAGCAGTCCTGAGGGGGTCTGGTAATGAGTTGATCATGTTATACAGATGTTAACTTTGCCTATTAAAAATAATGCAGACCTGGTCAGAGCAGAAGTTTGCTGGGGTAGCTTAAAAATAGAGCTTAAAGGTTGCTCTATTAGAAGGTCAAACAGTTTAACCATGTTGTAACAGATCTATTATAATTGGGACTCTTTAACAGTGCTGTGGTGTGACTGGGTGCAAGGAGTGCTTTAGAATGCATTTGAAACTAGAACGTCTTGCTTCTGTGCCTTTCCCAGGCTAGACGAGTAAAAGGTTAGCCAATTCCTGTTTCCCCCTGTCTTTAAGATCACAGTATTATAAAAGGCCAGTATACTTAAATAATCTCAAAATCTGTTCGTGTTTACTTTACTCTGCCAGTTTTTTGGTGTAATGACGTCATGAATCAAACCTTGTTGCTGATTCATTTAGTGAGGCATAGGTTTCAAAAATAGCAAACATCTAGTAACCAAGTTTGAGTCTTTGACCCAAACTTCAAAAACAGCAGGACTGCATTTGACTTGAAGGGAATTGTCAATATTTCTGCAGACTGGGCAGGAAATGTCAAGTTATGCATCCAGACAGAATAGATTTTTTTTTTTTACAGCCTTACCCCATTGCAATTTAAAACCTAAATTATTATGGAATACATCTTGTACTAACTGATAAATTGCTGTGTTCTGTTGTAGTGGGGGAAAAAAAAACCAAACCCCAAAAAACCCCAAAATCAAACCTGTTGACCGAAGTATTCACTACGACACACTTGGTGTCACACTAAGATTATCCCACTTTCCTGTCAGTGACATTCTATTAGGTTGAAAGAAAAGGAAAATTATTAATGCAACTCTAATAATAGGGTGAACCCTCTGTTCATGTCATACTGATCTAAAATGTGTACGTCAGTACAGCTCATGATGTCTTCCAGATCAGAAAAAGCTGTAACAATCTAAGTGTAGCTATGCTTATACTATACTGGGTACATATAATCATGAGCAGGAAGGAGAATGGCTGGCAAGAGCAGTATTTGCAATGTTCTGGTGAAGTTACATCTGATGTACGGGCTGCTGTCAAAGTCTAAATTTACTATTTTAAAATAGGGGCACTGCTTGGTTGAAGCTAAAATAATCTGAAATTTGGCATTTATAATAAGATACAAAGTTGTTGCATTAAACAAAAAAAATTCTATTAGAATATGCAGGTCACTTGTGGTATGTTTGGAGGAGTATGGTATTGTCCCAGAATCTGGAATGGGGTGGTCTGGAAAAATCATGCCAACTCAAATAATTAGTACCAAAATAATTCTTTTTAAAAAAAGTTCATTTTCATTTTGAAGCCATATTTTACTTCAAAGCCATTTCAGAAGCTTTCCTTTCCTTAAATTGCAAACTAGCTGGCATCATTACAGGAAGGTTTCTAGCACAAACAACGTTAGTATCTGAGAAGTGCTGTTAACATGATAAATGAACACTGCTAGTCTGTAATGTAATACAGGCTTGGCATTGTCTTTTGCTTTGTTTTGTGCCATTAGTCATGGAGAAAACATGATTTAAAGAGTTGCATTTTAAAAACCAAGTGTCTTTCTGCAGAAATAGAACCCAACGGATGTTTTACTGTGAATTCTTTTTCAGCAACTTTTTCTTCTCTGACTTCAACTTTATGCAGACTTCTTGTGTTCTTGCTTTACTTAGCCGTGAAGACTTCCAGCGGATTCCAGAGCTTGCCATCAATCCACTGGGAGACAGAATTATCAATGCCTTCTTTCCAGAAGGGTGAGTTCCAATAGACTGAATTTGCGAGCAGGCACAAAATTTGTAGTTCGTCAGAAGTTTTGATAGAAGTGAAACGCTGATAATTAAAGCACAGATTTTGAATTTACTAATAACTGAACACCTCAAACTTGTCATGAAATGTGTGTGGGTACATTGTTTCCTCAGCATGTTTTCATTCTATAACGAGAAATACTTTACAACCTTAAAAGAGTTTTGTGTGCTTTATTCATTGACAGGCTCAGGCTTTACGTCACATTTTTTTCACTCTTCTCGCTATGCTGCTGAACACTTCTAAAGAAGGTCAAGCGCATGTATGGACTTTGGTTCTTAAAGCAAACTTGTAGCAATACTATTTTATGCTAAGTAGTATTGCAATTAACTAATTCAGTCTTGTTTTTCACCTTTTAGCCTCTAAGTGTACCTTTGTTATTAGAGCAGCTTTTTTAGTTTGTTTTTAGTTTTTGATCACATTTAAGACATAGCTTATGGCATTTCTAAGATAAATCCAAAGACATGATCAAATTTGCAATACTGTCTCTCTTCATTATACCTCTCTAGATTGTTCTATGGAATCTGCTGCTGCTCTTGAACACATTTGTCATTACTGATTGATGAAGATTGGATTGTCTAATCAAGTCAGAATATCAGCTAATACCAGGCAGGGTTTCCTGCATAGAAAGCAGGAGTCCTGGAAAGTACTTACATAGCTGGTTCCCACAGAAGCTCTAGAGAACAGAGGTATTTGTCAGGGAGCAGTGAGCGACGGCTGCCCCACAAGCAGGAGGCAAGGGTGACAGCAAAGCTGGCAGGGGCGATGTACTTACTGACAAAGGGCAGAGCACCTGAACAAGAAAAGCGGAGCAAGTCCAGTGACTGTTGTCATGTCAGCCAACAGTCCAGTGGTTGCCAGATAAGCGGACGGTGCTGAAGCAAGTCTCAGGTCAATGCAGGGAATCAGAGTCCAGATCAGCAAGATGCATTGTCAGAGTCAGGCATAGCTGCAGGATAGCTCAGGCAAGGGCCAAGGGTGAGGGCTTGAGCTTAAGTAGAGTTTGCAGGCAAGGGGAGGGGAGCCCTCAACAAGACTTCTCACAGTTTCTTTTTTTACACATCATACTTCATAACAGCGTGATCCCAGGTTGCAACTGCACTGTGTCAGAGCTGGGTTTGAGCATAGGCAGCCAAACCCTGGGGAGGTGGGAGTGGAAGAGTCTGCATGGTGTTAATGCTTTAGACATTCATACTCTTCTTTACTGAAATAAAGAACTTGTATAAGCTATGCTAAAACTGACCTGCTGAAATGCTTATGCAGAGAGGACCAGGTGAATTTCCGTGGATTCATGAGGACACTAGCCCACTTCCGACCCATAGAAGATAATGAAAAGAGCAAAGACCAGAATGGGCCAGAACCACTGAACAGCCGAAGTAACAAGCTCCACTGTAAGAAATGTGAACCCTCCTATAGAAACAATTATTTTTCTTTTTCTCCTTTTTCTGGGAAGGGAGTGAAGGGGCTTCGGGTCTTCTGTACAGTCATTCCCTGTGGAATGATATCGACTAATACCTGATATTTTTTTTTTCTTTTTAAATTAACTTGCAATCTTACCTGTTCAGCATGTCAACAGCTGACCCATTCTTATATTGGAATTTGGTGGAATTGGTTGAATCTTGAGTAATGTGTATGCTTTTCCAAATGTCTCGTAACAGAAGTGTTTCAAAATGGTTTGCATCCAAAGTTATTTCAGATTTAGAAGCCACATCCTGTATGTGAACAGGCTTTTCTGCTTCTTTATCCAGTCTTCCATATGATATAGTGCTTTTTCCTCACCTTCAGCTGAGTACTTTCTTGAGTATTTGGACATCTGCTTACAGTATGAGCAGAATGCTCTTCCTCGCTAATCAAAGTTGGCAACAGTCCTCAGAGCACTTAAAATTTCTGTCATATCTCATCTAGAATATAGCCAAAGAGAATGAATGGTAATGTAAAAATGGTTGGCTCTGAAGTTAAAGGATTGAATGTATCTTAGTGGTAATTATACTTCCACGACTCGGGGCTTTGAAGAAATACCTCTGCAAGCAGAGTGCTTCTGAAAGTACTTCTACTGAGTACTTAAGATTTTTTTACTTCTTGGCAATAATGTTAGTCCTGTATGTGGCAATAACAATTTATGGAACTGAACATGAATTTTATGGTGAATTAAAATTCTAAGCTAATTCTCTTAAGATGATTTATGAATACCTACTATTATTTTTTTTTTTTAGATAAGTGTATTGTTATGAAGAAAAATAATGGCACTTGAATTAAGCTGCTCGTTCTTTTCTTCCCTGTAGTTGCTTTTCGGTTATACGATCTAGATAAAGATGACAAGATTTCCAGGGATGAGCTTCTTCAGGTAAATAGCACAGGACTGCTTTGAATGACTCTATTGTGACCTTCTCTGTGACTTCACACCCATTTAGAATGTTGTAACTCCCCTTTTCAGTTGTCTCAAAAGAACTCCTGAAGCAATTTGGTGGCTAATTTCTTATCTCTGGTTTAAAGCTTTAGATATGGTATGAGACTTTAATCTCATTTGATAGCCCAGGCTGTTCTGTCAGACTGGGAATGCTAGATTCAAGTTTAAACCAGAGCGTTAGGCTAAGCAGATCCTATTGGAAATTATACCTAAATATTCAACAAATATACTAAGCTCCTAAGAACTACCTTCTATAACTTTCAAAGATGCTTCTAACAGGGCTTCGCAGGGACAATCCTTGAGGTGGATTAGGTTGTTTGCCTGATCTTCTGTGCATCCTCTCAATAGAATAAAACTTCTTGAAATTGCAGCAAAGGTAATCAAAGTTCATCAGTGCTGCATATATATGAAACTAGGCTTGAGCTAGGAGTAATTACATACTACTAATCCTGGGAAGTAGACATGACAATTTGTGGTTCCTGATGTAGCAGAAGGATTTGCGTTTGACTGAAACTGCCCTCTTCTATTTGCACAGAAAATGCTTTACTAACTGTAGAGAGTAATGGCAGTTATCATTTGACCATATACTTACAAGATTCCCGTAGGCAACTGTCTCAGACAGCGGATATTCAATCAAATGTTGGTATGTTTTGTGGGGAAAAAAAATAGACAAAAGCATTGGAACAAAACATACTCATTCCTAGTTCCAAAAGCTTTCTCATACTTCTACCTTTTCCTGCTGCCTAGTGAAAAAGCAGGATTCTTTGTCAAAGGTGGCTACAAAAGGAAGTCTCTTTCCTGAAAGCCTTGATGTACAAAGGACAAATAAAAGTCTGTTTAGAAATTACTTCCATGGAAATCCTCCAGGGTTGTTTTTGTATGGTGTTATTTTGACAGTATACACAAGAAAAACAGCACTAAGAATACTTCTGTTCCTATGTCAAGAATGTTTTTTTTTTTCTTATTTAAGAAAAAAAATAATGATCTGGGGACTTCTGTATGTTACAGGTATTACGGATGATGGTTGGTGTAAACATTTCAGATGAGCAGCTGGGCAGCATTGCTGACAGGACAATCCAGGAAGCTGATCAAGATGGGGATAGTGCCATCTCCTTTGCAGAGTTTGTAAAGGTTGGTAAACAACACTTCTAACAACTAAATGAAACTGCTTAGTACTGGGCAAGTCATTCAGGCTTAAATGCAACTGGAAACAGAGGAAGTCATTCAAATAGTCCTGCCTGCCTGCATTTGGGCAAAGCAAGCCTTCTGCTAGCTCTTTCTTCCATTCTTTATCAGGACTTTTTTTGTTTTTAATACTGTCGGTGTACTCATAATTAGTCCATGTTTCTTCATACTCTTACATAAGCTACAGCACTGAATATACTGCAGAATTTTCACCTTTTTCTTTTGCAACCACTTCTTTCTATACAAGTAGCCTGACTAGCACGGTTACAACAGAGTAGTTCTGCTATAATTGTGCTGATCAGTTTTCACTTGTAGATTTTAGCAACACAACTAATATCAATATTCAAGTTCCTAACTCTAGTCCTTTGAATTACATCTTTTGTTATTCAGAAATAGGTAATAGTAAGTAGCCATTATATAGTCAGTGGAGAAAGTTGTCCTATAGCAGAACAATTTCAACTACCTAATGGGATGGTGTTGACAAGAGGAACCAGACTCATCTTGGAGGTGGACAAAGATAGGACAAGAGGCAACAGAAACAAGTTGCAACATGGGAAATTCTGGTTAGCTATAAGGAAAACATCTTACCAAGAGGATGATCATAGGTGCTGAAGATGTAGAACCCCCTTCCTTGCAGATATTTAAAACTTAACTGGACAAGGCCCTGATCTAGCTGGCCCTGCTTTAAGCAGGAGTTGAGGGAGTTGGACTAAAAGACCTCCAGACGTCTCTTCAAACTTAAATTACTCTGATCTTGGAACACTGAAGTCTACTGCCTGAGGCAGCCTGGAGCAGACTAATGTCTTAGTACCTCAGTGTGAATAGCAATTCAGTGAATGAAGTTGCCACCCAGTTTTACAATGATCTGCATTAGTGATGCTGTGGTCTTGATTTTTAGCTCTTCAATGACTGCTCATGCCCCTTCCTCTACTCTGTTCTCCCTTCTGTTTCCTGGCCATGCATTCCCACACAGTCTAATTTTGGGAATCCAAGCCTTTCTGCGCTGTTGGCAGACTGAAATTGCATTAGTTACATTTTGGTTGACAGCCTTCTTCCAGCTTTAACGGCTGAAGTTTCTTTCCTTGGAAGGACCTTAGTCCAGAATGAAAAATAGCAGTCTCTAGATGAAAGACTGGCATGCCAAATTGAAGACATCCCATGTTCCTGCCCATTTCCTCTATACTAGAGTAAGAAACCTTGTACGAGAGAAGTATGTACAGTAACTTAAGTAGCGTTTTCTGAATTTTATTGCAGGTTTTGGAGAAGGTGGATGTAGAGCAGAAAATGAGCATTCGATTTCTTCACTGATGGATGGAGAACCTATTCCTTTCTACCCCTACTATATAATGAATAGAACTTCATTTTCTCCTTAGCATCTTCCCCCAGAGCATTGCTACTGGTGCATATACAATACATCTCCAACCCCTCCCTGATTTGTTCTACCAATGTGAACATTCCCTGTGCATCAGGAACAAAGGGAAATGGCTGCCATGCAACTTGGAAAGGAGCATTTTATTTTTTATTTGAAATCTTTTCTTTCCATTTTTTTATCCTTTCTCCCTTGTCTCCTTCTGCACTACCGTTTCAGCAAAAATGTCTCTCCTTACGTACTGCTGTTTAATCTACTGATTCTTCTGAGCTCTGAATCTGAGAATGGAAATACGGGAACATGCCACAGAAGCGCCCTCTGAAACACTTTGGAGACAAGCATCTACTCAAATACTAGGTGCAGTGGTAATGATTCACTTTTGCTTCCAGTAGCAACACCACATTACAGTTGCCTTTTCTTTTTCCCCCTCATTTGGCTCTTTACATGCAGATTTGTTTCTTCCCTGCTTCCAAATCTGCCTTTTACTTGAGGACTTCTCAATTTCTATGGCTTCATTGTACAACTAGCACTGAATGCATGATGATAGCCTAGAGTACTTTAAAGTACTGTGAATAGATTTTATTCTTTGTGGGATGAATTCACAGGGACAATAAGAGAATCTGTGGTGGAGACAGGCTGTGGTGTCCTCAAAAGGAATAGGAATTCTGCACTAAGTCACTTAAATTGTTCCAGTAGCAGATGCAGAAACTTGTTTCTTTCCTTTGAGTAGCTTGCAGGCTTGACAGCCAGTGGACCATGAAGTGCCCTCTCCAGGTTGCTTTGCTCTAGGATCCCTCCGTTCATCAAGGTGGTTTTGCCTCTGAAAGTGTAAACTTGTTTACCAGTGTACATAATGCAAGAAAACTAGTCATGCCAAAATCTGGATTTTTTTTTTTTTTTAGTTCTGTCACTGCCCCCTGATAATAGTGTCATGAAACATAGTAAACATAGTACTGATATTTTTTTTTTTGTCTTTTAAAATCATAGTGGCCTGAATAATCAGTAATTATCCATAATTTACATTTTCCAGTATGGAAGTCCTGGTCTGTTAGATTTGTATTAAGAGTGGTAGCTGTATTTATGAAAGCTCTGGCATAAGAATACATTTTGGGGAAGTATATATTATCCCAAATATTTCAGAATATATTTCTACACAAATCTCTTTGCAAGTGTAAGATGATTAATACCATTAATATAATGCTGATAAATTCAAGAGATCAAAATTATTGAAGGTTCTATAGTAATATGATTTTCTGTGGCTAGATTGGCAAATGATCTCATCTAGTTCAGCTGGAGCAACCTATAGTCTAGGAGGTCCTTCCAATAAAACCAAAAAACCCTGGGAGCTTCTTTATTGAACGATCAGTGTTATAACTGCTTCTTTATGTCATGTGTTAACGTTTCTATAAAATACTTACCAGTCTCAAACTACCCTCAAATGTGCATTTCCTTTTTTCTCAGTTCCTTTAACCATCACTTGTGTTAAGAGAATAACATGCAAGTCTCTGAAGGATTTTTGATTTTTTTAAATTAAGGAATTGCAAAGTGAAATGTTGCACTTTATTGTTTTGCAGAGTGCAGCACGATTCCAGAAAGAAATGTAAATTAAAAACCTCTACTCTGTATGAGAAAGAAACATTACAGTTTTATGACCATGTCATGTAAAATAGGAATGTAACAATGTTAACAGATTGAAAAGTAAAAGAGTGTTCGTAGGCTATGTGATCTGCTTTAAAGTAGGTGTTGCTCTCTTCTGGCTATATAGTTGTAACCTACAGTTGTGCCTTATTGTCCCAGTGAGACTGGATATTGTATTTATCAATCCATAAATAAACCCTCCACTGTATTAAAAAAAACCCAAAACTATTCCTGTATGGTAATTGACTATCCTTTAATGACTGGAAAAGTTAAATACCGGTAGAATGGTGCTAGCGGGCCTTACAGATCAATTTTTTATAACTGAGCTTGTTTTCAGAGTATTAATAATCCCTCATTCTGCCAGTAGAGTGGAGGAAACTAGTGCAAAACATGAGCTCCAGAAGAGGACTTGCACTCATAATACTGCACTATGGATCCCATAACAACATGAGCTTTACACTTCTCTATGGTTCCAAACTAGGCTTTTTTGTTATAGTGTTGTTCTAATTAAAGGGTATATAATACCAATGCTAGTTTGTGATGTCTGTCCTTATAAGCTCCCACCTTAGAAATCAGGTATTTATGCTAATGTGCTTTAAGGTGAACACAAATACTCTAATAGGTACACAGCAAAAAAAAAAAAAACCCACAACCAAAACAAAATCCAACTAACCCTCCCACAATAAACAAAAAAAACCCCAACTATCAGAATTTAACTTTGCTGTTAGCTGTATAAATCACATGGAAGCCACTGAGTATCTTATTCAGTGTTCTGAAATATACATATTTAACACGTAGCTTAAAAGGTGGTAGACAGTAAGAGGAGTTTTACAGAGCTGAGATTTCAAATTTATGTAAAATTTAAAATAGTTCAAAACTAAGCTGTACGGATATAAGCAGATCTCCACAAAAGTCATGGTTTTAGCATACCCGATTGCTTGTAGAAATTAAATTTTAAGTCTGCTTGAGAACAAAGGTCATCTGTGAAGGTTAAAGTCTGGAAGAGCGGTGAGATCATCAGCTCAAAGGCAGAACTACTTAATATTTCATCTTTGTCCTTTGAAAAAGCAGTATATGGGATAAGTATTTAAGTACAGATGAACGATTTTCCAGTCTACTGGCAAATAGGAAATAAAGTCTATTTTCAAATCTGCAGACTCAAGTTTGTTACATTGAGAATCTCTGGATGGTTGGCTGCATGCAGCCAATTAGTTTTCATTGTCTGTTAGAGTATTTTGAAGACTACAGAAAGCGGAAATAGGTTTGATAACTCATTTGCCACCTTTCAGTATTGATTAGCTGGCTTAAATAGCTGTAGGCTCATTAGCTTGGCATCAAGTCTGGGCAAAACAAAAAAATCTGAATACAGGATTTGACTCATGAGGAGCGGAAGTAAAAATAATGCTAGTTTCCATAACTTTACAATAGAAAATTACTTGCAAGGTCTGCTTTGAGGTCTTTGAAACTACAACTTTGGTTGTAAATAGTGCGTGGATATATTTAAGTTGGCAGAAGTGTTTTATTTAAGCTGACAATCCGCATTAAAACACCACATAGTAGAAAAGCGTGCATTAAATGGATTAAGATTTCAACTGAAACTGGCTTGTAGTAGTTGTGATGAATCACGGTTAAATGGGGGTGTTTCTCGAGAGTTTTGTGAATGGGTAAGTACTCCTCTTCACACTATTCAATACACTCACCCGTCAGCCTGAAGTGTAAAATTACCGCTGCTAAAAAAAATATAATTTTTTGCAGATGACACAAAAACTGGCAGAATGAATAAAGGCAGTTATTCAGAGCAATCAAGATCGCTTGATAACGGCGGCCCATGCAGGCGGCTGTGCTGGTTCAGCCGGGATCTCACGCACGCAGGAGGCGGTTGGGGGGGGCCGCTGGTGCGCGGTGAAATGGAGGACGGGGGAGCGGCAGCGGCACCCCGAGCGGTCTGCAACGGCCACTAACGGTCACACCCTGGGGCTCTTCAGAGGAATCCCCGCCCGAGCGGGCCGTGCCGCTGAGGCACGAACCGGGTAGCAGTGAGGGGGATGAGCTGGAGGCCCCGTGACGGCCTCACGGACCTGGACCCGCTCCCCACGCCTCGGCTGCCGGCCTGCGCGGCAGGGTCGGGGCGGGCTGCGCCAGCCCCATAGCTCCAGGGTGGTGCTGGCAGCGCTGCCGGAACGGGTCCCCCGCGGCCCCTCCGCGCCTTTACCCTCCTGGGACAAGCGGATGGCCAGGGCCGCGGTACCTCACCCCGCGGGCTGGCGGGCGCCTGCCCCCCGGTGGTGTGGGGCAGCCGTTCCCGCCGCCGCCCCCCACTTCGCGAGCGGCTCCTTTAAATTCTTGTGGAGGTCACCGGAGGATTCGCCCCAGACCAGCCCTGCTCGCGCGGCTTGAGCCAATCCTTTTCCAGGCGTGTGCCCTCCCCGGGGCCAATCAGAAAGGAAAGCTTTGGAGGCGGGAGGCCAGCCCCCGTGATGGACGGCGCTGATGACCAATCACCGCCGAAACTGGACGGCTGATGCATATGAGCGGCACCCAATAGGCTTCCGGCCGAGTGGGCGGGCCCGGCGTCGCCGGGCGCTGCGAGCCCCCCGCCGGGTGGCCGAGGTAAGGAGGGGAAGATGGCGGAGTAAGAGGAAGAGGCGGAGAGGCCGGGGCCGGCCGCGGCCCCGCGGCCTCGGCCGCGCTCAGGTGAGTGTGGCGGGAACAACGGCCCCCGGCGCGGGACCGCACCCAGCCCGGTGCCTGGTGCCCCGCTCCCTGATTGGGCTGGGCCCGGGCGCCCGCGCACCCGCCTCCCCGTCCTGCTCCGTGATTGGGCTGGGCCCGGGCGTGTTCGCGCCCGCCGCTTCCCGAGGCGCGCTCCGCCCGCCGCCCAGCGCCGCGGGCCCGGCCCGGCCCGGCCAGCGCCTCCGGGCGGCTCCCCGCCCGCCTCAGCCGGCAGCGCGGCCTCCACGCTGGGGTGGCCCCGAGCTGGGGGGGGGGGCGGGCGTGTGTGTGTCCGTGTGGTGACGGCCGGCGCCCCTTGGGACACCTGGCGGGGTACGGGTGAGGGGGTGGGAGCCGGGCCGGTTCGACCCGCCCGCCGGCCTGAAAAGTCTGAGTAACTTCGGAGCTGGGGGCGAGGGCGTGCCGCTGCTCCGGCGAGAGCGGGCGGGCAGCGGTGCCGGGCTGCAGCAGATGGCTGGGGAGGGAGAGCCTGTTCCTGCTCAGCGGTGCCCTACAGCCGAGTTAGGAACAGCCGAGCACACGCGTTCGGTGAACAGCTGCAGCTGACAGCGGACGTGGAGAAGAGAAACGAAAATGTATCCTCCGAAATTAGTCTCTTCGCTACAAAAATAGCACTGATTATGGTTACTCTTCTGCCATCGTTGTTATTCGTAGAATCTGTGTGCTGGATGGATTTTGCTAATCTGAACAGTTACATCCTTTTCTGATGTCTTTATGTCATACCGACACAGGAGTGCACAAAGGGGATGGGCTTCCAAGTCATTTGACAAAACCAGAACGTACGAGTAATCCACAGTGCAAAATAAGTTTTATGGAGAGTGGAGAGATTATATTGATAGTGAAATTGATTGTGGCCTTATGAATTCATGTGATTGTCGATAATATGGTGAAAAGGACTTTACACATGATGAAACATGTGAAACTATTACTAAAAACACCCTTTCTCCTTTCCATGTTGGTAACATGCAGATCAGGTATGCCCTAAATTTTTCAAAATTATTGGAGGTATTTTGTATTTTGTTCAATTTAAAAAAAAAAAAAGAGGGTGGGACTTCTGAAAGCAAAAAGATTATAGAGTCACTAGCATGAGATTCCTTGTGTTCTATATTTGATAACAGGTCTTTAAATCTTGAGTTTGTCATAGAATTCTAAGTGACTGCATTTTCAACGTGCATGTCAGGTGAAAGTAAAAAATTGAAGTGGTTAAATGAGAAGCACAGCTTTAGATCTTGTGGAGACATGGCGTGTTATCTTATATGACCTAATAATGAAGTAGTTGTTTGTAACTGGTGAAATAACTCAAAAGAAATGTGATAAGTGTGTTTGTCACAACGAGTTCTGAAAGCAGTAGCTGCTTATGAGAAAAATTTCCTAAGGAACATTTTACCAATTTTATGTGCTATATTATTCACATAGTAACAGTAATAGCAGCTTATGAGCTACATAACATTAAGGCACAGTATGCTGCTACTGAATAATATTCCTACTTATACATGTGTATGTATGAATTGTTAAAATATGCCAGGGGATTTGCCTTTGTCATATTACATATAAGGATAATTCTGCTTTATAGTATAATTAAAAGAATAATAAGCAATCAACTTTCTTTCACATGCAGTTGTACACTGTTTTAGCAGTAAGTAAATTCATAGAATCATAGAATCATTAAGGTTGGAAAAGACCTCTAAGATCATCGTGTCCAACTGTCAAATTAATTTGGATTAATATTTATTCTTAATTGCTTTGAATGTACAAGAGCTGTGAGAAGTGGTATCTTAAACAAAAAAACACAAAAAATCAGAGTTTTCTGTTACCCTGGTATATGTGAAATCACTATATGCACTGCTTTACAATCTTGCCCACAATGCTGTGAGTCTGCAGTGTGAAGATTTGCATGAACAGGCAAATCTTACGATTTCACATCTTACGATTGTGACTTGTCTTTCAGGGATGTCAAAAATTATGGGCGAACTAAGGCTAAAAATTCTGACCGAATCTGTGAAGAGCCCAGAGTATCTCTTGAACACCTCCCACGTTCATTCTTAAAAACTGGAAAAGGAACAGTGTTTGAAACCAGTCCTGACATGCTGGCGGTTATGTGAATGCAAGATGTGAGGGCCCGCACAGTGTTTGGAGGATTAAAAAAAAAAAAAGAGGATTTCTCTAAAATGGGATGTGGAGGAAGGGATGATTCTTTGCCTAAACAGTATTCAAGGAGCACGTTACTACTCTGTGTGTGTATCGTGGAACTCAAAGCTCAGCTGTAAAACAATCTTCCCTATTTTCTCTGCCGCTGTAAGAAGTACTGTTACAACGTTGTACCAACTGTACCAAATACCCATTGGAAACCTCATAGGAGAGGAAGGTGATTTTATTTAAAATACAAAGTGAAGCAAAACAGTCACTCAGGCTTGCAATCTCATAAGCAGCAGAATGTGTGCAGTGCCCGAGATGTTTGTCCAGCTGCCAAGCACCACAGCAGGGGTGTTTAAGCTGTGTGTCCAGCAGTCTGGCACTGTGTTGCTCGTGTCCAGATCCTAATTCCAGGATCCCTTGTAGAGGACAAGGGACATCAGCTGGCAGGTCCTTATGTCTTCTGGCCTCTTCCTAGGTTGGCAACCATTCTAGGTTTCGGATGTGCCTTTGTGTACCCTTTTGGAGGTGACAGTGGTCTGTGTCTCTGCCCTGTCCCACTCTGTGAATTATCACTGTTCTTTTGTCTCCAGATCTGGGTGTCTTCTGAAATTGCAGGGGGATGTGCTGGGGTCTTAATGACCTGCGAATCTGCGTGTCTTTCTGAGAGCCCTGTTCCTGCTCTATGTTCCTTTTTGTGCCTCCACACTCAGGCACTCCCTTTCTTTCTCCAATCACACCAGTCTTAGCCTTTCTTATTACAGTTCTCTGCATTGCCTCATAGATTGGGTTTAGATGGCTTTTAAAAAAGTTACCTAGAAAGTGAAAGGAGCAGGAAGGCAGCTATTTTTTGCAGGACTGTAAACTACTTCTGTTGTATTTTGTGTTTATGATTTAAGCTTTTGTCATGATCAGCTTTCCAGGTTAAATTTGACACTTTTAAAGCCATCGGAAAGACCTCAGTGGACTTGCGATCTGTTGTGCTGATTTTGCTTTCTGTATCTTCACACACCTCCACCACATTTAACTTTCAAGTTTTTGTGTCTTAGTCTTTCTACATAAACCTGTTTCTAGGTCTTTCCTTCCTCGCCTACTTCTCAGGCTCTAGGGAAGAAGAGAGGAATCATCTTCTATGTCCCTGTTAATTCTGCTCATCTCCTGGAGCATTTGTGTGTGTGTGAGAGAGAGAAAGGTAGTATTTTGGAAAGCCAGATGTGATGGATCTGAGTTTTTGCTGACCAATCTAATTAAAATTAAAGGGTACCTAAAAACAGAGTGTGAGAGGTGGGGTGAAACTCGGTAGCATAGCTGTACACTATTCATTTTAGTGTCGTTTCCAATTCCAGTGTGCTGATTATATCAGAACACTTGTTTTTTTCCCATTGGTAATAGGGCATGTTGATCTGTATGAGAAGACAAATACTACAATTTTGCTGGTAAATTTACTTATGAGTTGTTTCTTCATCTCTTTTTGGCTCTGAAATTCCTGAAGTTGCCTGTATCCAAGAAATTGTCTACCTAAATGTGAGATTTAAAGGTCATGGAAACTAACCTTTAGTTACAGTAGAGCAAAAAAAAAAAAAAAAAGAATGGGCAATAGGTCAAAACTTAATAAAAGTAATGTTTTCAGAATTTTTGACAGAAAAGGATTAATGTATATAATGTTGAGTTTTCACAACTATTTCTTGTTCCAGATCAATTAATTGTATGTTCATTAAGTAAGGTATGAAAAAAGAAAAATAGTCTCTTTTTTTTTCCTTCATAATTTCCACTAGATTTTAACTGTAGAGTTAAAACTGTAGATACCGTCACCGACAATTTCAGTTCCTGCTAATTTTCAATAGCCTTGATTTATATCCAGTTACATTTGCAAGTTCTGTTGGTACTAGTGTGAATGCTGGTCCCCATAATCTGTGAAAGTCGGATAGAAAGTATATCAAGCAGAGCAGTTAAAAATGGGGGCATCCAAAGTCGGTGAACTTCTTAAAATAAAATTTTAAAAAATTGGTTAAAGCAAACTGAATTTCAGCATTGTATGAAACATTCCTTTGTATGAGTTGCTTGAAGTGTCACCTGCTGCTTTTTTGTAATAAGACTTACTTTAGTATTTAGTTTAGTTTATTTGTAGTTTTAGAATAAGTGACAAAAGCCCCAACTTTTCAAAGATTGGCATTGGGAATTGATAAGTAAGTTTGGGAGAGTTCTTGGTAAGTGTTCCTTATCAAATTAATTGTTTTGTGAATCATTTGCTGGTGGTTCCTCAATCTCCCAAAGTCACATAGTGCTTGGCAGGTTCTTGAGGGAGGACTGGAATGGGAAGGGTCAGAATTGACAACGTGAGAATGGAATAACTACCCTGAAATACAGGGCTAGGGATCATCTGCTGACTACAGTTTTTCTGAAGGTGCGGGTCCCTGGTGCTTGCAGAAATGCTGTGTGGTGCAGGAGGGTGGAAGCTAGTAATACTTTGGTGAGGATACTGGGAGTTTTTAATGATGTAAGTTCTGTGTGATGAGATAGTTCTGCTTATAGCAATGCATTATTCTTCCAGTTAGGTTGTCAGCTCAGCATCATTGAGAACAGTCATTATGCTTCCTTGCTACGGTGGTTTGTTATTAACATGAAAGAGTTTCTTGCCTTTCTGGGGGCTTAAATTGTGTCCATCTCAGTTCCTATGAAACTGGAATGTGTGTCTGTTGATGATAGCTTACCATCCATACCATAGCAAGGTCGCTTGTCTTCAAAACATGCACAATTAAAAAGTAGTTTTGGTAGTGGTGTATACTTCATGCTCCAGGTACAGTCGGTCGAGCATGGACTGTAGGCTGTTCTCAATAAAGTAGAAACCAGCAAATTCCAGGGAAAAAGGGAATTCAGAATGTAAACTACATTCTGTGGAATGAATGACACACGTGATTTTACTCCCGGAAACAGAATGGTTTCTGAACAAAAGCCTTTCAGGCGTACTTTGGGTATATGCTTCTCCTCCCCAACCTGTTCTTAGTTAAAGTTTTCCTGTCCTGGGTCTTCCATACTTGGACCCAATTCACTTGACCACCTTTTCCCTTAAACTAAAGGAGGGGGTGGCTATGATGATTTGAAAAGTAACATCAGCATGTCTGAAAATGTTAACTAGTTCCTGGAAGCTACTGCTAATCTTTTGTGTCTTGTGCAGATAATCATGTATGATCTGAATAGCTTCCCAGATGCAAATTTAATTTTATTTGTTCATCTCTTTCTCTCTAGGCTCACTGAAGGGAATGTGGATTGATCAAAAATAATGGTGAGTAAAGCCATAAGGTTATTTAGGTACCAAATATCAGGTTTGTTGGTTGATTTAGTTTTTTTCTTTTCTTTTCTTCTTTTTTTTTTTCGTGTCCAAAGAAATCAGTCATTGAGATTTTAATTTTTTGTAGGATATTTTCAGAGAACTGGAATGTTGCCACAGTGTCAACTTTCAGCTTGGGCTTCGCTTGAAAGAAACTTTGGTTTAACTATATATTGTAACAAGAATAAATGGTTTTAAAGTTATAAAATTCCTGTCTCATGATGTCATTTTGCTCTGCTAAGAGACAGTAATTGTGTAATTGTATTAACTTGGAGTAGTTATCTTAAAAGTTGTATTTGTTAAACAGTAGGATTGGAAGAAAGATAACATAATCAAATGTCAGTTATCAAATAGGAAAAAGTACATTCAAAATCTCTAAGGATGACAATCAGCTTCTGGAGTTTTGATTTTTTTTTTTTTCCCAGTGAATGAAATAAAGATATTCTGGTAGTTAAGATGTGTAACAGAATGCTATATTCTGTTCTCAGCTCTGCCACAAACCTTTGGCATGTTTTGTTGCAGTTTCCACGTCTGTTTTTCGCCATCTTCATAACAAGAATAAACCTTTCCCAGAGCATGGATGGTCAAACTCACGATCAGCTGAAATATTTGAGTGCCTCAGAGAGAAAGTGATGGTGACGTGTGCTGTATTTCCATTTGCATGATCTATTTGCTACTTCTAACATAGGAGTTGAAAATTGTGACTGGAAGATTATTTCTGAACTTGATCAACTAAAGGTAATTTGAATAAGATGAGAAATACGGACAGAGAAAAGAGAGGAAGGGGTTAAAAAAATACAGTGTATCCTCATGTTCTTGTATGTGAGAAAGAGAAACCAAAGAAAACAAATTTCTCTTTCACATCTCTCATTGTAGTACAGGAGAATGATAATAAAAGTTTCTGGCAGTAGCTGTGCAGGAGCGCACCCGCATTACCTTGCCAATCCAGGTTGGCATCAAACTTAAAGCAAAAAAATCATGTCCTAACAGCTAGTGTGACTAGGTGATACCAGGTGAGTGTCACTGATGAAAGGCCAGGAGATCAGTGACAAGATGCCAGTTGTTCAAGTATGTCTACACTGTGGATAAGTGGGGAGAAACGAGTAAAAGTACCTAATCTGTGTGATCTTACAACTGTCATAAGTGCTTTTTTCCTCTACAGCACTGACAGTTTTGTAGTTAATTAGGTGATAGTTTATGGTGTCTCTTTGAATTGTGACCTGCTGTAGCAGAATATACTCTCTCTGTGTGCAGTGTGCATTCTGGTGCTACCTCAACGTTGTCATGCTATGTTGGAGCCACAGTTAAGACGCCCCATAGCTAATTAACACTGGTATATTTTTGGATGCATTGCTTCTGAGTAAGTGTACAGTTCAGCATTTCTGTAGTATTTCCTTAGCCAGCTTATGGATGTCTATAGTTAGATATAAAATCTTACAGAGTAAGGGATTGTTGCAGTTTGTGAAGCCAGCTAATTTTGCCCAATAGAGTCGGGCTTTTAAAGTAATGAACCAGTGGGCATTTTAATGTTGAATGTTTTTTATTCTGATTCCTAAACTGCCTCTCTTGTTTTTTTATTTTGGGATTCCAGATCCCCTCCTGACATTCAAGAAAAAGGTGGTCCTGTTGCTTGCTCATAGGCTGTGAGATGTGGATGTTTCTCTTCTAGCAAGCAAAAACCTGTCCTTCACTTCCATGGAGCTGAACGAACAAAGATCTCTCTACTTCCTGTTTCAACCAACTCACCCAATATTTGATTCACCAGATGACTTCTCCCACAGAAGTACCCCAACATTTTTTCAAAACTCCAAAGCAGAGTAACAGAAATCAGCATTTGTTTCCCTGAAGAAATGTCTTCTGTGCCAGCTCTTCATCCAGCTTTCTGCATTCTGTTTTAAAATGAGAAATACTTTGTGACAGATGCAAGGGGAAGCTGGTGTTCTTCACCGATAGCTCCTTCTTCATTTTAGGAAGGTTAAGTACTTCACTGTGTCATACTGGAATTCCTAGCAGATAAAGTGTCTGCATGCATTGCTATGTCAAACTGTCTTGACATGTATGAAAAGTTGCAGCAGGAAAACCAGAACATATTTTCTGCTCTGACATGAGGAAGAAACTTACCAAACAGTTGGGGACATCCCATACAGGTATTTTCTAGTCCAGGACCCAGGCTTGACTTTGTAGATAGATGTCTTGATGTTAACTCACATGAAGCAGCTAATGCACAGGAACAAATGCAGAACCACCTTGTCTATAGTATGTTAAACGCATCGTCCCGGTCTGTGATCAAAATGTATATTTGCATGTGTAAACCTATGTAAGTGCTGGATATGAAGAGCCTTCACCAGAAGGAGAAACTACTCTGCACCATTTCATTTTTAGCAAAGAAAAATGAAGCTTTAAAGGCCTCTGGGGTAACAGGATAATGATTAGGTTTACATTAAATCATTCCCTCCCTCTGGCTTTTTATGAATCCTTAGCAGCAAAAGGAACAAAAACATTCTACAGTAGAAGAGATGGGGCAGAACTTCTTTCTTTATTAAAGAAATCAACTTCTGGTGGGATGGAAGAGACCAGAGGTGTAAAGTTGCAGTTTATCCACTCAGCTTCCTTGGCACAGTTTCAGCTTTTCATACTGCTGGTGGAATCAGCTTTTTGATTCTTCTGTGACTGAGAACTGAGATGACCTAGATGTTTCCATCATCTAGGTAGAAATAGGCCCAGGAGAATGGACTGTTAGCCACGGAGGGGTGAGTTGAGAGAGAGCAGAAATACTTCGGACGGGCCTTTTTCTGGTTCCTCTTATTCCTTCCCAAACTAAGGCGCAATCTGTTGTTCTTATGTTTACACCAGATTCTTTGTCTCCATCATTTGTGATTATATAGGATGTTTTCTATCATTCTGAGATGGGAGCGTATGTTGTTTACATGCTCCCTGCTATGGTGTTGTATATGGCAAGTAAGATTTCTTGGCAAAAAAACCCAGAACTGAGATATGTATTCTATTCCACTTCAAATCTGGAGCTCTTCTTAGTGCACCTTATTCCAAGCTTGTGATTTAGAAAATGTGACTTACTAGCTTAAAAAAGTATTTTCAAATCTGGATCAAATAAAGGTATATAGTTTCTGTTAATAGGTTTGGGGAGAGAATAGCATGGTTGGGGGTGGGGGGTGTTTTAGATTTCTTGTTTTGTTCTGTTTTTCCTTTTAGATAATTGCTGGAGAGAGCCAGACAGCCTGAAAATGGCTGAAAAAGCCAATAATTGAAATCCTTCTTAAATCTTAATGATAGATTGCAAGGGCAGCATTCTGATATTTAAAATGTGGTGACATTTTATGGAACCAAGTTCCATAGCAGGGTAAGTGTTGATGTTGATCCTAATCTTCAGAGTAGAGTCGATTTAAATCTGTGTTTAGACTTGCATTGTAACAATAAGATTTAATGACAGCTTTACCCATTTTTTGTTTCCATGAAGAGAAGATCAGACACGTAAGCTGAAGAATGGTGGGCAAGACACTGCGTATCAAAATAATGCCAACTGTAATGAGCAGAGAGGTGCACTAAAACTGTGTGTAACATTGTGATGAGCTGTGTGATAAGAGTTACGTTGATCTTGATGAGGCAACCACCAGCTTGGCCTGACATCTTTTAAGAACATAGGATTTCTTTGCTGAATGTGGTCTGAATTTTCTGGCGTTGGAGGCAACTAGAAAAGCACACTTCCTTTTAGGGCCTCCTTGAAACCAATGGGTTTTAATGTTGATGTCTGTAGAAGCAGGATCCATCTTAAGTGATGGAAAATACTGTCAATATCATAGGATTATAAGTGGTTGGGAGGTATCTGGTATAAGAAACATCTGATTTTAGATCTAGGAATTTCCTTTTCTTCCTTCTGCCCATACTTACCCTTCTGACGTTAGAGCTAGCAATTGTTTCTTGCATAGCTTGACAAAATACTTGGGGGACAGGAAGGTATTCTTGTTTTCTGTGGACATGTACAAAAACTAAGAATTTGACTGACTAGAGAGTAGACCCTTTAAGCTCTTTGATTTCTTTTTCCATAGGAATAACCCTCAACATTTTGTAACCCTGCATTGTAACAAAAAAACAGAATTGCTGATTTTTCCTGACTTCTATCCATGACAATGTAACAACATTAGTTTTCAAGTTTAATTTTAGAACATAATATTTTCAGCAGGGCTAAGGATCTGTGGCTTTCACAGAAGTAATACTCCAATAGTGCATGCCCAGAAGACCCCCATTGCCGTACCTTCCGGCCAGCACCTTCATAAAACTGCTGTGTTAGGAAATGCTGCCTCAGCCTACTTACTTTTTCTTGCTCCACTTTTTCTCTATGTTGGTTGGAAATCTTCCCATGTGAAAGATTACAAAAACAAGGGGCATGTGCAATAGATCATATATATATACATATATATATTTTAATACTTGTGGACAAAATGATGTTACAAGTTGTTTGAAAACAACAAAATCACCAATGTCTTCCATTTTGAGATGTGTATAGTTCCATAAGCATTAGTGCTTTGTAGCAAACTGTAGTGCCATGTTAGGATCAGTGCATGAGCCTAGTAGTATTTTTACAATTTCAGAGTGACAAATTTATTAATAAACAGTGATGATAATGTAATTAACAATAGAAAGGATACAATAGAAGTGTCACAAACATGGTCTAAACATGCAGTATCCTCCCTTTGACAATGGCAACGCTATATTAGAAATGGAATGCATTCACTCATTAAGTGCATTCGTAGAATCATAGTTGATTTTTTGTTTCCAGTCTATCTGTCTAACTGCAATAGTAAGCTAGGGTATGTAAGCGTCCAGAATTCTCATCTATCAGTGGGATTCTTTTCTTTTTAGTCTATGTTGAAGGTGTTTTCTTCCATGTGCAGCATTTTCACTTTTATTATTACCCACCCTGTGATATACTCAGAAAAATATGAATGTGCTAAGGAGTTTGTGTGCATTTTGTACACATCTTTGCTACCTTAAGATCATTTACAAAATCTGTTAATTAAGTAATTTTTTTTTCAGATCTGACTATGTAATTGTTATAACTAGTTAAACATTATCCTCATTATATAATAAGTTAATGGTTGCAAAATGCTATCTGCCAATTATGCGTAGAAGAATTTTTATGCATTATTGCAGGAATGGGGAACCTTTTTTGGCTGAAGTCCTGTTGAATCTTTTAACACCTTTGGTGGATCCTGCATTTACACACATCTTAATGTTAATAATAATAAGAGAGAATTTAATAAGGTCAAGGGCTGTTGAAAAACAACATTGCAGACTGTATCTGTGCAGCAGGCTATCTCTAGCCTATGGATCGGAGATTCCCCACCCCTGTATTACTGAGAATTCAATATCCTGTATTTTAGGTAACTTCCAGTATTGCTTTCCAGCTCTAAGCTCAATTTTAATAATTTCTGTCTCTCCCTGTGCTTTTTTCGGAAGGAAAGTTTAGATGAGGGGAAGTCCAAATGATTTAGCACTCAGTGGGCACCTTGGACTGGTCAAATAAGAGGCTGGTATGATTCCTGAGATTTGCAATGCTCTGTGGATGGCATCCTCTGATTTCCTAGGAAAAAGTCTTTTATTTGGTGCCAGTGCTGCTCTTCACCCATTTCTGTCTTCTACAAGAACAAAATTCTCTTTAAACCTAGAGAGGATACTGCATCTTTTTTTCCTGAGACCTGCTTGTAAATGGCCTTCAGGGGGAGGGAGGGAATAGGGAGCTCGTAATTTTGATACAATATATCTCTAAAGTAATTAATCGAGAAGCATGTATTTTGGTGCAAAACCAGTAATCCCTGCAGAGATAATGTATGTAACAGGGAAAAAAAGAAAAAAAAACAGCCAACCAACCCTCTGCATCTAATACATTTCCAAGAAAATTGAACAGGTGGGCCATTTACAGCAGAGCTCTGGGGGACCTGTGCTGAGAGTTAGGTTCAATTCTAAATGGAAGTAGCTGTACCATTGAATAAAGTAGTTTAGTGCTTGGGAGAATCAATTGAAAAATACCTCTGAAACTGGAATGCAAAATAGCACAGTATGTAGGGGGAAGAATCCCTGATGCAAACAAAGCCATAAGATGATTTAATAAGAAAATAGAACTTTAGTAGCAATAACTGTTTTGCATGTGATAGTAAATAACTTGCATTAGCAAGACTGTACAGTAGAGTAAGTGGGTAATAACCAAATAAGTTTGTGGCGCTCTGTGCTGCAGGGAGTTGCGTGAAGAGTCTCTTCCTGAGAAGATGGGTGAATTCCTCTTATGTTCCTCTCATTGGAGGGAATTTGGCACTTGAATACTTAGTTAATGAAGCTGATATACAAAAAAAAATTAGCTTTGTCACATGTCTGAAGCACTGTCAGTGAGTGCTGGGGGAAGGGCAGACAGTTCTTTTTGAAATGATCGCTGAAGTTTCCCTATATTTTTTTCTTTTTTTGTAGTCTAGCACTTTCTCTGTTTCTCTGAGAAGAAACTAAACCCTTCTAAATGCTGGACTGTGATGAGAACCTGATTCTGAAGTTAAAGCTTTTATTGTGGGAAGTACTTTTTGTTTTCTTTGTTTAAAAAGACCGATCTGAGATGGTCTTTAAATAAAAAATAAGAAATTAGAGAACACTTGACACTCAAAACATTTGTACATCCCAAGCACAATTGTAGAATTCTAAAAATGTTACTTTACAGCAAAAAATAATTTTGGCCTTACTAAACACTGTGTTTCAGGCCATAACTGATTTCTGTTGATGCCTGAAGTTTTGCAGAGGCAAGTACTGTGAAGCTTCTGGTAACACAAAGGGTTATTGATCTACAAGCTGTAGCCTGCGCACCCAGCAAAGTATTTGCTATCAAAGGGTTACATAAAAGAGCTGCAGGAGTTCTAAAATGTCCATAGTTGACACTGTTTTCAGTGCAGATATGTAGTCTATAGAGGCAATATGGCCCAACAGATAATACTGTAATCTGAAGAGAATTATTACATCAGAGGTTTAGATCTACCTGGCTGGATTTCTTCTAGAAAGCTGAAGTAATTTGGACTGTCACTTACAGCTGAAGGGAGGCTTCTAATGTTCCAGAATTATGGAGCTGAAGCCCTTTGGCTCTTCTTAAGTTGTTAATGGGACTGTGAGGGCTGTGAGCATTTTTACAGTATAAAGTCACCAAGATAAGCATGAGGATGTCTAAATTAAGTGTTGGCTAATATGTAATATGTGTATGAAAAGCTAATTGATCTGGAAGGTTGTAATCAGCTTAAATTCCAGCTATTGAATTATTGATAAAATTGGAAGCTGGCCATAGGGGACATTAATTTGATTGTTATCTGATTACATTAGAGAAATTATAAATTTATTCTGGTCTGTGGTCAACAAGTACATTTACATAATAATGAAATAATAATGAAAACATGGTCATGTTCATACTTCAGAAGTATAAACTTTGTGGCTGAATAGAATTCTTCAAGGGTTTATTCTTCAGAGAAGGGGGGGGGAAATCAATACTGATGAAGCCAGGCAAGCTATCTGCATATTCTTCCCAGTTCAGATTTTCTATAATTATCTGTATTCTATGGGCTACTAGACTAGAAGTTACTATTCACAGCAACAAGAGGAATCCCTTTGCCTTTCAGCTCTTGTACTATGGCATGACTTTTTGCTCCAACCCCCTTGATTTCACTGCTTCTAAAACTAAGTGGAAGTGTTAGATGCTACCACATGTCGGTGTGGGATATCAAAGGTGTAACGACCGGTACTGACGTGCCTCCTTTAGCAGTACTAAACCCAGATGATACAAATATATGTTTCCATACCCAGTAGTGCTGCTGCAGAGGGTCTAGCCGGTACTTGCATTGGGAATTGCACCTTCAGGAATTGCACCTTCTGTAACTGAGGATAATTGTCAAACTTAGGACAAAAAAGAAAGTCTTGCAAAGACTTCTTGATAGTGAGTGGGAAGAAATTGTACCGAGCTTCAGGACACTGACACTTTACACGAGGATTACATTGTCAAGAGCTGGCAGTGTGTTTTTTGGGCAGAGAAGGGAAAAATATGGAAGAGAAGAATGGTTTTTGATGGATAACCAATCTTAGAAATGACTGCTTCCTGCATCCCTAGGAAACTGTCTGGTCTTCCTCCAAAACTAATAATCCTGCTTGCTGTTCAGGTACAGAGCTGCATAATGGCAGTGCAAGTTAGATTTCATTGGATTTCTTTACTGAATAATCCAGCATTTTGCCCCTGTAGCGCTTTGACTGGCACACAAAAGCCAGCAGTTGAACCAGGGTGTCTCGTTTAACAGTGCAGAACACTAACCATGGATTCTGATGTCTTTCAGTCTGCTCTACACTTTCTCCTGAGTGTTAGAGACAGTGTCGGTGTTCATGATGTAAGCTGAGCGTCTTTCTGTCTCTGAGCCTATGTACCTGGTTATAATATAGACAGATTTCCTAAGGCTTTACAACATCTAAGGTTAAAGATAAAAGGTGACTTACTGTTATAACTTACTGTTTGGTGTGTCCTATGTAAATCCTGTCTGCTTCTCTCGACTTGCCCTCCAAATGAGTGTGTTTGCAGGTCAAATAAAAGGCGGCTAGTTTTTAATGCCTTAGGCATGAAGAACTGCATGGAGAAACTGAAGGAAAGCGGCACAGGCCCACAAACCAAATCTTAGAGCTAGTATTCTAATTATGCATGATTCAAAATGTCTAGTGTAATGTAGTTATTACCAGTAAATTGAGATATGCATTTATACATAATGAAGCAATAGGAATTAATATACCAATAGCTTGAACTTCCTGCTTTGATTCTCAAATTTTGGTTTTTTTAGAGAATGTGCTGCCTCTGTAGAGAAAGAGGCAGAATGTATAGATAGGGACAGAAGCATGGCACCAAAACTGTAAATCAGGAACCAGGATCAGCAGAACTCGCCTTTATAACCTCTTGTCTGGTTCATATTAGTGCCCTGAGCATGTAAAAAGCAGGGCATGAACTAAGCATGTTTAGGGGCGAGATGAGGTTTCTCACCTGCTGCAGCTGTAGCAAGGAAAAGGGTGCAGAGTTTCTTACAAGGTGCAGGGGGGAGCAACTGGTGGAAAACAAACAAACAAAACAAACACAAAACAACACAAAAAAAACCAAGTAGCAGAAACCACAGACTCAAATTGAGCGTAGTATTTGCCAGACAGCAGGTAATAAGCTTGAGTGTGGTGAGAGAAATTATTTGGAGAAGACTGAAATTAATAAGCACAGTACATATATTTCAGGTGTTGAATAGCTTTTTAATAGACAGTATTTTCAGGTAACTCTCTAGCCACATAGGCAGCTGTACTGAAGCATACTGGTACCAGCCAGCAATAATGGCACCTGCAGGAATGAACCTGAAAATACTGGTAATCTTGTATATTTTTTAAGTTCTTTAAAGAGATTTTTAAAAACACAAAATGAGATTTGATCATTGAAGGTCTTTATCTTCTGCAACACAGGTTGCAATAGTCTTTTTTCTTTATTTCACTTATTTAATAAACGGGAATTTGGGTGCCATCTTTCTGTAAACTTTTAGTGTGTTCTCTGTAGTATTTCCCAAGTCTTTTAGTGGATAATGCAGTGAATTTCTGCTGGCAGTTTGAAAATAACACGGAATGCATGGCATAGCCTACGTCATTAATACTTTTCCAAGTTTAAACTTGTATTCAAACATGTAGAATACTAGCTTGTTACTGCAGAATTCCATACTTCTAGCTTAGCTTAATTTTGTAGGTGGGCTTAACTTGTGCAGAACACTTCTCCATGTACAGAGGCTCAGTCCTCTTTCTTAAATAGAAAGAGGAAGTGTCTTGGAGGAAGAAATTGTGTGTCAAGTTAACTCCTGTTCATACTTCATAGCCAACTATCCATAAAGCACCGTGATTTGGGTTTAGAATGGGGGTTGCGTTTTTCTCACGAATGCTCTTTCTAGATATACAAGTACAAGAATTGCCAAAAGAAGATAGGAATATAAGAGAAGAAAACTAATGTATGGTATCAGAAGCTAGACTAAATGAAATCCTTTGAGCCAAATTCTTCGAGCAAAAAGGGAATTTGTAAAACAAGTTTAGCCCAGCGGTTAACGATGGTCACCTAATTCTTAGTGGGTATTCTTTAGAACATTTTACATGGTTTTAAACCCTGTTAAATATATTTTCTTTTGTGTGATGAGTAAGCAGCTGTATCCTTTGTTAATGCTTATTCACTTCAATATAAAACCTGGGGAAGAAGCTACTTTAGGATGTCAGTGAAGATATCCTCCTTTTGAAAAGTATGATATAACAGCAAAGGAGAAGTATTGGTTATCGATTCTTAAAAATTACCTTAGTACTTAAAAAACAGGCTAGAAAATACTTCTTATACTGAACTTCCGATGGCATGCTCACGTGGATTAGTGGAGGAAATTATTGGTGTCACTAGGAACTATGTACTCCCATTGCACACATGTTTTACGTGGTAACAGTGAAAGAATGTCTCCCTGCAAATTCTGATGTTTTTCCAAAAGGCAGCTTGCTTTTATATCTATGCATCTTTGAGGATTTCAAGATAAGATTTTATTCTTTTGACACTGTAAAGAGGAACTGTTTAAAAATGAACTTGGAAACTCTGCACCTGTATACAAATTTTTTTAGCAATAAAGCAGCACAGGCTGAGAATGCACTAAAACTGGATGTGTCGTTTGTTCAGAAGACAAATTAACCAACTTACTATACACTACACTCCACTTCTAAGATATGTTTGTACTTGCTTTACCTTTGTCAAAACTTAACAATTTGAGCTAAACTCACATATGCTGGATATCTGCTTTGGGTCCAGCTGTTCAGCAGACTTCAGGCACAAGAGCCTCTGACTTCTTGGAAGGCAACTAAAAAAAAATTGTTACTCCACTCATATTAAGATGGGCAACTTATCAGATAAAAGCTTCAAGGGTTGTTTTAGATGCTAGCAGAAAGCTTCTGTTGCTTGTATAGATTGCCTAAAAGTAGTAAGCCCCTCAGAAAACTGTTTCATATATGTGGATTATTTATTGTTTTGGCAACTACATTTCTGAAAAATTCCTTCTATGGCATGTCACAACCTGCAGGGAGGCACAACTTCCCTTACAGTTGCTGCTGAAAGCAGTTTCGGGAAGTGCTGTAACGTAGCAGCAGGACACCACCTTATGAGGACTGTGCTGAAGGAGCCATGGCTCCCAACCCTACTACAAGCTTTCCAAAACCTGTTGTGGATTGCTAACCCTTACGCTAGCTTATAGAAGACTCACAGTATGATTTTACCTCAGTAGCCTGTTCAACCACCTTGATTTGTTTCATTTTCTAGTTGTTTTTGTCTTTAGATTCCAGAGAAGACAGCTGCCGGTTAGCTAACATAAGAAGGCCTTGAGACTTGCTTTTGAAGTGGTTGGTATTCATTTCAATAGAGAATCCATCCTTCCCAAGCCAGGCTGGCCCTGGCAGCACTTAAAGCTAGAACACATCTCTCAAGATGCCTAGTTAGAGGAGATGAGGTTCTACACTAGAATAAGAAAAAACAAATATTCACTGATCAATTGTAGATAAAAAGGAACTTGAATCTGGGACAGGCTGTGGGATCAAAAGCTGAATCTTTCAGGAATAAAAATTGATAAGCATCACTTACATCAAAATGCACCCATAGGTTTAAGTTGGTATCTCAGAAAACGTTCATCTCAAATTACTGAAGATAATGCATTTATTTTATGTTTGGTAAATTAAGGTGGCTTGCTTTTTAAAACAGAATTTACTTAGAACACTGTACTGCTGTGAGTGTCAGCAGGTAAATCAGGCAATAGTCAGTGCCAAGAAAAAACATCATTTGACAAACGGACATGAAGGACCACAGCTTGACTCAACAGAGCGGAGGTCCTCCCAGTTCCAAAGATTAGAGAAATGTAGTTTTAAAATTTACCAGCTATTATTTAGCATACTCGTAATTTGTTTAAATTCATGCTAAGTAATGTAATATAAGGAACCGTTAATTTAATGCTTCATAATGAACTAGGACGTAAGCAAGATAAACTGATTGTTTTTTTCTGCAAACATAATCTAAGGAAAAGAAGTGGGCTTATGATTCACATGATATTATATGTGATCTGCACAATATAGATTTCTGAATTTCAGCTTTTTTTTTAATTTAAAAAGTTTCTTCTTTACAACTGTGAAGATGATATAAAAAAAAAAAAATGTACCTGACAGCTTTCTTTTCCTTTTAGGGGTGGACACTTAGCTAAATGAAGCAAGACAATTTAGCACTATTATACGCAGTATAGATGTAAAGTATACAGCAAGAAACGGTCTCAATGCAGAAACCGGAATGAAAGGGCAAAAGTGAGTAGTCCCGTTATCAACCGTATTTCTTAGCCTGATGCAACAACAAAAGGGCTGTCACTTGGAAAGTAACACAAAGGTGAAGTTATACAATAGAAAACATTTACCTGAGATGGGGAGATGCTTGCACAAAATGAGTTTAGTCACAAGACCCCAGTTAAAGACCAACAGGCCCTTAAATGTAATGCAGAAGTCACTGCACAACACAACTTTAAAAACTTTTGTGCGTAATAATGAAATAATCAAATACAGAGAATCCAAACTTTACATGAATATACAGTGACAACTGTTAAGAACAGCCTTCCAGTTAAGGGTTCAGGATAGAGCTCATTTTAGCGAAGATAACATTTATCATTACAGGCAATGAAACAGGTCTGGTAAGAGTGTGACATTTACTTTATCAAAAGTAATTACTTTTGATATCCTGAATTTAGCTGTCATTGAAAAGCAGCATTTTTGCACTTACGCCTGTCAAATCTGTAAAACATAAACTAAAAATAATTTAGATAGCATATGGTATTAGAATTTAAGAGAGAGAGCCCCTCCTCTCCCTGCAGAATGGCTGTTGATATTCTATGTTATTGCTTAATCAGAATGAACTGAGACAACCCGGAACTCATAATCAAAAAGCAGTACAGTGAATATAAGTAGTAGTATAAGTACCAGCTGCCCACCTCTGAGGTGCCTTGCAGTGAGTTTTGTAATGGGCTTGGAGCAGAGGGGACAAGAGTTATTTTACAAATAAAATAATTAAGACTATGAAATACAGGGAGTACTGGCATCAGCAGCAACGGGGAGTGCAATCTGCCAATCATATATGGAAGTAGAAGTAAGGGAATGGCAAATTGCATCACTGAAATTAAGTTGACCAAGTAAATACAATCCTCTCTAGACTACTACAGACAACTACTAAACTTTATGGAAGGTTTAAAATATCAGTCCTTTAGGCAGCAAAAGGGAGAGGAAAAGACCCTTAATCTTCCACCTAACAAGAGTAAATATAAAGATATTCTGTCCTAATAACAAGGGGTAAGTAGTGTTCTTTCTTTTCCATCAAATTACTTTCTAGATGTTTGGAAAGAAGCAGAACCCATTCAAAACGGAGAGATCCCAATGAGTACCCATTAGGTATTTTTTATGAAACATCTTGACTGGCCAAGGGAGGGCACCCGGCAGACCATCACAACTTCAGCAGAGCAGTGTTCCCACGACTGAGAAGTGAAGGAGAAGAAAAGACTGTTCCTTGGTTTCACAGCTTCAGCCCCAAAAAGAAAGGCTCAAATCTGCTAAAGGCAGTTGCTCACAGCCTAATCTTCACGGAGCTGCCAGAACTTGACTCAGTCCTGTGCAGCCACGGGGCTGCACTCCCAGAGGACTTGGCAGGCACATGGGTTGCCCTTGAATTTGAAATCCAAAACCTTGTGCTCCAGCCAGCTTGAGCCATCCAGATTCAGGCACTAAGCACACTGTGCAGCTTCTATGACATGCTAGCTTGCTCCTTTTGCAGGCCACATACACAAGCAAATCTGAAAGAACTAATCAGGAGGCCATTTAGCAGTGCCTCACATACCAGGTACAGCTAATGAGCCACTTGACCAAAAGCTAGCTGCCATTACCACTGTATCTATATGAAAAGGTAGGACAAGAACTTTAGACATCTGTAAGAACATTCAATTTATAGTAGCTGCTCTTGAATATCATCTTGTTAGTATGTTTTGTATAGTTCCAGAAACCTGGTTTTAATATTTCAAAGGCTGTTTTTCCCCCTGAAGTCATTAGAAAGAATCAAAGTCATACTTGTACTGTCTCAGAGAGTGATGTGCTGCATGGTGAGCTATTCATTTTTCCAAGCATAACTTCAGTATGTCAGATTTTCAAGTGTTCCCCTTAGATTGAAGGGATGCACTTAAGCATTGGTTCTTTCTATACACAGATAAAGTGACAGATCAACACTCAAACCTGTTCTGGTGCATTGTTTCATCATAATGAACAAACTCAGCAGAGACGCAGAAACAACTCCAGCAGTTCTTGAAAATGGCATATTTTAGTTGACCCTGACTATTGCATATCCTGGCAGTAGGCCAACTGCATCTGATGCAGAGCTTTGCCTTTCTGCCACGTTATTATTTTGTTCCAGTTCCTCCAGCTTCTTCATCAGCAATTCTACGCGAATGTGGACCTCCACAAGCTTTTCTTTCAGCTAGGGGAAAAAAAAAAAAAGATAAATAAGAGGATTAAAACTAGAGAAAAATGTCCCAACACTAGATCTCTGAATGACCTGCACCCCACTTTCAGTGGCTAAAGAGCAGCTGACTTTCAAGATGAAAAATTATACTGAGCTTTAATCTCTATACCACATGTCTAATATAGCCAAAACTGGTACCCAAATCAGAGGCCTGCACTACAAAGAGGAGACAGATGAATGTGTGCCAGCGTAACCCCTTTCAGAGATGTATGGAAATACTCTACTTGAGGAGACAGAATTGCTGGAGCCTTACTACGGTCAATCCAAGCTTTCTTAGTTAACTCATTACAAGTTTTTACACAGCCAGAGACCTTCGTTGACAATATCTGGACAGACTGTTTCATCATTAGCTTAGGAATGCACGTGGACAGTCCCTCAAAAATGCCATTTCCAGATCTGGGGTTTAAGTTAACACATCTAAAGCAGAAGAGTAAAATCCTGCTGACATTGTATCTCAAAAAGCAAAGACCAGATTCTTGCACTTGTTCTAGTCAACAAGCAGACTCTCCACAGTCACATAATTGATGTTTGCAATGAAGTACTACTATTTTTTTTACTTCAGAAAAATGCGTCTCAACTTTAGAAGTCTTGCCTGGATGAGACTTTTGCATTTTAGCCTAACTTGACCTATGAAAACACTCTGATCTTATGATAAGACACTGGAAGATGACTCTGAAGAAGACAAAACTTAAGAAACGTCACGGGCCCATTTCCATGCTTAGAACAGAAACTAAAAAAGAAAAAAAGTAAGGAACAAGTAAGCACATAAATACTGTATACACTGGCTGTCTCCTACACGCAGTAACTTTATTTGAACTATGGGACAGACAATTTACTAAATTAACAACTAACCTAGTTACAGAAAAGAACATTTTAACACCAAAAAAGGAGGGAGGTTTCTAGTGTTGTCTCTGAAACTACAAGTAAATACTGCCATGCTGTTTTGAGCTTACATAGCCATAAATACAACTGTGCTAGAATCCCTTTCAAATTAACAAATGGCTATTTTTTAAATTCTTCAACGGTGACTTATCAATTCTAGGGACAACTCAAGTCCCTAGACTCTAAATGATTCTCGTTTTTTTTCTTTTCAAAGAGTAGAGATAAAAGGATAACACACTTTTGCCAGAGAATTATCTAGAACTGGATATGTTTTGCAGGTAAGTGGTTCTAGAAAATGTTTTGCATGTCTCACATTTAAGTCAGTCACTGTATTATAAGTCAGTATTTTCTCCATCTTATGCACTTATAACAAAAGTAATTGTATCAATATTTTTGGACTAATATATTTTTGGACTAATATATTTTTGGATATCCAAAAATATCAGCATTTAAAAAATATTTTCCATACAAATTAATGTAGAAACCTTACTTCCCGCAGTTGTTCCTTTAAGGTCACAGCAGGAAAAGTCACCTTAGAAGCTTCTATTATCATTTGTTTTTTTAAGAGATAACTGGAAAACAAAAGGGGAAAGGGAAAAAAAAAACAAGAACAACAGTTAAAAACCCCACAGTTGCATTCATTGTTTAGATTATTTAAGATTATTTTAAAGCAGATACACAGTTGTTGCCAAAAGTAGTCAATACATTATGAAAATATTAAAAACATAACAATGGTTTTACTTTGAAATCATAAGATCCTCTCATCACCAGCTATAAGTAATTTACAGTTTCTATAGTCAAGTCCTCAATCTATCATGGAACTACAATGATACCTTACATTAGCTAAGCGAATCTGTAACTGAAGGAGAGTTTGGTATTGCAAACAACTAAATTTAAACCTTGACATTAAATAAGGACACTCAAGAAGTGCAAGGCAAATCAAATGGGAGTCACACCAACACAAACAATTTAAACATAGAGGATATTAAAATCCCACACCAACGCGCTCAGTCAAAAGAAAAGCTGCTTTTGTTAGCTGTAGATTAGTTGTATACCCTGTTGTAATAACTTACAAACTCCTGTGAAATCATTGGCCATAAGAATACAGTATTCTCACCAGAGGATGCTGTCCTTGAAGAAACAGAAGAAGCCTCGGAGATAGGCCAGGTCACTGGAGGCAGAATAAAGAATGAAGCCCACGATCAAGCCACATGACCGACAGGATAATGCATTGTAAGCACTAAAAGGAGAAAAAGAAAAATATTACTAAACAGAAGCTTCTGAAACCACACATACTGCATGCTTGTCAGAGGACATAAAATCCTCAGTTCTATCAGGACAGCAAAACAAGACATAATAATGCTTTCTCCTTAAAGAAATAATACATATAAAGAGAAAGTGAACATTAAAAGTTGGGCGTGTTGTGCAAGAAATAATCTCTGTAATAAGTGAAGTTGCAATTAAGGAAGAAAATATATGTCTTATTATCATAGAGTGGATTAGGCTATACTACTCGAACATTATTTAACTGGTAAAACAATGCCCGTGCCAGGTCATAGATGTGAAATTTCTTCCTGATAAAACAGATTATTGCCTTATGCAGAGAGAGGAAAAAGAAAAAAACCAAGTCTTATATTTAAAAAGTTCCCAGCCCTTATGGTTTGTAAAATAGCCTTTAAACATCATTTAAACAAACTACTGGTTCTGTAAGTCCTCAGGTAATATTTCCATCCTTCCCATCAGACTAATCCCAGAGTTACCAAACCTGTTGCTAACTGTAGGCTCATGAATACAGCAGCGGAAGTTATTAATTTTCAGTATAAAAAAAGTCCAAAACCCCAAACAGAGATGCTTTAATTTAGGCAATAGACCTTTTAGGGAAGGAGCAGACGGAAGAGACCTAAAGGCTAGGCTGTCTTTCACTGCATCAATCAAATGTCCCTCCCCACCAACAAAGGTTAGAGCAGCCTAACTTTTCATTTTGACAAAAATGAGAGCTACATGCCCACAAAAGGTTTCTCCATCCGAAACGATGAAGCACGAGTACAAAAAGCACTTGGGAGCTCACCGAGCCCCTAAGAAACCCCAGCGCACAGGTCAGAGGAGCTCCTGGCTCCCAGCTTTGCAGAAGCCGCTTTTTGCCCACGCAATTTACCGCGGCGGCTGTTCCCGACGCCCAAAGCAAGGACCAGGTGAGCTACGCACCATCCCAGGAGGGCTCCCTCGAGGCCGATCATGAGCGAGTCCTCCCAGGCCACATCGTTTGTGACTTCTGAGGAGGAAGAGAGACCCGCTGAAAACGAGACCCCCCCCCGGACCAGACCCAGATACGCGCCCGCCCGCCCCGCCGCCTCGGGACACCCAAGGCGAAGCCCAGCCCACCCCCCCACGGCCCGAGGCCGCCAGGCGGGCACTGACTGAAGCAGACGAGGAGGCCGAGCCGCCGCTCCTCATGCGCGCACAGGTGCAGCGAGTCCCCCAGCACCGTCCAGCAGCCGCGGCACTGGAACATGGCGCAGTCCTCCGGCAGCGGGCCTTGCCGCCGCGGTGGCGACACCGACACCGCGGCCGGCGGCGAGGAAGGCGGCGACCGCAAGACCCATGCGGCAGCGGCGGGGGACGGCGGCCGCTCCACAGTGATGGCCCCACTGAGCTGCGGGTCCTGGAAGAGCTCCTGCAGCTGCCGGCGCACCGCCATCTTCTCCCGCCCCGCGTTCGAGCGCGGCGCCCGCCTTCCCGGCCTGACAATTGGAGCGGGTTTCACGGATCTGCGCTGCGATTGGGTAACTGATGCATCAATCCTCATCGCCCTAGACTATTGGGAAATGGGCAGCGCCGAGTCATTCCGTCTCCCAATCAAACAGGAGAGGGCAGGGCTTTCCCTCGCCGGGAGCGCCTATCGCGTTTGAAAAAAAGCACGCCGCCATTGGTGGTTTCCATCCTTTCCAGGCCCGACCCCTTTGCCTCGTCCAGCCAATGGGCTGGCGCGGCGGGCGAGTTCGAACGGCGGGGGGCGGGGACAAAGCGCGCGGTGTCAGTTGAGCGCGAGATTCGAAGAGCGGCGGTTGGCGCCAGTGAGGCGGTGGCTCGGTGCCGCCATGGCGCTCTCTCCGCTCCGGCAGCTGGAGTTGCTGAAATACGTCGAGCTCCAGCGGATCGCAAAGGCCGCCGGCCTGAAGGCCAACCTGCGGGTGAGGCGGGGGCAGCTGCCGTGGCTGGGAGGGAGCAGCGCCGTGGAGCTGAGCGAGGGGCGGGCGGGGAGAGCTCCGGGTTCCCGCCCGCCCTCCGAAGAGCGGCCCCGGCTCAGGGGCTCCTCCTCTGCCCAACCGGGAGCTGAGGGGAGCGGGTGTCGTGCGGGGAACGTGCCCCGCCCGTCCCCATGGACGTTGTTCTCGTTTTGGGTATCGTGCTGACGGAGCCTTCGGTCCCCGTCCGTTCCTGGGGCTGGCGGGGGCTTGGCAGGGCCACAGCCCGCGCCTGCGGGGTGGCGGTGGTAGCTTTGCACTGAAGGAGGCTTCATCCAGAAAGACGCGTCCTGGTCGTTCGTTCCCGTCCGTAACGCGAGGCGCTGTGTCCGCGCACCTTCATGGCGGGCGTACCCTCAAAGAAAGAGTTGATTATGCGGGACTCCGTTTTTCCGGAGGCATTGAGGGGAGGCGCGGGGCTGCCCCCCGCGGGGTCCGTCCCTGCGGTGCCCAGCGCCGCGGTGCCAGCAGCCCCGGGCCGGCTCCGTCAGGGACGGGTTACCGCGCTGTTCCCCCCCCTAGTGCGCATAGTTGTGGTTTGTGGTTTTTTTTTTTTTTTTTTTTAACTAGGAATCGGATGAATAGTAACAATAAGGTGCCTTAAGGGGCGAGAGTGCGTGCGTTTCTTTACTAATCGTGGTTAAGAACGAGAAATTTAAGCATGGGCCATCTCTTTTGCCTAGAGCTACAGATTTATGAGAGTGGCCTGATCTCTCCTGGTAGGCACTGCCAGTAAATCACTCGGCAGCAGCCAGGCTGCTGCACTGCCAGTGGGAGAAGGCATAAAACCTTAAAAAAATGAAGATCCACGGCTTGGGTGGTCAAAGGAACTCATTGTCCTGACAGGACTAAGACTTTTGCTTGGGGTTTTAGTTCTGGGTTATTGTGTTCTTAAACTTCTAGTTCAGATTTGATTTTATGCTGACCTTTCCAATTACGTATTTAAGAGTTTTTCATAGCCTAAAATACCAGTGATGTAAGTTCGTTGTTGTTATTTTATTGCTATTATTGTTGAGTATATGCAAGGGATTAGAAGAGTGCTTTGCATGTAGTACGGGCAAGACAGAAGTTATTGCAGAAATTTGTGGCAATTTCAATTCACGTTCAGCTAGGCAGTGCTGCTAAAAACAGTCTCTTTCATCCTTGAACAATTAAAGTTTCTTGAAAATAGACGGACCAGAAGAAACCTAGTCAGGAAAATTTGTCTTTGTGCCTCTGTGGAGAATATGCCACATGTTTATCTGCAGCTTTAAGAACTTTCCCTAATTTGACTGACTTGAATGAAGCTCTAGGCATGCCTTATTCCATTGGATTCCGGAAATATTCTGCTTGTTGGTTGGATAGTTTATGCGTTTTTTTTGCGTGATGACTTAGTGCAATATTTGGTTCATATGTTGTTTTGATTTCTCTCCAGGCAGACAAATTGTTGAAAGCATTGAAGCAACATCTTCATGGAACAAAACAAGAAAATGAAAATATGGTAATAGATGATAAACCAGCTATTATTTTTAACTTTATAACTAGTAGAGCAGGGCATGTACTAAGGTTGTTTTTTACCATGATGTGAACTGTAATAAAAATACTTTTTTCTTAATAGTGCCTTTTGTTTGATGCACTCATGTACTGATAGAAATAGATGTGCTAATATTAGCTTTGAAGTGGCTTCCTGTATGACCCAAAGCTGATTTCCCTTCAGCTGCCAAAATTAACAATGTATTTTTCAGCATCAGTACAAAATTATTCTCTGTGAACACTAACATTTAATTTCCATTGAACAAATCTTAATACTTGCCTGTTTAGCTCCAGACACTAGTCAGTACAAACACAAAAATATTTTATTCCTTTTGTATGCCTCGATGAAAGGGACTACATACTCATTGGAAAACATTTTGCACCTACTACAATTTACTTACGCTGACACTATAATGAAAGTGACGCAATTGTGATGTTTCCTTTATTCATCTTTTAATGTATTGTTTTCTTAACTTTTTTTTTTTAAGTTTTCTCTTCTGTAAGCTGAATGACTTTGTTGGGCATGGCAATGTTTTTTACATTTTTGATAGAAAGTAAATTGGGATGCGCTTTTTCTAAAATATGTCTCCCTTTAAGTGCTTCCTTTAAAATCTTCTTTAAATGTTTGAGGAACTGGTGTAATCCTTGTCAGCTTATCTTTAATTTTAACAAGTGTGGAAGAGGCTCTGATTTTTTGGTGAAGAGTATTCCATAGAAATGTACAAATCTGGCAAGGTCACAGCATCATGCAAGTCAGATTTCAAATATAAAGCATTAGTTTTTAATAATCTTATTAAAATGCTGTATAATAAAACAACTTGTAGGACTTCTTTTTAAAAGTCTTCAAACAATGAGCTTTGATGTTTAGGGAAATCTAGATATTGCCAATTTCTTGATTACTATGCTACTAAATGGCATGCTACTGTTTTTCCTCTGTGTGAAATACTTTTTCCAATAATAAAATTGAAACTGTCTCTTTGGAGTATCTAATTTATGTTTGCGTCAGATGTGTTCCACATTATAGTATTTTTCTGCTACAGGACTCTGAAAAAAGTGCATCTGCTTCCATTGAATCGGATGAACTGAGCAATCAGGAGGAAATTATACCTGATTCAGTGTGTTTTATTACAAAAAGTCGTGGTAAAGAAAAGAAAATAGCCAGAAAAAAGAGGAACTCCAATGAAGAAACTAACACCAGTGAAGAAAATACAGGGCTTTCTGCTGAGAAAGAGGTGATTTGCATTGCTTGGTTTTGTGTGCTGGCCACTCCCCTTCCCCCAAGCATAACTTAAACACACTTTATTTGTTCTACCACCAATTAGCAGGTGATACACATTTTTTACACACATATATACGTGTGTGTATGTACATATAAGAATTTCATATGCAAATGTTCTTGTACTGGTCTTCTGTACTTTGTAGTACTGATTTTGTCTATCTTGACTATGTGCTATTCCATAATGAACAGAGATTACTTGTTAGTCATTTCTTGAAGGAACTAAATTAAATTCCTCTAAGAAATATACAATTCCAGACACTTTATCTGAATGTAAGACTGCCTTTACTAGTTCATCACAGTACTCTGAATATTAGACTAGTTTCAGAATGTATCTAAAATAAGGCTGTTATCACTTTCTTTATATAGAAAAAAAGAAATTGGATGATTGCCTAAACCTCACAGTTTTTTAATTCCCACCCCTCTCAGTGGGTTCTTTATTCGTGGTTTGTATGACTGAGGGAGGGGAAGTTTCAAGGTGAGATGGGGGTAGAATTATTTTTCTCTAGAATTACATGCAAGTAGTGGGTGAACCCAGAACTGTCTGAAAGACTTTTACTGATTTAGAGTTAGAGGAGGGAAATAAGAAGATAAGGAGTGTTAGACAGAGAATTGTACAGTAACCAAAGCTACAATAGTAAAAAGTGATGTAGCCAGTGAATTTATTTTTACTTGCAAATAACTAACTCTTGTCAATAAAGGCAATTTTATACTAAACTGTTAGAGCTGTGCTAATACAGATCTGTTTGTGAAATAATAGGATAAATATTTCATACCTTAATTCTGGCTGCATTTTAGAAAGTCTCTTGCTCTATCTCCCGATCAAAGCAGGGTCAACTATGAGGTTAGACCACAACGCTTAAGGCTTTATCTAATCTGATACTGAAAATCTCTAAAAATGGAGGCTACGCAACCTCTCTGGGCAACCTGTTCCACTGACTGATTGTTCTTAGAACAACAGCTTTTCTTTACGTCCAGTCGGAACAACTGTTTAAATGATGTATGTTTAAACTGCAGGAGCATTCTGAAATGAAAGAAAACGAAGTGCCTTGGGGTGAGCATGAAGAAGGACAGAAGGTATTCCAAAATGAGGAACAAGTAACTAAAAAGAGAGTTATTGAGAATCCAGGGGTGGGTACTGGTCAGAAAGAACAACCAGAGAAGACTTCTACTAAAAGTAGTGGAGATGAATGTAAGTAGAAAATTCCAAAAAAGTAAGTTTAGTAATTTGTACTACTTAAAATGCACCTTTTGGTTATTTTTTTGTGTCTGCAAAGATTTTTGTGGCATGTCTAGTGATCTGTACCTTATTTGGGGATACCAGAAAAAATGTGTCTCGTTTGTGTACTTGTTTGTTTAACATATTGTAACACAAATCCACAAATTCTGCAATGTAGGAATTCTGCTGGCTTTGACTTCAGAACTCTGGACCTGATGTTTTTAGTGAAGGAGTTCTCGAAGGTCTGAGTGTATTTGAGTCTTGCATCTCGTTTAGGATCAGTGCCTTTTGGAATACCCCTGAGATGCTACTCGGCTCCTTTAAAAAATGGCAAGAAAGGAAGAGCTTCCTTCCTCTTGCTTCATTTATCTTTTCCTACAGATGACCAGGTTTTGTCATTTTCTTCCCAGGAGTAAAATTAGTAGAAAAGGACATACAGACAGAATCCTTTACAATTTGTTTAAACTGCCTAACAATATCAGAATGTATTACAGTGGATCACTTTTCTATCTGGTGGCTTTTTTAGACCTTCAAACATGATGCTGCTGAAAATATGAATTCATTTCTCCCCCGCTCCTTTGTGCATGCAGCTGACATGAAGAAATGAGTTTGTCTGCCCAATATGATAATTTATTGATATTGTGGGTCTGTCAAATAAGATACCATTATTTCCTCCTGTTAGACTAAGCGTACGTAGTCCTTGAGCTGTGTTATGGATATTCTTGCTGCTCAGTAGAATTTACAGAGACACTTCTTATTGGAGGCCATCTATAATTTTGAAACTAATTTAGAAAATTAGGATTTTCAATGAAGGTTCTTTTAAAAACAGAACCTCTAGAATATAGAGGATGCTTTGGTTGAGGCAGCATTCATCCTGACAGTTGGCACAGTACTCATCTCTTCCTATAACTGTACTTATAAGTACTGCTTTCTGGTTTTTTGTTTCGTTTTTCTTTTTTTCAGTAATTTCAGACAGCAAGAGCTGTGTCACAGAAAAATACTGTATCTACATTCAGTATTGAAAAGTTGATCTTTTTTTTTCCCAACAATTATTTTCAACAGCCCTCTATTATTTGCTTCCAGTGAGGATTTCTTTCAATATATTGAAGTCATCCAAGTTTACTTTAAAGGGGATGTGAATTAATAGAAAAGTGAATGTTTGCTTTCGATATGCAGATATTGAACTTGATGTGAAGTCTTTACCTGATTTTTTTTTCCTTCATAAAATAAAATTAGTCGCTAAAATGTGAACATAAGCTTAATGCTATACCTGAAAGCAGAGATGATAAAAAGAACCTAGACTCTGTAGATGTATATAAAGCAGTGACAGAAAAGCTGGCCAAAAGGTATTTCTTCTTTGTTATCAACATCTAAAAACCACTAGCTTATTAAACAGATCAAGACCTGTGAATTTAAAGTTGTTTTTGCTTACCACAAGCAAAACTTGTTAACTTCTCCTGTACAATACTTTACTATTGAAAGAAAATAATCTAGTGTGACTGTAAGATTCACACTGGGCTTGTAGTTTGTCAAGGCATGGTGTTACTGACATACCATTTAAAAGGCTTTTGAGAGACTTGGGACATATCTGTTCCAGCTGATGTTTTTATTTCTCAAAACCTAAACCCACTTTGAGGAGATAAGGTGTGTTTTGGAACAAATACTTTTAAAAATGTTGTGATGACATTAAAATATTTTCCAGGAGTTGTAATGATTTTGTCTAATCTTGCTGTACCAGGTGATGCTCGTCATGCAGTAGGGAAGATCCCCTTATATGTAGGCCGTGCATCTAGGTCTGGGAAAACAGGAATGAAAGCTACTACACCAAGTAAGATAACCTACCATCTAGACGTGTTGTCTGTGTGTGAAGGGAGACTTGACTTAGTTTTTTACAACCCAAATGTCTATTTCTGCTTGAAGAAGAGAACATCCTTTCTTTAAAAAGCAAGCAAACAAAAAAGTTCCCAAAGGTTACATTTTAAGGTATATCTTTCAGCTTGTAAATTCGTAGTAGTAAATGACTCACATGTATGTTATAAAACTGGTTTATCGAACATTTTGGTGTCTTTTGGATATAATACTTAGATTCATGATTTTCAGAACAACAAAGAGCAGGAAGACGTGCTATTACTCCTGCTTGTTTAGTTTTCACTTTATAAATACTACTGTTGTGCTGTATTACTATATATTAGCTCATTTTCATCACTTCGTAAAATACATTCATTTGTTTAAAATTTGGAAGTATTTCTTTTTTTCTTTAACTGCAGACTTTGGGGGTTGGACTAGATCTTTAAATGTGCCTTCCAACCCAAACCATTCTACGATTCTGTAATTCTCCAGAGCATGCACCAGGCAACTGGCTATGTAGTTGGTGAAGTAGATTCTCTTTTATACTGTTTGGTTACCTGTGTATACGCAGCCTTTAATTAGAAGAATACGTTGTTGGGTTTTTTTGAGACCATAATGATAGGTGTTGCAAGATTCTTCTATTAAGCAGTAAACTTCCTTAGGAGCTTATCAGATATGTGACTCTTCTTATTTTTGGAACTTCTTAGACTTTAAAAAGTTGCATGAGGCTCACTTCAGGAAAATGGAATCTATTGACGACTACGTTGAGAGGAAGAAAAAAATGATTGAAAACTGCAGCAGTTCTCTCAAAGAAGTCAAGGTAGGTGGTAACACAGGAAGATATCTGTTGTTCCCGTATTCATGTATCTCCAGAGCCTCTCTGTCAAAGTCCTGTAGAGTCTCTTTAGAGCAGTAAGTAGCCGGTCATGAGTTCATGCAGTGGAATGTTATGATCAGTGAAATTTAACTGCGCTCCTGTATAACTAGTTATATATAGTTATTTGTATATAACCTGTATAGTTGTATAAGTTTTTATATATTAACAGTGTATGGTTATAAATAGTTAATAGGAACCAACAAATAACTTGTCAGTTTTGAGGAGACATAATTATGTCACAATTACTTTTGTGAAGGATCTCCTGAAGCTTTTGCTTACAACTGTTTGAATTGCCGCAGAACTTAACCAAGGGGATGGGTTATTTTTCAAAGAGCGGGAATTAAATATTAAGTTCCTCTTTTGTGCCTTAAAGAACCATTGTCCAATGTCTGCATAGGACTTTCCTTTAAAATATATGCAATATATGTTCTCAGTGGCCCCGATTCGCAGTTTTTGTATTTCACACTTGCATGGGTGAAAGCTGCAAATAGGGCCTCTTTCGGAGTGTCACTTAGAAAAGTGAAAGTAATGTGTCAAGGAATATATGAATGAATATGTCAATGGACATGTCAAAACAGTAACACTGAAACTCCTGAACACTACATTTATCTTTTCTATGGCATACAGTGTATCAATGTATACTTAAGGCAAATCACTTTTGGCAGGTGTTGGCCAAAAAATTGAATCACTTAAGAGCATCGGAAAAAGGCACTCCACGTAACAATTCTAAGGTATGTGTTTTCAGGTCAGTTTAGTAATAATAAAACTACTTATGTTTAAAATATGCTTTTAAAGAAAAAAGGGAAACACTGAAGAGACACTATGCTTCTGATTCACTGTGTGTTTTCCCTTCCTCTTAGCTGCTTTTCTGATAAATTTTTAGCAGTGTGTGCTAACTCATGATTTGCTTTTCCCTAGAAACAAACCAGTGGCAAAACATTTTTATTCAGCCCAAATCCAGAAAGAGGCAGATTCTCTGCCACCTGCACTCCTGGTAGCCTCCGGCACTCACCACGCAGTTCTATGAATGCTGCCAATCGGAGTATTTTATCTAGGAAATCTTCATTTAATCCGTCTGTCCTTTCAACAACCAAAATGAATGTCAGGTAAAAAGAACAAACGAAAACTACCAGTGAGCAATTTGGTATGATACACATGAAATTGTAATTAACACTGACTGTGATTTCATTATGCTCTTGCATATATTCCAAACATGAACTACATGAGACTAAGTCTGATTACTAACTTTCAGTTTAGCTTTATAGCTGGTTTAATCCTTACTGTGCTGTTACTATCTTGATGCTTCATTTTGATGTCTGACGGTAGAGGAATCTTGCCTCTCTTTCAGCTTTCATTTTGCTAAACCAAGCAAGCCATATTATTTTTCTTCTCTTACGGTGTTAGGTTTTCCATTTTGTCAGGCAACCTAATAGTCTCTGTTATATCTGAATTAATTTATCTTTGAGATTACTTAACCAGAACTGTATGCAGTATTCTAGGTGAGTCTCGCAAGAGACTCATCGTTTGGCGTTTTTTTGGGTACTCTCTTTTCCTTTTCTCCCCCCTCTCCCTCCCATCCTTCCATGTCACAGCAGGGGCTCATCCTGTGACTGACTACTATAAGCAGATTGTTTCTAGCAAATGGGAATCAAGTGGACATCAGAAAGCCGTGATGAATTGCTAAATGAATGAGCTCATACTCAATGCTATTAAACCTCATCTCATTTCCTTTTAAAACACCACGTCCACTTCATTATTCCTACACAGTAATCTAATTCTCTATTATGTTAATATTTCCTGAACTTTTGTTATCAGTAAATTTTATTAGCTTATTACTAATTTTTCTAAAGTCTTGAACAAAAAACCTTTTAAAAGAAGGACTCAAAAGGACAGTCCATACGGTATTCCATTGATAAATGCCCTTTTGCCCAGTTTTCTTTTCGGTGAAGGTCCTTGTTTCTACTATTTCTTTGTTGGTTTCAAGCTATTGTACTAATTCCAATTTTATTCAATTTACTTAACTGAATAGTGACAATGACTGAAGTTCAGATTTAAACATTCTATAATTTACCCTTGTCCTTTTCCCCCGCTAACAATATCTGGTTAATCTCAGGTCTCAGTTGTGTTACTTTCTATTTTTCTGATAACCTTCACTCTCAACGTCTGCATGCCAAGATTACAGCTGCTGGGATTTTTTTGTCCCTGAATAAAGCGTGTGTGTGGTTGTTATTATTAAGTCAGATAGTGCAACTTCTAATATTGACAAGTCCTAACAAATAATTAGGGATTTGTAATTTTTGCATGCAGTTCTTTTGCTATTCAAAGGTCAAAATTACAGATGCCTTGTAAAATCAAGCTCATAATCTTACTGGCTTTGTTCCTACTTTGAATGTCCTATCTTTGATTTCAATAGATAACAACAAATGAAAACAATATTCATTCTGCCTCTGGTTGGATGATCTTTATTGTCTTCACTGCAGCCCTACTTAATCCTTAGCAATATGTAAACCAAAACAATACTTTTAGAATTTGCTCCCGTTCCATTTGTCCAAAGATGTGCTGAGCTGGATCTTGCAAGGTGTACTTCATCCGTAAACTTGCTAGCCCTCAAAACATAGCTTTCTTCAACATTTACTCACTGTCTTTCCATATCTTGCAGGCTTTCAGCTTATTCTCAGTACCTTTTTGATAAGGCTATTAATTCATGCAAGATTTTGAATTTTCTTTCGTATGTTTATATATGTACACGTATATGTAAACACACACATACACATTAAAAATGTGTGTATATACACACATACATACAGCACGTTTGTCTTGATATGCAGGTAACTTGCGTGTTTTGACTAAAATTTCCAGCTTCTTCCTCCTGTAGATTTTTGAGTTCTAGAGTTCTGTTAGTTAGTTAATTTTCTTTTTCTTGAAGAATTTTCAATTTCTTGAAATCTCAGATTAACAATATTTATGTATAATGTTTATAATGCTTTACTACAGAATCCAAATCTAAAGTAAATCATATCTGTTGGTGAAGAAATCTGCTAGCTCATTACATCCAAATATATTTGCTCTCCAACATAACAAGAAAGTCAGTTCTTTGTAATTCCTAATATTTCTTACTGCTATTGATGATGGCTCATAACTTGGAAACTGCCAGCAAAGGTATTTTTAGTGCAATTTATGCATAAGCTGCGAACATATTATACACAGTAAAGCTCTGTATCTGTAAGAAAGGTGGAACGCAGAACCTTCTGTATTCTGTGACGCTGCTTACATTCCTTGTAGATGACTAATTTCATCTTCATATTTCTAATAATTTTCAGGTTCTCGGAAGCCACAAAAGATAATGAGCATAAACGCTCTCTTACCAAGACTCCATCTAGAATGTCTCCATACTTGGAGGAGATCTGCACACCTGATAGCCAAAAGAGCTGCAAACTAATAAGTCGGAAAAACAGCAAGGGGAATGCAAGAAATAACGATCTGACTGCATCAAAGGGTAAAGATTTGGCTTTTTTAGATCATGACCTTATTGAATTATCATGTAAATTTTTTATAACCTAATGTCATGTAGACCCAGGTTTTAATTTCATTCTCTATTTTATGACTGATTCTTTAGAAACTGCAGTAGTTTCCTTGTTTCCTTTGGTTTCCACTGTTTTGATTAAAATGGTGAGGTGCTAAGACTTAAACATACAGTACCTAGCTACCTACAGAAAAGCCTAATATGGGATGTAGGGGATAGAAATCGTTCTAGACCTTTAGGGACTATGTAGCAAAAGATTCATATAACTGGTACAGGGAGATCCTGTCTGCGGTGAGAGGAGTCTCTGATGCCTTCTCAGACGTCTCCTTCTCCTTGTGGGACTGGCATGCGCCAGGCTTCTAGCTGTGTTTAGGACAATCTGTTGTTATCAGCCTCACCAACCCTGATTAACTCAGGAACTAAAGCTCTGTAAGAAAAAGCAGAAGTCTTCTGATTACTAATGATCTCTGCACCAGCACAGCTCTGCTATCTAACAGTTGATACCCTAGCATCACGGGTACATTAGCACAGGTTGAGAACCCAGAGTTGCCTGTCTTGCTATATGACAATACTGAATTTTTTTTAGGGGAAAAGTTCCACTGCTGATCAGAAGCTGGTGTGTTCTGGAAGCTTGCTTCTTTTTTTAATGTGAAAATCCACGTGGTTCCAAATAAGCACAGAGACTAGGAAACACAATTTGCTCTGAAGGACTAGAAGAATACATGGAGCTGTTGCATAGCATAATTGGGGCAAAAGGGCTAATACCCTCCAATCCTTGCTCTCTCCTGACCTGAAAGCTCCCCATTTCAAGTGAGCTGTATTTGTGCAATTCTGTCTTTAGAGGTAGCAGACGGTAGCACTTAATGGCTCTTTGGTCTTGATAGTTGTCAGGGGGTCTTCACAGGCACTTTCCAACTTGCTATGTACAGTGATGTTCTTGCTACTATAATTAAGTACAATATCTTGATGCCTTTTGTAGTTATCACTCCCTTCAAGTTTGCAGCTCAATCTGCAGAACCCACAAGCGCAAAGAAGACATTTGATCTCAAAGCAAGTCTCTCAAGGCCGCTTCGCTATCAGCCACATAAAGGTACTGTGATCCTGTGCAGTTTGTGTTGCTCATACCCCTTATACTCAGCTGCTCATAAAGAAAGGCGTTGATACCAACCATGATACAGCAAAGTTTTCAGTCTCTTTTCCCGTCCCTTTCCCTTCCTCTCTGGATCCCCACATGTCTGTAGACTGGAGTTAAATTTCTACATAATATATGCTTTAAGAGCCTCCCTACTGAAGAATAAGTCTTTATGATCAGAAGCCCATTAATTTAAGAATATCCTTGTATTCCACTGAGTAGATATATGCACAGGAAATATGAGATATTCCTTTACAAAATTAGGCTTATTTTTTTTTTTTTTAAAAAAGTGCATTATTGTGTGAGATGCTGAACTTTGTGTGGTGAGTGTTACTTATAAGTACAGTCACTTGCTACTACTTATAGGAAAAACTACTTGTAGGGAATGGGCTGGTGAAACTGATAATACAGCCGAAGAGGCACTTAATCTTAAAGTCAACCAGCAAAAAAACAGGCTAGCTAGTATATAATTCACAATAAGATATTAATACAATTGCTGAACTAGTAATTCAGTAGTCTCTCTTTTTGCCCCTAAATTGTAGGACGACTAAAACCTTGGGGAGAATTTAAAGAAAATACTGTCCTGAATAAGTCTGTGGGTAGCAACGTCTCTTCACGTAAGAAAGATTACAAACAGCCACATCTCCAGACAAGGTTAGTACACCATTAACTTTTTATGAATAGTGTTATTTAAAATAATATGACGACTCATTTGTGTTTTTAGGATTTAAATGTGCGTTTCAGGAAAGAATACTTTTATATTAAAGCAATTTTTGCCTCCAATAGTCTGTCTACTATCAGGAAGGCCAACAAAGAGGGCAGCTCTGAACCTGATAGAATTTTATTCTATGAAAGCTATCAATTTTAGCATTTGGAGATTTACCTTCACCTTGGAAGAGCAGTGAATATTGACAGGTTGTTACCTTGAATGTTAGGCCTGTATGTCTAAGCAGAAGTATTTGCCTGAACGTTTGGATTCAGTCCAAAATGGCACTGTTCCCTCTGCCCATGGCAAATGGAGCACACTGCTTAAATAGATGTTAAGCCTTGGTCAGCTTCAGATTCCTTTGGTTGCTTGTGTCTCTGCCTTTGACATAACCTGATGTGGTCTGTCTCTCTTCTTTTTCCCCTTCAGGGAAGAAAGGCGTGAGAAACATGAGCAGGAGAGAAAAAAGAAAAAGGCTCAGGCTCTCGGAAACCGTAGAGGACTATCTGTGGGTTAGGAAGAAAAAGAAATATCCAAGAAATCACTGTAAATACTGCTCCTGTCATGTAAATATTTGTGCTGTCTGTGGATGGTTCAGGTTACTATTAGTAGTGGAATCCAGAGAGCGTTGAATGAGACCTTAAAATGCATCCGAGCGTAATGTTTTAGTGATCAACTTCTCCAACAAGATGAGAGTTCTAAACTTTTAGGAGCTTTGAACCATCTCTAGTTGCTTAATAACATTTTCATTTAACTTATTTAGCGAAAGATGTTAAAGGAGAAAATGTAAATGGAAAAAAAGGTGCTCAAGAAGCCTCCTTGCAACTTTGGACAGACTTCTCCACCAGAATGCACTTGTAACCCATCAGAACGCACACTTTGGCTAGCAAGCTTCAAAGTGTTCCACTGGTCAATCACAGGAGTTGGAGATGTCTGCTTGCCCTGTTCTCCGAATCAATCCTTAAATTCTGTAACCACTGTTACAGCAATTATTCAGCATGCAATTAATTGCATGCCTATGAAGTAGTAGGGAATTTCCAAGAGAAGAAGAAAAAAAAGCAAGCTCTCTGGAAAACTAAAAGCTTACAGTGTAACATAATTGTAAAATACCATATTTTTAAAAAGTCACAACTGAAAAGTAGCTTTACAAATTACCAGCTGGATGCTTTGAACAGTTAAGGTTGTTTTTGTTCCTTTCTATGGTAAATAGCAGATGTTAACAAAATTCTTCTGCTTTTCATCTCTCTGATGCTTAAGAGGTTACAGTAGTGTTGAAGCACATTCAATACCTTAGATTAAAAGCTGTTGTTAGTGTTACTTTTAAAAATACATAGAAAAGCTGTCTGGATTTATTATGGATGGAACTGGAAAGGTAATTTAGCAGTTGTAATCTCAGCTAGAATTTTGAGCAAGTAACTGTTTCAGTTAATTTAGTGTCCTATAAAATATACGCTGAAATGTCAAGAAGAGATTTTTTTTTTTTTAAATAAACTTAATGGGGAGGAAATAAATATTTTGTATATATCCTGTTTATCACTGGTTATATCATCTAGTATACTTAGCGTAGCACTAGTTTTCTGCATACTTGTATTTACTACTCTGTCTTTTTTTGTGACTAGTTTTCCTTATCGATTAGCCTGCCTACCACTTTATAAAAGCATGTTTGTTCTGGTATCTTTAGAAGCGATAACTATTGCTCCTCTTTTGCTCTTAAGCTATTTAATTCCGTGCAAGAGGAAAATGATAGTACAAGACACTGCTTCAGCTTACTTTATTGTGGCCTTTTCCACAAAATATACGTACGTTTAATATTTGTAAAGTACACTTAAACAAGGTCACTGCAGAGGAGGTCAGTGCTTTGATCAGACTAAGTTTGTGACAGCTGAAATGAAACCATTCAGCACTTGTTCTTTAAAGTGTTTCTCAAATTACCAAAAATCAGACTTCTCAGAAAAAGCAAGCATTGAGCTTCTGTGCCACCAGCTGAGGCTGTGGCTTCTTACAACAGAGCCGAGTTAAGCTAATTGCACACATCAGAAAAGTGTGATCTGTAATGGTGCTGATGGAGCTGAGCTGTGCTTCCCCAGGGAACAGACAGGGGTGGGGGCTTCCCCCAGCCCCACCTTGGAGCATTGCTTCGTTGAACAGCCTTAGCTCTATAAAGCTGCAGGACTATCACCGACAGCTCTAAAAGAAAAGCCAAGCCCACTGCGTAGCTACTGTTTCAATCTTGGCAGTGGCAGCTTTTTCTTTTTTTAGTTATTCAGAGGAGCCAAAGCTAAAGACTGAAATACTTCTGCCTTTACCACTTCTGGTGCTGCTCTTTGTAAATTTCTGTGGCTGAGTCACACTTGAGCACCATTCTCATCATACTTTTTCCAGTTATTAATAACTGGAATTATTAATTCTCATCGTACTTTTTCCAGTTTAAATCTACAACTGTCTACAAACCATATAATGTGGAAAATGAATTTGTTGTACAAAAAAGAACTACAACAAGCTCATGAAATACCTTTATTTCTGTAAAGGTCAGGACAGAAGCCAAAACCTTCCCAGTCAACAAGTACTCCTTTGTAGGAACGCATCGCACCTCTCCTCGGGCTGTGTTCCAGTCCGTGTATGTGCAGTCTCTCCAGGATTCTGTATTTGGCAGCTCAAAGATGCCAACAGTGTCACTCGAGTCAGATTACTGTGGTCAACACTTCATGCACTTCTCTCTCTAATGTTTACATAGAATCTTAAAGTTGTTATAAGCCACACGTTAAGAAGTGTCTTATACAAATGAACCAAGCATCAGAAGTATGTCCCAAAGGCCACCAGCCCAACTTAGACTCGAGGATTCTTCTCATATGTTTCATAGGCAAATTCTTCTGTGTGAGCTCTATCGTTTAGCAGGCCAATAAAATCAATCTCCAGCTGGAACGGACCATCTACTTTATCCCCAATCGTGAATCCAAGGGTACTAATCTAATTAAAAGATACATACATTAAAACATATTTATAACATTACAATCAAACACAATTGTATCTACCACTTCCATATTTTACAAACAATTCACGGCCATCAGCTGTAAGGCGTGGTATTTGTTCACAATGCAGCACTATTTCTTAAGGCTTGAACACTTCATTACCACATTTTCAACAGAGAACCTGTGGGAAACTGCTTCACATTTGCCTTTCTACCGCTGTGTCAAACCTTTTGTTAGAAATGGCCTGAGCCTAAAGCAACACTGCAATTTTCACCCTTCAAGGTTTGAGTATGGCCGGTTTCATCAGGATTTTCATAAAGTCTGTTACAATTCTTATGTGAGCAAGAAACAGAATGTAATTAAGGATGGAAGGGAACTTTCATTCTAGATCAAGTCATGCACCTGGTATAGTGTGAAAGTGCACCAAAACAGACATTTTTAAAAATGCATGAAACTCTGTCACTGAGTTTTATGGAGTTTAAGTTTTCTATGCCTTTTTTAAGGCAAGGTTCTTAGCCACTGTTTCCCAATTAGAATAATGCTCTTAAATATAAGAACGTTCCTCATTCCTTTCCCCTAATGTTCTCCACTATTCCCTTTTTTAAAAAAATAATTTTTATTCTAACTAATAAATCTCATAAAAATCCGCGTGGCTGAGGCATGTTTCCTATTCGGCTGTGGCTTCCCTGAAAGCTCTCAGCTCCTACGTGCCACCGGTCACCTTTCAGGGACTCCCGCGCTAGCAGCTCTAGCTGCTAGGTCAGGTCACCAGCGGCAGGCCACCTGTAAGCTCCAGCTGCCCCTAGGCCCTGCTACAAGCGCAGGTCTGAGCAGTACCCACGATTTTAAGGACTGCTGTACATGCAGGAAAATAATGCCCAGGATGTGTCAGATGATGAAGTTGAATAATTGTAGGCTGAGGCTAAATATATATTGCAAGTGTATGCTAAATAAATAATAGAACAAAGCTAAAGAAGTGAAATGCACTGGCATTCCTCTCAGATCGTTTCACTGCTTTAAATGCTGTCTCTTCCCCAGAGCAAGCTCCACAATCAGCCCCTTGGCTTGTGGAGCCTGGAGAGTTTTTAAAGCTCCACCTTTCTGGTTCGTATTGTTATAGATGACTACGGGAGTCACCTAAACTCTCTGCTCTGAAGAATTTATTCCTTCGCAAGCCCTAGACACATTGGCTATTTCCTGCCTTTTTACTCCTGTTTAACAATGCCTCTCCTGGTTCCTGGGAAAACATATAGCGGTACCATGAGGGACCAAGACATTTTATCAAGATTTCTTTAATTGCCTTCACACCACTTCCCCTACTTTTGGGTTTCTTTAAAATACATTTGTAAAATTACACTTCATATTATATGCAAGTGCCTCATTTTTTCTGTGAAATACTAAGCATAAGGTAGCAAGGAATGAAAATTAAGTGGAGGATGCTTAGATCAAGTTTCATTTTGGCCCTTTAACTCCTGGTAAATATTTTTAAACACCCCATATACAACTTTATGTTTTCATTTCCCATTTTGAATGACTATATATTCCAAATCCCGAGAAATTCTTCAGTGTCTTTATTTAAACACGGGCCTTTTATAACAACTTTCTTCCATGAAGCATATTTTTACTTGTAGTTGATCCACCTTCATATCATTCATACTTGCTTTCTACAGCCTCAACTACTTCTGTTTTAAAACAGATTGTTTCCATGCTGCCAATCACTGAATTGCCCTCAAATTTTTCCTAAATTTTTTTTCATTAAGGCAATTAGGAAGTGAATGCAACATTCCAGGTGACTAACACTGATTCAAGTAATGAGCCTTTTATTTTCTGCCCATATATATTTCTAACATTGTTTCTTTTCCCTTTGGTAGTCACCGGGTATTAAGCTGCCCTCAGTTACATACAGGAGGGTCACTAAAATTTAAAAGAAACGAAAGATATAGAAATATGTCTCCTCCCATGAATCAGTGGATTAGTCTACCTATTTGAAGAAACAAAATAAAAAATACTCAACACATTTACTTAGTACTTAGACTAGAAAGCCTGAAAAAAACTAAAGAAGAGCCTATAAAAACATCAGTGCTCACCTGATGCTCACCATCAAGGTCACCGATACAGTATATCCTCAAATAAAATCTCACAATATGATATCCTTTACAGTCTTCTGTCAGGAGGAAGTTTATGATACTTACTTCTATTATTTTTGGCAGTACCGTGCCAACTGGCACTTTAGATTTTAGTCACTTTGATCATTCCTCAAAAAATTTTTTTTTTTTTTTGAAAAGCCAAGTAAGCTGTGAGTTGTTTGTTGGTTATCTAGATCTCTTAAAAATATTTTTGGAGCTACTTTGAAGTAAACTGACACTGCTATCACAAAGTAGGATAATTTAAATGCAAAGGCAAGCACGCAAGAATAAGTACCTTATAACAAGAAGAGGCCCTTCAATTAGAAATTCACAAACATTAAAGGATTTGTAAATTATCTATATCATGACAATATATTTCAGACAGATAAAGCCTGTAGAAAACTTGCCTTGTCTAACCAGATAGGATGCTGCTCATCCTGGACTCTTCCCCGACTGGAGAGAAAGAATTTGGAGAATGGAATCTGACAGAAACAAAACCAAACCAAACCAGACTTTAGTGTCACCAGCACATAGAATAAACACTTAAGAAATAAAAAGCCCGCCTTAGCAAATGAAATAATACTCTGCTATGTCTGGTGCCAGCACTAGTCGGGTACATAGAGCTGGCACAGAGAAATGGGCCCCATTAACCCTTTCACCAACCACTCGCAGCAGCTCCAGCCCCACGCTGCTCTGTGGTGGCTGCTGCAGCCGTTGTGCAGAACTGTTACCCTGCCAGGACACAACGAGGGGCTGCGGCGGCACAGAAGGTGGCTGTTTACATCTAGAATATCTCCTTCCAATAACATGTCAGCATCAAATAGAAATTAATGAGAAGTCTAGCAGGCACGTGTATCGACAGCTCGTCTGTACCCAAGCTGTGTACTTCATAGCGCAAACTTCATACCAAGACTCTAGCAAAGCAGTTCAGAATAATGTAAAAATGACTTTGAATGCAGCGGGAGCAAGGAAGAGGAGGGGCTGTGATAAGAGATGGGAAACAGGAGGGTTGGCTGGTGTGGGTGAGAGGAAAACAGGGAAGCCAGCAACGACACACTGATTTTCATCCTCTGGACTCCTCATCCGTGAAACGGTGGGCTGTTCTCATAAGACGGGACAACCTTAATGTTGTCATCAGCAAATTACAAAAGTTCCCCAAGTTTCATCAGAAAAGAGCCGAAACTCCCACTTCTAACAAATATTATTTTGTGTCACAGATTCAAAGGCCATAAATGACAAACCACATCTTTGAGTCGCTGACCGAGTCCAGCGAGTCAGTGGGTTAAGCAAATCCTGTCGCAGGGTACAAGTCCTACACCAACCTTTGTCCACTTGTATTACACATAAAATGGTTGTCACAGAGAGTATTCCTGGCAACACCCGACAAGCTTCAATCCCTGCATCTATTCCCTTACTCCAGGAATAGCTAACAGCAGACGTTTAGGTGGATCAAATCTTTAATACAACTGACACAGTGTGCCCTCCCACAATCCAGTGATTTACAATTTTGGGAACTCCCAAGCCAAACGCACGTGTCTGTTGTATTAGGATACATAACAGAAACGTTGTTGAATGGACAGCTACAGCAACAAACTGTGAGTGTGGAAAGAATTCCCCTTCCACAGAGCTCCGGCCAGGACCCCAAGACAGTCTCGTTAGTTTGAAAGACGTGTCAGTTCACCTTTATTTCCTCCCAGTATGGGCCTCCTCGAGTGAACATGAAGTAATTGTAGAGGTCGTCCTTTTGATGAGAGAAGTAAGGGTCTGTATAAATGTTTATCATCCAAGGTCTGCCGTCGCCACGGACACGTAAATACAGACTGTTGAAGTTTGACCAGTCATAATACTTCTTCCTAGCAAAAGATCCCTACAAATTATTAATAAATAGAATTATTTCTCCTTAATAAAAGGAAACTTCCATCATGAAGAGCACAGCACTATTGCTTTGATCACTGCCCTCATTATTATGTCAGATAGTATCTACTGCGATACAGTGAAAACTGGGTTACTCTTTCATCATACCAGCTGCTGATCTCACTGAATTTCCTTCAGCGAGTGTATTAGAGCCCACAAATTGCAGCATCACCACTCTGAGGACTCATGCTTTAATTATAAACCACAATCTTGTAACTATCAGAAATCAGACCTCTGATTGCCCTACCAGGCAAGAGCACAAATAGTGCACTATAGTGATAGATCAGTAGTTATGCAGTTCATTAAGTTTAATGTAGTTCATTAAGTTTAATATTCTGTGGTCAGTACTAGAATATTCAGAGGTGATTACAAGAAATTGAAGAAGTGGGATAATTTATCCCCTGTGATAACTGCCCTTATTGAAGACTGAAGCACTGGAAGCATTTAATGTTTTCCAACACTTTTTGTCATTAGCTGTGCATAATGATATGGATTGCAAGCATGCCTAATTCTCAACCGCATTTTTTTCCAAAGATCTTAAAAGTCCCGGTGTTGTGATTTGCACGTAGGCAGATCCAAGAGTCTTCAGAGAATTACACTGAGGTGACTTGGAGTATTGGGGTGCGGGGGTCAGAATTCCTTAAATCAAGTCAAAATTAGCACCAAAAATTCAGAGGTTTCCCCTTTATTTCACAGCACTACTACAGTTACCTATGAACTGTCCTTCTACCAACTCATCTTATAGGTAATAGGATGAGTAGATCATCAATACATTAATACAAGGGCTGTGGCTACTTGATTTTATGGTTTTGCCAGTTTTGAGCCTTTTTACTTAAATAAAGAAGAGCCTCTGTGTTTATGTTGTCACCCTCTGATTTCAAACTGCATTATAAAGGTGGACTGATACACTCCACTACTTCAGAATTAGGAGCTGAAAGGCTGAGTCACATTTGCAGTCCTGGGAATTTAACTCGGGTGAGATTCAACTTGCTGTTCCATTTCCCTGATCCAGTGTCACCATTTTAATCAGTGTTCATCTGCCTCTCATTTGCCCATCGATTTTGCTCGCTTATATTTTCTGCTTTCCAAGTTTCTGGCCCAGAAAACATTTTACCCGTGTACTTGTGCCAAGTCACAAATGACAGAATGGACTAAAAAGTTAAGCATTTTATACACTGAGTCAAAATGTTCCTTTGCTTTTAAAGGTGCTTAAAAATAAGGAATGAAACAAGCAGTATCAATAAAAAGCACATTCATTTCCGGTTCTGTTTTGCTCAATTCTGAGCTATCAAAGATTTGTGCTTGCTTTTTCTGACGTACAGTAGGAGTCAGACCTTTCAAAAGTACATTTCAAAGCATTATTTTCTGTTCCTGTGAGAAAAAAAGATGAGCTTATGCACCTAAACCAAGTTTGATGAATAGGCCAAGTTAAAGCCCAGAAAATTTGTCCTTATGACACATTCAATTAACTTTAAATTTAGAGAGACATCAATTTTAATCATACCAATTTTGGATATAAAGGTTCATTACAGATCCTTCATTTGCAAGGAGGCTGCAAACAGGGCTGTCTTAATGACTGGATGCCCTATTGTACATAAGTAAATGATCAAACATATATTTTTCCTCTTCTAAGAAAGGAAAACAAAATCCAAGAATGAAATTTAAGTTCCTTCCAGGTCAAAGGATACAGCAGCAATTACATCCCTCAAGGAATATCTAATACTCCTGAAAGTGAGTATTAAATACTCCGATTAAATAACAGAAGCTATGCAAACATGAAGCTGTACTCACCACTGGCGGTTTAGCTCTCATGCTACAATATCCGCTGTATTTGGTCTCCCCATCACGAGGTACTTCCGTATTGAGGGTTCCATACAGCAGAGCAGCCTGGTTATTCCTACCCAATTTGAGGTAAACTTCACTTTTCCCTCCAATCTCTACATCAGAGGAAATAACCCATTTATTTAAATCTTCTTGGCTCCGAAACTCCCACAACACCCTTGTCTGTTCCAACAGGTACCGATCGAATGGATGGCCTCCAGGTCCTATTAAGTAATCTTTGGTCTCCTTCTTCAGCATGCCTAGCTGAGTCTTTAAGACATCGATGCCCTTCTTAAAACTGAAATCAGTATTTTGCCAAGACGGTTTTTTCTCAGGCTGTGACCCTGGCCTCCTGTAGCTGCTATACAATTTTGACATGGAATCGCTGAGGAGAGATCCAAGTAAGGGATGCAAAACTTTGTGCCTGCAGCATCTACCACGTAAGTAAGCACTGTTCAGCAACATAATAGTCAGAGCCATACTGGTAAACTTGAAGAATTCACTTCCAGTAAGGCAGTTAACGGGTTTGGAATTAATTTAACAACAAAATTAGTATCCAGAGCTATCTTGCTTTAGTTACCGTAGTTTATCTCCACCTTTAACGAAGAAGAGAAAAGATTAAAAAAATTACATATAGGATGCTTGCAAAACTGTTTAATTTTTAAACCAGATATTAACTAGATACCTAAGCCATTGGAAAAATGAATAAAAAATAACATCAAGTATCACACTTCCTCAGAGTTCTAGTTTACTTAATGATTTCCACCCTACGTGTCTTGTCCCTCCCGCCCCCATGATGTGAAATACCCATGCAAATAAGAAAAACTAAGTAAAATACTTCAAATAAAACTGAAAATAGAAAAAAGCAATTCCTGTTCATCCCTTCCACTGTAAGTTTAGGTATTTTGAGTAATACCAGCAAAAACAACTTCAAGATGAATATTTCTAAAAGATGGCGTCTATATAACTATAAAGTATTATCCCCTGCAAGAAAATCACAAAATCACCACAGGTAGACCCTGCTGCCATATGGACCAGAATGACAGTCTCAGCTGACACTCACAGATGACAGGACACAGGACTTTTCAGATATGAAGTCCTACAGCAGCCATACTACATGCTTCTTTCATAAGTCATCCAGCCCCTTGCTCCTTCAACGTATCTGGTTTAGGATTACAGAGAGGTTTGTGAAGACCAAAGCATTTAACACGAAAGACTGCAATTCAATAGGTTTTTTTATAAGGTTTTGGAAAAAATCTGAAAATCTTCTCTTTGCTTCTCTCTGCATCACTGCTGGTAGGAAGAGCCATGCCACATTGCTATTTTTTAATTCAAAAGGGAGAGCCTAAACGTTCAATGCTCTGTACAGAGGCTATGATCTCCGACTCATAAAATTAGACAGACTAGTCGCCTGGTTTTGTTTTTTTGCTTGCTTTCCTCCCCCTTCCCCTCCCTTCCCCTGCACAGGATAAATCCTAAACCGATGTCAAATCAATTACATCTTCTCTGAACTTTTAAGAACGGAGCCAGTCACCCCACATATGTTCTCTATATGCCACACACCTTCCTTTACTCACAGTAAAATTCACTACTATTATTCTCATACTCCGATTAAGCTATGCGCCGTGGACTAAAACCGCACTGAAGGAAGTCGCATTTTCTCTATCGCACACTCAGCAAGATAGAAGGCAAGTTCCTAAAAAAAGAAAAACCACGCGCGGGGCTTCTACGTCCCGTGGGACCAAGGTGGAGCACACGTACCACGAAAGCAAGCAGAGCCTGCACAGTGACCCAGGCCTGCAACCTGCCCCAAACCAACACATACCCAGCAGAAAGCAAAGCCACAGAAAGGCTGCAGCCCGCAGTCAAGCTGAAGCCTGCTCAGCACAGACTCGTCCTTGTTTCCTCCGAGTACCAAGAAGAAGAAAAATGGGAATTTTTTAACAAATTTTACTTTTGCCCGATTTTTGTCCCTACGCAACGTTTTACCAGTACGCCGATCTAACGCCAGCACCGATTCATCGCCCAGCAGTTACAAAACCTCGGCTCCCAGGGACGGTCTGGCTTGCACCTCACCGCACCCCCACGGCGAACCGCGCCGTGGCCTGGGCACCGGGCCCGGATCCCGCCCACCTTCCCCAAGCCCGGAGGGCAGAGGCGAGGCCGGGACGCGGCCGACAGGCGTTAGCGGCCTCTCCGCAAAAGCGGCCGCCTCGACGCTCCCCCCTCCCGCTCCGTGACCGCCAGACTCCCCGGCGCTGAGGCGCCCCCCTCACCTTCCCGCCGTTACCGGCGGGTCCCACCGCTTCCGGGCCCGGCGGGGAAACGCGCACCGCGCCGCTCAGGTTCCGCCGCCGGCTGAGGCGAAATCTTTCCTCCACTCTGCGGGCGCGGAGGGGCCGCTGCACGGTGCCGAGCGGTTTATTCGCAAATATCTTTGCCTTCAAAGAGAGGCTGAGGGGGGGAGATGCCTGTTTGTGAGGAACGTGTCGGCGGGATAGCTCGAATAAACGCCGATGGGGCCGGTAAACCGCCCTCAGCGCGGGGCCGCCGCCCGTGAGGGGAGAGAAGGAGGCGGCAGCGGCCTCCCCCTCTCCCCTCACGGGCGGCGGCCCCGCCCTCCTTCCCGCCCCGGCGCGGTGCGCATGCGCGGTGCCCTTTGTGTCCCGGTCGGGCGGGCGGCGCGGGGCAGGCCGGGCCGCTGTGAGCCGCCGCGCCGCCGCCGTCGGCGCCGGGGCGGGGAGGGGGGGGGAAAAGCCGGCTCCGCCATGGTGAAGAAGCGGAAAGGCCGCGTCCTTATCGACTCCGATACTGAGGATAGCGGTAGCGAGGAGAACCTAGATCAGGTGCGCGGGGAGGCCCGGCCCGGACGCGGGGCCTGGGATCTCCGGCCCGCGCAGGGCTCGGCGCCGCCATCCCTCCCCTCGTTCCCTCACTCCCGCCCGGGGGTTGCGCGCCGCCGTCGTTCTCCTCAGCCCGATGGGGGCCCCCGCGGCCTCCGTGGAGAGAGCCCGCTCCCCTCCGGCGGATCCCTGGCCTGCCCCTGGCAGGCGGCCCGCGTTGGCGGGTTTCGGGGGCTCTTTGCAGCGGGCCCGGTGCTTGCAGGAGGGCGGCGCTGGGCGGGACGGAGGGGCGATGCTCCGGGACGGTTTAGCCCTGAGGAGGGAGGAGCGGGGCCCGGCTGCCGGTGGTCGTCACCCCTCGGGTGGTGGGGGAAGAGGCCCAAAGGGCTGGGCAACTTTTCTGTGCTGCTTTCGCACTCTGGGAGAGCTGTGAGGGAGAGCAGCGTGTCAGGTCCCTGCCCCCCGCCGGCCCGGTGAGCCCCTCGGGGCAGGTGGGCTCCAGGGGACTTGTTCATGCGAGTTTAATGCTACCTCCTCAGTCTTAGCGACTGAGCTGGGAGAGCTCTGTGGTGGGAAACTGCATGGAGTTAGGAGCCTGTAGAAACAGCGAGGGGAGGTATTTATCATCAGGGCATCTCTTGGGACTGGAATTGTGATGTCTGGCGTCAGTTTAACCGTGTCAGGGCTGCAAAGGGGGTGTCTTCCTCTTTGGAGGGGGCTGCTTTCAAAGACTCACCTTTTGGTGTAGCAGGTGTTGATGATGTGATTCAAATGGTACATAAAGACATTATAGGTGAAGTGTGTTGCAGCTTGTATGGCAGTGCATGTTCCAGGGAGAAGTTTGGCTGGTTAAATATGCTGAAGCCTACATGTCTGATGTAATTTATGTGCTGGACCTTCAGGGTTTTTAATATAGAAGCTGTTGCTATGTTGCAATAAAAAGCCTTTCCAAACACGCAAAAATATTTTTGCAGCTCGGAGCTTCAGAAAAATCAAATTGGAGGCTCTATTAGACAAGTATACTGGAGCAGAGCATGCCCTGCTGTTGTTGATCGTGCATGTCTCTAGAGTCTTTAGAGCTACGAACATCTCGCCACTAGTATATTAGTTGGTAGTTTCTTCAGAGCTTGAAAATAGAAGGAGTTGGACTAGCTCTAGCATAGATCAGGCAGTCAGAGTGATGATGGTAGGAATAACCACATGGTTCTGCATCTGTTCCATCGTTCCCTGGAAGCATGCGCCTGCATCTGTACCTGAGTAGTAGGTGCTTCCTCCTCCACTGAGCTGTTTGTAGCAACTATGACAGCAGAGATATGTATGTGCAAGGATGAAGATTAGATAGCAGGGAAGCAACGTTTTTGTGGTGTGATTTAAGGATGAGAGTATACTGGGTGGGGCCCCTGTAGGTTAAATGTTTGACAGCTTCCCTTGGCAATCTAGGCTTGTTGAATCAAAGGAGTAGGAGCCTTTCTAATATAGTATCTTGGAAAACAGAACAAGGGTAGAAAGAAAGAAGGAAAATTGCTTGGAATAAAAGTAGTGGTAAATATGCCAAGATATCATCCAGGGAGGTAATCTGGGTTGAAGGACTACTTAGAGACAGTTGTGAGAGAGAAAGTCTAGAAAAGATTGTAGAAAACATCAGGAGCTTCCTGAATAGAACTGTTAATTGTACAAATGTGCTCTGTCGATGTTGCATGCCTTCTTCAGAGAAAGGTTTGTAAAATGCCATTACTAATGGAAGGTTTCTTTGTTGGTAAGGAGCCTAGGCCATCAGTTTCTGCAGTGTTTATGTTCTCATTTGAGGTAATTGTAATCCCTTTGCTGTGGAGATAATTTTCCTGTTGTAAAACTAATCCAAACCAATCTCGTATTGACTTCCCAAGACTGCAGAAGTTGGTGTGACTGTATTTCTAGTCACAGCTAAGGTTCATCAGCCCCAGAGCAATGTTTTTAAGAATAAATTATGTGTCATGGACTACAAGGACAGTAATGCAGCTTCAGAAATGTTTGTTTTATACTACTGGTTCTGTCATCTGAACAAGCTATGAATAGCAGATGATGAGATTATTTGAGAGCCATTTAGTTCTTTGTGCTGCTGTGTGTTGCCTTTGCAAGTGCTTCCTTTGGAGGAGAACAGCTCTACTTAGTTTCGCAAACTTTGAGCTTGGTGCCTGCTCTGTATCTATGCAAAGCTTTAAGTGCATTCTGTGGTATGTGGGGACAGTGAAAAGGAATTGAACAGGCTGACTAAAAATTATCAGCCATGACATTGTGGTGATACTTAAAGTATTGCCTTTTGAAGTGTATAATTGCAAACATCTCCTTTGTTTGGAAAAAGGAGCTGCTCTCTGGTGGTATTTGGCTTTTTGGGTTAATGCTACACAATGTAGTTAGGATGTTTTTGAATTGTTACCTAATCCAAATAAAACAGACCTGGACATGACTCTGAAAGTAATTTGCTTATGTCATTTATACCAAGAAAGTAATGGTAGTAGTATTTACTTCTAGCTTGTTGTCCTCAAAATCCTTTTGTAGCATCCAGTTGTGTTAAAATTGTGTGTGTATGTGTATATATATATTTATGAAACATAAGTAAACTTTGTTCCTTAGTCAGTGGGGATGATCATGTTACTGGGATGTGCTCAGATATCACAGTGCACTGACTTGCATTGGTAAAACTAGTTATAACATTTTAAAACAAATGTATGGTTTTTCACACCAGGAGCTCTTGTCATTGGCCAAGCGGAAACGCAGTGACTCTGAAGAAAAGGAGCCACCTGTGAGCAAACCTACAGCGTCTTCAGACTCTGAGACGTCAGACAGTGATGATGAGGTGAGTTTGTCATGTTATCAGTGAACTTACTATGGGTTGTTTGTCTGATTGTACCTAAGCAGTGAAAGTGTATTTACCATACAGTATACTTAGCCTTCTGACTTCATAAAGTGGGACTGGCCATCAGTGGAACAGAGGATGTGTACTCAGAAATACTTTTTTTCCTCGTAGTTAGTATGCTTTGAATTGTAACTCTAAACAACATAGTCTGAATGTCTATAGAAAAGATGACTGCTTGTTTAATCCCATTTTCATGCGATCTGAATGGTCTGGTGATCTGATACGGTTTCTCCTGTGAAATGTTTGTGGACGAAGTAGCAGTGAAGCTGCTAAAGCTGAACTGTGAATTCACGGGAGGGAAGTTTTCAGCTTTAGAACAGAGCTTCCTTCCTCAGAGAGGAAAAGGGTCAGGGCAGGTGGTACTATTTTACAGGTGGTAAAACTGTTCTGTTTAGCTACTTTGATTCTCCAAGAACTCTACTGTGAACTAGCTTGTCTGGTCATTTGAATATTCAATAGAGTGTGTTTTTATTGGCATTTTTGAAGAAAGTGAGACAAGGAAGAGTTTAGAATTACTTTCTTCTAGGGTTTTGTCAATTCCTTATATAGCGGTGCTTATCCGCTAGATCTGTTTTTATTATTTGTTCTTGTAGTACATTCTAGAGCTGGTTAAAAGTCTCTGCTTTCATCTAAAAATGAAAATTAAAATCAACTTATTAAAACAGAGGAATTGACAAACAGGCCAGGCAGGTATTTGAATAAAAACATTTTCTTGAAAGGTTACAAATGTCTTTTGCAAGCTTTCTGTGCAATGTAGAGGGGTCCTTTATTCCATTCATTCTTAAAAATTTAACAGGGAGCTGTTTGGGGTGGGTTTTGCTGAAACTACAGGAAGGATTATTCATTGTGACAACTTGAAGACCAATAGGGTAGGCCAATGATAAACTATTAGCTATTAAGCATTTGGTAGTGTAGCAGAGTTATTTAAGTGTAAAGAATGTGTGGTTTAGTTCTGTTTCTGAGGCATTTTTGAAATAAATATGCTTGGAACTCTGTTTCAATCAATCCTGTTCTTTAAAAAAAAAAAAAAAAAACCAAAAACAAACAAAAAAGAAACTCTTGTATCTAATATATGCTTAAGATATAAGGAGAGAGAAAATTTGAATGGACTAGATATTAGGTTTGATATTGGGTGACCACTCAGTTGTCATTCTATGTGTTCTGTTCTGCTGGCACGCAGCTTATTTATTCTAAGCTGTGTGCAGAACAGTTTGTCTGGAAAGGTAGATTTAGGTGTGGAGAGCACCTCAATGATAAAGTTTTCTGTTCTGTGTTTCTCTCTGAAGACTGACGGAATAAATAATATTATTCAAAATTTTTTTTAGCTTGTGTAACTGTCCATTGTACGTAGAATATGACAATGTATCTCTTCACAAACCTGCACAGACCTTGCAGATGCAGTAGTATCTCTGTTGCACCATGTGCATTTGATACTTTCTAATCTGTGTATCATTTCTAATTGATACTCTGTTCTTTCTGACCTCCATACAGCAGGAGGAAAAGATTTAGAGAAGAGGTAATTAGGACACTTGCTTCTATTCCTGTGCCTGAAATATGCATTCTGAACTGCTGCTTGTCACAGCAGGGTGAGACAAGCTGTGTTACGACAGTTCTGCTTCTGCCAGTCATTCAGTTGTGTGCATCCTTAGGCTTGACTACACTACTCCTGCGTGAACAACTTTGGTTTTAATCAGTGTTCTTGTGGTTAGTTTGACGTTTGCTCAACCTTGGACATTGGGAGAGGTGGTCTAAAAGTTGAAATTGTCTTACTGGTCTTCCTGCGAGGTGAGGACCTTGAGGCAAAAGCATGGAAACTGTTGCCCGGGGCAAATGTGCTTAATCATACCCATTTGCTGCCACGTAGGTTTTGCAGTGTGTACATCCTTTGTGGTTCCTGGCAAATGCTGAATATTCTGGGATTGTCACTATGTTCCATGTACAGGAAAGGAGTCTAAATCTCTGCTTCAGAGTCCAATGCTGTTTTCTGCATTTTTTTAAAGGGAGGAATGTTTAGGAGGGCATTGGGGAGGGAAGGACAATGCATTTTGGAATTATAGAATAACAGCATGTACAAATCATGCCATATCTATACAATGGTGTCCAAGGGATTTCAGTAGATCTTTAACATTATATTTTGTGTGTCTCGGTGAGAATGTGCTTCTGTGAAAGCTCGTAGCCACATCGGGTGTTCATGGTGCAGATGCTGGGTTCTGTAACATTTTAAGTACCTGTGTGGTCTGAATCAAATTACCTAGCCAGGGGACTGAAGATGAAGTTGCAGGCAATGAAATAGGAGCAATGCTCTGAACCATTTTCTGGTGGGTCTGCGGAATGTGCGTGACTGAATTGACTATGAACTGTTGTTCCGACAACTGATAAATAGCAATGATTCCAGGACTTTGCAATAAGAAGTACCACCTTTGCAAAGAGATATATACTAAGCTGGAGACAGATGTGGAGACAGGTGGTTCCTTTATCTGTGGAGCAACATGTGGCCATGATTACCCAAGAGCTCACCATCCCAAACTGTTGTTAGCCTGGTGCATGTAACCAGTTTGGTGTTAGCCAAGTTACTGTTGGGGCTACTGTGCTAGAGGTATATGTGTCCACACGGTACCCTCGTTGCTTATTGAAGACATTGTGTGGATGGTGTTCCTCAGTTGCAGTAGGCTAGTTCTGGGTTCTTGCTCTTCCTCTGGCATCACTGCTTGCAGTAAGAGAATTCTTTCTGTTGTGTGATGAAGCCTGGATGACTTCTGTAACAACTTCACTAACATCAGTGTAGATTAGTGTCCTGATTTTGGCTGGGATAGAGTTAATTTTCTTCCTAGTAGCTGGTGTAGTGCTGTGTTTTGGATTTAGGATGAGAATAATGTCGATAACACACTGATGTTTTAGTTGTTGCTGAGCAGTGCTTACACTAAGTCAAGGACTTTTCAGCTTCTCATGCTGCCCTGCCAGCGAAGGGACTGGAGGTGTACAAGAAGCTGGGAGGGGACACAGCCAGGACAGCTGACCCAAACTGGGCAAAGGGATATTCCGTACCGTATGACATCACGCTGAACAAAAAACTGGGGAGGTTGGCTGCAGGGACGGGGCTGCTGCTCGGGAACTGGCTGGGCATTGGTCAGCGGGTGGTGAGCAATTGCATTGTGCATCACTTGTTTTGTATATTCTTTTATCATTGTTATTATTTTCCCTTCCTTTTCTGTCCTATTAAATTGTCTTTGTCTCAACCCACGAGTTTTACCTTTTTTCCAATCCTCTCCCCTATTCCACTGCGGGGGAGTGAGTGAACGCCTGTGTGGTGGTAAGCTGCCTGCCGGGTTAAACCATGATAATTAGACAGAAAGCCACAATGCTGTTTGTTTCTCTTGAAAGGTTTGTTGTTAGCAATGCTCCTGTAAGTCTGTGCATCCTTCTACACTCATTCTAATGTTGTGAGGGGTTTGGTTGTGCCTTTTAACAGCTTTAGGGTGATAGCAGAAGGTAACTCCAGGACCAGAAAAGTTCATCATGAATGCTTGGTACTAGTTTGGAGTTTAGTGAGAGAGATCTGTTTAGGCCTTTATTTGCAAGTATGCAGATTCAGTAGGAAACAGCATAGCTGAAGATCTCATCAAGAGCTATGGGACAGAGGAAGAGGTGAACAGCGGTCATGCAGCCAGTGAGGAAATCAGTCTTGAATAACAGTCGGCCTAGGAGGCTTTATGCCCCTATTGTGAGGAAAGGGCTTGAAAGTTTGGATCTACTTACTGCTCTTCAAGTTAGAGCATTCTAGTAAACCACAGGTTAGCAGAAAACTGTATGTGTTCCTTCTGTTTTGGGGGTGTCTTTTGTGGGTTTGTAGAGATTACGACGCTAAATGTCTTCCTTCCCTGTGTGCTTTTATTTCATAATACTGCTTAACTAGGTCTCCAAGAATGAGTGGGTTCTCCAGTCCTGTGAGACCTCTGCCATACATATTTTCAAGCTTAAGAAATTTGAAATGGGCTGTGCTTTAATCTTCCTGTACGCAACCATATAGGCTGTGTGCTTTGTAATTTTGACTTTTCTTGGAGACAGTTTTCTTCAGCTGTTAACAAGTAGAATAGTAAAGCTTTCCTTACAGAAGAGAGCTGCTGTTACTCCCCCCACCCCAAACAAAGTGCAAGTGCAAATCTGAGTAGGCTAATTGTATGGAGGCTAGCATGTCCAAAGAAGTAATGTGAACCAGCTGTGGACAAGAGAGGTATAAAATCTGGTCTGTAAGTAGCTTCTTTAAATTGCAAACTAGCATGGGGGTAGTCCCTATGGTAGTCCCCCCTTCTGGGGACTTGATTTATGTGGTATGAGAGTCTGCAGGAGCTCTGAAGTGGAGCAGGTTGCTCCAGAAATAGACTTATGGAGGTATTGGAATTGAATATGTGATTTTTATTTAATTTTTTTCACTGAATGAACTTTTCCGTTGTACCCAGGGAGCAGTTTTTGCTGAGAACAATCCAGTCATAAGGCACTGTCTAATATCTAGAGAAGTCATTAAGGCTTTGTTAGTCCAGATGATGCTTGCTGGCTGGTGATGCTAGAGCCATGCAAGGCGCTTGTTGACCAAGTGTTTTATGGCTGTTGCCATCTCCACTGGTTTGGCCCAGGCTTCCAAAATAAAACATTGCAGGTTTTCACAGCCAGTAGCATCCCCAAGTTTGTTTTGATTATGGAGAGTGCTTCTTCATTGGTATTTGGTATCTACCATCTCAGTGTTGTCACTCAGCAGTTCTTGCTGTTTTTGAGCACATGGACCCCTCAAAATACTTCTAGAGCAAATGTTAACTTGCAGCTTAAACTGAATTTGAACTTACTACTAGAGATAGAGTTTTTTTCCCAGAGTTACCCATAGTTACCTTTCTGTGAGCTCCTTTGAGCAGTACTCAGACAATAAGGGTGGATCAGGTGTCTGGTTATATTTTGGTCCATGAAGCCTTCTTTCAGCCAGTTCCTGGCAGAGCCCCTTCTGTGGCTTCAGAAGGTGTTTCCTTTATTTGCTTCTCTCTTTTCTATTTTGGTGTTGACACCTTGAGTCTCCTCCTTGTGTTTAAAATGGTCCTTTAAGTTTTCTAATCGCTGGGCTGTTGTTATTGTGAAGGTGTTTGAGGCATCTGAATGACAGGTGCAGACCCCATAAGGCAAGAAAAGTAACAAGGGCTTTCTATTTACTATTTAATTTTAACAGTAGTTGGGAGAGAGCATTTTCCTCCTTGTAGCTCTTGGAGTGCTGTCTCCAGAGTTCTCCCAGCTTTGAGAAACCCTGAAGACAGTAAATGCTGCCTTATCTTCGTATCTGTGCTGCCTGCTGTTGTCTTCAGGCAGGCTGAAACTGCAGTTTGATGACTTGCCTGGAGGACTGCCTTTTGTTTTCCCTGTATGAAATGGAGGAGAATGGATGAAAGTTTGTAAGCTGGGCTAATGTTATATACCTTGGTGCTCTTAAGCTGTCATGTTGTCATGGCATGTAAGTTTACTTGGCCTAGGAAAGGAACACATTGGTAAGGGACCTGTTTTGCTTTGATGTTGTGGCTTGTAATTTGCCTTTTGCTTATAAAAGCCATATCCAGGAGGGAAGGATATGGCAAGGACAGGCTGGTAACCTTGGTTGTGTATCTCTGGTTTGATGTTAAAAAAAAAAAAAAAAAGGAGGCAGGGAGAATCAGTGAATAATGCGTTTAGGTATGTGTGAACAGAAGAAAATAGCGACTATCTGAGCAGCAGGGTAAGACAATTCTACTGCATTCTGCACTCTTAGAGCTCACTTTTTTTTTTCTTTTCTCCTCGATCTCATTTCATCTCCCTAGTGAAAATATGTTCCGGGTTTGCTGAGCTATAAATGATTTGCTTCAATCATTTTGTGTAGTTGCTTTTGTAGAAGCTGACTTCTAAATCTGGCTGATTTCTAATGTGTTTTTTTTTTGTTATTGGCAGTCCATTCTGGGTACTATGGCTTAACTTGGACTTGTTGGGGGAGATATGCAAGCTATTAGCTCTGTGAACCTTTGAAGCAAGAGGAAAAATGGAAACGTTCTTCTGGCTGTTTCCTGTGAATGAACCATAAAGCTCTGTTGTTTGATAGTACTAAACAATAAGCAGAAAGCCATGTTGCAGCACACTTCTGGATGGGTTTATTAACTTGCTGTGTCTGGAACCATGGAGGGTTCCAGATGGTGGCCGAGGAGGCAGCAGTGAATAGAGGGGCTGTTTGGAGGAGGTATTATAGTCATGGAAAGCTTGTGAGGAGTGTTGACTGGCTCTGCCTGACTGGAACATGGAAGAGGGAACCTGGAAAAGCTGCAATAGAGGACAGATTGTGGAAAAAATGGTTATTGTTTGCTATTTGAGATGCACAGAGGTAAGGGAAACAGAGCAACCAAATGCTTCTGACTATAACTGTGTGTGCATTTTTACTTGATGTTACATGCAAACATGTTACTGCCTTTCTGATCTCCACTGGTGTGCTAGAGCGTGAGGAAGGGGCTCAAGACTCTGGTTTGGACTGCAGGTTGCCTTGCGGCTCATGGCTTTCTAGTATTGTCTTCCCCCCGCCCCAGACCTGCTAATCTCTGTTATGTCTTCCTCTGCTGTAAGAAGAAACTTGATGTTGGCTAGTCTCTCTCTGAACAATACAGAATGGTCATTCAGTGTCAAATGACAGCTGTTGGTCCCTGAGCCTGCAGAGCAATCTGTAAGCCTAAAAGGGCCTCACACTAACTACATCCTGGTTTTGATGATTTATTTGTATTTAAGGCTTGCTCGAACCTGTGTCTTGTCCTGTAGTGGTGCCAGGAATGACCAGGCATTCATGAGAGATTGGGGTAGCTGAATAACCCCTGAAGCACCTGAGTTGGATGAGGAAGAATTTGGTTTTGTGACAGCTCTGAAACTGGGAGATGACAACCAGTTATTGTGACTTAAAAGATGTAGAAGTCACTTGCATAAACAAAAGTGAGATGAAGTGTAATCTCCAGGGTGAAATAGAAGCCAAAGCAAAATTTCCTAGATTAGATTTTTTTTATTACATTTTTTTGTTCAAGAGGTGGTCACACAGCTTTGTCTTCAGTCCCATCTTCCTGGACCTAGGTTCTCTCCACAATTTTGCTTGTGAGTCAAAGGCTGAGAACTGTGATCTGTAACGCATGTATCTACAGCTATTAAACATTTTATTAACAACTGAAGTCACGCTGTTTTTATCTGTTCTTAACTTCTTTCATCTCAGCATGATCTCTCAAGGTCTTGATATAACTGTGGTGTATTCTATGGCTTTCTCAGTGCTTCTTCCTTGCTATGAAGCATGCTGATATAATTCAGTGTTAGAACATTGAAAAAAAAGTGGCAGAGCTCGCTGGTTTGGAGGGCTCTGCTTCTCCCTCCTAAATGCTCAGTTTCACTTTCTCGCTGTCGTATTTTCACTGGTATGCTGGCAGTAGGTGAGCTCTTGAACAAAAAAAAAAAAAGCAGCAAAATTGCACTTTTCTGTACTACCTAGGAGATGATTCCTTAACGTTGAGGTTTGAGCAGATTCAGGCAGAGTAGAAGCTTGTTATTAACTGATTTACATGGGCATAGTTAACCAGGAATATTATTAGGCAGCAGTATTGTAACACTGAACAAGTAAAACTTTAATGTGGAAGCCAGTAAAGACTTGAGTGCAAGCTCAGGCTGATATAAAGTGAGATGCTTTCTCACCTGTCCTATGGACCGTAACAGACTGGGCTAACTGCGTAGGGCGTGGATTGCAATCGGAGGCTCACCACTAGGTAGCTGTACTTCTACATCAGAAAAGAAAACTTCGGCCTGGCCTTTGGCAGATACTTTTGAATGCACAGCTGATGCTTAATGAAGATGATGAAGCAGGTGGTAATGTGGAAGGTACAAGGCTGGGTATGAGAGTAATCAAAACCTAGGAAATTCTAAAGATGTTAGTAGATCAGGTAGTAGCTTCTAACTATTTGGTTGAGTTTCATTTAGAGTATTTGAACTCCAGGGTTCTCTGAAGATGGTGCCCAGCTAGGCAGAAGAAGTCAAATTTGATGGAATGATTACTGCCTGCAGGGATGGACTTGATTCATGCCCCAGGAAGGGGTGGGTGGGTGAGAAGCCTGAAGTTTGTGTGCACTGAGGTCAAACCTAAAGATTTTTTTTTTTTTTTTTCCAGTTGGAGTAGTTTTGAGTGCAAGACCTCAGTTATGCAAACTAGTGTTTGCTCATTTGAGTTAGGAATATGTTTTTTCCATAGACTGTGTGCTTGAACAGATGGTGATACGCATGAAAGATGAGAGTAATATACAGGTATGAAGAGTATAACAGTCTAAAAATATATATTTTTATTTATTTATTTATTTATTTTGAAAGAAACTGTCTTATGCCTGGAGAATTTCTAGGAGAGGTAGTGAAGTGCAAAATATTGTAAAGCCTTAAAATAATACACAGGCAATTCTTATCGGTTCTGTTCTGTGGCTTTACCCAGGTAGTTGGGACAATGCAAAAATTCTAATAAGAAATCACACTGTAAGGTAAATACTAGCTCTTCTCCTGGGACTTTGGGATTTAAAGTTGTTACCTGTGTGTGTGTGATGGTACAAGTCCTGTACTTGGAAAGTGCAGTCTAAGTTAATTGGGGATATGATGTTAAGAGAAAATTAAAATTAAGACTTGACATTTGATTTTTTTCTTTTTTTTTCCTGACTTCTGTGATTCTGATTTGATTCCAATTTGTGTACATAGATGCAGGTGGTGGCACTACTGTCTATGAGCGAGCGTGCTATTGGTTTGTTGCATAAAAATACAAGTGCTGTGTTCTCCTGGTAAAACTGAGATTGTGGAAATACTGTCATGTGTAATTGCTCTGCCTTCATGAAATCTAAAATCTGCTCTTGAATAAAGTTTGGGAAACACATCTGTTGCTTCTTCTGTTTAATAGTAGTAAACTGAAGCTAACCTTTACAAATGCAGTTGGACAGTTGTTTAAAATAAACATTTCCTAGGAAAATGTTTTCAGTACCTCTTTTCTCTGTGGATATTGCAGACTCCCAAGTCTTCATTGTTTTTAAAAGGAGTGTCTTGCCAACTGTTGGCTTGCACTGATAACTGGTTTTTGGTTTTTTTGTTGGTTTTTTTTTTTTAAAGAAGAAACCCAAAACAACCACACACCACCCCACCCCGCCAAACCCAAAAAACCTTGTAAAATGTTTTCATTTGATAAGTTTCCTATTGGCTTCTTTTTTTTTTCTTTTTTTCTTTCCTTGTATGATTGATTTGTTGCTCTCAGATATTGGACTGTTTCTCAGTCATTTTTACTCCAGTGTTTTGGGGGAGGGAAAAAAGAGTGATATTCGTGTCTCATGATCCCTGTCTTGGTTCTTTCCTTGCAGTGGACTGTTGGAGGTTCTAAAAACAAAAAAAAGGCAAAAGCGGGTAAGGCAGAGAAGAAAGGAACCATGAAGAAACAGATGAACAAAGCTGCCTCTTCAGGCAGCTCAGATAAAGACAGCTCGGCTGAGAGCTCAGCACCCGAAGAGGGTAAGATAGCACATGTGGGTCTACTTACAGAGTAATTCCAAGTGAAGTTACCCCTTTGTGCACACTGAAAAGTAATGTTAAATAGTGATGTTAAAGTCTACCTTCAAAGAGTTTCCTTTGTGTTACCCATAGCCTGGATGACTCTTAAACTTGCCATGGCTTGAAGTGCATATAATTCAGTATAGCATTGCTGTAAGCACTCCATTACAAATGCAACGCTAAATACTGTTTCAACTGAAGAATGTATGACATGTTTCATTACTTGACTTTCTCCTACAAAATTCTTTTCTTCCTTCTAGCATGTCCCATCTGTAGTTGGGGTAGCATTTTCTCTTATTCCCATTGATGTATTTTCCCTTCCCAAACTTCTTGTGATGACAAAGGGAAAGGTGTATGGTGTTGTGTGATACAAATAGGAGCTTACCTTGCATGCATTTGCTCTGAATTGGAATTCTTGCACATTTATATTGACATGCAAGAAGAAAAATCATTACTATAACTTTGTCAGAATTTTTTTTACGTGAATATTGAATCTGTTCCAATGCTGGGCAAACTTTCTGTGTTCTTTCCTGTTTTCATCATGCCAATGAAGGTTTGCAGGTGGCTAGTTATGATTTCAGATGATACTAAAAAAACAAAGCTAAGAAAGAATATGAAGGAGCGTACAGTTTAAGTATATTAAGTACAGCGGAGACAGACAGAGCATAAAGTGACTGAACCTGAATATATAAGTGCATACAAATCAAGGTTTTTCACAGTGTAAGCTTGCAAAGCTGCAAGTTTCCAGAAATACCAAGACCAGAATGAAAGTGGAAGAAAGAATCCTAATGTGATTTGGTGTAATATAGTCGATTAGGTGAGATAATCAAAGCACTTGGACCTGGGTCAAGTTTAAAGGTGATGTTACTCAATATGATTTGGGAGTCAGCTGTTCCCTAAGCCCATGTGTAACTGGGAGGGCTTGTTGCAGTAATGGAGCCAGCATCATACCCTTGCCAGTCCTGAGGGTAGTGTGTTTCAACTTTATCTTGTGATGTAGCAATTCATAGTGTTGCAGCCTTCAAATGACGAATTTTGGTTCTTCAGGTTGCTATAATGAGGAGTATTGGTGGTGGTTAATAGTGGCATTTGAGGTGCGCACACACTCTTACAAAGTTATGGATGTACAACCAACTTATAAGGGACATAAGCATATAGGCATAGAAATCTAACCTTAAGACCCTAACACACTAACCAAAAGGCCTCTAAAAGTTGCTTGTTCTACTAAGAATTTTTACTTATAATCCAATTTGTGTTCACATGTACCAGTCATTTTATCATTTTTTAGCATGCATATCTTACAGTAATAAAGTATTTCCTCCTGGGTTTAGTTTTCGTGATATATATGCTTTTAGTATAGTGGAAGAGGAGTGTAAAATTCATTCTTGATATCCTTTGCTAACATGCTACAATGAAGTGGTTGGGCTTTGCCCCAGTTGAAGCTCACTGCCTTGTATTTTTGTTTTAGGAGAAGTCTCTGACTCAGAAAGCAACAGCTCCTCATCTAGCTCAGATTCAGATTCTTCATCTGAAGATGAGGAATTCCATGATGGCTATGGAGAAGATCTGATGGGAGATGAAGAAGACCGTGCTCGACTGGAACAAATGACAGAAAAGGAGAGGGAGCAGGAGCTGTTTAACCGGATAGAGAAGAGAGAAGTGCTAAAGAGAAGGTGAGGTTTATATCTGTTGATATTTGGTAGCAGATTTATACAGGCTGTATGAGGAGTATGCTGACTGTGCTCTCGTGTTTGGGGTCCAAGCATTCAGCACGATAAAGTGAATTAAGCTTCATTGCAGATTTTTTGCGTAAACTGTCCTTGTAGCTAGTTGAGAAGCACACAGCAGGAATTCTGCATGTTCTTGTAAAAGTCAGTTTCTGAAAGTTTCTCCGCTGTTGAATACGTGTGGTTCTGTCGGCTACCATTGTAGCCATATTACTGCTTCGCACACTAGATGCCAGACAGTCAGAAGGACTTCTTTCTCTTCTGTCTTTTTTGTATTAGCCGTCACACGCTGATACTTTGGAAAAGGGCAAACAAAGAGTAAGGTGTATATGAGCTGCTGGAATTTTTCAGAGAACAATGGTGAAGCACAGAGCAGTGTTAGGGTTGGCTGTGTATGGGTGCAAAGCTGGTTGGGGCCCTCATAGAAGAGAGAGATACTGAAATAATGAAGAGTGGTGTTGGATACGTCATTTTCAGGGGATCATTTGTGGATTTCTACCTTAGGTGTTGTGGTTTTGTTTGTTTGTTACTATAACACTGTCCTGTCAGGCAGCTTCCTTGTAGTAAAAGTATTTTTCTTCTCATGTGTCTAACAGAAAAGATTTGGCACGTGTGGGGCAACTTTTCGTCAGTTTCTTCCTTCTTCAGTGACTTCTCTCTTTTCTCACTTGCTGAGAAATTTCTCTAGAGGACTGACATCTGCTGAGTAAATCATGTCAATACAAGCTACTGTCAGACTGTCCATTTGTCCAAGCCATAGTTAGAGCACTTCCTGTCTGTCTGTGGTTTTAATACTACTTTCAGTGTCTTCTCTAGTTTGCTGATCTCCTCAAAGGGATCAAAATGAGTGAAAGATTGGATTTAGATCAGGTAGAAGGACACCATATTTTTTGATTTCATTCACTGTTCCATGGTGACTGAATGTCTGTCTTTTAAAATAACACTGGAGAATACTTGATAAGAACAAGCTAAACAATCTAAGCTTGAATTACTGATTTAATCTTAAACGAGTTTGTCCTGTTCTATGTAAAGGGGTTGGCAGGTAGAACTAAGGGGGTGGTGGTGGTGGGTAGTTGTTTAAGTTTATGGTAAGTTGAATCTTTCAAAATGCTGTCTAGCTCTTTGTATGTACATTGTGCTGTGAGTTCATTGGGATTACAGCAGACATTGCATGTGATACAGCGCCTGTGCCCTGTGTTTTATGCTTCATGTTAAAGGCATAAAGGGCAATGAGCTCATCTGGCACTTCAGTTTCTTGTCTACAAAAACCAGGTGTAAAGGACTGAAGAAGAATGGACTGTGTAATATGTATGTGGATAACACATTTTGAATTTCAGTTGCTGGAAGTTAAGTAATTTTTATTTTCTTGTGTTTGTCCATATGCACACTTCGCTAAAGCAATGACCAGTCCATGGTGCAGTGGAACCTCAGTCACAGGACAGTTCTAGCGAAATCACTACTCTTCTGAATACAGTGGCTGAAAATAAGATTTCAGGGTGACATATTTCATGAAGGTAGAAATGGAAGTGCCTAAATTGGACTGCAGAAACTGCCTGAGTCTGATTGGAATGTAGCTGCTGAAGGAGGACTCACTGTGACTTCTTCGCAGTCATTCTTATATAGACCAGTGCCAGTAGAAAGCTGGAGTTTACGCATGAAAAAATTAGCATGATAGTGGCTTTCAACAACCGAGTTTTTAGCTGTTGAGATTCAAACGATGTGAAATAGGGAGTTGTTTTTAGAGTTGGAGGCAGCACGCAATGGTCACTACAGTGGCAAAGATGAAGATGGAGTAAGGACATATTTCTGGGGAGTAGCCATTACTATGTGGTCTCCTCAGCCCTTTAGGTTAGCTGTCTGTAAGCCTGCACTTATCTATGCTCAGCTTTTCTTCACCTTATTTTTCTTGGGGAAGGGAGGGGATGGGAATGGGGGACAGGATAGCATTAGAGGGTTATCCATCTGCAACAAGCAGTGGAAGTGTTCCTTACAGCCTAATAACAAGTTAAGCTGAGATAGCATCTGTGCGGTACTTTGCTCACTCAGGGGAGAGCATTCTTTCATACGTTCTTTTTGTTTTAATATTTGCTACTAGATTTGAAATCAAGAAGAAACTAAAAACGGCAAAAAAGAAAGAAAAGAAAGAGAAAAAGAAAAAGCAAGAGGAAGAGCAGGAGAAGAAAAAACTCACACAGATCCAGGAATCCCAGGTAGGAAATGAAACTGTCCTTAGTAACAAACCCTTTTCTCTTGGCAATATGAGATAGGATGCTGCCTCTCTCTTCCCATAATGTTTTCCCTTAATGTCAAACAGTGTGGTAAGCAGGTCAGAATTTAGTACGTTTATAAGCTCAAGCTATCTTTAGCCTTTCCGGTTCATTTAAAGAAATTAACATCTTTGGCCTGCTAAGACGTGCGCTGATAATTCCTTTTAATGAAAAATGCAAAGTTGCAGCTATATCTAGAGTTGCTGTGATAGTCCTCCCATATGAGAACAGGACAGCAACCTTTTGCAGTTCCTTTTGCCAAACTTCTGTCGTTCAGTCTGAAACATTACATATGCAGTCTTTCTTGCAAGTGAAAGTTTGAGAGAGCAGGCCGGAAACTGCTCAGCTGTTGTCTTAATTATTTTGCATACACATAAAATGGAAAGAATGCTTAGTTTCTACTGGTAGGGGTGTGAAGGAAAAGCTTGAATGCTAGGAGGAACAGAAGTAGTTCTATAGTTTTTCCACCTCCAGTAGAAAGAGGATAATACCAGTTTTTGGAGTGAGGCCTGTGTAACTGAACTGTAGTTTCAAATGGCTGAATTGGCTGTAGTTTCAAATGGTTAAGACCCTGCCCTTAACTATTTATAGAGTCTGGGCAGATAGGCTCCCAGAATGGGATGGGATTCATCTTGCCTAACTTTAGCCATCTAAGAACTAGTTGATTGTTTGCACTTGTCGCTTCTGTCTTTGTGCAATGGAGGAGGGCATCTCCAGCTGGCAATTAGTTCCATGTTATTTTCTAGTGAAATAGATGTTTAACACTTAAATCAAATTAGGTGAGATGAGTTTTCCCTTAGGCACATGTTAAGTGGAGTGAATCTCATCTCCCTACCCCCCTCAACTCCATATGTGTACGTGTGTGTATATACTTATATAGTCCATATATATAATACATAATGTGTAGACTCATAAACATATATGTATATATAAAAGGATCTTATGCAGAGTTCTCTTACAGTGCCTTCCAGAAATTACTTCGGCTTACTTCAAATGACTGTCTCTTATGCTTATTGTAGAAACTGCTTTCTGTGCTACCTGGTATTCCAGATAGACCTGTTAGAAACAGAAAATATTAGACGACTTACAACATTTCAGATTTGGATCCCTATTGCAGACTTTACACACAATTTTATTCCTGCTTTAAGTATTTTTTAATGTAACTTTTCTCTTTGCTGCTGATTGAGAACAAGTGCTGTGTTTTGGCCTTGCAGAAGGAGAAGCAAATGAGAAGAATATTCATCCAATTTTTCCTCATTATTTGCTAGTTGCAGAAATACTTCCATTTTATTTCTCCAGTCCTTTTTTAACTTTAAGGAGGAGTTTTGAGACTAAAGCTTGGTGGCAGAAATGTTGAAGTGTAAATATGTTCGTTATTTTTCACACGAAGTAGAAAAAAGAAATATGCTTCAGATTGATTTCCCTCTCCCTAGCCTCTGTAAAAATGAACTTGAAAAAACTGATTTCAAAATGGAGTTTGTTAGTAGTTTCTACTTGAAAAGTTTTCAAAGTGTGCAAACAATCTTTGTTTTAATGCATTTCAAGTTATGGATTGCACTTGGTGTTGAGGGACTTTCTGTGCATGTTTTTAGGTCATGTCACATAACAAAGAGCGGCGATCAAAGCGGGATGAGAAGCTAGACAAGAAATCTCAGGCAATGGAGGAGTTAAAAGCAGAAAGAGAGAAAAGGAAGAACAGAACAGGTATGAAAGCGTGTTGCTATTGCTACCATTTTTTGAGGCATTACAGCTTTTTGAAAGTGCTACTTCCTGTTTCTAATTAATGCAACAATCCTACACCTTGGAGTGGATGAATTCCGTGTCTGTGTTTTCCTTGGTCTTCTGCCCACCTAGGGGGCATGATCACCTAGGGTATTGTTTGGTACCACTGATGCTCTATTCCTCCCTCTGCCCCTCCCCGGAATGGTCTGAAAACAAAGCAAACTTTAATCACAATCCATTGAATGGCACTTAGTAATGTTTAATTCATGTATTTGAATTGGTCACTTAGATTCTGTTATTTAATCTCTGAACCAGCCAAACTGTATTTATTTTATTTGTGCTACCTTGTTTACATTTGCTTGTTTCTTTACTGGCAAATCATCTTCTCCATCTTGCCACGGACTTTTGATGCAACCCTTTTTGTTACTCTGCTGGGTTTTATTGTGCTCCTGTGGTGGGTTGATCCTGGCTGGACATCAGGTGCCCACCAAAGCTGCTCTATCGCTCCCCCTCCTCAGCTGGACAGCGGAGAGAAAATACAATGAAAGGCTCATCGAGATAAGGACAGGGAGATCACTCAGCAATTACTGTCATGGGCAAAACAGGCTCGAGTTGGGGAAATTAATCTTATTTATTACCAATCAAAATAGGAGTAGGATAATGGGAAAATAAAAAAAAAAAATCTTAAAACACCTTCCATCCACCCCTCCCTTCCTCCCGGGCTTAGCTTTACTCCCGAGTTCTCTACCTCCTCCCCGCCAACGGTGCAGCAGGACGGGGAATGGGGGTTGTGGTCAGTTCATCACACGTTGTTTCTGCTGCTCCTTCCTCCTCAGGGGGAGGACTCCTCACACTCTTTCCCTGCTCCAGCGTGGTGTCCCTCCCATGGAGAGTTCTCCACAAACTTCTCCAACGTGGGTCCTTCCCGCAGGCTACAGTTCTTCACGAACTGCTCCAGTGTGGGTCCCTTCCATGGGGTGCAGTCTTTCAGGAACAGACTGCTCCAGTGTGGGTCCCCACAGGGTCACAGGTCCTGCCAGCAAACCTGCTCCAGCGTGGGCTCCTCTCTCCATGGGTCCACAGGTCCTGCCAGGAGCCCGCTCCAGTGCGGACTTCCCATGGGATCACAGCCTCCTTCAGGCATCCATCTGCTCCGATGTGGGGTCCTCCATGGGCTTCAGGTGGATATCTGCTCCACCGTTAACCTCCATGGGCCACAGGGGGACAGCCTGCCTCACCATGGTCTTCACCACGGGCTGCAGGGCAAACTCTGCTCCCGCACCTGGAGCACCTCCTCCCCCTCCTTCTTTGCTGACCTTGGTGTCTGCAGAGTTGTTTCTCTCACATATTCTCACTCCTCTCTTCTGCTAGAGTTGTGCACGGTTTTTTTCCCTTCTTAATATGTTATCACAGAGGTGCAACCACCGTCACTGATGGGCTCAGCCTTGGCCAGCGGCGGGTCCATCTCGGAGCCGGCTGGCATTGGCTCTATTGGACACAGGGGAAGCTTCTAGCAGCTTCTCACAGAAGCAACCCTTGTAGGCCCCCCGCTACCAAAACCTTGCCACGCCAACCCAATACTGCTCCTCTGCAAACATGAGATTTTTTTTTTTTCCCTTGCAAGATAACAATGAGTTATCTCATCATAGAAGTTTTATCTTGTATATCGAGTTGTTATGCCCATCTTGTATTGCTATGCGCAGTCAAGTTGGGAGGCTGAAGATAAGTACAACTGAGATTTAAGATGCTTTAAAATACTTTGATTTCTCTCTTTGAATATATACAATGGACTGCTTAGCCTACTAGTGGATTTGAACATGTGGCACTTGTATCCAGTGTAAAATGAACAGCTATCTGCCTCTTTTTTTTTAAAAACAACGAAGTTTCAGCTCTAAAAGGAAGCTTCCATAAAAAATTTACCGCTTGCTTTTTTCCCTTGTTCTCTCTCCTCCTTCCCCCAGCTGAATTGCTTGCAAAAAAACAGCCATTAAAAACTAGTGAAGTATACTCTGATGATGAAGAGGAGGAGGAGGATGATAAGTCTAGTGAGAAAAGTGATCGCTCATCCAGATCCTCATCCTCTGATGAAGAGGAAGAGTAAGTAGTAAACATTGGTCTATGATTACTCGTAAGTGTGTGTTCAAAAACAGAGATCCACTTTATGTAGACACATGCCGTTTTAGAGGATTGTTTGGGGGCAGTTCAATGTCTCTAAAGTGGTTTTGCCTCTGGGCACACTTGCACGCTTCTGTATCATGGTGCATGGGACTGATTTAACCTTGGATGGGTTTGTATCTTCAGTTCCCTGCCGTTACCTTTAGCCCCATTTACACTGTTGTTTACAGATTTGTTTAGTCCTACAGTTTAGCAGCCATAGGGATATTAGCAGGACAGAGATATGTGCTGGCTTACCTTAAAGCGTTGGCCTATAAACTGCCTTGCTGTGTGAGTCTTTCTGCTTTGTGGTAGCAGGGGCAGTGGGTAGCAAGTTTGGGACGTTGCATTGTCTTTCTCATGAATGCTAAATTCACATATCTCCAGTCAACTAGCGCATGATGCATCTTTCCTTTTACTAGTCATTTAAATAGTTAGCACTCATGCTGCACCTTGTTCAGGACCCCTTTTTTCGTGATTATGTCTCTACTTTTTTTTCTTTATTCCTTCTCACCTTTCCCAAATCAGGAAAGAAGAAATTCCTCCTAAATCCCAGCCAGTGTCCTTGCCTGAAGAACTGAACCGAGTACGGTTATCGCGACATAAGCTGGAACGCTGGTGTCATATGCCCTTCTTTGCCAAGACAGTCACTGGCTGCTTTGTCCGTATTGGCATTGGAAATCACAACAGCAAACCTGTTTATCGGGTGAGTTTAGTTCCAAGGGATTTAGTTCTTTTTATAGTGCTGTAATACAATATTTGCAGCTTAGCAATTCTCAGGTACCTGTGATTGTTTGAGTGATTAACATAAAAAGATTGCTTATAACCAGAAAACGTAATTGCTGCCAAAGAAGTGGAGGAGACTGGTTTAAAAATAAATAAATCTATGGGACCAGCTAGGTGAAGAGGTATATTTAGTGAGAGAGAGGGAGCACTAACAAAGCCTGTTCTTCCAGCTTTGGTTCATGCTGTCTTGTCTCATCATTTGTATTGCAAACTAGAATTCAGGACTCTGCTTTGACCAAGTAAGGATGAGTAACATTCACTTCCTATTTCTGGGAATGTTCCCAAGTTACTGCATGGTCTTGGTTCTTTTTTTACAAAGTGTTTCTAGTACATCAGTGTGCCTCAGAAGAGAAGGTGATTGAGAACACAGTTTTGTTTTTCTGTTTCATTGCCTGTAACTGCACAATCATAGGATGCAATAATATTCTCTAAAATTGCATTAAAAAGGTCCCCAGAGGGGCTATGTTTAGTATGTGAGGAGCAGTGGTGTTTTTAAGTTGGGACATACGTTAACCCAAACCAGCATTAATTGAAAAGGAAATAGAAAAAGTAGGAGAGTGTACATCACTTCCTTGGTCAGGAAGGCCAAACTGAGAAGATAGAAAAACTGCATCAAGCATTCAGGTGGTATAATTTGTCAATTCAAAGGTGATGCGTGAAGCAACAAATTCCGTACCTGATAATGTACACTGAAGTGTCTTGCTTTCCTTGATCTAGTTAGAATTGTTAGTTAGATTAAGGTTTTTGATCTCTAAGTGGAAAGGCTTGAATATGCCAGATATATTCCAGGAACATAAAAAAAATCCCTCTTGCATCCTTCCTCTTGTGTATTTTACTCTGTGATATAGGTTGCTGAAATAACTGGTGTGGTAGAGACTGCAAAGGTTTACCAGCTTGGTGGTACCCGGACAAACAAAGGACTACAGTTGCGGTAAGATACCAAAGTAATCCTCATCAGTTCATGAATCATTGTCCTTTTCATAGCAAATAAGCTTCTGTGTGTGGTTTGGAGATGAGAGCTAAAAAGCAGACTGGGCCTTGCCATGCCGCTTACTGCTAGAATGTTGGGGTTGGGTTTGTTTGGGTTTTTTTCCCCTTGGGTGTAATGGAAATTATAAAAAAGTCTCATGCAGGGACTTGTGATTGTGTTGACATCTGAGCAATTCCATTGGCCTTAGTAACCCATGATTGTTTGTATACGCCTCTTGAGCTTTGCAATACTCTCTTAATCTTTTCTCCACTGTTGTTATAATAGGATGTTAGAAATACGGATCATTTAAAGGCATACATGATTGGGTCTGGCATACATGTTACAACATAAAATGGTACTTTGGAGGGGAAAAAGGTGAATGTAGCATCGGATTTCTCAGTTGTTCTTATGGCCCTTATAAGGATCATGAGGTGAAGATTAACAGTTATGATGCAAAACATCCTGGTGAGATACGACAATAGGACATTAACCATTTGGGAGAAACAGGAGGGCATGTGGAGAATGCATGTGGGTGCAAGTATGGAGTAAAAAACCAAAAGTCTTACCTAAATCCATTGTGACATTCAGTAACTTCTTAGGCTACCTCAGGATAGAGCTCCATGCTTTGAGTGAAATTTACATCATGGCACCAAATTTTAGTATTGTTTAGTAGCAGTGTAGTAGTTTAGCTGGTAGTGCCGAAGGTAGTGCTCTGCAGAAGATGTTTAGGGATTTCTGGCTTTGACTGGCCAATGAATGAAAAATTAGATAGGGGTTGGCTCCAGCATTGTGTAATTCAGTACTGCTTAAAGGTTATTTCTCCGGGTCCAAAGATGAAGGAGCTTTCTGTTTCCGAAGACCATGCCATGGGTCACCAAATAGAGTATGTAAGATTTGGGTGTGATAGAGGTCTATTTCTGTTTCCTCCCGAGGGTTTTACTGCCACAACTGAGCGACTGTTTACTGCAGGCTCAGTGTCTAGTATTCCTTTGCATTACTACTAATAGCTGATGCAGGCTCCTGAACTGTGGCTGACCCGACTGAGTTAGGAATAGATAGCATGCAAGCCACAAGAGCAGCCTTAAGAGTCTGGTTTTGGGCTTCTTGAAGCCCATATACACCTATAGATCCAAAACCACAGCTCTGTACCATCAGAGAGGGATGTTGTTACACTTTCTTTTTGCAGGCATGGCAGTGATTCGCGTGTGTTTCGTTTGGAGTTTGTCTCGAATCAGGAATTTACTGAAAGTGAGTTTATGAAGTGGAAGGAAGCGGTAAGTTTGCCAGACTTTAGTTTCTTGTTAACAGCCTTCTGCCAAGGACACGTTAAGTGGAAAGTAACCTCTTTTTCTCTTGTGTTTAGATGTTCTCTGCTGGGATGCAGCTGCCCACACTAGATGAAATAAACAAGAAAGAAGTGTCCATCAAAGAAGCCCTCAACTACAAGTTTAATGACCAGGACATTGAGGAGGTAAACAGTAGTAGTGTTGTAGTGAGGCTGTGGCAGTGCTTAAAGGTGACAGGAACTCAGGGAGTAGAGCACTAGCTGTTACAAAGCAAAATGATCATGGTATTTGCCTCCTAAGAAGAAAATAAACGGCTCAAAATGAAGTTGCATAACTGGATAGAGTAGCTTGGTGATCCAGCTGTTGTTTGGTGCTCACTCCTGCTTCACTTCATCCTTTGTGCCCTGTTATCTCCTCTTGAACTTGTGTTGCAGAGCTCTGAACTCCTAGCCTGAGTATGGCAACTTAGTTCTCAAGTGCTGAAAACTAACAGCATCATGATAGATGCATTTATCACAGTTTCTGCAGTTTAATACTTGCTTAATAAGGACCAAATGTGATTAGCATTAGATTTTTGTAGGTCGTAAGTGAGGGGAATGGAGCTGTAACTCATTACCAAGTCACAAATTAAAAAATGCAGCAGAGAAAGAGCATGAGTAAAATTCCGTGGCAGTAAGTACATTTCTTAGGTGATATTGGTCTGTTGCTTCTAGTGTCCAAATATTGAAATAGACATTTCATATTTGTGTATTCTTGCTGTTTCCTCTGCATCTTACAGATCGTGAAAGAGAAGGAAAGGTTCAGAAAAGCACCTCCAAATTATGCTATGAAGAAAACTCAGCTGTTAAAGGAGAAGGTGAGAGATGAGATGATGCCTGCAAGCTTAATGCAGTCTTTGATTTTGAAGAACTGGAGCTCATCTGGATTTTGGCAGTAGTCAGCAGTAAGCTCGACTTTAACTATGCAGCTAAAAGGTGGATCTCAAGGTTCATTGCTGGGTTCAGAACACTTAGAACCCAGTTAAAGCTATTACATTCTTTTTCTAAGGGCAGTTGCCAACAATTATAGCTGTCTCTTTTTCTGTTCTTTAAAGAAGATGATCTTAAGCTGTTCTGCTTTAGAAACTCTCTTTTTTCCTTCAGGATACCCCATAATAACATTTGAAAGTTGATTTCCTATACTTTTTAGACTAGGAAAAATAAAAGTCGTGTTAAATTGCTTTTTAATCAGGAGTGACTGAATTGTCACTTTATGGCCAGTACTTTACATTGAAAAGAATACGTTGCTGAAAGATTTACTTGCCACTGAACTGTTTTACATGTAGACCTCCTGGAACGAATAGACCTAACAGTGCTGAGAAGCCAAAGCCAAGAAGTCAAGTAAACAAGCAGTCTTAAGTATCTCCGAAGATAAAGATAGACATAACATGTTTTGTTTGTTTTTGTTTGTGCAGTCCTTTTTCAAGACATTCGTGCTTCATATACAGTAAAAACAAAGAGTTTGCATTAATCTTTAGTTCTACATTCTTTGGCTTAACTGTATTGTTTGATCATCATTTTACCATGCACAAATATGTAAATTGTTAGTTTTCCATTGCAGAAGAGTGCAATTGCTTTTTGTTGTCACCAGGTGGCACAATAAGCTACTGTTATGGGTCTGGTGGTGTGGTAGGGACTCTCCAACTCCCTGAAATAAGTGGCAACTGACAGTTGCAGAAATACTCATTCTTTTCCTGAGCTGTTAAATAGTGATATTAAATTTTAATCAAACCTGTGACTTAAATCATCTGACTGACTTCCTCTTCTCATGCTGGTATTAGTGTTCCTAAGTCTTCCTTAGTTTAAGGGGTTTCAAAGGTGTTCAGAGTAAGAAGTCCTGTTTTGCCTTAAGCTGTAAGGAGACTTTAGCTCTTTGTTATATTCTTACCATGTGGGGTAGAACATTTGCAACTGGAAAAGGGTTAGCTGGCTGATTCATGGGTCTATCCCTCGTTTCTCTGACTAGCTCTGTGGTAGAGAATAGTGCCTAATGAGTTACTGTTTGGTTGAAGGCTATGGCTGAAGACTTGGGGGACCAAGATAAGGCCAAACAGATTCAAGATCAGCTTAATGAACTTGAAGAGAGAGCAGAGGCCCTGGATCGTCAAAGAACAAAAAACATTTCTGCAATCAGGTAAGAACCAGATATTGGGAATTTTCTCTCTTAAATAGTATCAATCAAAATATTCAGAGAAGGGAAACTAATGCTGCACTCATTCTTGCAGTGAATTAACTGCAAGATTTTGTCTCTTCTTTCCTGTACAATATATTGATGAAATGTGTATCATGATGGCTCTATTAGTGTTTGCCTATCTTCACTTCCTTGTATCTGTCATTCAGTTAAAACTGTAAAAAATGTAAACTCTCTTCCCCGTACCCAGCAGTTGTGTTGCCATAAGAGTAATTGTGATCAGGATGAAGCTGCAAGAATGCTGTCAGGCGTTTTGTTGTGTAGGGATTGATAAATGACAGTCACTTTCTTTCCCCCACCCTCATTTTTTCCTTTCTGCAGTTACATCAACCAGAGAAATAGAGAATGGAATATCGTTGAGTCTGAGAAGGCTCTTGTGGTAAATAGTGCTGAATTAATACTTCTGTACCAGTAGAGATGAAATGATGCAAAGGGAGATAATTGCATGGTGAAGTTATTCAATTGTTTTAATGATCTATAAAATCTTTCATATAGGCAAATGACATGATTTTAAAACAGATTGCTTTATCCTTTTGATCAATTCAATTATCGGCAGATTACTGACTGTAATAGTGACTTAGTGCATTTTGTATGGGAAAGAAATCAGAAAGGAGACTTCAGATAATAAAATAGTAAAGAAAATATTCAATTCTCTGCAGTGACACTTCTATTAAGCAAGAGTTAAGCTTGTTAACAAACGGTTAAGCCTTAACTATCCTGAGAGTTTTGCACCTATTTTCTGTGTTATATTCAATAAGGACAGTTTTGCCCTGTGAAGCATGGAACTGTGGGTGTGTCAAAATCTTTCTAATCTGTAATGCTGTTGCTGCTTTTCCTCTGATCTTGATATTAAATATAGCTGATGAGTGCTTGCATGGACGGGGTGCTGTGGAAGGATTTACAAGGGTGCAAGTAGCTAACTCTGCAAAACCATGTGCTTTTTCATCAGGCTGAAAGTCACAGCATGAAAAACCAACAAATGGACCCATTCACTAGGCGGCAGTGCAAACCCACAATAGTGTCTAATGTGAGTGTAATACTTAAGTTCAATTGAGGCAATTTGCAGAGAAACAAAACCAATGTAGGAAGGAAAATGTTGTTTGCATTCATTCCCAACTATGCCATATGCTATTAACGCTCCAGATGCCAGGGTGAGATATAGTTGAGTGAGATCCTGGTCTCACTATCCCAAAAGAAGGAAAAAGCAGTATTTTTTTTTAATGCAAAGTGTGAAGGACATAAGTGATGTGGGTATGTACATGGAGAAGCAACTGTGGTTTAGACTTCTGTAGTGAGCTCTTCTACATAGAATTACTCAGATTTAGTTAGCTCTGGGAAGACAATTTGCTTTAGGTGTGAGTTTCGCTTCTAATTAGTTGAAACTTTCCTGAAAGATCTGTGAAAGGAGAGAGGAGACTAAACATTTTGGGCCTGCGGTGGATAAAGTAGTTTAACACTAACTTCCCCCGTGATACTGTGGCAAAATGTGCTACTGCAGTCCCCAGCTATATAAATGATGGATAACAAGGTAATCAGCTCCTACTTCTAAGCAATATGGCTTTGTTGAGGCCTGTTCTGGAATAGTATACAGTTCTGGTATCAGTACTTTAAAAAAAAAAAAAAAAACACAAAACAAACCTGGTCAGGTTGGCTTTCATCAGTCTCCACAAACTGGCAAGGGAATAGAAAAGGAATTATATTGCAGGGCTTGAATTAAATAATTATTTCTGAAATAATTCTTTATTAGAAAAGAATCATAACTGAGCAGCTTTATTATGGTAGACAACTATTATGTAAAGAAAATAGTCTTCTAAAGATTTCTTTTCTCTAGTAGTGTTTCAGCCAGAACTGTAAGCTGAAAGCAAATACATCTAACAATAGTGTTAAGACTAGTCACGCGAGCAAACCACATCAACAGGAAATGTATTTCTCATTTTCTCAAAGGAAAACCTTCTGAAGGATAACTTTTCGTTTGTAACTATCAGATGCATTACACGGGTATCAGGATGATTTCAGTTGTCTCTGAGATCCTGAAGATTGGGCTAACTGATCTACAGCCTCTTATGGTTTTAGCTTCATGGATATGAGTGCTTTTTTAACAAAATGGCAATATAGTTTTCACCAGTTTAAATACAGTGATTTTTTTTCTTTCTTTCTTTTTTTTTTTTTCTTTTTCCCCTCTGCAGTCCAGAGATCCTGCTGTCCAAGCTGCCATCCTTGCCCAGCTAAATGCAAAATACGGGTCTGGTGTATTACCAGATGCTCCAAAGGACATGAGTAAGGCAAGTTTCCATTTCTGTCTCTGTTACGTTCCTCCCACTGTCACCATTTTGCTCTAGAAGCTTATGAGTAATAGATGTGCATGCTTCACTTCTAGAAATAGGTATCCTGTAGAGCATTATCATAGAAAAGAATCAGCTTTTTCTTTCTTGGGGAAAGAAAATTAAGTTTCTCTAGCAGTATGAAACCTAAACTAAGTATGTTTGTGACAGAGGTGGGGAAAAAGCATTTTTATCTCTATTTATCTGGACAGATGAGGGTTGGAGACTTACCTGTAGTTTTTATTTCAGGGTCAAGGGAAGGATAAAGATGTGAACTCTAAATCAGCCAGTGACCTCTCAGAAGATCTTTTCAAAGTGCATGACTTCGATGTAAAGATTGATCTTCAGGTTCCCAGTTCAGGTAAGTGTTCCAGCTGAGTTTGGGGATGTGATTGTCCAGCTCATTATGGTAGAGCTTATTTCTTCCAGAATAGTTCTTTCAAAATCATTGGTGGGCTTTTGAAAATGGGAGTAAGGACTCCGTGTTTGTCATCTTGGCAAGTATCCTGAACTGAGGAGGAGAGGATGTGTGCTAGTGACATCCATTGAGGAAACAAGAACAACTGTATTGTGTCAGACTGAAAGCCTGCGTATCCCCATATCCTTGACTCCAAATGCCTAGGGAGAAAAGGAGGTAATGAGTGTTTTCTGATGTACTCTTCCAGTCTACAGTATCTATGACTGGCATAATCTTTGGGGAACAGATGAGAGTGTTGTATTTAATAAGCCTTGATATCTACCTTAATACTTAATTCGTTAATTTGTCTAATCACTTTTGAGGACAGATAAGCTTTGGGTGTCTGTGATGTCCTGTTCCATAATCTGTGTATATGCTATGCTGAAGTATTTTTATTTGATTTTGAACTTGCTGCTCTACCAAGTTGCTGTTCCCTAACTTTGGTATTGCAGATGGTATTGAAGGAAAATTTTAGGGGAACCAAAACACTGGGCAGGGTGTGAAGGTATGCCTATAGACACAAACTTGCTGACCCTTCCTCTTTGTGATCTTGACTTCGAGTGCCTGAGATGTGTGGCAAGAACAGTTTAGTGTCATAGAATCATTTAGGTTGGAAAAGACCCTTAAGATCATTGAGTGCAACCGTTAACCCAACACTACCAAGTCCACCACTAAACCATGTCCCTAAGCGCCACGTCTTTTAAATGCCTTCAGGGATGGTGACTCATTGAATTCCCTGGGCAGCCTGTTCCAATGCTTGACAACCCTTTCGGTGAAGAAATTTTTCCTAATATCCAATCTAAACCTCCCCTGGTGCAACTTGAGGCAGTTTCCTCTCATCGTATCATGCTGTTTTCCAGTGGAGGGAAAGCATGGGGAGTGTACCAGTGCAGTTTGACTCATGAGGCTTTTATTTTCTTGCATTACTGGAAGGATTAGAGCTGAAGTTTCTTGGAGGACAACAATTTAGGAAGTACTGTAAGAACGCACAAAGACTTAAAATCTTGTCAAGAAGGGAAAGTAGGAGAGGTTGTCTTTCCAAACTAGGTCAAGTTTGGAACTCTGGATGTAAGACTACAGAATGAGGTAGGATGCCAAGAATAGGAGAATTCCTGAAGCAGATAGTGAGAGTCTTGAGCTTTAGAGAGTTAGCAAGCAGATGAAGTTTAGGCACTAAAGGACACTGAAAACCAGAAAGAGAAGGATGAAAGAGACACAATACAGGTAGAGGTTTAAGTATGGCTGTTCTGTTTTTTTTTCTCAGACAGAACACCATTTTGGCATCTTGCTTTGTGCAGTCTCCTTTCTTAACAGAAGAACCTGGGCGTGGTTAAAATGTGTATTGTAGACATAGATAGGAAGTTTGACTTCTGTCCACTTATTATCTGTCTCTTTGTGCTTGCTATTCTCATGGGATAACGATTTACCCGGAACTGAGTCTGAAGCCTCTGTTTGTATTGTGATTTCAGTGTGATACAGAGTAGTTTTCTTAAGAAATGGAAGTATACTTCTTAGCAGAAAGCTGGATTAACAAACAGAGTCAAAATTGCACATGCTTTATCTATGAAGATAAGCTACCAGATACTGCTTGTATTATCTAACCAGATGTATACTAGAGAAGCCAAACGTGATTTTATGGTGAAATTGTCAGCAAAAGCAGCAAGTAAAAATCTGTAGTTTTCATGTATTTCGGTCCTCAACTCTTTTCTTATCCCCAACAGAATCTAAGGCACTGGCCATCACCTCCAAGGCTCCACCAGCAAAAGATGGTGCCCCTCGGCGATCATTGAACTTGGAGGACTACAAAAAGAGGCGGGGGCTTATTTGAGCATGCCCACTCTGCTGCTTCTGATCCTGCATGCTCCATGGCGATGTCCTACCTTTTCTTCCTCCCTTTTCAGTTCTCCCTTCTGGGTTGGAGCAGCAGTGGAGCTGGGAAGAGACTCTTTAAAACTGCCAGTCATCTGTAACATAAACCATTCAACTATTTACTGTATAGACCTCCCTTCTTGCCCTTTCTTCCTGCCCCCCTCACAAATGTGGATCTGTGCTATTTGGGGTTTTCCCATTTCTTTTAGTTTGAGTTTTGTTTTTATTTTGTTGATGCAGCTCGTTGGTCCACTCTGTGTTCAGTATTAGCCTGAGGTCTGGATTTCCATAGGAATCTCTTGGTGGTCGCAGAATCAGCACTTGGTGATCTCCCTTTATATACCACCACAGGCACGGTGAATAAACATTGGCGCAAGACCTTTGTGGCTGGAAGGTCATCTGCACTTTCTTCCTCCTCTTCTTCCTCCTTCATCCTAGCTTTGGAGAAGGGAATCTTCAAAAACTGGCTTAGGTTCAAAGTGTAAATTTTTTTGGGAGGGTTGTGTGACTTTTTTTCAGGTGTTTTTTATCATTTTTAAGCTGCAGTACTATTTGTATCCGTCTGTCACAGTTCTTTACGGCTGTTTTGAATTTCTACCAGCTGTATTTGAGCATCTGAAATTGCAAGAAAGAAACTCATTAAATGTGATTCTTCTTACTAAAACGGCTTGGTTGATATAGCTGTTTAACTTCATGTTCCCTTTTTTACTTACACTTAACTGATGAGAGAGAGGTACACAGCTCTTGATGTGGGACTTGTCATCTGTAGGACATCTGGAGTCTCCAGCTGTAACTGAGTGGAGTAGTTTTTTCTGGGATGGCCCTGGGGTGCTCATTGGTTGGGCTTTAATTTCTTCTCCAAGCCTCCAATATTAGATATTTGTTAAGTCATCGTGTCTTCACTGGGCTCCAGCTCACTTTGTTTCTTGCTTTGTGAACCATTTAAACGGGGCTTCTATAAACAAACAAAAAATTAAAAAAAAAAAAATCACTTTGTGTGGAAGGGGAAGGACGCAGTAAGGACATAGTAGAAAGGTCAGGGGGTAATGTACGAGAGGTAGCCGATGCACATTTTTCATATATAAACTGGTACAAGTGGAGTGCAACACTAGCACAAGAATTGTATGGCTTTATGGAATATTTGACTGGACACAAGGTGACAGCTAAATTATCACTCAGGTGTAAAAAAAAAAAAAAAAAAAAATCGAAGTGTAAATATAAGTGACATTTAACAAAGAACTTTTCCAAACAAGATACAACTGAATATATGGAGCTAAGAACTAAATTAAAAGAGAATTAGAAATCTAAAAGGTTAGAGGCCCTCGTTCAGGTAAGCGTGCAAGCACGTGTTTGTTCCTACTCAGGCAGTACGTATATAATAACTTAAGCACTGAACTGGATAGGAATGTTTCTGGGGGACCCTGAAGAGGGAAAATGCTGATGCTCTTCTTGTGTCAGAGCATTACTGTTTTTCTGAAATCATACACTGGTTACGTTTAAACCTGTGTTTGATACTTTCTTGTTGGATTCTTAATGAAACTTTAATCTAGTTCTTATTTAACTTTCTCTTTCTTTTTTAACAGTAGCTTTAAAGAAACATCATGTAATTGTGTGCAGATTGATACTATGAACTGTGTATAAAAAGAAAGTCAACCTATGAAGCAGCTCTTACCTACCATGTAAACAAATAATTAGGAATCCTTTAATACTTATTTACTGAATAGTCCATAGTTCTAAGACACATGTGGGTTATTCTGTAAATATGTAATCATAGACTGCTTTATTTGATGGCCTATTTTAGCAGCTTCTTTGGAGTTGTAGTAGGCTCTCACATATATGTACTTTTAACTTTTTAAGAGTGGATTTATGGAATCTACCGTGATAACTTCATAGGAGACATCGTGATTCACTGTGTAGATATGCATTTGATATGATTTTGGTTTTTTTTTCAACAGCTTCAATGATGTTACAGATTTGTAATAAAAAAATCTAAACTTATTTTGCAATAGCCAGTTTTCAAAATAATCACTCCCCAATGCTTTGCAGAAATAATTGCAAAATCAAGCAATTCAGGAACTGATTTTTCCACAGAAATGCCTCAGAGCTCTGAGGCACAGTGACAAGTGGTCTCTAAAGGTAAAGCTAACTCAAATTCAGTATTTTTAATATGCTCGCCCTTGATGTATTGGTTTTAGGTAACTTATACATTTGGTAACACAAGAACAGTCTGTACTACAGCCAAAAGGTCGACGAGACCCGTACAGTGTTGCAAGTAACTTTTAGTGGAGATAACCGAAACAGAGGAGATGCAGTGAGTTTAGAATGCAGATCTGAATGATGGACTATGTCCTAGTTATCTGCAACTATGAAACTGCCACTTACCCTCTCAAAGTCTCTGGATTCTGCTGACATACTGTTTTTAAAAGAGTCAACAGTCAGTAAATTATCATGCAAACCTCCTATATTGAGAATAATACGTCAAGAAAGTACTCTTGAATAGTTACAGAACTGTGTATGAAAGCTGTAATCCTTTTTCCTTTAAGTGCATGTAAAGGTGAGTGACTACACCTCCCACTCGTTAGAGAGGGAGAGATTTGTTTGCTTTGTTTCATTGGTGTCCTAGCATAGTTCATCACAATTGTACAGAATTCTATAAATAAACTTGGTTTGTTGGTTTAATAAGGTTGATTGTTTATCCCTTGATCTGAGGTGCTAAGGGTTTACTGTCTGGAATTTGGTTGTGGTTTTTTTGTTTGTTTGGGTTTTTTTTTTCTGTTGTTTTTTTTTTTTTTTTTCCCAGAAACTGACACTTCATTTATCAGTCTGGATGATTTTATTTAAAATACTAGTACCGTAAAATAATTAATGAAAAGTAAGTCCGCTCTTTTGCAAGAGTGGCTGTTGACTCCTGGATCACTCTCTAATGACTGGAGTACCTCCTTATCACTAGAATCAAGCAGAGCCCCTTGGAAAGTCAGTTCACTTGTACCTCTGCTGCATCTCACTAAAAACACAGACTTTGCTTGTCTTGTAGAAATCCACACTGCTTCTGTAATCAAAGATGCTGAAGCATGTAGCTGAACTTAGAGAAGCTACTGAATGAGATGAAGCAAGATTGTTCTCGGGAGATGCTTGGTGGGAGGATGAGACACAACAGCATAAGTTGAAACAGGACAAGTTCTGCCAAGATGTAAGGAAAAACTTTCACCCTTAGCACAGTCAGAGAGAGCACCAGGTTGCCCAGAGAGATTGTTCTGTCTCTATTTTGGAGGTTTTCAAGAGAAGGCTGGATTAAGTCACAAGTAACATGATCTAACCTTGTAACTTACCCAGCTTTGAGCAGGAGGGTGGACTGGAGACCTCCCTAAGCTCCCCTCTGACCTGAATTATCCTGTGATTCTATAAGTAATTTCATATTGCTTTCTCCAGTTTTGTCTGTCTTCCCTGCATGTACTGCCCTCTCCCCATCCCCCTTCCTACATGCAGCACACAGAATTTGTCTCGCAGACGTGGTGGCTTACCACGAGCAGTGCAGCATTTCCCAACATACGTTCTTTCTGAGACTGTGTGTGTGTGTCTATAGAGTTCATGTGGGGCTGTCTGTGAAACAAAATTGTCTCTATAGATTTATCATGGAACAGGCTGGAAGACTCAGCCTGTTACACTGTAGAGTGAAGAGCTGTAACTGAGATTTGATTAGCAAAGTGTTCCTTTGATGCACCTTGAACAACAAAATACATTTTAAGTTTTCCACCTCATGAGCTTTTTTAAGTGCATATGCTTTTAAGCTGCTGTGCAAGGTGACAGATTCTCAAGGAATCTTTAGGACAGAGGGTCTTGAAGATGGGTTGACAGTTTTTAACTGGCTTTGGGAAGGATAGTCAACCAAAGGAAAAAATGTGCCTCAAAGGAAAAGGAATGAACTAGCTGTGAAGAAAGTGCTTCACAGCTAGTTTGCTCCTAGCAGAAGGTGGAAGCAGAAGAAGGGGAGAACTGAAAATGAAGAGTCTGCACAAATCCTTCACTGGTTATACATGCTGGGGAATAAAAAGGCACATGGATGTCATCTCAAATTGGGCTTTGGCATCTTTGTTTTTCCCCCCATCTTAACTGGAACATAGTTAGCCTTGTCTCAGACCACTTTAAGCTTTGAATTTTGGGCGTTTTAATTGTAGGGAAAAAAGTGCTGTAAATTTGATACTTAAACTACTGATACATAGGCAGTCTTACTACCTTCAGCACAGTAACTTAGTCTTTTAAAGGGAGATGCTTAAGTAGCCAAATAAATGGGTGAATTTTCTTTTTTTATTTTTAGCTGGAATGGTTAAGCACTCACTGGTTCTACCTTACCACCATCATCAGCCGCTTGAGATTTTAGCCCCCCTCACGCTCAGAAGCTGAAGGAATATCGTATGAGCAATTTCTTTAGTCTCATACTGTGTGGAGCTATCTGGGTCAAAAAAAAAAAAAAGCTTTATTTTCTGCTTTGTCAGTTGGACTGCGGCAGTAGTAAACATGAAGAGAGTTGTGGTGGTAACATCTTAAAATCTTAAACTTTTCCAGCTGTTTGGAAAGTCAGCTGTTAGATAGTCCCTTGGGGTTCTTTATGCCTTGGCATCTATCTAGATGTTAAAGGCTCCTGTGGCCCAACTGTGTCGGGCCGTAACAAGTTAGTGTTCCTCATGTGCCAGCCTTTGGACCCTTGACTACTTTTCTTTAGCATTTCTCCTTTCTGCTGAGAAGAAGCACTATCCAGCTAAGAGAATGAGCAATTAAAGGAGGTAAATTAAAGTAGGAGCTTCCCTGGAATAGCTCATATATTGCAATTACCTATGAGTAACAGAAGACAGTGTGAGTATTGATAGTACTTATGATGGTGTGTCTGGCATTTTATGTTAGACCCCGTGTACAATACTGTGTCCAGTTTTGGGGTTCCCCAGTTCAAGGAAGATTTCAACCACCTGGAGCAAGCTTAGTGGAGGGCCACCAAGATGGTCAGGGGCTGGGGCTTGTTCAGTTGGGAGAAGGTAAGGGTGTAGCACTGTAGTACCATACTACTGTTGTTAGTAACAGGCCATAAGCTTAGTGCTGAGTCTGCAGGGCCTCAGGGCTGAGGCTTATCAGGCTTCCCTTTCTGAACTTTTCTTGACCTGCCTGTAGCTTTGTTTTATTTAGCTTTGCTGTCACAGCGATTTCTCTAACTGGCCAGATGTCTGTGGCTAATTTGTTTTACTTCTGTTTACCTTTGTGTGGTGCAACCATAGTTTTATATATGTAAGAATAATAAGCAGTTATGTCGAATGAGGTATTTATGACCAAAACAATGATGTGGTGGAGAGAAATGCGGATGTGGTATGATAGCAGAGACCTTTTGGAAGTGGAAACAAAGGACGTAACATAGAGAAGTACATATGGATGATGACTCCACCAATCTGGAGACCCTAGATTGGTGAGTGGTTACTCACCAGTGGTCAAGTATGTGTTTGTTGTTTGGTTTGTTGTTGTGGTGGTTTGTTTTTGTTTTGTTTCTTTTTAAAAGGCAGAACCAGAACTGGACAAAACTGTGTTTAGGGAGTAACAGAACAAAGAAATCGTATCTAAGATATGTGAAGGGCACCACATATCATAAATTTGGATGTAGCGTGGAGCTGTAAACCAATGAGGAAAGAGAAAGATGTAAAAGCATGTTAGCAAACATAAAAACTACCCCAAGTGGATCCTAGAGGGAGGAGGAAGAAAGCAGCAGCATATTCCTCCCAGCAAAGGGCTCCAGATGCTCACAGCTTCATGTTATCCTTTCCAGCACTCTGGAGCTATTGACTTTGAGATCCAGAGGAGCAATAGAAGGCTGAAAATAACCCCTAGAAAAGGGATAGAAACCGAGAAATGTGTGTTACAATTTTAACTGTATTATTGTGACTACTTCTGTATAAAAGTACTCTAACTGCATTATTATTTTTTCTTTTCCTGTAATAATTAGATCTAGGCTAATAGCGATCCTTGAATTAGGTTAAGATTTCCATATGCTAACAATAAATTCTTAGCTTTGCTTACGTATATGTTAAGCTTCCTCTTTGCCTATAAACAAGATCTTCAGTGTAACAGAAGAGGCAACTTCAGGAGGAGCTAATAGCAGCCTTCCAGTAAAAGTGGAGAAGTTGTCAGGAAAGTAGTCTGTGTGGTGGGAGCTTGAGAGACGATGGCATAATTTGAAAGTAGAGGTTCTAATTAAAGGTAATGAAACTCCTCTGTGAGGACAGTGAACCAGTGGAACAGGCTGCCCAGAGAGGTTGTGCAGCTTATCTTTGGGAGGTTTTCAACTGGATAAAGCCCTTGGAGGCTCATCCTGCTGTGTGCAGGAGGTTAATCTTGGGGACCTCCTGAGGTCCCTTTCAATCTAAATTATACTGTGACCCTATTTACAGTAAATTCTAAGTGAAACCCGAGTTTCCTTTGCTGTAACTTGTCTGCTTCATAGTCAAGCTGCTTTAAGACAACTGATAGGAGTTACCCAGGTTGCCAAACATAGCACTTAGCTATTTGCAAATGAGGATTATAGGCTGTTGATTTAGTTACAGTCTGTCTTCTCTAAATATACAGTCCATGCATAAGTTTCTTAATTTATATCTTTTAATTGAATGGAAAATGTAAAGAGCGGTTCTGCTACCATAGCCCGCTGTTGGGGGGACAGCGACTCCCTCCTTCTTGGGAAGAACCTGGAACTTAACAACTAAGTTCTCAGCATCCTGCATTCCAGTAGTCTGTGGGTGATAAAGTGTATTTTCTGTAGAGCAAATAATTAATCTGAGTGTGATTAGGTTGGGTAGAACGTATTTGGGGTAGAATGTATTCTTTATCATTAACTTTGCACTCAGTCTTCAGTGTTGAAACATGAGAGAAATTATTTGAAATGGAAAAGGACTTTTCTCTTTAGAAGTGCTGGCACTTAGTGTCAAAAAGTGAGTGAGCTGAATGCTTTAACAGACTTAATACCCTTATGCAGTATGAAGTAAGGCAGTCTCATTTCCTTTCTTAAAGAGTAATAGTTATGGAGGGGTTTTCTTTGTGGTTTTTTTTTTCTTCTCTCCATATCAAGCTTAAAAAAAAAAAAAAAGTTGATTGACCTTCCTTATGTTTTTTGATCCTGACAATAGCTGAAGTCTTTCTAATTCCTGCAAGCTAGCTGCAGACTCCCTGCTCTACTAAAACTATTTATGTGCCATTCTGAGCTTCTGTCTTTCCACACATTTGTAATCCCCTGACAACAGAAGAAACACTGAGCCTTAAAGAGGGTGGGAAAGAGTGGTCATAGTCTGGAAAATACCGAGAACCTCTGGGCCATGAGGATGAATTCTATGCAAACTTCAAGACATAATATATGCTGCTTTCTGATAGCTGGCCTTCCACCTGTGCCAAATGTGGCACCTGGTTTGAGTGAACCATGTTATTTTCACCCATGTTGTAGAAAACGATCATGCGGTAATTAATTTTCTGAAATGATTTTTAAGGAGCGTTAAAGTTTTGAAATAGGCTAATTGGGAAATTGGTGGTTACTCATACAAACGCTTGCAAGCAACATCCCTGACTTAACTGCATGTGCATAAATTATCATGGATCCTGTACAAGTTTGGTTTTAGTAAATGTATAAAATTTTGCTATATGAGAGCTATGTTTTTGAGTACTGTTCTGGAGAAATTACAGTAGGTCAGTGCAGAAACCCATGATCACAACAAAGGAGAAAGGGAAGAAAGGCATTGGAAAAAAACCTGCTGGAACTCTCAGGTTAATGACTTAAATCTCATGTTAATTCTCAAGTAAAAATATTACATTTTCTCAATCTTCCTGGGGCAGGTTTCTTGTTTGTTAGTAAACCTCTGTCAGCTTGTTCTGTGAAAATACAGGGGTGGATAGGGTAATAAATTATACTGCAGATGAGTAACTTTGTCAAGTTGTTAAAGCCCATTTTATACAAGATTCATAAATACAGCTTAATGTTAAATAACATACATGGAATCAAAGAATACAGGTTATTTTCTGGCACGAGTTTATATACATAAAATAACCAAAATACAACTCTTTCGGGCATTGGGGTTTGTGACTCAGTGGGTCGGAGGAAGGGGCAGTACTGATTAGAAGCTGGGAGTGATCCGCCTTTGTAAACAGCGTGAACAAGATCACTGTGCCTTGTTTCACTGTGCCTGCTTCAGGAAAGAAATTCAAAAGATCTTCACTTAAGAGCAGGGAGGGGGAAATCTCAAGAGCTGTAAAATGTGCCACTAAATCAAACAGATAAAATTTTATCTGAAATCTGTGATGATTGTGACTTTGTGCTTTATGAAAGGACCATTCTGGAATCATGTTTGCTCTCCCTCGTGGCTATGGACAAAGGTGCAATCGCCAGATACCCCACCTGGGGCACAGGAGTATTTGCCTTCAGTGCAACAGCGTAAATGTGGCTACTTCATCCCTTCTCTGTAATTCTGCCTGCTGGCACGTCTGCCAACAGGTAACTCGCTCCCATTATTTTTCAAGGTGAAATTGCTGTGTAAAAGAAGCGGCTCCTAAAACCAGATGTGTGGCTATCAGTTTTTAGGCCTGTTACTGGACGCGGTAGTGGAGGAGTACAAGCTGATGTGAGGAAGCCGTCTCAACGCCAGTGACTCGGCAGCCGACGCTTGGACATTTTCTGAGGTGGCAGTTTTAGTGCACCCTCTGCTGCTTACCTATACCAGGTATTTCTCATCTTATTCAAGCAACAACTGACTCTTCTAAATGATTGATGGTATGGCAATTAGAACAAAATTGTTGCTCGTATCCCAAATATGCTTTAGAAGATTACTATGAAAAATAACATCATCTCCTAAGAGTGGCCCTAATGCAGTGGTTTTTCTGGCTGCAGTTAGCACAAACACAAGCTCAACAGTTGATTTAATATTGTAGGCTTCCTTGATTTGGGAAAAAAAAAATCTATGTGACTAGAAAAGCAGATCGTATACAGCATAAACACTAAAAAGGAAAAAAGACAAATTTTTGTTTCATGCTTTGCCCTTGAAGACTTACTAGTCATGAAAAACTGAGAGTAGCTATTCTTTGTGTCATGAAGCTCTCCCTTTGGAAGTATTATAATGGACTATAGAAGCAAACTGTTTTTCCACTATTAAGGTAAACTTGAAGATTTGAATAAATGCTGTCTTCATCTGAAAAAGACTAGATGAATTTCAAATACAAAGCAGTCGTTTTCAATTTTGAATCAGGATTAGTCGATTATTAATTGATTTTTATTTCCATTGCAAACTTCCACAATATTTGCCCAAATGAGCAAAGACAGGAAGTTGATGATAGCAAAGTATAATGGCAAAAACTGAAATTAAAAGTAAGCTGAGGACATTTTTAGCATTTTGTAAAATTGTTTTTTAGCTCTGCTCCTAGTAAAGGATCTGCTGTGAAGAGTTCAGCAACTTAGCTTAGCAAGCAAAGCCTGGGAGTGGGAATGAACTATTATAATAGTGTGGGATATATAGAATCATAAAATAGTTTGGGTTGGAAAGGACCTTTAAAGGTCATCTAGTCCAACCCCCCTGGGCAAGGACATCTTCAACTAGATCAGGCTGCTCAGAGCCCCGTCCAACCTGACCTTGAATGTTTCCAGGGATGGGGCATCTACCACCTCTGTGGGCAACCTGTTCCAGTGTTTCACCACCCTCATTGTAAAAAATTTCTTCCTTATATCTAGTCTAAATCTACCCTTTTTTAGTTTAAAACCATTACCCCTTGTCCTATCGCATCAGGCCCCTGCTAAAAAGTTTGTCCCCATCTTTCTTATAAGCCCCCTTCTAAGTACTGATAGGCCGCAATAAGGTCTCCCCAAAGCCTTCTCTTCTCCAGGCTGAATAATCCCAGCTCTCTCGGCCTTTCTTCATAGGAGAGGTGTTCCATCCCCCTGATCATTTCTGTGGCCCTCCTCCGGACCCATTCCAACAAGTCCATGTCTGTCTTGTGCTGAGGGCTCCAGAACTGGATGCAGTACTGCAGGTGGGGTCTCACCAGAGCAGAGTGGAGGAGCAGAACCACCTCCCTCGACCTGCTGGCCACGCCGCTTTTGATGCGGCCCAGGATACGGTTGGCCTTCTGGGCTGTGAGCGCACATTGTGGGCTCGTGTCCAGCTTTTCATCCACCAGTACCCGCAAGTCCTTCTCGGCAGGGCTGCTCTCAATTCCTTCATGCCCCAGCCTGTATTGATACTGGGGGCTGCCCCGACCCAGGTGCAGGACCTTGCACTTGGCCTTGTGGAACCTCATGAGGTTCACATGGGCCCACTTCTCGAGCTTGTCCAGGTCCCTCTGGATGGCATCCTGTCCCTCCAGCATGCCGACCGCACCACTCAGCTTGGTGTTGTCTGCAAACTTGCTGAGGCTGCACTCGATCTCACTGTCTATGTCATTGATGAAGATATTAAGTACTGGTCCCAATACAGACCCCTGCGGGACAGCACTTGTCACCGATCTCTATCTGGACATTGAGCTGTTGACCACTACCCTCTGGATGTGACCATCCAAACACTTCCTCATCCACCGAACAGCCCACCCATCAAATCCATATCTCTCCAATTTAAAGAGAAGGATGTTGTGGGGGACCATGTCAAAGGCCTTAGAGAAGTCCAGATAGATGACACCCATAGCTCTTCCCTTGTCCACTGATATAGTCACTCCATCATAGAAGACCACTAGGTTGGTCAGGCGTCATAGCTTGCCCTTGGTGAAGCTATGCTTACTGTCACAAATCACCTTCCTGTCCTCCATGTGCCTTAGCATAGCTTCCAGGAGGATCTGCTCCATGATCTTCCTAGGCACAGAGGTGAGGCTGACAGGTTGATAGTTCCCAGGGTCCTCCTTTCTACCCTTTTTAAAAATCTTTTACCTTTCTCCCCTTTTAAAATATATGTGGTCTTTAAGAAAAACTTTCACTTTAAGCTAAAATCCCTTTACTGCTTAGACTGAAGAATTTTTAATATTACAGCATTAATATTACAGAATGCACTCCTGGGAGACTCTGTGGGAGGCAGTAGGAATTGGATAGAGTTCTCATGAAGAGTATTTTCGCTCACAAGTGACCTGAATTGCAAAGTCACAGGGTAGGACTGTTCCCGTGGTGATTATTTTGTGTTATTTACTGAAAGCTAAGACTGAGGTCTTTGTAGACTGCCACGCACTAAAGTTTTGAATGCTGGGCAGAGACAGTCTGGGTAATTCCTCCGGTCCTGCTCTCTTCAAGAAGTGATGCATAATGGGATCCATCACCATGAAGTGAGTCATCACTCATGACAAGTTTGTTAATGCTGGTTACTAACCATAAGTTATGACTATAAAATTAGAGAGCATTTAAATTTTGAAGGCTGCTTATTGCCTCTTTGTTTTTTCTGTGTTCCTACTCATTAACTTCCACCTTGAAAGAAATTCATTTTATCACATCTTGTGTATTTACATGGTATATTAGTTCCCTTTGCTGCAGTCCCTTTTCAAAGGGAACAATGATGCTAAATTACCCTTGGAGGTAGAAACCAAGTCCCATTCATTCATAAAAAACTTCAAGATACCCCATTTGTCAGGCTGTCTTTACACATATTAGGTCTCAACTAACACTGTTCTTCAAAGTACCTAGGTATTTTTGGCCTGACTTCTTGGGATGGTAGCAGATGGCCACAGCAGAACAATAGATGTTTTTTCAGATGTTAAAATAGGGCCGGACTGCAGTGAGAGTTTGTCAGGAATGTAACTAGGTATCAAACGTGATCTGAACTTCAACTTTGAAAGGAGAGGCTAGGTGAGGGGCTGAGTGGGCTGTCAGAGGACAGAGCGAGTGGTCCACGCTGCATGAAAGCATTTCTAACTCTTTGGCTGAATATGGGCTTTCTCAAACACCAAAGGTGAAGCGTGGGGTCTAAGCCCTACTGCTCTGCTGTGCTTATTCACTTGAGCTCCGTGCTTTGGTGCGGCGGCAACAACAGAAACCAGGAAGGAGGCACAGCAGTGTTGTTCTTCGAACAACCTTTCCGGCTGTCCCTTCATCCTGCGTCCTTCCCCCTCTGCGATGGAGGAGCATGGGGCTCAGAGAAAGCAAGGTCTGGGATGCTGGGATGGGGTGAGGGGATCTAGTGATGCTGGGGCTGCGGTGCCTGGGGAGCAAGGAGAATGAAAGGCAGCGCCTCGAAGGCTGACCTATACAAACCTGGGAACTGTTCTTCTGAAGCAGGGCCTGGCTTCACCTGCTCTGCTGGTGGTCCCTTGACTTGTTTTCCCAGTCCTCTGAGCTCAGGAGAGTGAGGAGGCAATGTTGCTACTGAGCGTGCTGAACAACTCCCACAGCTCAGCAGTGGCTCGTAAGCACCCTTCTCCAAATGCCTTCACCAGCTTTTTGGCACAAGTTTATAACAACACAGCTGTACTTGATTAGGTTCTGGAAAAAATGTGCCTGGAGTTTACTATTGCCTTTGGTTTCTTTATAAAACAATATACATCTATATGTGTTTTTTTTATTCTTAACTTATTACTGTGGCTGAAAATAAATCCTGGGAAAAGACCAACATGGTATTGTAGAAAGTCATTCAGTATTAAAAAGAATCGATTTGTCAAGTTCAGGGGGAGGCAAAGCACCGTTCAGCCATGGCAGGGAGCTATGGTAACCATCCACTTGGGCAAGCACATTCAAAAACATCACCTTGAAGAGCACACGGGGTTTTTTTTTAATCTCTCTTAAAAAAAAAAAAAAAAAGTAATAAATGGCTACAGCATGCACATCATCCAGGAAATCAACCACATCAGGAAACTTTAGGTTCTTCAATAAAGCAATTCATGTAAAATTGATTAAAATATCTTACCTGCTCCTCATCTCTATAAACAGAAGACAATTTGAAGGCTCAGCATTTAGAAAATCTGGTGACTCTGTTCCAGAAGTCCTGTGGCTGAAATTAGACCGTTCAAAAAATTTGAGACAAAGCTACTGAGTCTATTAGAGTAGCTATTAGGGAGGAGAAACAGACGCACACAAAGCCAAAATCCAGGGAGGAGTAGTTTTTTGAAAGTGGACTGAGCCACATGATTTGACCAATCTCCTTTAAATGGATTAGCACTCAGGCTATTGTTACAATTCCAGGTGCTTTTTTAAATCTAACATTGAGCAAGGATAGCAAAAGATGAGTTTCTTGAGGGGTTTCTCTGCAGTCTTTGGATGCAAGTGAAATTGTTTGGTTTGCTTGCTTGGTTGTGGAAGGAGCTAGTGGCTCGCTTGCTGAACGGGTCGAGATGGTGCTCCAGCTTACACCTGATAAAATGTTTACATGTTCTTTTTGTCTCATATGTCTTGATCCCAGACTTTACCTTCAGACATGAACAAAGCTAAGACAAAATGTAACTTAATCAAATAGGTACTTCTTGCATGATCAAGAAAAAAAGAGAAGTACTTATTTGTAATGGTAGAATACTTAAGGTGAAATTTCTTGTTCTAGGCAATAGCAGACCATGAGGCTACATAGCTAACTCGCATTGGATGTGAATACTGCATTTAGTTTCCATGAATTAAACATGGAGATTCCTGAAGCTGGTAATCAGGCTGGAGAAACAGGAGTTTTGGTCTTTAAATTGATTTGGGAGTCATTTAAAACAGCAGAAAGCTTCTGAGGATCTCTCTGAAAAAGTAAAGATTTCCTGCGTGGGACAGACATACAGCTATAATAAGCTTTATCTTCTTACTTATCTGACCAGGCTGTAAGAGATTGATTTATCTCTTTTCTGTCAAGGGGCTGAAAGTTTCACAGTAAAATTGTGTGGTGAGACAGAAATATGGTGGGTTTTCTAAGAGCTTCCCAACAGGAGAGACTTACGAACCCTGCAAATCTGTCAAGTGGAGAAACAGAGATGCCATGTGGGGAAGGGCTCCCGCAAGAAGGCAGTTAGACTGTCTGAAGTTTTGCCAGGGAATACTCCATGGCTTCTTTAGAGGGAGAAGCAGCATTCCTTTTCTAGGCGGGGAAGGGCTGCCATCAGAGCTGCCCTGCCGAGTCTAATCGAATATCCCTTTGGGCCATTATCCTGTCGGACAACAGCCAGTGTGGGATGATTAGGACAGCAGTATAAGAAATAGGGCACAAAGAAAGTGCTCTTTCCCCTTGATATCTTTTCCCAGCTTCTCAACACCCGCAGTTCAGGGGCATCCTGAGCCAGAGGTTGTTTCGAAACTGTTATACTTAGTAACCACCAGCGGACCTAACCTTTTTGAGTTTGTTCTCAGTCTCTTTGGAACCAAGAGAAGAGCAAAGTGGCAGAAATCGCTACCTTTTTCACAAGCAATAGAAGCTGAGAGACATGGAGAGAAGCAGTCTCTGAGATTCACGAGTAAGAGTCTATTGGAGGAGGAGCAAGGGTCAAGGAGAAACTATGACAGTCTTCATCCCATCCAAAATTTGCAGAGGAATTATGTAGTGTGGGTGTGATCGTAGACTTTAAAGTAGCTGACTTGTTGCTAAAGATCTTGATTTTTTTCTTTTTTCTTTTCCCAAGCAATGAATAGTGAAGAGGAGCTAAGAGAAAAAGTGGTATTGGCGGAAACGGATGTTCAAATACTTTTCAGTTTGGGTAGTACAGGTATGTTGGTGGTGAGCAGATGTCAGTGATACTTTTCAAAGCCTCCACTTCTTATTTGGAACAAGAGAGCAAACATGAGCTGTGTAGGAGCAGAGCACCTGTCCAACCATCGCCCCTCTAAGCTGGCTGGCTGCTGGCATGTGCTCCTTGCTGAGGTGCGAGCCGAACCAGTACAGGGTTTTTGCTGGTGTGGGGGAACGCGCATCATTCCTCTGGCAGGTAGCCGTGCTCACAATCTCTTCTGCTGCCAGGGCTCAGCTGGCTGAGCTGTGCTGTCCTGAGAAAAGATTGTGGAGAAATGGTTATAGAGCCTGTCAGATGCTGTCCCCATGACATTGCCATCTTTCTTAATTTAATTACAAGATAACTCTGTTGGGGACTTGTCCTAAAATCTTATTTCTTGCAGTTGGGCTGTCGACATATGATCCACTCTCTCTTTCTTTTGATCCCTTTTCTGGCATATACTTTTCTAATTACATCAAACATTGGCTATATGCCTTCATTTTCAAGGCTCTCTGCTGTTTATCCCCACCCTACTAATTATCTTTCATCATTAATGAGATGCCGAATCCTGCCTCTAATCTCTATGGCCGACTTAAACGTCTTTCAGACAAGCTCCTTCACGCTTTCTACCATGCTGCTTCTCAAGTTTCAGAGGCGCTTTGTGCAAACGCTCTCAAGGGTCTCGAATCATCCTTCTGTTTTCTCCGCAGAGCCTCAGCCCCCACCCTGCCACCTCCAGCCACGCGTCCCTCCTCTCCTCTTCACCTTCCAGCCTGTCGGGCTCAGCCTTCTCCCCCAGCTCTGCCCTGGGCAGCGCATCTTGGCGGCAGGGACTGCAGCCGTCCAGAGGGAGTGAGCAGCAGAGATTTTTTCCACAATGTCCTTGAGCCCACGTTCAGTGGCAGCTGCTGGTGGTGCTGCCTGCAGTGCCAGCACTGGCTCCTGCAGTCTTATTTTGGGCTGCAAGTCACTGACGGACTTTTTGCAACAGGCTTTTAAAAGGGAAACCATGTTCCAGGCTGGGACAGGGGTACAGACTCGCTGCCGTTTGGTTCTTCATCCTGCCAGTTGGTGAGCATTGCTGCACAGCTGCCACTTCAGTTTGTTAATACCTGATGCAGCTTTTCCTTTCCTTTGCTTTAGTTTTGTGTTTTAAGATAAGGTCAGAAGAGATTAGTCGTGAATTTGCTAGGTGAGCATTGCTCAAATGCAGAACAGAAGATAACACAGCAAATAAAGTACAGACCCATCTTGAGGAGCAGATATGAGGGAAAAAGCAGAAAACTTAATCCTCTGTGACAAGCCATGATAAGTAAAGCAGAGAGGAAAGATTTCTGAAATCCAGCAATATTTCCCGATCCTTTAGTACCTGTGGAGCCACTGGCACAGCCTATACATAAAGGGCCGAAAGCTAAAAAAAGCAGATTTGCCAGCTCAACTGTTTGGCTGTTCATTAGAAACCCATGTCCCCGTTCTGTGATCACCGTAATATTCACTACGACATCCAAGGCAAATATGGAACCTTGGGACAAGACGCCAAGCATGCCTCAGGCAGCCTGTGCAGAGTTTCAGGGGTACGTCTCAGAGAATAAGGGATTGCTGTTCCCCATCATGGAGCACCTTCAGCAGCTCAGTTCTGTGCAAATGCAGCAGGGTAAGAAAATGTTCATGAGTGGTATTTTTTTATTTAACTGGTTTTTTAAAGTGTTTGAAATGGAAACTAGACCATGAGTCTAAAGGCTGTTTAAGTGTTCCAGATGAAAAGTTTATATCCGTATACTGGGTATTCAGAATATTTATTTTCTCACCTTCCATAAAGATAATAATTGTATTGCCTTCCACATATTTTCTCCTTCCACAAAACCTTTCTTCAAACCTGTCTAAGATTTTTGTAAGGGTGTTTGAAAATTTAATTTTACGATGAAAAATGGGAGAAATAACTCACAAATTTTTGTGGTTCTTTTATAGCTTTTTAATAATCTTGTCCTTTCTCCATATCACATACTTTTTCCACTTTAAAATGATATGCAGCACACATTCTCTTCTCATTCAGTTTTTTTGCTCTTATGAGTAACTAAGTACAGAGACGAACTGATTAAAATGTTCTTTTTTTCCCAAAACCTTAGGTTGTTTTTAAAGAGGATACAAGAAAAAAATTAAAATGTATAATTTCAGGATCTGATTGGCTTAGGAACTGGTAGTGTAAATCAGCTGAGTTCATTTTTCAAATACCACTCAAATAGGTAATGAACATACGGGTTAATTTCAAAGACACCGATCTTGGCTGCTAGCGTCAATCCAGTCTGGAGCAAACAAATATTTCCACCTTACATCTTACCAGCACAAACAAGCCCATAGAGAAACTCTTGTAAAAAGTGTCAGATCAATATCACAGAAAAGGCACAATGACTTAATCCCTTTACTCTGTTCAACACTCGAGAATTTTTACTGATGTATTTATCATCTGAAGGAACAAAGCAAATGTCTTATGTTGAAGGTACTTTATTTTGGTGAATCCAATCTATGAGTTGTTTGATTGCTCTTACTTACAAGTATTCATTCCAGTACTTCCTTGCGTTAATCATAGGGCTTGAATGAAAACTTTTGTCTTAAAACATTGCTGCTTTTATGTTTGGGCCGGCTTCCAGCATCCTGAATAGGCATCTTTGTGTGGACAGAGGATGTTGTCCAATGCAGTAGCTAAATCTAACTGTGGCATTCTGTGGCCTTGGGAGACAGTGCTGTCCATTCAAACTCCAGGTGCTATTTTTCAGTAGCGCTTCGACATTCCATTAAAACTATGAAACAGTTTAAAAAGTCGTCATTAAGTTGTTATGATTAGAGCTCAGAGATTGCTCCTGTAATGAAGAAAAGCAGTTCATTGCCCATTGTATCTCCAGACTTTATAGGATGGCAGTTTGGAAGGACTCATAACAATGGAATTTGTAATTTACTTATTTTTTGACTGTTTTATTGCACCAAAGCCAAGACTCACCTTGGATTAGCCAGTCAACACTCATTGTCAGTCAGCTGTTAGAGTCCTTGTTGTATAATCACAAAACTATAGAATGGTTGAAGCTGGAAGGGACCTCTGGAGGTCATCTTGTCCAACCCACCTGCGTAAGCAGTGTCACCTACAGCAGGTTGCCCAAGACCATGTTCAGATGGCTTCTGAATATCTCCAGGGATGGAAACTCCACAACCTTTCCTTGACAACCTGTTCCAGTGCTCAGTCACCCTCACAGTAAAAAAAGTATTTCCTGATGTTCACAGAGAACGTCCCATGTTTCAGTTTGTGCCCACTGCCTCTTGTCCTGTCATGGGACATCACTGAAGAGAGCCTGGCTCCATCTTCTTTACACCCTCCTTTTAGAGATCAATACATATCCATATGCATTGATGAGATCCTTCTCTTCTCCAGGCTACACAGTCCCAGCTCTCAGCCTTTCCTTACATGGGAGATGCTTCAGTCCCTTAATGGCCCTTTGTTGGACACTCTCCAGTATGTCCATCTCTCTCCTGCACTGAGGAGCCCAGAACTGGACACAGTACTCAACCTGCTGGCAACGCTCCTCCTGAGGCAGCCCAGGACACTGTAACTTTTTTTTTTGCCAAAGGACATGTTTCTGGCTCATGTTTGACTTGGTGTCCACCAGGACTCCCAGGTCCTTTTCTGCGAAGCTGCTCTCCAGCTGGTTCGCTCCCAGCATTTACTGGTAACTGGGGTTGTTCCTCCCCAGGTGCGGGACTTCGCACTTCCCTTTGTTGAGTTACATGAGGTTCCTATCAACCCATTTCTCCAGCCTGTAGAGGTTCCTTGGATAGCAAGATCTCGTGTATCAGCCACTGCTCCCAGTTTTGTGTCAAGGATGCACTCTGCTCCATCATCCAGATCATTAATGAAGGTGTTGATCAGTACTGGACACTTTGGATAAACTGCTAATTACTGGCCCGCCAACTAGATGTTGTGCCACTGATCATTACCCTTCGGGCTTGGCCATTCAGTCAGTTTTCAGTCCACCTCACTGTCTGCTCATCCAGCCCACAGTTCATCAGCTTCTCTATGAGGATCTTATGGGAGATGGTGTCAAAAGCCTTACTGAAGTCAAGGTAGACAATATCCACTGCTCTGCCTGCATCTACAAGCCTGTAATTTCGTCGTGGAAGGTTATCAGGCTGGTCATGCATGACTTCCCCTTGGTGAAGCCATGATGACTACTCCCAATAACCTCCTTGTCCTTCATATGCCTGGAAATGGTTTCCAGGATGTGCTGGTTTTGGCTGGAATAGAATTAATTTTCTAGTAGCTAGAAATAGTAGCTAGTATGGGGCAATGTTTTGGATTTGTGCTGGAAACAGAGTCGATAACACAGGGATGTTTTCATTCCTGCTGAGCAGCGCTTACACAGAGTCAAGGCCTTTGCTGCTCCTCACCCCACCCCACCAGCGAGCAGGCTGGGGGTGCACAAGGAGTTGGGAGGGGACACAGCCGGGACAGCTGACCCCAACTGACCAAAGGGATATCCCATAACATATGACGTCATGCTCAGCATGTAAAGCTGGGGGAAGAAGAAGGAAGGGGGGGACATTCGGAGCAATGGCATTTTGTCTTCCCAAGTGACCATTACACGTGATGGAGCCCTGCTTTCCCGGAGATGGCTGAACCCCTGCCTGCCGATGGGAAGTAGTGAATGAATTGTTCTTTTTGCTTTGCTTGCGTGTGGCTTTTGCTTTCCCTATTAAACTGTCTTTATCTCAACCCACGAGTTTTCTCACTTTTACCCTTCCGATTCTCTCCCCCATCCCACCGGGGGGGAGTGAGTGAGCGGCTGGGTGGGGCTGAGTTGCAGGCTGGGGATAAACCATGACACAGGACTAGTTGTTCCATCCCCTTCCCAGGGATCGAGGTGATGCTGACTGGCCTGTAGTTCCCTAGGTTTTCCTTCTCCCCCTTTCTGAAGATAGGAGTGATCTTTGCTTTCCTCCGCTCTGCAGGCACCTCTCCCAATCACAAGGATTGTTCAAAGATAATCGAGTGGCATCCCAATGACATCAGTCAGCTCCCTAGCACTTGTAGGTGTATCCCATCAGGGCCCATGGACTTATATATGTCCAGTTTGCTTAACTGTTCTCTAACCTGATCCTCTTCCATCAAGGTTATGTCTTCCTTGTTCCAGACTTTCTCCCTGTTCGCTGGGGCCTGGGATTTCTGAAGCTGGTGTTGCTGGTAAAGACTGAGGTGAAAAAAGCATTCAGTACCTCAGCCTTTTCCATGTCCTGTGTCACCACAGCCCCTGCCTTTCAGCAGCAGGCCCACATTTTCCCTGTTCTTCCTTTTGCCACTTTTTGCATGGAGTTCCTTCTTTATCCATGCAGGCCTCCTGGCATTTTTTCCTGACTTCCTGCTCATTGGGATGGACTGCTCTTGAGCTTACAGGAAGTGATCCTTGAATATCAACCAGCTTCCTTGGACTCCTCCTCCCCCCTGGGCTTTATTCCATGGGGCTCATTCAAGCAGATCCCTGAAGAGGCCAAAGTCTGCTCTCCTGAAGTTCAGGGTTGTGATCCTGTTTTTTGCTCCACTCCTTTCTCTCAGGATCCTGAGTTCCACCATCTCACAGTCACTGCAGCCAAGTCTGCTTTTGATGTTTACATCCCCAACAAACTCTTCCTTGTTTGTGAGTACGAGGTCTAGCAGAGCATCTGTCTTTGTGGGCTTCGCTGTCACTTTGGTCAGGAATTTGTCATCGACGTTCTCCAAGAACCTCCTGGATTGCTTGTGCCCTGCTGTGTTGTTCCTCCAGCATTTATCAGGGTGGTTGAAGTCCCCCAAGAGGACAAGGGACTGGGAATGTCAAGCTACTTCTAGCTGTCTGTAGAAGGCCTCATCCACTTGTTCTTCCTGGTCAGGTGGCCTATAGTAGACACTCACTACAGTGTCATCCATACTGGTCAGCTCTATAGTCCCTACCCATAGGCTCTCAGTTGGCTCATCATCCATCCCCAGGCAAAGCTGCGTGCACTCAAGCTGTTCTGTCACATAGAGGGCAACTTCTCCTCCTCGTCTTCCCAGCCTGTCCTTCCTAAGAGCCTACATCCCTCCATTGGGGGACTCCTGCCATGTGGGCCATTCCACCATGTCTCCGTGACCCCAAGAAGATCATAGCCATGCAAGTGCACACAGATCTCTAATTCCTCATGTTTATCCCCCATGCTGCATGCGTGAGTGTATAGGCACTTCAGAGGGGCACACTGGCATGCTGGTGGGTTTTCCCAGAATGGTGCCTTGGAGGCACTTCCTTGCTTACACGCAATTGCTTGTAAGCAGTTGAGGTGACCTCGCTTAACCCTGTTTTGTTGATTTTCTGTTCCCTTTCATTCACATCATCCTGGGCTCTTTGCTTGTCAACGCTGTCCATCAGTCCCAGGGCTGGTAACTCTCTCCTTTCCCCATCACAATGCACTTAACTTTCTGTTCCATCCTCTAGAAATAGTTGTTCTGCAGAATTGCTTGTGCCTCCTGGAAAAAAACAAAACCAAAACGGGTTTATTTTAAGAATGTATGATAGGGACAGAAAATTCTGTTCTGTCCTCGAATATTTATGCTCACTGGAGTTGCTGTTTCTTTTTATGCTCTACAGGAAAGACTACACAATGTGTGCATTGGTGCTAAGTAAAGGTAGCTAGGAGGAATTGTCTTTTATCTTTGACACAAACAAATGTTACAAAACATTTAAAACATGTAAAACAACAAATGTCTCTTCCAAAAACCTGAACCACACAATAAGCTTTCAGAGAAAAGAAATGGTTTGCTATGTTCACATGTTTATTAATATTTCTCAATAAACTCAAAGGTCATACAGTTCTTAATTGGTTAAACAATGGTATACTGCAACGGCTGTTTCATCATCTCTCTCTCCCCCACTGTCTGTCTCTCTCCAAGCCTGAACATGCTTTCAGCTTCACTCCATGGTCTAAATGAAGACATTAAATGCGTTAGGGTTAGGATTGAATATTTCTGACACACACAACGTGAATTTCACAGAAAACTGAGGAATAAATAAAACTATGACTGTCCTCTACAGAAATCTGTCCTTTTGGATTCAAAAGAGTCTGTTGTCTAGGCTCACAATAACAGATCTAAACCAGTGAATAATTTGATCCAGAAAGAAGGAAAATGATGTTACAGAAAGATTTAAATTTCACTCAGGAGAAGCTGAAATCCTGGCATTAAAATGCTATGACCACCTGATTTGTTAATGGTATAATCTGCAATAGCTTAGCCTCTCTTTACTCCGGGCAAACATGGTGCCGGTGAAAGGTGCCCGTCTTGCAGCTGTGTGGGAGAAAGTCCTTTGTCTGTTCAGGAAGCATGTACTGTGCTCCCATGGTTGCTTCATCGCCCCGCTGCCGCGTCCTCTGGCCTGCCCCGCCAAGAGAAAACCTCGGGGAAAGAGGCAGAGAGACACGGGGGGTGCCCTGCCGGGGGAGCTGATGTTTTTTTATTAAGGACTCCTCTTAATTCTAAGCCACCAACTCTGACTTCATTCTAGCTACCGCGGAAGAGCGCTCCCTGGTACCAGGAGCATCATCTTTGTACCAAGAGCGTCACCTTCATTAACAGCCAAGCACAGGCAATTGTGCCAGGAGCAGGGTAGGAAAAAGAGTGTGTCAAGAAGCTGCACGAGAGCTTGTGTATGAGGAGAGGGAACCGAAAACCCCGAGCGCCTGAAACTCCGTAGGAGTGTGGCAGGCAAATTGGAGATGTTCAGGTGCAAGCTGTGTCTCACCATGAGCCATGTGAAAGGGAAGTAAAGCAGCTGTTAAAAAAGTGGCTGGATCAGAGGCTAGATATCTCTCAAAAATACAAGGTAAGGTAAGAAAAGTCAATCAGGTATCAAAGAACACTGAATTTCCAGAAAGAAAGGAATACAGTTAAAGTCCTTACAATAAAATTGAGTAAAAAGATGTTGGGGAGAGGCTATCTGATCCAAGGGCATCTTGCAATAGGATGTTGATATCCAAAACTGAAGAAAATATAGATGGAATTTCCCAATTTAAACAACAATCAAACTGCACCAGGATGCAAAATAAAACCAACAAGGCTCCAAGTGCTGGAAGGGAAAAAGTCTCTATTATCCTGGATGATATTAAATAAACACCAGAAACAACAACAATGAAAATGGGCAGAGGAGGATGGCAGTGAAAAGGTCCAAGGAGGAGTCTGCAAAAGGCAGTCAGCGTGCACTAACAGGGAGCAGTACGTAGGGCTGCACAAGGAAATAACAGAGGCTAAAGCAGCTCCCAGTATTTGTAGAGACATTACACCTGTCAGGAGCAAAACTATTTCACAAAAGCCCAAAGACAAGGACTGAAAGTGCTTACCAAGGATCTAAGTAAATGTATTTTGTACAACACAAAAGAATTATTTTGAAGACATTAAAGGGAGAGCTGTGTCAAGAGACTGGAACATCTACTTATTGGCTGAGATCTTAATACACATTTATCAGGCAGTGAGGTATTAAGTTCATGTGCAGTAAGGAAAAAAGTGAGAAAAATGTATTCTTGTTAAACGTGATTCAGAATGTACTGCACAGAAATAATTTCCCAGGCATAAGTAATTTAGATATAAAGATAAAATAAAATCTTGGAAATAAATAGCTTACAATTGTTTTAGAGAAGAAAATATTTATTCCATGGTTGTAAACACGCCAGGGCTTGTTAGAAGGGTGTATACATTAGGTAGACATGTACTCACAGACACGATGATCAATTTAGAAATATTTTAAAGGTGTGAGAAGGAAATTGCTGTAATATAAGATGTAGTTGTACTGCCAAAAAAAATAAATCTACAAGTGTTTCTTTAGTGCTCCTGCAAAAATGTGGAGAGGAATTTGATAAATAGAACAGCAAACAAAAGCCTATTAAATGGCTTATTTCTGTAGTAATTATGGAAAATGAAGGTGTAAAATTTTGCTTAGCTTCAGCTCCAGGGACTAATGCAATACAAAAATGGCTAAAATTGTATACCGTTAGCCTCAAATGAATGTAGATGTAGAAGTATATCAAAGAATATGAAATGTAAAATAAAAATCAGAAATGCCCAAGAAAAGTTTGTAATGATAACTGCAGAAATTTAAGATCTGCTGTTGAAAATGGCCTAGATTTGCTTGCATCTTCTGGAAAGAAATTCTGTACCAGTTTGGATTATTTTCTCAATCCACAGAAATAGTACTGTTCAAGTACTAAATATGTAATTTTATTTTAAAAAAACTATAAATAATATATCGTATGTTTGTGATGCCATACCAAATGTGATAACTGCTTATAAATAGTACCCAGTTTGATTACTAAAAGTTCAAACATTTTGTAAAAGGACATGATTGTACCCATGTTCTATTGAGTATAGAGTATCCACAATCCAATATTCCTATGGAAAAAAGTACAGACATTTTAAAAGACCAGAGAGTTAAGCCCAAACTCTTAATGGGCATAGCTAAAAATATTTGAAACTAGGAAGTTTTCAATAAAAAGCTGAGAACTGGACTTCCTTACAATATAATGGGCAGTATTAAAAATGTGAATATTGTGATCTGTTACTTGCATAAGGGAAAAATAAAACTGAAAATGTTCTAGAAAAAAGCAGACTTGAGACAGTGGCAAACAAGGTGGAAAAGACTGGAGGCTTTTCTAAATTTTCATCAGGTTGCTGCAAGATGATTATTGAACATGATCCGTTATATAAAAGGAATACTGAACATTTGAATTCTTGCAGAAAAAGGGGAAGGGAAAAAAAAGAGAAGTAGGAGTTTCTGAGTTAAAATACAGGACAGGCTGTTAAAATTTGACATCTTTGAGGGACAGGAGTGAGCCAAACATTGTAGAGAGTAAATCCTAGGAGCTGTTTTGGAGAGTCATGAAATGACGTTTGAGAATGCCTTGTGTAATCTTTTTTTCTTATGGAAGACAGAGTTGTAAAGATAATTGCCCCTTTCTGAAACTGCTGTGATCGACCCAGATCAGCCATTGATGTGAGGCAGTGCAAGATATACCAGGTTTCTGTCAATACTTCATTCTGTCCTAAGCTCCTTTTTTCCTTCCTACAGTCTTTTGACTCTATGTTAAAAACACACCTTTCTTATAAATGTTTGATTCAGAGTTCAGAGGGTTTGGTGTGATAGATTAGAGGGTGCAATGATTTATACACAAAACAAATTAAGAAAAACAGAGTTTAAAATTAGACTACGTTCGTCTAATTAGATTCTCTGTGAACTGCTGGATTGATTGTAGCAGCTTGGTGCGTGCGTTATTTCCGGCTTAGTTACTCACACTCTCCTCTTTTCCAGTAGAATAGCAGGAGTGAGGCACTGAACAAACAAGACAAAGAACAAAAAAAAAAAAATATTTTAAATCTGAATTGCAAGCTGAACATTTCAGAGGATTAACTGAAGGTCTATCAGAAGCTGAATGAAAAGGAAATATGCAGTTATGGCACAGCAGTATGATTATTTCCATTCACTGTTTATCTTACTTTCTCCAGCAAATGAGATTAAAGCTACAACAGCAGATATGAAATTTTGTTGGGAAGGTTGCTTTTCAAAAATGATTAACTCCGTGCGCACAAGAGAACAAGGACTCGTGGGCATTTCACGGGAAACCAAAGCCCCGTAAGCCTCACCAACGCAATGGTCGCTGCAGCACTGCAAGGGAGCTTCAGCCCAGCACGTTGTGAAGACCGTTTCAGCCCCAGAGACTTCGCGTTAACCAGGGTTTAGATGGGAGCAGTGGACATTTTTTAAGTTGCAAGACTGTCGGGTGGCCGATAGCTAGGGCCCGCAGCCCGCTGTAAGCAGCGATGTCAGGTTAAGGGCTCGCCTCGGACCAGGAGTGCCAGGCCCCGGGGGGCCACTGACGGCCCTGACCAGCCTCAGCTGGGGCCTCCCCACACCCATGGGCCCGGGGCTGTATTTAAACCCAGCCTGGCCCCCTCAGCCTGTCCCTGGCCTGGTGGGTGCTGGTTTTCAGCTCAGCTGTAGAGCAGCTTGCTCTGGGCCTCCAGCTGTGGTCTGATGTCCTGGCACGGCCTGTCCTCACGGCTCTGACCAGCCCCAGCCCTGCGGGTTGGTGTTTTGGCCTGCTCTGCCCCAGCACCATGTGCCTGGGCCCCCTCAGTCGGACCCAGCTGCCATCTCTGGCTGGGGGCAGTGGGACAGGCCCTGCCACCCTGGGGATCCCCTCGTGCCTGGCCCTGCAGGAGCAGCCGCCATCGCTGCTCCCTGGCCCGGAGGTAGGAGCTTCTCCATGCACACAGGCTTCATCCGAGGAATGCTGCCCCAAGGAAGGGTTGTGGTTTTAGTGTCTAATCGTTGGTGCAGAGCCACGCTATGAGAAACAAGTAAGCAGGTGAGTATTTAATTTGATGCCCTGTTTCTAAACAAGCCAGGTCAAACCTTTGCCTCATGGTTGTGTTTTGTGGTACCTGAACCCTGCAGCTCCCTCCTGCTGTCAGTTCTGGCTGTGGAATAAAATGCTCGAGTGTGTGGTGATCGCTTGTCTTCCTCTTAACTCCCTCCCTCCCCTTAGCTCTCTTTTGGCCTAGCTTAGGTTAAAAGCCTTGATTTGTAAAATTGGTGTGCATACTGTATTTTAAAGATGTAGATTTTTTTTTTTCCTGCTTGCTTTTAAGTGATGGGGAGTAGTGATTCTCAAGACACTACAGATAGACTGCTTTACTTGAAATTTTTCTGTTCTTACCAAGAAACTTCTTGTTCTTGTTTTCTTCCCCTAGATTAATAAGGGAAGCTTTAAATCTAACACTTTAGACTCTGCAAAAAAATTTTCATTCTTGGTCATTCTTATGACCAGAAGATCCAGCTCAGGTTATTTATAGAAGTGAAATGACTGTCTGATATTAGTGATCAGTAGAAAGAAGGCCTCATTGGAGCGTAACAACTGCTTCTTTAATTCACTTTCCTAAAAATATAGTGCAAAGCTCTGCATGATCAGAAAAACATGCAATAGTCACCATCCCATTACTCAGTTTTGACCCATCTTTGTCCACCGGTTCAAATGATTTATTTACAGTACAAAACTTTTTAAAATGATGTATCAGTTTTCTTGGTTACACATAATTTCAGATTTTATGGAATAGCTGGACCAGGAGAAACCCGGAAACTGCAGCTTCTGAGCGTGTATCAAATTCAGAAGAGCAAGATGCCTGAAATTCTCCCTTTTTTTGCTCCAGGCAGATGCCAGAGTTAAGAATCGTGTAGGAGGAAGAAAAACTGGCAGAAGATACAGATATGAAGATTGCCTAGTTCCGTGAGTAAAGACATCAGTCTTGTATTCCTGAGTACAGGAAGACTCTCAGATAACTTTCCTTTTCACAGCTAACATCTTTTCAGTAGGCACTTCCAGTGTTTTACTACTTCAGGATTTTCCTTAGGGGGTGGGGGGCTGTGTTTAGGGTGGACTTTCTCATCTCATTGTTTCGGGGTTTTTTTGTCTGCCTTCCCAAATCAATATTCAGCCAAATCCCTGCAAACAGAGTCTGAAATCTCAATCAGACTTCCTATCACTTTTTTCTGGTTGGAAACTTCTTAGGTGTCTGATATTTATCTTAAGGAGAGGGCAGGGATTAAAAGCAGCAATGTTTAGCCTGCCTTACAATTATTGTCCCAGAGCTTTGCAAGTATTTAGGCATTAAATATCTGATGATTACTCAGATCCTCCACATTAGTTTGTTTCTGTTAGCTATATTGCTTCAAATTAGGATAGTATAGAGACAGTGCTTAGTATCAGGTACAGTGATTAGCATGTTATCTTGCTCTATGGAGTCCCAACCCTCACCTTCTAGTCTTGAAGCCGAAATAAACACCTATTTTTCCTCCTTTAGGAGTACCTCTGGCACAAGTTCTTCAACTTTGCTGAGATTTCTGACAGGGGAACCAAAAGTGCTTTCTGTGACAAAGACATGCTAAGGCATCTTTACCAAGAGTACACACAGTAGTAGGAATATCTGGATATCCATGCATGCTTGCAGTAGTGATGTCAAGGAGGAATATGAAGCAAAATGGGATCTCTTCTTGCAGAGGCCACTAAGTCCTTTACAGCAGTACTTGATGTTGGCAGCTACGAGGACTGGTGAAACTCATACTGGGCTGTATACACCAGACCACAGCAGGCACCCTGAGTTCAGAATGCTTCTCAGTAGCGTAGGTGCAGCCTTGTTTTCCAGTCCTACAGGTTTTGTTGTGAGCATCAGAGTAGAAGTGATAGACTTCTAATGAATGCTTTAGGTGGGGGAATATTAGAGTTTTGGAAGGCCATCCTTGGATCTCTCAGTGTAACTGGGAGATGCGTCTAGTGTATGTTGTTACTTTTACCTTCTTAGAGTATGTTGTTACTTCTACAAAAATGTAAGCAAAAATAGGGTGCAGGAAGAAAGAACCAGCAGGTTTTGAAGACAAGTCTCTGCTCTTGTGAAAGAAAAGGGAGGTGATATTGAGTCAAAATGACAGAAGCAGCACACAGCTATGGTGTTCTGCATGCCAGCAAAAGAAGGAATTTGGAGCAAACAAGTCAAGTATCTGAGGCACAAAATGAAAGCATACAAACCTCTAATACTAGTGGTGCTGCCTCTATAAGCCTTAGAATGATCATGCTGGCTTAGACCAAAGCTCATGTAGCTCTGTGTCATGTCCTAAGAGGACCAAAAGCTGATCTTTTAAAAAAAAAAAAAAAAGACAAAAGAAACAGAGCTGCTTCAGAAGTTGCTTCTGCAGTATAATCACCTAGGTTTCAAAAAAAATCAGTGGTTAGGAGCTGCTTAAGCTGAAGATGGTGCCAATTACTACTTCAGAAAAGGACTTTATTTTTTGCATCACAGCAACAGCAGATGAAAACCATGCTTAATCAGCTTCACTATGGAAGGAAAGCTTTATCTTAAAAAGCTGAAGAAAACCAAATCACTAGAGATTTTAGGTTTTTTTGCAAAGCTTATTTGGACATCTGCAAGAACGTTATGCAGGCAGTAGCCTGAGATTGTCTGCAAAAAGAAAAATACCCCCTGCACTGGTCATCTTAATTCAGTTTTTATTCTTTGAGACTTTCCCCAAATAGCTCTTTCTTAGGACATGCCTCAAACAGTTCTGAGTAACAAAAATGACATTAAAGATTAGAGGAGTTAATACTTTAATGCACAGCATTTAGTGATGTGTTTGACTCTAGTAGATTAATACAACTCCTGTAGTACAGGACATGCACTTGTTTGAGCAATGTCCCAACCCCTTTCTGTATGTTACAGAAAAACTTGCTAGAGTAAGTGATTTGATCTTTTTGTAGGTAGGCCCTAGTTTCCCATTTTATTTAACAAGGTTTTAAAAGTTACTCAATGTTTGTCAAACACATGAAGATTAAGTGATAAGCAGTAGTAAGGTTTGCCCCTAACACCAATACATATACATTGTGTAGGTAAATTCTGTGGTTTAACTATCACTTCAACAAATCTTCAAGACCTCAAATACATTCTTGCCAAGTTGTGGGCAAAAGCCCAGCCTACTCTGTTTTATTATGAGATACTAAATTATTGGTGTAGGAAGATACCTTTAAACAAAATCATGAACTTTCTTCTTTCCTAATTTCTCAGACAGCTGCTTGTGTATTAGACTGCACAGTGTTTGTACATCTTCTCCACTCTTCTGCAAAGGCTGGAGGCTTCTGTGTGGCAGAAAAAAGACTGTTTTTGTGAAACATTTGGTGATAAGGAGGGGAAATGTTCTGTGCATGTCTCTGAAGGGATTCTTGCAGTCCCTGCTCCCTATGCTGGCTTCCAGGGCAGCTCTGAGGTGATAGCCCAAAATATATTAACCTGCCTTTTCCTCAAAATCGGCCTTCCTAGAGCCCTCTCACTTCCTCCTCAGAAAGCTCCCTCCTCACACCATTGCCAGCTTCCACGGGGAGCACAGGCTGCGCACGCCCAGCCTAGCGCTTCAAGAAATCCGAGCTCTTTTCCCACCCAGGACTCCCTTGCTCTAGATTTTGCCACTTCTCTCTATCTCCAATGGGACGTGGCAGTATGTGTAGCAAAACCAAACTCCCTGTAGGTAGTGATAAATAGCTTCCTGGCGATCCAGTCCTTGGAGGTGCAGCATATGGTCCAAACAAGGCCCTCTGTTAGGCTGTAGCTACTTACATGGTGCACACTGTGGCACAATGGCTTGCTCCTCCCAGGAGCAGGGAAAAGGCTGAAGAGGAAGGGCCACCTTAACCACAAACATCGGCTGCGGAGCAGTCAAGGGACGCTCCCTGGACATGGCAGTGGGTAGGCTTACTGTTGTGGCAGACGGTCATGCAGGATGATCTGGGCTACTTAGCACAAGCCAGCAGGAAGTGTTTACTTGTATGGTAAGTGCTGGCAGGCCTGAGCTGTTAGTGTACATTTTCAGTGCTGTTTAAGCACTGTTTAAGGTTATAAAACCGTATCACTCTTGGCAGGATGTAGTCAAGACAAATAACTTCATACAAATCTCTTTCGACGTTCTCAAAAATGTGACTCGTAAATGTATAGTGGAATCTGAGAATAGATTGCACAATGGCTATATCATAAGTGATTGTACTGAGATATCATTAGAGAGCTGGCAGTAAATGTACTCTTACTACAAAGCAGAGGAAAGGAATCAAGACACACTGTATGAAAACCAGTCAGCATAGCTGACCATAAGTGCTGGCGCTGCATAATGTAAATACAATTTGATTTAACCCATCAGTTTGTTCTCAGCTGTACACCAGGAGGCTGTGGAAAATGGTCACAGGAGAGTCAGATGTGCAGATACCCCTGAAATGGACATAATGACCATGCCGGCATTAAGGAAAGTACAGGGACTTTCTGAGGAGGTGTCTCTAGAAAAAGCCTGTCCTGTCATATGGGCACAGGTGGAGATAGTCAGGAGTAAAGCTCTGGATGGCTGTTACCAGAGATAGTATGGGTGCACTACTTTTCTTGTGTATTAGGGTTACTGGAAAGACTTCATTAGGCACAATCCCTTCCTGAACTTGCCTGAATCTAGTGAGTGTGCACGGATCCCTTCTCAGTGGGATAACTTATTCTGAGTGTCAGGGAAAACTTCCCGTTAGCAGTTTTCAAACCCTCTCGATGACAGCCCCATCTTTGATTTCACTTCCAACCTCACTGTCCTATTTTCACAGCTGATACTTCTGCTAGCAGTGAAACATCATCTGTGACCCTTCCTGAGGCTTTAACTCTTAACTTGGAACAATTGTTTAGGTGGAAACTTTATTATGAAACAGAGAAAAAGATAGCTATAGTTTAATATTGCTTGCCTTAATACACCTTGTTGCTCATGTCAGATTTGTGTTGAATAATCTGCTTTGTTCTGGGATTTTGTCAAAGCAATGATAAACATACAGCTAATGCAAATGCTCATTCTGTATTGCAAAAGATAAAAAAAGAGATTATTTTTCTCAGCTGTTTTCAAACACCCTTATGTTGTATTACAAAGACTGGAGAATAGAAATAGGTGTGTCCAAAGGCTTTTGTCTTTTTACCACTAACAGATCTCTGAAACATTCCCAGTGAATAAATGCAAACACTGTATGAGCTGCAGTAGACCCCTCCTACGGTACCTTCTAACTTGCTATACTTCAGTTTTTCAAGACTTGACAAAGTTGTGGGTGACGTGATCTGGTATTGGTGGTTGTCCCACTTTGAGTGGGGGGTTGGACCAGGTGACTTCCAGAGGACCCTTCTGACCAACTCTTAATTTTTTGCTTTTTGTTTCTGATTATATAGTCTTTGACTGATTACCTATCAGCACAATGGCAGCATTTGAGCAGAGAATGCAATATTCCAAGTAAAGCATACAGACTATCAGGAAGCTTTGGCCTCTGTTTAGACAAAAAAATGTGGATACAGTTGAGGCAATGAGGAAGCTTGGTTTTTAAAAAAAAAAAAAAAAAAAGAATCAATTTTGTGGGTAGATAAAGAACTATGGTGTGAAGGCTGGGATCCAAGCACTGTTCACCTAAGCTATATTCATGCTAAATAAGTAAAATCAGTGAATAAAAGATTACACTAACTTTTGACAACCACATTCTTGATTACTACATTTCTGTCACAGCTAGTAGAGCACTGTCAGAAGCTTTCTAAAATTATTATACTGACTGGTGCCAGCACTATTTTAATTATTGCAGTTGAGCCACAGCTGATTGAACTTTAAGAATTGAACTGTGTCTATACCCTTCTGTAACAACTCTCCTCCCTTCGCACTGGAGGTCAGGAAATTTCAGAGTGGTCTGATTTCTTAGCAACAAGAGAAACCAAATTCTTCATTACTGTAACCTCACTACAATGAGCTCAGACTAAGTTTTCTATGGAGTCTGAAGGGGCGGATGTAAGGCAGTTACAGAATATTTATCCCTTTTTCTGTGGTATTCATATCTTGCATGTCCCAAATCTTCTGCCCAGTTGATAAATGCATCTTCTTCACCTGTTGCATAATATACACCTGGTGGTATATTCACATTCATAGAGGTATGTGACAAGATAATCATCTTAGCGTGCTGACAGGTGATCTTTGACATAATTATGACCCCTGACTTGATTGAGAAATGCTCATAAAGCTAGAAAAAAGTAAAACTTTCTTCTTCTGAAAGCTTAATGTGTGCACTTCAGGCTTTTGGAAGCGCTCTTCTAGCAGTTGTTTGCGTCAAGGATGAAAGTCATTGTTCCTGTCTGTCCCTGGCTGCTAACGCACATGTTGTGTGGTATTCACAGTCAAGCCTGAAAAAGCAGCAACCCTGGCTTATGTGTAGGCGTGCATAGGCTTCCTACAGCAGAACAGAATTTCAGTCCCCGTTGTAGGTTATCAGGGCAGAACAAATCTCCTTTGTGTGGGGAAGTAATGATGGTTCTCCAGAGGCAGTTCTGCTGCTATACTACAGCTTACATGGCTGCGTAGGCTGGGGCTGAAAACAACATGCTCTGCAAAAAGAGCCCCCTTTCTCCCTCAGGAAAGTGAAAACCAGAGCTGGCCCTCTGATGTGGAGGGTTGGGTCTAGTTAACTTTGGTCCTAGTGGACGGGAAGTATTGAGAACCAAGAAAACTTTGCGAGAGTACCTTTTACGTATTTCATGACTGTTACCTTTCATCTCAGTCTTCTCTTCTTTAAGCTAATAACCCCAGCTTTTACATTTCTTTAGCAAAGAAATTTGGATGTCTAATCATTTCCACCTCTCTCCTGAGTCTTCCTTGGTTTGATGGTGTCTTTCCTGAATTGCTGTGTCCAAAATTGAACACAACATATAAGAATCTCGGCAAATCCTGTCTTTATTTTTGTTTGGAAAACAGCTTAAGATTCTTTTTCTCAGAACTTTTCTCAATTTTCAGCTACAACAAGGATAAACAGCTTGTTGCCCCAAACATCACTGTCCAGGAGTATGATATCAGATTCTCATTATTATAATGCAAACCCTTCAGTGTATAGCCTAATAATTTAACACTAGAATCTCCTCTCAGTCCTGGTTTGTTCATGACACAGTTGCCAAATGTAAAACTATTCTGCAACTGATCGTGGCTCTCTTGGCCCATCTAGACTGAGGAAATTGGGTCTAGAAAAAGCCACAACTATAACATCCAGCAAATACACTGAGATGCAGTGATTATTAAATAAGGATAATTTTGTAATTAGTGGGAACTGCATGGAGTATGATGTTTTGGAGAACTGACCATTATTTCAATAGCCCGTTCCTGTCTCCTTCCTTTTCCTATGGATAATGACACATGATGATACAGATGATCATCCGTATTATTCATTTATCTGAACAACAGAGAGAACATTTGTGCTAATATTGATACACTTAACTGCTGCTGGTTCACATACACACGAGCTTAAGCACATTTGCTGTTCTTAATTGCGTTTTCTTTCCTTGTGTGAAGGTTGTTCCTATTACAGTGTTACAGCTAAGATTTTACATGACTAGAAGTCATGTATTATGTATGCTAATGAAGATTTCAGTTAGCATGCCATGTCTTTAAATGTCCTTTTTCAGAAAACTTTGTCATTGAACTTAGGTGTTGCATGTCAACCAAACTATACTGTAATATCTTTTTTGTGACAGCTAATAAATTGCCTTTTTGCAACCTCAGATTTACATTTGAGAAAGTGTCCCAGGGTTCCCCAATGTCAAAGGTGCCATTGCAGAGCAAGAAGTGGCCATACTATTCCAGAGAAAGTATCATAAAATTTCTAGGTATTAGACTCGGTGTACAAAATATTTCCAGAATATGGCCCACAGAGTGAACTTATCCAGAAAAAAATCATTGAGGAAAAAACTGCTTCTTAGACTGACCAACTCTGAAATTTAAGCAAACTTTATTGCTTTATCATCGTTTTAGTAGAAATGTCCAACTATTACTGAATAATGTGGACAGTTTAGCAGAACAGTGACTTCTCCTGGGCATGCAGTCTGGCACTTGTAATCAAGGGAAACTGAGTAGAGCTCCATGTGGATGTGAATGTCTTTCAGGTACACCAGAAAGATCTGTGGAAGAAACAAGAAACTATTTGTGCCAGAGATGACCAACCCCATATGGGAATAATAGACCATTGTGTGTTCCGTCACCACTTCAATGACTAATCCTGAGAAACATGATAAAGGAATCCACAGAGTGAAATACATTAATGTAAAACATGTCTCACTTTTCAACTAAGCCACTGAAAATATTACATTTTGAACAAAGGCAAAGTATTAAATTATTGCAAGACCACTCTGACAAACTTCAAAGGGTTTCTGCATACATTGGTGGATGCTGGTGGAATTTAATAAGTAATCTGTGTGCTCCGACCTAAATCAGGAGTCAGCAGTCAGAAGATTGTTGCCTATGAAAATAATACAGGTGCTCATTAATTGCCAGAGTGCTATTTGAACTGAGAGCCTGTAGAGAAACACTTCTGTATTGTGTTGCTAGTTCCCCAAGATAATTGTATCTTGGATTTCGTATGTTTTATTTAGCTTATTTTTTCAACTTAAAATTACTGATTACTAAATCTCAGAATTTAGACAGTAGAATAAAGACAGTAAAAATGTCTTGAAATTTCTCTGTAGAAAGTCTTTCTTTAATCAATAGGATGTTCCTTGTGCCATGTCCCCATGAAAAGAGTAAACAAATAAAGCAAATAAAGAATAGGTACAATTTTTCATTTAGAAATGTCAAAGTATAACAGAACTGTACAAAAAAGAGTTGGAGTACACATAAATACGTATATATAATTAAAAACTAACAGAAAAGGTACAGGAACAAATTTATTTCTCCCTAACTGCAAGTTCTCATGAAAAATTCTTAATCCTTCAAACAACATTAGAATATAAACCCAAGGTTTTATTGAATGACACCATGTGGAGGCTTACAGTTCTTCTCTTTATAGGAAAATGAGTAAAACACAGATTTGATCAAGTTTGCTTTGCCTGTAAGGATTTAATCAAGAACTTCTTAAAAATTCTTGGTCTTTTCTCTGAAACAATCCGTGGCGTAAGAGTAAGCTTATTTGATACTTCCTGCTATATGTTTGGCACTATTTCTCACTCTACCTGTTTGTTTGCTACCCTAAAATGTATGATTTCTTTCAGGAATGAGGTTTTAGATACATACTTAAACCCAGAAACATTCCTCTGACACAATGGCATTAAGAATATCCTAGAGGAACCTTAAATATAATAGGTTGTTATTTGACTAGAAAGAGTTTATCAGATGGATGTTGGAAAGTCTATATTAAGAAGCATAAGTAAAGCACAGGCATAGCTGCGTGATGATTATGATACAAATCTGCGTGATGCAGATCATGATATAAATACTCAGAAAGGCAGAAACAAAATTTAGATGTGGATTTCTGAAGTTTGGGAGAAGTTTATGTTCAGGATGTAATTTTAGTAAGTCTGCTATATCCGGGCTTGAACAAGATGCTTATACATCTACATGCCAATTAATAAATACAGTTTATGTCTAGGTAAGCAAGCAAACATTTCACAAATGTTCTTTTGAAAATCTGTGACGTTCAGCTGTATCCCTTGATTGCTGATGCTGTTTTGGTCTCTGTCAGCACACAGCAAATGAGTGAATAGGCCACAGAGATTGCAATTGCCCCGTATCCAGAGGGTTAATTCTTCCAGAGAAAGAAAACACTAGTTAGGAGAGTTTTACCTATACCTGCCAAGGCTGCTTTGGTGCCGTTCATCTGCTAGTACTTGAAGATATGAAATGCTCTAAGATCCTCAGACCTACCCTGTTCTGCCTCTCTCTTGGGGCTCTAAAGAAAAATGCCTTTTGTTCCTTTTTGGTAACATATTCATATACTTTAGCCTCTATTAAAGAAGACTCAATTCAAATTCCATGTAAGGAGAAATGTTCCTAATTGGTCAAGTGCATATGCCAATTCCTTTAGTATGTGTACACAGGGAATGGCAGAATTTTGGATATAGGGATATTACCCCTAAGAGAATTCATCACTGAGTTAACCAACACGCCAAATTGTTTTGAAGATCAATAACACAGAAAATCAGAAATGGAAGCCTTTATGATTATACTAAATAGTTCAAATGAGAAGAAAGAATGTATTATTTTTTCTTTTCAAGCCAGCCAAAACACTTCAAGTGTTTGAGTGCGAGTCTGTGGAATGCAGGCATTTTGCCCACGTTGAAAATAAAGTTATAGTGAATTTTCTTTGAACAGCTGTAGTACTGTCAAGGCTTTGGGAGAACCATTTGACTTTTTTTTGATGAATGGAAACTGCTCACTTTGATCAAATAAGCCTTTGAAAAACTGCAGCTTGCTTATTAGCATGATTGTTAGATACCCAGATCCCAGCATCCAACTTCTTTCAGTGCCTGTGGGGAATGGGCCATGCCCAATCCACTGCAGCTCTGGACTGCTTCAGAACACACATTTTACAGGACTATCAGTTACTCTTCTGGCAGATATTGTACCCGTATTAAAGAAGGACCAGGAGTGGCAGTAAAACTGATCCAGGCAACAATAGGGCCATTAGTCTGACTCAACAGTGTGCAAAGCTTTAGAACAGATTTTAAAGGAAAGAAGTAATTAAGGCAGGACAATAAAATGGAACATGCCTTTTTCCAAAGGTAGATCATGCTGTACTGATCTGGTATCTTTGATAAAAGAAATGATCTAGTTAAGAGAAATGCTGTTGATTTAATTTGCCTGGACTTCAGGAGAACCTTTAACGTAGTATCACTTTGAAAACCTTGCAGCTGAGAGAGCTGCACTTCTGATGAACGCAGTAAAGACGTGCAGGGTCTTCAGAGCAAAGACAGGCAATTGATGCGTGGTGTGATCGAAATGTAGGATGGAAAGGAGATGTAAAGAGTGGATGGGACATGACAGACTATTGAATTAGTTGTTACAGCAGGGTAACACTGCGCTTATTAAGGCCTGAGAAGAGGCAGTGCTAATAACTGATGTGTGAAGGGCAACAATCTAATTATGAGGGTTTTTTTTTTTTGGAGCCATATTAACCAAGGGACTGTGGAGGTTTCTCTGCATATTCTCTTTTCTTTTTTATGTTCTTTACTGAATAGTGCTTTTTCATGTGTAGCAAGTGTATGTTACTTTCTCCCCTGTCAGGAGAGAAAATGTATCTCTTCCAAACCCAGATCAGAGCATCAGCAGATTTGTTGGTTTTGGTTTTTTTTTTTTTGAAGACTATTGAAAGAATTTGATTATAAAATACCCAAACCAAACTTTGTTTTGCACTGGTTATTTAAATAATCAAATTTAAATAGCTTTGAATTATGGAAAAGCTGGGTGGCGAATCAACCATCCAGAGATTAACAGAGTTTATGCAGAGAATGCAGCCCAATCGCTAATCCTGCTATCTGCTTCCAGAGGTCTTGCTGGCCTTTTAGTAGGCTACCCTGTCACTTCAGCTATTTGCCTTGGCACTCAAACATATCAGTAACACATACCGGTATTATTGTAATTTTATTTTTTTACATGGAAAATCTTATCCCCAGATCAAGTGCTGAAGATCACCCTGTTTCCAGGGGTGTTTCCAGACTGTGACCAAGATTTCTCCCTGCCAAACGTTTGTTTGAGACACATCTGCACTTACAAATTTATCTCCAGGAGATTTAAATATGTATCACCCATTTTCATTAGTTTACTTGGGACAAATAATACACCAGTTTGTGTGTAACTGATATTATTATGCTTCTAAACTACCATATGAGTGTATACATTAATATTTATCCACTTATGGAGGTAAAGGGTGCCGTATATAGATACTCCTACATTAAAAGTTGTACAACTTTTTTTCCATTGTAAGAGTTTTACTTATAATCTTTCCCAAATTTAGTTGTTCAGATTGAAAGTGTGCAAGTTTGATTTTTACTTGTTACTTTTTGCAATTAAAACTAGAATTTATTTGATATTTCCAAAGCAAGATCAGTGTATTATGTTGCACGTCACTGTTTTAGAAGATAAAGGATAAAAGAGAGTAATAACTAATGCTTGCTACAAGCCATCATATGACAAGAGAGCATGAAGCCAGCCCTTTAGGCTCCTGTGTGTTACATTTTGGGAAAATACTGCATTTCAGACACTGACTTAATGAAGCTGAATGTTTTCTCTGTGTTACTGATATGTGCTCTTTCCTGGCACCAGCTCCAGTTCTTCTGTTTGTACTTTACGGATGATATTGAAGATTGGGGAGAGTCATAAGAATAACCAAAATACCTGAAATGTGTTTATGATGAGTCCATTTCAAAATCAGCGGCTGCTCCTGGCTTGTTTTTATTCCTGTCTTTGTCCCACTTTGCAGACCAAAGTTTGATGGCAGAAGCCAGTTCAGTCTGGCTAGGGAAATGTTGAAGAAGATTCTGGGGCTGGTGACTGAGTTTAGGCAAATTCAGGCTTGGAAAAAGGTGAACATTTTTATTAGGAAAGACATGATGAGTTAAGATAGAAGAACCGAGGATGGATTCCATATCATTAAAAATATTTTAATCAAGGTTGGGCACTTTTTTGAAAAGAAGCTCTCATATATCTGTGATGTGAACCAGAAAGATATCAATGTTGTTCCAGGATATGGAACAGGATATCTTTATATTTCTCTAAATAAGTCAAAGCTTTTAAGTTGCAGAAATTTTCAACTAAATCCTTCAAGAATAGTATGTATGGCAAGCAGGTCTTTCCAGCTTTGCAGGAGCTGTGGGATGCTGTAATACAGGGCACCACAGTTGAAAACATGGATGCTTTTTTCCTTTGTTATGCCTTCTCCTTTTCCCACCACAGGTAGAAATGGAAGTGAATAAAAAGAAGGTCTACCAGAGAGAGCAGCTAAGTTTTTTAAGAGAGACTGAGATTAATAGATTCTCTCCAGTTTGCACCATGTTATTCTGTAATAATACCAAAGCCACTTATCCTGATATATTGAAGGCTTCTGCTTACCTCCCTAATAATGAGCACACTCCATCAGGATCAGTTGGTTTTATCAGCAGCACTCCTTTGTAATTCAGGCCTCCTTGGTGGGGATTATCTTTTTGTTATACATGCAGGTAAGAACAACGATCTTCTGACTCTTCTCTAGGTATTGCTGTTTTAAAAACAGTCATAACTGATGATTGTTGCCTGTAGGTAATACTTTTATCACAGTTGTTTTTGTTGGTTGTTTAACTGATAAAGATACAACGTAATGTATAAATGAGGTTTTAGTTGATAAGGTGTTGCTCTGCCTAACAGGGTACAGTACAAAAATTATCTGCAAATTATTCAATCTTAAAAACTTATTAAATTGTGATTGGCCAAGATAGTCAATAACCGCCCATCATCCATCAGAGGATGAATAAGTCACAGACGACAAACAAATGTATTGGGGAGCAACTTCCAGTGAACTCCTGTGGCTTTTTTTCCTTTTTGTTTAAATAGACAGTAGTTAAGAGTCCTATTCCTGCAGAAAGCATAAAATCAGCAACTTTATAAAGAAAACCATTTGCACTTTTGCATTTTTTCATAGAAACCATACCACTTTTAGGCTTTACAGGAATTGAACACATCAGGCTCGTGCTGTGGACTTGGTTCTTAGGGTCTTGCCCTTCTCTTTGGATAGGTGAGTACCAGTGATATACATCTTTGGGCTGTCAGTGTGGTCTAGTGATGCGGTCTGATTTTCATCTCCCAAACTAAAGTCCTAACTCTATTGCAGACTGCAGAGTCTCAGTTTTGAGGTACGAATGAGGGTGTGAAATGAACTAAAAGACAAGCCAAGGCAGAGCTGCTGATGCAGAACTACAGGGAGCTACCGTGTCCCAAATCAGACCTAAAACTTTCACGAGCTTAACTTGCTGTTAATGTCAGCGGGCAATGAATGAGTCGGGCTCAGAAAGTCCAGCTTACCTCATACAATCCCCTTTCCGCTCACGACAAAGGAGCAGTCACAGTACACGGGGTGCTATGTGGAGGATTGGCCCATTTTCTATTTACGTATTTGTTAGAATTGAACAACTTTTTTCATAATGTCATCAATGAGCTGCAAGAGAGTTAAGGACAGATATTGGAAAAAGATTTCCAAACGCATAGTATTAAGGTATTGAATTCCTTTTTCTGCCTTCGTAGGTCCCTCTCTCCTTCTATAAATGTGAATCTCAGGGTGAATCCAACACACACACTTTCACACACATCCCTTCGAATACTTCAAATATGTACTTTTGTTCATCCTTAGGTCACCAAACAGCTCTTGGCACCCAGACAAGCTAGAAGTGATTGCATTCCACTCCAGAATAGGTAGAAATCAATGTATTTGACATCAGTGTCTGAAACATCTCAAACAGACTTCTGGGAGCTTTGAATCAGACCCTTTTTGAAGTAGAAATTGACAGGTTGCATAGTGCAGGGATGAAGGAAAATGTTTAAAATCAAAGATGATGTTAAAAATGAAGGTAAAGGTCACTTAGCCCAAATACTTTCTTCCATTTTTGCCTAGGGTCTAATATTGCAAAGAAAAAATTCAAACTCTCTTGCTGAAGAAAGACCACAATGGGTCGTGCTGTACGTATAGTATTCAAGGATACACCTTCTTTTTATTTGAGCTAAGGCATTAAGTAAACAGAAAGCAAACTGGAGCCAGAGTTGTGCAAAGCTGTATGCAGACAGTAAGCTCCAGAGGCAGAAAATGTTGTAAAGGTACTTCCTCTTCTTTTTTCTGTTTCTCTTAGAATATTAGTATTAGATATTTTTTTTTCTTCTAGGTGTTTTGCTAGTAAATCAAAGCATTTGTATTCTCTATTTGTGTTTTAAAAGATACTGAGTTCTGACTTTTGGTTTAGTGATGTCAAAGGCAATTGGCTTTTCAATTGATCTCTTTAGATGCAGAAATAATTTTGCAGTTGTTAATGCTTTGATTTGGTTGTTGGTTTGGGGTTTGTTTTGTTTTTTTTTGTTTTACATTGCCTTAATTGCAGTGAAAAGAAAATCATAAATACACAAAACTTTAGCTAGATATCCAGTGACTAATTCCTATTACCTGAGAAATACTGTGTGTAATTATCAGCGTAAAGGAGATGCACGAATCAGATAAAATGCTAAATATTTTGTAGACAATAGATTTAAAGTAGTAGTACGGAGAAGAAATGTTGATGTTATTTATAGACTATTTTAAACTTCATGGGATATTACATTCTATGTTTTCTGTATTTTTTTCTCTCTGCTTTGATTAAAAGCCAGGACACAATCTTATTTAGCGTCTTCAGTTTCTTCTTTGATATCCAAAACTATCAGCTGCAAACCCCTAGAAAATCCTCTTAAGGCACAAGAATTTTTGCCGTTTCAAACTTCTAAAACTTTTTTAGCTACCAATGTGATGTCGTAAACCTATTTTTCTACTAGTGCAAGGACTCTTATTCATGAAAACATACAGCGAATGCAAAAGTGCACACAAGTTTCTTCTTTTACTGTCATTTCATTATTGAGATTATTTCCAGAATACTCTTTCCTTTTGCATTCCTATGTGTCAAAACCCGAAGCTGCTTTGGTAATCTTTCCACAATAAAACTTCTAAACTTTTGAGCACTTTTACCTGTAGGATGAGTTCTACTACACTATTTTGGAAGGAGTAAGCTGCCTTTTAATCTTTTTTAAAATTTTAGCCTTTTGAAAGATACTAATAGTTCTAAATTTGAAAAAAAAGAAAACTGAAATGAAGGATCACCTTGGGTTTTTTCCCCTCAGGCTTCCCATATACTCGGAATGTTTAACTAGTTAGAAATTCTTGTCAACTGTATTGGCAGATTTTCTGAGTAAGCACATAAATGTAAAACAGAGGTATGCTTTATATATTTAATCATCCCTGTGTTCTGTGGATGAAGCAAGAGATACCTCTAAAAGTGCCATTTAATTGTGACTATACAAAGTGCTTCTGCCATCTTCTCTCTCATTCATATAGACGTTCTTCATTCTGCTATGGTGAGTGAGCCCTGGGTCATAGCTGAGCATATGTATGGTTAGTCACATTTCTACAACCCGTATTATGGTTATACAACATGATACCATGTCCTGTTTCTTAAAGAACTGTAAAAAGGGCCATTAAAAGCCATATTTTCTTTGTATTACCATATTCAGGCTGAAGTAGGATCTGTGAAGAGTCAGTAATTTAAAAAGCAGTGGTCTTTTCAGAGGGTATCATTGCAGGGCTTCATGCAGATATACTTTCCCAAGGCTGTTGCGTCTTTTCTTTTTGGAGGAGTAGAAGTTGTGGGAAATCTGTGGTTTGTCTTAATTATTACTTAGTTTTAGATACTGTTTCTACTGATTAAAATGCTTTAAATTAACATCTCTCATCTTTGCAACCTTATAAGAATACTGATATTATAAAACAATTCCACAGTGGCACAAAAATCTATCTCACATACGAAAATATCAGCGGCATCTTTTATCCTCAAAGGACCAGGATTTTTCCTGCGTGATACCTATTGCTTCATGTACTGGAACTTGGATCTTGGGACTTTTAAGTTTATCAAACATTTTATTACTTCCACTTAATTTCACTGGAAGATGGGCTCAGGAGCACAACTGTTGATACATTTACTGTTGGGGCTCAGTCACTGATACTGCATGGTGAGTTTAGATGGATTTGGTTATAGTTCAAAGGCCTATGCTTAGGCAGATTGCCTTTAGATGTAAGGCTAGTCCCTGTTTTTATGAAGTTTTTAAACTCTGATAGAATAAATTAATGCTTTAGTTTATTTGTTCCTTTGAACAACTTTCTTCTCAGCCTTATTCGAGGTGAAATATCTAGTCCTAACCAAAACTTTTCTTCAGCGAAGTCTGAAAAGTTTACCCAGAGAAAAATCGTAAGATAGTGAATTTGTGAAAACAGTATTTCTGTTGTATGACTCCTGTAGTATTCTATATTAGGTAAGCATGAATTTCATGTTGGGTTGTATATTACTCTGAGTTTAAAAAGTATGTCACATAAGTGAATTGCAGAGGCAATACAGGTAATGACCAACACTGGTATTTGCTGGCAATGTGTCCTAGGAACTCATGTAATGCATTAGTATAACAAACAGCCCTCTATGAGATTTTCTTTCAGCTGGTCATCCACGTGATACAGTTCTTTTGACAAGAATCTCTCTATTGACAGAATTGGATCTTTGGTGGAAGGCCGGCAAAAGGAATTTAATCTTTTCTGCCCAGTGAGGATACTTTATTAAATTCATATGATCTTGAAGTTTGATTAATACAAAGAACAAGCACATGAAAAAATTCTGAGATGAAGCAATCTGATTCTGCAGCCATCTAACAAATTATGTCTCCATCTTTTCTGCCCACATCTCACTTCACTCAATCTAGTGCTCCTCTACCTCTCATCATAATAAGTGCTCCCTGGGGCAAATGAGCTCCATGTCTTATTAGCGCTTTGTGGAGTAGCTCACCAGGACAGGCTTCAGCAGATAAGAGTACTTCTCTAGCAGACTCCTTTAGGAATCCCCAGGAAAGGGACAGACACATTTCTGACATTTGGAAAAGCAGTGCACCACCATCAAATATCAGATACACTAGTCTCCGGAAGTTAGCAGTCCTTTTGCTACAGCTCTTCACATTTCTTACGAGAGCTAAAAGGATGTACAGCAGAAAAAAAAGTGGTATCATGCCAATCTGGGCAGTGGTAAGCCCTGTAGTGGCTTCACTGGTTCCGAGTCACTATATTGAAACAACAATCTGGCTTTGTATAATTTAGCATGAAAACTTTGATAAATGTAGCTTCTCTAGAGAGGTAAGGTGGGGCTTTTAAATTATACAACAGGATGAACCTCAGACTTACAGAAAAGGAGACTGGAGAAGACCTCAAGACTTCACCTTGTGCATTCTGAAGCTCCAAAAGAGAATCAACTGTACCTTGGGAATGAAAAAGTATTTTGTCATCTTTATTGTTAGTAAGATTTTCTTAATATATAACAAACTTCAGTGTCATAGTTTAAACCCGTCATTTCATATTCACTGCAGATAAAAAAATGTAATCCCTCCTTACCTTTTTACAGGTAACTTATGTAGATGATAATTTTCATGTGTTCAATTGGCCTTCTCTTCTTTAGAGTAAGCAATCCCAATTCTTTCAATCTTTCTTTCTTGTTTTTTTCCCCAGACAACTGACCATTTTCTCTGCTCTTCTCTGAACTCTCTCCAGGTCTACCTTCTCTCTGAACAGTTTTGCTTGAACAGGACACAGTGCCACTGGTTGCTGTGCTAGCCAGAAAGATAATAGGAGGTATTCCTTAATGTATCATACAAGCAAAACAGTTTATCTTTCCAATATGCAGTTTGCATTCTTGTACACATGTGGTGTAACACTACTTATTCATGTATAGCTTGTGACTGACTCTCACCCCTCTTATCCCTTTTTGGCAGAATGGCTGCCTAATTGGTCATTGTCAATCCTGCATCTTTACAAACTATTATTCCCCCTCAGAACTTCACGCTTGTAAACGCAAGTGCATTGCAATGTGTTTTCTCCTACAGATAATTTCTCTTATTTGTCAAGAGCATTCTGAATTTAATGTATCATGCAATGTGTTTGCTGTTCATCTGGGCTTATTGTTACCTACAAGGTTGAAGGATTGTTTCTTTATCCAAGTCGTTAGTGACTTGGGCCATTACCTGACCCAGAACAGACCCAGCTAGAATCTCACTGGTGATATTTTTTGAGTTTGATAACGAATGATTAAAAACTAATCTTAAAGTCTATGGCTTTTTTTTTTCCCCCCAGGTAGTTTTGCACTCTCCTGGAAGTAGTTTCACTTTAATTTACTTTTGAAAATGTTACGGGTCGATAATGTTATTAAAATTAAAACATATTACATGACCTGCTGCTTCTCTATTTATGAGACTTGTTGCCCTCTTACAGAAATTATATTGCTTTATATTTTTGGCTTGTTGACTATTAGCTTTTTTAACTATCTCTAACCTTTTATGAATAAATTCTTTTTTAATTTATTCTAGTATTTTTCCAGAATTGGTCTCTTCCTCATTACTTGGCTTTTTAAAGATGAGCACTGTGTTCACCTCTTTACACATTTCTCACACAACTTCTGAGAGTTTTCAGAGGAAGCTAACAGCTCTGAGCTTGCTTCACTCTGTTCTAAAGGTACCCTCATGTTCAATTCCTCAGGCCCAGATATCACTATGGATAGGACTCATTTCACTTAACTATAAAATAGCCATCTATATCTGTGCCGGGGTGTAGGTTCCTGTCACAGTCAAGGGAGACTTAGTATAGTCAACGACCAATAGAGAGCTTTTCTGGAGACGTGCTATAGAGGCATACTTGAGGATGAGGTGAACTGCAGTATTTCCAAATTATTCTCAGACCTGTTCTTTTCCTATTTTAGATGGATTCTTTTGTACTGAGTTAGTTATTAGTCATGTAATTACAGATCACACTTTTATGAAGAGTGATGGAAAATGTACTTCAGCCTTCTGCAAGTGAGCTATCACTAGGTTTTTCTTTTCCTTACATATTTGTCTTCTTGCTATCCCTTATGTCCATTGCTTTTTGCAGTTAAATTTGTGCTTTATCCTTTCTGACTTTGTTGCGGCATCTTGTGCTATTCTTTCATACTTGCCCTTAGGAGTTTGACCTGGTTTCCACTTTCTGTACATTTCCTTCTTGTGTTTCAGGTCATTGAAGACAGTGTTGCTTAGCCAAGTCGATCTCTGACCATACTTCCTATCCTCCTACTGTGTGGGATTGTTTGTGCTTGTACCCTAAACATCATTCCTTTAAGGAACTGCCAACTCTACTGAATTCCTTCTGCTTTAGCGATGTTTCCCATGAGAACTTACCTTCCAGTTCCCAGGGTTTATTGGAGTCTTCTTGTATAGAGTCCATTGGGTTTGAATTGCTCTTTCCTCTTGTTCCTCATCTAAAAATAATATACGTGATCACATCACAGTTGCTTTCAACCAAATTACCTTTACCCTCATATTCCCAACCATCCTCCTTCTTGGTTGCTTAGCAGGCAGCCTCTTGGCAAGCTGCTGTTGAAGCACTTGGCAGGCTCTGACAGCTGCTGTAGACCATACGCAGGGAGTGGTTAAATGCTGCTCATTATACCCAGAGACAGACGCAGCACACTGCTTTCTAATGTGCAACTGGAGATGCTCACCTAAACATTCACAGGGGAACACTTGCTTCTTTTAGCTGAGCATTTAATCAATACAAAGACAAATACTACGTGTACAGAGTGTTTCAGATGCTCTCCTGGGAAAGCATCTGTGTGGATGCAGAAACACTGCCCAGCCTTGAAGTCCAGGTAAGGAGAAGACAAAAACCTCTCCCCTGTTTCCTTTGCAGACCTAGGCATAAAATTAAAATAATGTGTCTCTTTTGACTGATCTTTCTTTGTCTGAATCTTTATTTTCTATTTACCATCACTCAGAGGAATAGGAAATCTCCACTGAGGTTGTCTGGTGAGTAAAATTGGATTGTTAGTAGCTTTTCACGTTACCGTGATTTTCAGCGTAGTCAAATCTCCACAAAGAGAGATTTCTTTGTCACAGAGTTGTTTTTTTTTCTTTTGCATTTATATATTTAGAAATCACCATTGAATCTTTCAAGAAATAAACTGAGACATTATTTAGCTTTTGAAATCACACCATGATGAAGTGAATCTACAGAGGATTTTTTTTGGCAGTCTATTTTTCATTGCTATAGCTCTCCTCAGTTAAAAACAGGGGAGTTTAACATACAGTTAAAAGTTGATGCTATAAGGATTCTGGTACCTGAAATAAAGAGACAGAGGCTTTCATTCACTTTCTGGCTTTGCTAAGGGTAATATGCATCTTGACTCTTCTCATTTCAATACAGTTTGCAGCTGCATAGGATTTTGTCAAATTTCAAGTGTTTAAGCAGAAAATTTCCATGCGAGGTATCTGCCTCAGGATAATTTTTAAAAGCCTTTGAGCAAAAATAGTTTATAGCTTTTTATACAGGGTGTTTTGGAAAATGTGCTCTTTTTTCTCATGTTAAATGGTTCCAGTCACCTTTCCTCCAAGAAGTTCAGTTACTTTGCAGGCTTTGGAAAAAGCATTTGAAAGATGAGGTTAAGGGGATTCCTCGTGTATATTCTCAGTGAAACCTCTGCTGGACTGAGATGGCACAGGGGAGCAAATCACCCGTTCTAAATAACGAGACAAGCATGAACAAGATTTTTTTGGGAAAAGTGTTGAGGATCACTGGCAAAATAGATTCAAAGAATGAAATCGGCAGGAAGAAACTGTGCCTTGATGAGTAGTGTGCAAATTGATGTGGGAGGGAAAGGAAAGGAAAATGTGTCAGTATAGTTTGGGAGATACTAAAATAGCTAGAGGAGCTGAAGTGCGGAGCCTGGGACTAGCTGAGTACAGAGCTGAGAGCGAGAAGCAGCGGGGCTGCGTGGGAGGCTTGGAAGAAGAAGGAGAGACAGATCTGATGAGCTGGGCTCGGAAGCGTGGTTGGTGTGGGGGGCTGTGAGGCTGACTGAGGAGACTAAGGGAGGAGTCTGGCAGTGGGAGCCAGCAAAGAGCTGGCTCGTGCATGGGGAAGACCGAACAGCAGAATCGGGGTGAGATCCGATGGGCATTTGGGAAGCTGGAAAACAGGATTTGCTGGGGAAGTTGACTGAGAACAATACGAGGATGGCTTTTGGAGGTGAGGATTTGCTGGAGACTGGATTAAGATTTTGCCTGAGGAGTAGAAGCAGGGACTGGGGAAGAAGGGGTCGCACCTGGGGCAGGGGCCAAGGCAAAAGCACTGGTGTCCATGCAAATTTATGTTCAGCGGGAGGGGAACTTAGTGTTGGAGAGCTGCTGGGGAGTGGGGTGCAAGGAAGGGGAACCAGGGGTAGCGGGAGAGAAAGACTCTGGGCGGGCCGTGCTGATGGTGGGAGCAGGGGAAGCAGGGATAAGCTGTGCTAGGGACCATTCTCTTCCGGTGCCGGGAATGGCATCCTGCATGCCTGAGTCTCGCCATTTTGTTGCTGTCAGCAGGTAAGTCTGACGAGCTTGGGTCTCGTCATTGTTGATGCTGGGTTTGTTCAGAAGATAACAACCCGCTGCCACTATTGGTTATTCCGTTAGAGTGAGTGTCGTAAGATCGGTCAAGGGAGCTAAATGATTCACCACTGAAAATAATTTTTGTGCATGTTGTTATGATGCCACATGAATACATTTTTCAGTAATTTTTCAACACTTGGTTTTTAAAGAAACAAGATACTCCATACAACTCAACACACTCAGTTCACAGGATGGATGTGCTCTTCAGATGCTCTATGGCTGTGCAGTAGGATCTCCACTATCCACAGCAGATGAGGGAAGGTGTGCAGTGAATCAGGCAAGAGGTTTTAGGATGAGAGTTTGGGTTCTTTGTCTGCCGAAATATTCCTACATGGTGTGGGGTGTCCACCTTTTCAGAGACTCTCCTTGACTGTCCATTCTCCATTTTCTGGGTACTGAGCAGGCTCTGGAAACCAGATTTGCAGATCTTTTGAGTATTTGTATCTGTAACTGAATCAGCAAGTCTATTTTGAACTTAGAGTGTACTGTAACGTTAAATACTCTGAAATGTCAGCTCTTTAGTTTCAAGAGTGTGCTGCCAAAAGCCAGCAGATACTTCATCTTATACTCTCTATGATTTAGCTCATGCACCACTTTAATTCTACTATTTCCTAACTTCTTCATATTTGATACTGCATGTGCCACGGTATGATGTAAAAACATGTTTCATAAAAACATAATATTTCTGCTGAACAGCTTATCCTGTAATACAGAGGAGACCAGAAAGGAAAGGAAAAATAGGCCTAGATTCATGTAGGAAGAGAGAAGAATGCATACACACAGTTTGTCAGTAAGCGTCAGGATGTTTCAGGCGAAGAAGTTATTTCTGTAAAAGAGCAGGCACCAAAAGCCAGAGAGTTAGTTATCAATACAATGAGAAAAGCAGAGGGATTTTATGAGGTCCCATCTCCCATGAAACAATCCTGGGTGGAGGTCATTCATTGCCACTGCGGTAGGCGTGCATCGTGTTCAAAGCTTTTCTTCCATACTCCCTTTTCTCACTTTCTTTCTCCTTTCCAAGTTTTTTAGGCTCATCTAGATTCCCTAAAAGAAAGTGGTGAAAGTTGCTCTCCCCTGATTGGTTTTGCAGTGGTTTAAATGGCAGTTGATACGTGCGTGGGATTTTGAATTACGCATTTAGGCCCTACAGCTCATTACCAGGTAACTAAGCAGAAGGGGTGGACTTTGTTCTCCTATTATCTTTCAGATCCCGAGAGCACTAACAGGGCCCTGACTGTCCCTGCCCACTCTTCTGGGGCTTTCCCCCACCCTGCCCATGGCCCAGCACCCCATGTCGGCCCCCTGGGGCCATCGGTCGATGCCGCAGCAGGGCTGGTCTCCAGCTCCCCACAGCCCAGCCGAGCTAGGCCCATTCACAAGCCGATGTCACCGTGGCTCTGCGTGATGATCTGGTCTCTTGGCTGAACCTGGCCACCATCTCCAGGTCTTCACCCTTCAGGGGTGGTGATGGATCCAGGATGGTGAGGCGCCTGCCACACTGGCCATGTGGTTATTGCACTTGGCTCCCAGTTCCCCATCCCAAAGGGAAGAGCTGTCCCTCACTGCTCCCTGACAATATCGATGGGAAGTGGCCATACTTACAAAATCAAAAGCCCATGGCCTTTCTGGCTACACCTACAGGAAGGAAAACAGAAACAAGTTTTATCACATAGTAGGGGTTGAGTTCCAGTGCGTGAGTGATGTGGTGCATTTAATTTTAATTTTATTACTCTTGTCATGGTTTAACCCCAGCTGGCAACTAAGCACCACACAAGCTCGTAAAAGTGAGAAAACTCGTGGGTTGAGATAAAGACAGTTTAATAGGTAGAGCAAAAGCCACACGCAAGCAAAGCAAAAGAAGGAATTCACCACTTCCCATCGGCAGGCAGGTGTTCAGCCATCCCCAGGAAAGCAGGGGTCCATCACGTGTAACTGTGTCTTGGGAAGACAAACGCCATCACTCCGAATGTCCCCCCTTTCCTCCTTCTTCCCCCAGCTTTATGTGCTGAGCATGATGCCATATGGTATGGAATATCCCTTTGGTCAGTTGGGGTCAGCTCTCCCGGCTGTGTCCCCTCCCAACTTCTTGTGCACCCCGAGCCTGCTCGCTGGTGGGGTGGGGTGAGGAGCAGCAAGGGCCTTGACTCTGTGTAAGCGCTGCTCAGCAGGAACGAAAACATCCCTCTGTTATCAACACCGTTTCCAGCACAAATCCCAAACGTGGCCCCATACTAGCTTCTGTGAAGAAAACTATATCCCAGCCAAAACCAGCATAACTCTTTAAATGTCTATGATAATTTATTGGATAGTTTTGCATATTCCTTTCTATACTCATTTCCTTGAATTTATTCTTCTCCATCTTTACTTCACTGAATTATACTTTGCATCTTTTCCACTCCCATTCTCAACCTCCCTTTCCCACAGCATCGTTTGAACAGGCTACGCAGCCTTTCTGTTTCCCATGGCCCTGGCTCCACCACTTGTCTTGAGGTTGTTGCTCACTGCCTTGCTGGGAGTTTTTCTGTCAGACTGTGCTGCCTTTTCCCATGTACTCTTTTTTTCTCCTCACTTTGGTTCTTTTCATCCCCAAATTGGCTCTTCCTTTCGCTTGCTCTTTTGTGGGCTGATTGGTAACTGTTTTAGCACACTGGCAGCCTAACTGGTGTTGGCATCCCTGAAAAGGAGGATTTTAAGGAGTGATTTTAGGTGAAAAATGCAATAGCTCTGTAGGTGCTTCAGAAACTTCTTCCAAAAAGGGGGCAGCAGAGGAGAAAGCAGAAGCTATTTGTTTGTTAGCAGGGGCTAATGGTAGCAGGGGCTAGCAATGTGACTGATCAGAAAGTAAAGCTGAGCTTTTAAAACTGCATGACAAATGACAGGTAAAGAAAAACCTCGGAAGGCAAGACAGGGAGATGACATGGGATGAAATAGAGAAGGAGAAGCTAAAAGACAGGCATAAGAAGGTGGTGTAATGAGAATAACAAGCAGTTTAATGATGGCAATGAGGAAAGTAGCACCGCAGTTGGTGAGATCAGAAAGAAATCTGATGCAGTAATGGAGGGCTGAGATGACCACTGCAGGGAAGAAGAGTTTTAGCTTGTGCCTGTGTTGGAAATTACGACTTTGTACCTGCCTCACTGCTGTGAAGTGTGCTATTCTGTAGGACACCCCCGTCAGCTTCTTCCTCGGTAGCCCCCAGACTAGCTCCTATGTTGTCTCCCTACTGAGCTTGTACTCGTTCTCCAATAACACCTTTCAGCCCTTGCTGCTGCAAGTGAGATGATGTCAGACCCTGGCTCTTGTTGGCAAAATGACCCACATCAGATGGTTCTTCTAGCCCTTGGCTGTCTGCAGCCTGCTGGAGTTTCCTAATCCACTAATGATTTTCCACTTAATGGAGCAAGCCAGCCTGCCTGCTGAGACTCCAGTTTCTGGGGTCTCCCTCCCTCCTGTCCATCCATAGCGACTTGTAAAGGAACAGGGGGGCTGCAGATTTGGGTGAGCAAGGGTCTTGCTTTTAAAGGCGCAATTCGCCCTGTTAGAACAGCACGCTCAGAACTGCATCAAGCAAAGCTTGTTTTTCCTGTTCATTTTTTATTCTGGCTATTCCTGTGGGGGTTTCTACACGTCATCGCCTCCTCACTTTCTATGTACCCATGTAGATATCAGTATGTATGCATTTGCAGTTGTCTTTCTGAAGGGCTTAAGTACAGAATGGGGCTCAGCCACTGAGAATGTTATCTGTTTCCAGAGATTTTCCCTACCTTCCACTGAGCTGCCCTACTGGTACCTTTTTTTACTTCTGGCTTCAAATGTATCAGGAACACAAATAAGTATTGTTGTAATGTCAGGCTTTTAATCTGGAAAGTCCCATTTATCGTCAAGTAGGGTGCAGAGGATCACCCCATGTGCTCAGCTGTGACGAAGGTCTGTATTTACAACAAATTAGCTTGAGACACACCTTTCTAAGTTTATCACCAGGAGACTTTAAATCCTTATCAACCTACTTAGTTAGTTTACTTGGAGTAAATAATATGCCAGTGTAACTGATATTAATGTGTTTCTGAACTACACGTATATGTGTATATATATATGTACACATGCATATAGTTCAGAAATATATATACTTATATATACACACACACGAGTGTGTGTACTTGTATTTCTGTACTTAGGTAATAGGTGCCATACATAAAGACTTAATATTATTCAACATTTCCAGTTATAGGACTTCTAATTGTTTATAAAAGTATCGAAATACAGTTTTTTTCAGACTGATTTTTTTAATACCTCTTTAAAAACTGCAGATTTTTCAGTTTCAATTTCAATGGTTCAGCAGTTCCACGAGAAGGATTAGGGAATGCTATACTATGAATCATTGTTTTAGCAGTTCAAGGACAGAACAATGTACCAGGGATACCTGTTAAAAAAGGCAACGCAATCTAATCCTTCGGTGCCTGTGCTAGGAATAAACCTGCATGGCAGGAGGGAGAACTTCAATCTGAGTGTGATGTGCTGGGTCATATACTCACATGAGTTTATCATTAAAACATCTTTGGACTGTCCAAATATTTCCTAATTGAAAGAGTACTAGAGATTCTATATCAGACCTTGTTTTGGTCAGGGGAAAAGGAACTCATTACAAAACCCAAAGTTGGTGGTTGGATAAATGTGAGTGGTTGTGGTGTAGCTACATATGGTACGAACAGTTAAAGTCCAGACTGCTAACAGACATGTGGGGTAGTTGCAGAAGGTCTAGTATCACATAATGGAAAGCAAGTATGAGACAAATGAACAAAGAGGAAGCAATTTAGCAGAAAAAATTATCCGATAACTCAGGCATATGACAGTTTTGTGAGCGCCCTGGAAAAGTACAATCTCATCATTGAGGTAGAGAGCTCTACTGGGTCAAATGATCTAGTCTGACATACAGGGGATGTGCAAGTAGGTTGCCAGCCACTCCTCCATACCCAGTATAGCATATAGAAAAGGGGGATGTTGAAAGTAATTAAAAGCAGAAAATTGTCATAAATTTCTTGAAGGAAACAGAAGGATGGAAAGAGTATTTTATGGTCAGCAAACTTGAAAATGAAGATATGAACAATGTGATACAACTTTTTTTGGTTTTGTTATGAGGATTGTATCTATCGGGAAGAAAAGAATCTTAACAATGGATTAGTAGAAGGAAATGGTAGAATCATCAGTAATGCAAAGAAGGTTAGAATTCAATAAATATTTCTCATTTTATAAGGGCTTCAGGCCTTTTTCCCATCTCGCATGCACATGAGATGATTGGCATTGCTTTCGCCAATAATCTGTTCCCCGTTTGCTACCACTCTTGGCTTAAGCAATTGCTCTGGTTGCTCTCTCATAGAAACATTGTATTATGTTATAGGAAATGGATCTCACCAAACTGAGTTACTATTTTTGTTTGGGTTTGGTTGAATAAGGTAATAACATTGATATAGTGCATTTAGAATTCTATAAAGCATTTGACTTGATACTGCAGCATGTTTTGGCTAAGAAGCTAGAAAGCCATCAAATCAGCTGGACATACATGGAAGGAATTAAACACTAGTTAACTGATAGGCTTCAAAAAAATCTCATCACGTGATAGAAATGCTTCTGAAAGGGTTCTGCAAGAAAGGGTTCTGTGAGGATCATTCTTCTTACTGCCTGGTTTACTGTTTAGTAACATCCAAGAAAGAGTCATAAAATGATTTCTGATGAAATCTGCAGAATCCAGTAAGTCGTGCAGGGTTGAAAATATTAAGCCAAGGCTACGTATGTGATCTGAAGAACAAGCAAAAACCAACAGTGCAGTGTAAAGCTGTTATTTAAAAGATTTTATGCTTCATTAAAAATAAAAAAATAAATGAAAAAATCCACAAAACCCCCACAACAATGTGTAACAAGAACAAAACAGAATAATGCCCTATATATAGTTTTTAGTATTTTCTCCTCTCTTTGGAGATATGTTAGTTCCAAAGAGACATTTAGATCTCTGACTCCTTGCTGTGTTACTTTTCACTAGAAGACATTTCTGCCTTTTTTTGAGTCTTATGGTACTGTCTTTCCACCTTGCCTGTGCGAGCCCATTCTGCTGCCCTTTGGTTACAGCAGAACTAGACTATTTATTACGGAGTTGTTGTGTTAATAGACTCACCACACCTTGGCTGAGGAATGCCTTGTAGTTACCCAGTCACCTTAAATCACACTTAATTCAAGGTAGGATGAGGTAAAATGCAAATAGAAGTATTAATTCATTACATCTAAAATAGACAACACAATTACAAGTATCTGGAAAAGATAGGTGAAGAAATAGAAGAAAAAGTTCATCTGATCTACTGACACTGAATGTATCACAAAGGTGGTTTTGGGTTTGGATTTTTTTTTCCCCTTTTTCATTTCCAGGTGACTTGTCCCCCTTCTGGCAAAATGGTTCTCAGAATTTTCTTTCCTCCGATTCCTCAGATTGCTCTTAGGTGATTTTCATCGTTGGAACCTTGCATTACACAGGACTCCGTATTGCGGTCTCCCACGAGAAAACGTCTTCAGAAGAAGCCTTCGGACTTCACCTTCAGGTACTTCTCCGAATTGTCATGTTGATCTCTCTTGTTGATGGACGGTTTTAGCTCTTACAGCCAGCCTGCACTTTGAAGCTTTCTAAGGGGTCCAGACAGATTTAATCTGTCACCTTGGAGCTTGTTCTATCCCTCCTTATGGTCTGAGCGTTCTCCTGAATTAAAATAAGGATTCTTTCGCTTCCACAAATATGCAAATGTCTTAGAAGAGGAGCTGTCTCCTGTGTTTGACTAGCTCAGAAACATCTTCCTTCCCTCAAGGAAGCAAGTCTCTTCCATTTCCCTCTCGTGACTCATTGACATGTTTCAACGTGAAATGTGTCTTATGGCAGACCTTTTATTCTGTCCCAGTAATTTAATTAACAAATATATATGATACAAGTATCTAAATAGGGTAAATTAATCTAGTTCATTTTCTGATTCCTGAGACAGGTATGATAACAATAACTATCCTGAGGTGACAGCATTTAAGGTAAATGAAGCCCAACCTCTTTTTCCTAAGCATACCCTAACAAGGAGTCCCTGTACAGAATTATTTAGTGTCATATTTATTTTAATTTCTACATGGTGTGAAATTGTGTCTTGAGACCACTTCTGAAAAAGAATAAAAAGAGATTGCTCAATCTTGGACCTCATGAGATCAATGAACAATCTGACTGACTTCAGCTGGCCTTGAAAACAGCCTTTGATTCATTAGAAGTCAATAGATCGCACAGTGAAGGGAGAATTGACATGCAGTGAAAAAAAGGTTAAAGGCCAAAGATCAACCCGTATTTTTTCTTTAGTCTTTATAATGGTCTTATGCAGCCAAGAAAATGCAAAAATATTGGCTAAATGCCATCGTGTGTAAAATACTGCATTCACTTGAATGAGTATTGTAACAATTTAATGTAAACACAAGTAAATTGTTAATCTATGTGACTGCAGATTTGTTCATAATGATGTTTACAGGTCAGAGATAGTGAACAGTCATCCCTCTCCATTTCTCAGGTCATGCCTACGCGAAGAGAGATTTAATAATTAGTAATGCTGTTAACTGTATGAGTTTGAAGATATTCTGGTAAAGATGTGTGATATAATAATCATCTATCAGCCCTGAAAGGCAAAAGCCTTGTGTGCAAGTACATTTTCAGCAATTTAACTAGTGCTGCCTCTATTGCTGTCTCAGAACACACGGGAAACTGGTTTCCATTATGGCAGCTGGGGTTTATGTACATCCACACTGCGGGGGGGGGGGAGCGCAGGGGACACCACAAATAACTTCCAGAGTGGTCCTGTTGTATCTTTGTAAAAACAAACCAAAAAAAAGTTGAAGTTACATCCTCAAGAAATCCAGGCAGAGATGTTTTTATTGCCAGCAGGTTTAGAGTGAAAAATCGAAAAGCGGAAAAGGAAGACAGTGTTGCTTGACTTTTTTGATGCTGCAAACTTTATGGGAGAGAAAAAGAATGTAACGCTTGCCAGTAGTTATGGTTTTGCACTTAATTTTGCTACTTCAAATAAAAAGGGATGAAAAGCACGCTGATGAAGAGCTTTCTAACGGGGGCAACCCAGTAAGATTGCACAGAGGACTTAGCTCTCTCTCCAGGAAGCGCAAAGGGACAGAATGAGTGAGCACAGGAGAGGGAGTACGTTGATTGTTGGACTGCATTGGTCTTCTCTCCTTTTATCTGTGAACATGGAACATCTCCTTTTCTGTTGTTTCCTCTGTTGCTTCTATATGCTTCCTGCCATAGTGAACCATTCTGGGGCCCTTACGCTGCAGCAGTAATGGCAGCAAACTTATATACACTGCAGCGTCTTTGGGAGAGAGAGAATGGGAGAACTAATCTATCATTACTAGTTAGGATTCTCTGCTGGAATGTGGAAGAGTTTATCCTGCACTGAATACTGATTTATTTGCACAAAGTGGAAAGCTTCAGGGCAAGGGATGGGAAGAACCGCAACCTGAATGCAGCATAGGCTTGCGGATAGGCCTGCTGCAGGTTACAGAAAACTTTGTGCTCCCAGACTCCAACAAGTACGGTTATTTAAAAAAAATACATCTCTGTAATCCTAAATGAGGTTATTGTCACACGATGTGAAGGGATAGATGAGTTTGCTTGGCAGGAACACCAGCTTTAAATGAGGAGAAGGGAGGAGTATTTGCTCATACACAGTTCATTGTTCTGAGAAAGGGGGGAATTTTGTAGTACTTTGAAATGGTCATATTATTTGTCTGTTTAGTTTAACAGTATAATTGGGGTGAGTCTTTTTCATAGGAGATTTTTTACTCATTAGCAAAGCCTGTTTTTACAGGGTTTGAAAGGTCTTTGTTATCGTAAATTCCGTAAGAGAATACCATGTTATCTTTGTTGTATCAGTCATACAAAATGTAACTTGTATTATCTTTCTTTGTTTTATCTTTCTTTGTTCACAGAAAAGCAGATTTCCACTTTAGAGATCACGTCATCCTCCTTCCTGGGAAAATAATATGAATCAGAAGGTGTTAGTTTTCGTTCTCCCAAATTTTATTTTTGGGATATTTCTTTTTGGATTTTTCTGTAAGAGACAAAAAAACCTAACAGGTGAGTAAATAATTTACCAACAGAAAGACTTAATGTTTTCTAGAACCAGGAAGCCTTCCCTAAATGTGTTAAAAAGTAACTATGGAGCCTAAGTGATAAACAATACTACAAAAATACCCAAGGCCCTGTCACTGTGATAGCTGTCTTAGCAATGTATGAGAGGAAGAACACTACAAAAACCAGTTGACATTAGAAGTGTTAGAACATCCATCTTGCTTAGAGTAATATTGCTAACATGTTGAAAGTTTTCATTTTAACAAACTTTTCACTAAGCAGAATAGTTTATTGCATGTTTGCCATAGTGGAGTCTGATAAACAAAAATTTGATTTTAGCATCTTCGTTAGTTTTTGTACGCAGGGAGATAGATTCAGTGCTATGGTTGTCACAAAGAAAGAGGCTTATATAAGTCTGTTTCACACTAATAGTTTAAACTTCTTCCTTGGCTGCAGGTGCATTTCCAGATCCCACTGAAGATTGGCTGGCAATTCAAAATGATCGCAAAAGCACACTGGCTTCTGTCTGCCTGAAGAACAACCTTCTTAAATTAAGAAGCAAATTGGATTCTCATGTTGCAAATCAGCTCTTTGTGGAGCACAAACACAAATTTATCTACTGTGAGGTGCCCAAGGTAGGCTGCTCCAATTGGAAGAGAACTATTTTTCTTCTCCAAGCAGACTTGAATGCAGAAGCTTCTGAAATTGAGCATGACCACATCCACCAAACCTCGCTGATCAAAAAGCTGGTGACTTACCCTCCTGCCGTACAAAAGGAATTTCTGAACAATTACACCAAAGTGATGTTCACCAGACATCCCTTGGAACGGCTGGTTTCAGCTTACAGAGACAAACTTTTGCACTCTGAGCCATTCTACAGTATCACTGTCGCTAATGAGATTAGGGCAATGTTCAGGAAAAACAAAAATTCTTCTGAAAAAGTGAGTTTCCAGGAGTTTGTCAACTTCATTATAGCAAAACCACCAAATACTCTTGACATTCACTGGAAACCAATGTTTCTGCTCTGTGATCCTTGCAACATTCACTATGATATTCTGGGCAAGTATGAAACTGTTGGGTTAGATTCTGAGCATGTTCTGAAGGTCATTGGAGCACCAGAGAGCCTGCACTACCCCAGCTTGAAGAGGTATGGCTCAGAGAAACGAACTAATGGTGATATCACCTTGGAGTATCTCAGACAACTGAACACAGAACAAATTGAGAAGATCACAAAATTGTATCAAATGGATTTTTTCTTGTTCAACTATACTATGAAATATGAGGATTATTTTTCCCTGAATGACTAATGTAGGTTAAACAAAGAACAGTTTCCTTTGTACAAAATGGGCTGAACTTGTCCTCACAGGTGCTTGATAGATGGGTTGGTGACTGCTGCTGAGATTTTACTGGTGTTTGGGGACATGGTTTATCATCCCAAGCACTCTTATAACAAATCCTTGCCATGATCTGTTGTACTGTACAGTACTCTACCTATATGAAATTATTGTCTTCCTGTTGATCATTAATGGCATATGTTTGTTTTATGAAGACTGTTTATAAATGATAGATTTTGGTCTGTTGGTAGGAAATAGGGGAAGGATGAAGAATGTTGTTTTTCACAATGAATATTTTTAGAACGTATATGAAGCAATAAATAATCTGCTTTAGAGTCAAACCACTCTCTGGCTGCAAGAGCCCTAATCATGAATTCTGTAGGAAAGGAGCAGATAACTTCAGATGCTTGAAGCTGCATTACGCAGAACTTAATGCCTCGTTATATTCCCCGCTGGCAGTACTCTCACCACAGCCCACCAGCCTCATCCCTCAAGCAGTATAGTTGGCAGCAGTCCCGCCAGGGTTTCCCTTATATGTCTTCAAAATCTTCTGATGAGCAGGTCTGGTGTTCATGGTGACTTTGCAAACTCTTTTCACCACCTTTGTAAGCATTATGGTCTGATTTAAGAGGGAAGGTCTGAAAATTGTATCTTTTTTTTAGAGAAGTAGTTAGAGGTACCTTCTAAACTGTACAGCTGGGGTGGTGCAGGATCTAAAATCTCAGTGGAAAGGTGACTCTTATTTATTCTCCAAAAGCACTTACCACCCAGTCAACTGACTGGCTGGCCAGCAGAGGGGGGACAATGTTTGGGCTTTCCCTGTTTGTGCCTGCTGGAGCCCATGAGCCCTTAGGACTTACCTGAGCATAGCACGTAGGTGGAGCTGGGTGACCTCAGATAATACATTTGTTCTACCTGTTGCTTTCTCACCTCACAGGAGATTGAGTGCCAATAAATTGTAGAGTTATGGTGAGGGGAGCAATGAAGCATGTGGGAGAAGCAACTCAAACCATTATCCACTTCTTTTATTCCTAGGTGGCTTCGGTTTTAGATCACTGAGGGGTCTATAACTGCTACTATATTAAGTATGAGACTTGCCCCAATTTTTGAAATTTATTGCCTAGTCACATTGAAAATTAATTTGCGACCATATTAATTGTAGCAAGTTTTAGAAACCAATTGTGAGTATTAGCACCACCTTTAGGGGATGTCAGTCTCTCAGGAGCTAACTTGAAAATCTCTCAAATGCACTTAGTTCCTATCAGCTATATCTGCAAATGTACAAAGGCTGGCAGGCTAATCTTGGATCCAAAGTTGGCTCACAGCTTCTCATTACATAGAACAGGACAGGGACAAAATAACTTAATCACACTGCAGCCACCAATCTGTATAGCCATTGCTGCCAGCAGCATGGCCAAGGGAGAGGGAAAAGGGGACTGGGAAGAATGGATGCAATGGGATTTGAGTCATGAGGGTTGTGAAGAGAGCTCCCAGTGCAGGGAGTGGGAGGCAGGGGTGGTCTACCCCAGAGGGAAGATGCAGTGATATATTCCAGCTGGAGACACTGGTGAGACCATGGTGACAGGAGGAGGCAAAGGAAGATCTCTGCGTTCCTCCTTGACAGCAGATGGTACACAAAGCCAGGACTACCGTTCAGTACATCTGGCAGCTCTCGCATGGCTGACTATTCCATAAATGGGGCAGCTTTGGCACAGGGAGAGATCCAAAGTGAGAAGACCAAGCAAGAACAGCAAAATGTTTTTTTTTTTTTTAAAATAGCTTGTGATTTTATGTGGAGTGATTCATAGTTCTGGATCTTACCCTCACCACCACCATATTTGGTGTCCCCACAGTCCTACTATCCCCCGACGCTGGATTGCTCATGCCACCCTGGCAATTCTGTAGTTCACGTGGATTTTTTTTTATTTTTTAATTGTGCTGAGGCAGAGGAAGCTGGACATGACTCACATCAAAGTTAAGGCTATGCAGAGGGATGCAGTCTCTCTCTCTCTCTCTCTCTCCCCCCCCCCCCCGAATCAGAGCCATCTCCAGCTATGTGCTTCTCCTACTTTCTTTGCCAGACCATGCAGAGGAAGAGGGGAATAAGATTTGCTTCATAACTTGCTTCTACATGACAGATCCCTCCAGAGCTATAAGCTTCAGCAAAGATTCCTTAATTTTCTGGCACCATCAGCCAGCCTAGGAAGACTCTGAAGAAACGATGTGACAGAGTTTGATAGGTATCTTTGCTATCAGCACTCTAGTGTTAAGACTCCCCTCCAGTTTCTTGCTGTTAGATATGAGTGGCTTTCTATTCTTATTTCCTCTTTCACACAGGATCACCTATTCTTCCTACAGTGGTGACAGAAAACGGATGGCTAATTCATTCATCACAAGCACTAGTCAGTAACAGAAGGCTATCTATTGATGCAGAAAAATCTCTGTTAGAGATGGACCTTCAGATTTGACATTTGCCTATAGGAAACTGTAAGTAGCACATTGCCCAGAACCACTGGCTGCTGTCATGCTGTTTAGCTGGTGTGGGTCTCAACACAAAAAACTGCAGAGGACATGTGTGTGCACGTGTGCACATCTAACAACAGTTTTAGGAAGTAGTGTCGTACAAGAAGTGTATAAGTTGTGCATCACCAACGCTAACAAAATTAGAATCAATGGTTGATATCTGCTGGAAAATAGAAAAAATGGACATTACGTTATAAAGGATCTTGTAACATTCCCCTGCAGGCATCTTTTAATGCTCAATCCAGTTTACTGCATTTCCATTTCTGTGAGCTTGAGAATACTCCGTAACACCCGCCCTGACTCAAGAGCTGCTGTGCAGTGGTGCAGGAGTACGTGGGAGCTCTGCAATATGTTTCAGAGTTAAGGAAAACAATGGCGACTTGCTATATGTTGTAAAAAGTTGTCGCAGCTTGCGAAGATGGGCATGGAAGTTTGGGCTGAACTCAAAAAATGAACCTGCAGGAGAATATTGCAAGGTCTTTAGTACTTGCATCGAGTTGCATTTTTTAGCAATAGCTGTCAAGCGGCAATGCTTGCAGAAAACTCTGGTTTCCTAACGTGTGAGCGACTGCCCGTTGCCAAGAGCAGAGTGGGGACTTTACCACCTTGTTTATTCTCCAGGTCAGCCCCAAGGCTCATTCCACTCGACAGCATTGTAAGTTCGCCAACAAAAGGGCTTACTGTTATTTCATTCTTGATATTGTAATGTAACAAAAGTTGATAAAGGCGCTGGACCTTGTCCTAGTCAGCCCACAAGAACCGCAAGGCACCTGTAAACTTCAGGATGAAAATAGTAAGGTGACTGTCTCTACATGGCCTGGGAGGGAGATTTCCTGTACTGTCTTCCCTAGAAATGTACTGTCCAGAACAAAGGCTCTAAGCTGAGCCGGCCTTTGCCTAGAGAAGAAGCCCCAGTGGAGCTTCTTTTCTTTGGGTCCTAATTCTGGGCGATGTTTTCCTGGGAGAAAAGTGGGTGCTTGAGGTTGGGAGCAGGGGCGGAGGCAGCGTGGCTTGGGGCTCGGGCTCTGCTGTGGATTAGAAGGGGTAGGCATTGCCATAATTCAATTTCTGATTTATTGTTATATGCCTGTGATATGACCGTTGTTATGTTTCATTTCTAATTACTGTAATAAACTGTAGTGAGTTAACACACTAATCTATTTGTTCATCCTTCTCAATAACATCTGGTTAAAAAAAAAAAAGACTCAGAGCTGTTCCATCGAATCATAACATAGGCCACATGCTATTAGGCAACAATAACTGCAAAGCCGTCTGGCTCTGCTTTGGTACATCAATATAAAGCTGGCTCACAGGACTTTTACAGAATTGAAAGAATTAGCAAATACTAATGAGTGTTTCACTTTGGAGAAAAGATGGAGCTAAGTGGGGAAAGGAAGAGAAATGAAAAATCTTGCAAAGTCAAGCTTGCAGCTTTCCTACAAATCTATCTATCAGCAGTGAGGAAATAAGAGAGAATTTTCCCATTCTCTCACACATATCCTTTCAGGGTAGGTATCCACAAACCTGACATCATACTTTCTTCGTGAAGGTGTAACAGATCTGATAGTTGATCAGTGTATGTCAGGAATGGAGACGATGTCACCAGTTGTTTCTCCACTTAAAAGTGATGATTCTGCCCATAAGCAGTCCTAATTTTTCAGTTTTGAATGTGAGTCTTAACAAGTAAACCATGACGAGTGGTTTCTTATTCAGAGAACTTCCCAAAGCAGGACAGCTGTGAGCAGAATAAAAGGTGTCCAACAGAAGAACAGTGTGAGCAATGAAACTTCAAGCGTTCGCTGCTACACAGAAGTGTCCTCTGACCGCGGGGAAGAAGAGGAAGCACCACCTGTGCAAGTCATTGCGCATCGACCAAACTGAAGCCCGCACAGCTAGAAAGTGATTCTATTTCTGCATTCAGGCTGTCAATACATCAAAAGCTTTAAGTTCTACGATCTCCAGTTTTCTTGGCTTGTCTGTCATAGAGGTATAACAAGAAAAGGAAAAGGAAACAAGAAAAAGGAAAAGGAAAAGACACTGATGCTCTGTGATTGTGGTGTAAGCCCGACATGATTTCTCCCTGTCACAGCACTTCTTACCTCCTTTCCTTCCAGAATTATATGCTAGGTCATGCTTTAGTATAAAACAAAAAGTTATTAAATTATATAACTTACATAAGTTAATGTAAACCAAATACAATCAAAACAGGCGGAGAATGTACCTGGTAGAAGTGTCTGAAATTTCAGGAAGTCCTCTTGGAAGTTTTGACCGGGTATCGAATGTACACAGGTGTGTGGTTACAATGCTGCCTCTAGTAAGAATTATTTTTAAAGGAAAAGCTCAAGCGATCATAAATCTCAGTCAGTATACTGAGACTAATTCCAATGAGTCAGCAGATCAAAAACGAGGGATACATCCCAGGATCAGGTCTGTGAAAAGGAACCAGCTCAACACCGTTTCAGCACTACCCGTGTGCGCGTCGCCTTTGTTCACAACTACTAGAACACTTCCTTTATACCTCCAGGATCCTTCTTGTAGCTTCTTCTGGAGATGTACCAAAGCTTAGCAAGTTGAAAGGGCTTTCTCAAAAAGTCCCATCATCCCACTTTGTAGAGACATTGTTAACGAGGTTATACATCGTTCGTGGTGTCCCACCAAAGGTACAACAGTTCAGCCGTTACTGGAGCTCAGAGCAGAACTTAGCATGAGTACCCAAAGCCAGGTAGGCATACTCCAGTTTATATTTCTATGATTTAGCAGAAGTATGGGGAAAGCTTTTTACCTACAAACCTGTGACTAATATCCCGACTCCCACCTCACCTGATTGCATTGTCCCCCCTTTTTTCCCAGATTCCTTCTTCAGTATTCACCTGAACTGCATGTATGGACTCCTGCCGAGTTCCCACCGTTAGGGGCCACCAGGCAGGTGCTGCAGATGCTGACTTACTCAGGCACAGGCTGTTGCCAGGTGCATGTTGCTGGATGTATTGCAACTATTGTAAGAAGGTTTTTTGTGTGAGAAAGTTGTTCAAGCACCTGCTCCACGAGTGAGATATTACTACAAGGTGAGACGTGAATATAAAGTGAAGGACATTTTGAAAGCGCTTTCCCTCTTGAAAATAAACTCATCTTCCATTCAGATAGGTGTAGTGGGTGAGGGAGAAAGCTAATTTTGGGATTATCAGCACCAAGTCTCAGAGGCCCCTTTTAATTATAAATCAAAAGAGATAGGAAACCCTCTTTCATTAGGGTCCACCATTCTCTGCTGGGTTAAATTTTGTTTACCTCCAGAGATTTGTTAAGACTTGTCCCCAGGGGTGCCTACATTGTAAAGGAGTCCCTTGAGGCTTCTAGCTTTTGATAAGCACGGAAAAGTACAGTGATGAAGTTAGGAGAGAATCCACCTGACATCTGAACATTAAACAATTGATTCTGGGTTCATCCTGTTCCAGAAAAACAGGTAAGAAACAAAAACACGGGAAAAATCAATCAAATCAATATAAACAAATTATTATCCTGAAGATTTTTGGTATGACTCAGTAACTGGATTGTATGTGGTGCTGAAGGCCATTTTTTTGCCTTTGTTTATTAGGTTCCTATCTGGAAGGCTGAGGTTATGGGTTTGGCTTTTTTTGGGGGGTCTTGCTGCACAGCAGCTATTGCTACCTGCAATAAACCCTTTAGGGGTTTAAAATATAAAACCCTTCAGGTTTTATAATATTAAACAAAGGATCATGGCGATGCTTTTATTTGTAGTAGTATTCTTTGTTGCTGTGCAGAGCCAGACACCCACTTAGCTGTATACCGTGTCAGAATCGGAATTTGTTCCCCAAGGTCCTGTTGCTGTCTCAGGAGTAACCCCTCTCACTGCCGGCAGCTGACGGTGCGCTACGTGTTAAGCGTTTGTTACAGCCTCTGCCAAAGCTTTTCATTCTACTCAGGTTTGGGGGTTTTGTTTGTATCTGAAACAGATTTGGCCTCCACAGTCTGCAAACTGCAGGTTTAGAAGGTGATGAGAATATTTAGTCTCTCTAAAATTGTAATAATATATATCAAAAATAGCTCTGAAATAGCTGTTTTAACCACTTATTTCATATGGAAACTGTTCTATAAATTCTTCACATGAATTTAAGTCTTGCAGCCTTAGAAAAGACCATGTATTGCAATTCCTCTTTGCTTTGCTTTATTTTTTTTCCTAATTTATGTTCTAATAAACCTTGGATTTTATGAGTTTAAAAGATTTTTCTGTCTTTCATGGCAGCACACTGTAGGGCAAAGGTGTAATCAGGTCTACCTAAAGGGGCCCCTAACTTGGGCACACACCACACCCTGCAGTAACAATTAACAGTTTAAATTTATCATTGAAGGGGAAGGCGTCTATATTGATTATAATGCTCTTGTGGTGTTTGAAGGGTAAAATATATAAACAAATCAGTACATCAATGAATATTTCCTGCTTTCTCCCTCAGGATAGGGCATAGCCAATGTGCGCCCCTCTATCTGAAAGCAAGGGAGGGATGTACTGTTCGGTTATTGGTAATATTTTACAGGGCTGTACTGCAGTGCTTCGTATTCCTATCTGACTATGGAGGCTTCCACAGGACGTTCCTCCAGGGCGGGAGACACATGAACTCTGAAAAACATGGTGGCACTTTTTGATACAGGTATGCAGTAGCAAGCTGATTCGGATGCTTACCCAGCGTTACATCAGCCTGTCAGGGGAGTGGGCATGGCTTATCCTACAGCTACGTATGTGGAGTGCTTTCCACATTTGAATTTAGGCTGAAGAGGACTTTAGATCAAAATTTTTCACTTCCAGGGTTGATGCTGTAATCTGAAAAGAAAAGTAGGGTTTGCTTGCTGTGGCTGCTGAGTTTTGGGAAAAATCAGAGTCCTTTACCTGCGGGGCAGGTGTACCCTGTGCACACTGACCACCTCTGAGCTCAGGACTCTCCAGCCTACAGATTTCAAGTGGTCACAGGCAGGTGATAATACAGATCTCGGAAAGTACCACAGCAGTAATTCAAGCATCTATGGGAATTTTTTCATGAAATGCTTGGCTCCAACAGTATAGATGAGAGATGAGAACTCCGCTTTTGACCTCTAGTGCTTACCTACTGAGTATAACGATGGTGTTTTCTTCTCCTCTCCTCGACAAATGAAGAGCTAGCAGATGTCTCCACAACACCTTGCACCTGGAAGAGGAGAACTGGGGAGTCCAAGCTGAAGTGTGCAAGAACCTTTGGGACACCAGTGAGGGCCAGAAATTGTTTGTAACAAGAACCCTGGGGATTGCAGCCCAACACTGCTGCACCTTGAAGTGGGGCTGATCACAATAAACACTGGTTCATCAATTTAAGCAGTCTCTTAAATTCTACTCTATAACTAAACTTACATACATCTGACCTACCCCTGCCAAAAGGCCTGGAATGCCAGATACACCGTACTTCACCTTTTCTAGAGAAGTTTTTGGTGGAATTCCTGCAGGTGCTGAAATTAGCATTCAGTGTTTTTCCACTGATATGTGTACTTGTTAATTCCCCTGCAAAGAAATCTCCTAAACATCTTGGAAAATGAATCTGAAGGGGACCTCAAGAGACAAATCCTGTTCCAGGATTTGTGACCTCTCATTCCCTGGCTCATGGCACCAGAGTCCTAGCCCCTCTGCTAAACTTCTTGATTTTAACTCAGAGTCCTGCCTGCAGCCAGCTGCTGCCTATAACTGGCTGACAAAGCTCTTCATCAAACAGCTTAGCAAGCCATTTTTTTTTCAGGCTTTGCACACTGGTTATGTTTCTCAGAACTTTTGTTCATCTTTCCCACTTTCCTTTGAATTCTCTCCAGTTCCAGGTGGTCTCCATCTCTCCTGAAGCATGATGCTCAAAGCTGGGTGCAATCCTGTGATTTTACAAGTGCCGCACAGATTGAAAGCGTGAACTCAGGTATGTCACATATTACGTTCCATTTGTACTGTGAATTCAATGTCATTCCTGTACTAGTGCATCACCTCTTGTGTTTTTAAGATGGAGCCGTGATCCTGCATCCAAACATCCCAGGACTCGAGACGTGGATTCTAATCCAAGCTTTTGAACCTGGAGCTGTTCAAACTCTCCAGCCTCATATGGCCAGACTTTTGGAGTTGTTTTGGGTTTGAGGTTTTTTTTTTTCTGCCTTTTCTTTTGGCAGCTAGCACCCTCGGAAGTCTCTGAAGCGAGTCACCAATTATTCATCCACGTTCACGCGGGGCCATCTGGTGGTGAAGCGTGGGCTGGGCGGAGAGCGCGGGGAGGTTCTCGATGCCCTGCGTGTTTCAAACCTTTTTTGTCCTGAAGCCTGGTATCTCAAGACTCTTATGCCTGGTCTTTCTCTCCCTCTGCTTCTCTCCCCCTCTCTCTCTGATTATCTCCCTCTTTCTCAGGAATAAGAATTCGGTTTCAACTTGGCCACTAGTGGTTTTCTTGTCCCAGTAGTTTGTTCATCAGTTTGCCATAAACTGTCCTCCCTAACTGGCTAAGATGTGAGGACTGTCCAGCTTCTGACACTGGAAATTACCTTGTGCTGCTCCAGCGGGAACTTCTTGCTTCTGTGTTTCACTTAGCTTCTTCCACAGTGAAAGCCTACTCTTTTTTCTTTTTTTTCCCTTCTTTTTCCTTCTTTTTTCTTTTTTTCTTTTCCTTTTTTCTTTCTTTTTTTTTCCCTTTTTTCTTTTTTCTTTTTTTTCCTTTTTTTCTTTTTTTTCTTTTTTTTTCTTTTTTTTTTTTTTTCAGCCTGCAACTGGGCAGGAAAATACGGCATTATGAATTTGACTTACCAGCGTCCTCGTTAAGCTCTAACTGAACTTTATGGTTCAATGTTATATAAAAGTGAATTATGAAGACAGTTAATTTTCAGTTGCCTACATTTGAAAAGGCATTTTCTTTTGTGTCCTTTGATTAATCTCTGTCATTTTTTCAGGGAGACATTTATCCATTCACCCTCTTTGAATATCTCTCTGTGAGTTTGATCTTCCTGTGACAATCTGAAAAACAGGGTGTGGTATACGGTTACGTATGAACATCTAACCCGCCGTTAGGCATTTTCTCTGTAAAGTGCAGCTCAATACCTCTATTATTAATCTCAGCCAAAATGCTGCTGATGTATTTACATGACGAAATCTGCAGATAACATTGTTTTCCAGGAATCCATATGCATAGGTATCAAAGGGAAAAGGTTTTCATGAAAATGACCAAAAACTGCTTGTGAGGGTAATGCAGTTCCTAGAATGAAAATGAAATCCAGCAAACAAACCCTGAGACACTTCATGTCAGTCTCCCTGTATCATCTCAGTCCAGTGTTTCCATTTCTGAAGGTGCCTATGTCCTCATGAGGCAATTTCTCAAACTCTTTGGCAAGTACTTTGATAACATTGTAAGAGAAATAGGATTCATTATTCCTCCAACTGATATACAGAAAAAAAACCCCACACATTAGGTTCTAGTTAGTAAATGTCATAACTAATTAAGAGTCACCCTTGGCAACTTTAAAAAAAAAACCACAAAAACCCCGAAGCTAAAACCAAAGAGTGTTTCTTCAAGTTGATAACAACCCCACTAGGGAAGCAAAGGTCTTCTCCTTGCAATTTCAAAGAGGATGTGGTTTTCTTTGCTGCCTGTCTGGTCATCACGCAGCCTTGCACAATTGTACTTACCTAAGGCAATAATGTATTGGATGCATAAGTAAAATACCCTTGACATTTTTTCTTTGTTTTGCTGTATTTTTTCCATGATGTTAAAGACCATGTTAATAGTTTTTTATGCCAGTAAAAGCATGGAGTATTTTTCCCCTAGTACTTTTGTAGGGCTATTTTGTTTATTACTGTTTATTAGGACAAATTAAGCAACTAGTCCCATCGAAAAGATGAAACAGGGGAAAGCACCATGAGTTCAGGAGGTTGGAGGAGTGCTTGGTTGCTGAGCCACCTATTCTGTCAGAGGAATCAGAAGAATTTGCTGAAAGATTGACCACCCCTGGCTTATAACATAGTAATGTAATTCCTTACGAGGAAGAATGGATGGGTTAATCCTGTCTTGCTTTCAGTGTCTTTTTCCAGCAATCTGCTGTCTTGGAAAGAGAAACAGAGATGGAAACCCAATCTAATGATCTGCAATCCCAGTTTAGTTACTGAAGAGAACCCTTTGTGCTCTTAGCAGTGGTGGAAACACCAAAGACAAGTGCCAGATACTAGCTCAGCGCACGGATATGGCAGCATTAACTTTTGCAGCAAGGTCCTGGGTAGTTTGTTCATGTACAGAATTGAAGAAACCCATCAGAACAATGGTGTAGGAAATCTCAGAATTTATCCCCTAGGCTGAAGGAGAAGACAGAGCCATTTATATTCTGATTTGAAAAAAATAACAGATGGAACAAACAGATCTGTGGCCCTAGGGAAAGTAGACCTTCTCACGGTCCCCATTATTGATTTACTTCAGCAGAAATTGAGAGTTAGTATTTCTTTAATGCAAAAATCAGATATTATTTTCCATTCAGCCTACTACCTGCTTTACTTTCAAAATAATATGAAAAAAAAGGTAATTAAAACTTCATACACATTACCACAGAAAAAGCTTGGAAGAACCAGAGGCTTAAGTATACATTTTACATGTTATATTATCTCCTTTTTGTACTGATTTACTCTTGCAACATTTGGTGCAATAGGCTGTCCATTGCGATCAGTTACACAGCATCAATGGTTATGTCATGCTTGCATTAGCAGCATCATTACGGTTACAGTGTTATCATTGCTTGACTATTTAAGAATCTTATCGGACACTTTTCAGAGGTATTAGCGGTAGTTTTGGGGACTTCTAGATGACGACAGAATATGGGTTCTCTGTTTTGAAGACAGAACAGCTAACATAACTCAGTACAAACATTAAGCTTTGTTTTGGTTTTAGACATTGCTTTGGTACTGACAGCCTTACAATGACTGGCATTACCAAAGCAAGCTACCCACAGTTTGTATGGAAACCCAAAAGTTAAACTTTACAGGAGGAAGGGGTCGTTTTTGACGAGGCGGGTATCCCTGGCGTGATGGAAGGACCTTGTGGTCAACCGGAGCTCGTGAGCTGTCTGCAGCCCTGCAACGCAGCCCTGCAGCCCCGAGCCCGGCCTCCGCCCGCAGCGGCCACAGCTTTGCCCTGCCAGGCTGGAGGCGAGGCCACGCTGAAGTGCTGGCGTAAAGAGGTACAACCCTATGGCACAACGCTTACGTTAGCGGTGAGGTTGGTAATGTTCTTCTCGTGCTATGTTTTCATCCTGCTGTTCTTCTTGGATTTTCATAGATCACTTTTTTCCCTGACACATTTATGATCGACTGGAGGAAGTCATTATGCAATACATTTCTTTAAGATCACTTAAAGAATATGCCAGATACAGGTAGTGAAAAACTCTTTGAAAACAGTGACAATAAGCATGTACTTATATTAGTGCTAAATTTGTTCCTATGACTTCAAGTAAACAAAGCATGTGTAAGTACTTCTCACAGGCAAATAAATAAAAAGCATGCAAATATTTAACTTTATGAAACAGCAACAACAAAAAATTCAGAGAAAATGTTTCCTCAATATTTTTGCAAATTATTTTAATTTTTATTCTATCTTGTATTTCTATTTTTATTCTATATTTCATTTGATTCCAGAGGACAAATAATCAAGTCTTGTGAATAAAAATCCCTGTCAAGTTCTTCATCGTACTGTGATTTAGTCTACAAACCTTGGCAAATATGTGTGCCAACAGGCATGCTGGGAATATGCAGGAAAAAGCGAACATTGTTATAGACAGATTGGCACTAATTTGCAATTAGGTCATGCCAAAGAGCACCTATATATCCTAAAAAACTCTAAAAAACATTCTGAGTATGACTAATTTTGCACAAGCGCAAACTAGACCTTACATTAAAGCAAAGCTGCTTGTTCATTGCTTAGTAATTACTTTTGCTTACCTTTTCCTTAAAATACATTCATATGGCATCACTAATATCACTGGAGTGTGTCTATGATTTTTCAGGATGTATTTGATTTTTAGTGCAGCACTGTCAAATGAACTGACAAAGCAAACTGTGCGGACAAAGAAATCTTTAACGTACTAAACCTTCGCCCCCACCCCAGCTATTCGATTGTTCAGTAAGAAGTTTTAAGAGTTTTCCAGAAATTTCCCTCTTGAAAAGGGAAATAAAAGCCTGTGACTGTTGGGATATAAACTTTTGACCACATTTGTGTAGTAACATCCTTCATTAAAAAGAATACTACAGTTCAGCTACCATGCCAGATTAATTGTTGTAATAAACACTACTAGTGGTGGTTTCTGTAGGAAACATTAGATTCTGCTTTAATCTTTGTTAAAATCTAAACTAGTTATTTCAGACTTCAAGTTTTCTCCTTAATCTGGAGGGGGTTTTATAATTTATACTTTTGAATGTCTTAGAAGTGGAATAGCTTCTTGCTGAGATGTATTTTAATCTCTTCTGATAGGGAAGAACCATGATTTGTTCTTTAAGTACACCCCTGGGTTGCAGGGTGAACAGGTGAAATTAAACTTCTGGAAATAGTCTGCCTGTATACGCAATGAGACATATCCTGCTCTCCTTTACACTATTATAAAACAGGAGTAAATCCACAGAATTTAATGCGAGCATTACTGTGAGCACAGGCAAATATGTCCCGATGTTCTGAGGGGGTTAGGAATGGCAACTGTGCTTACTTAAAGCGTAAAGCTAATGAGTGGTTTCACTGGAGTAATTATCTTTAAAGCAAATCTTCATACTGAAGTTCTCAAAGTCAGTTCACAAAGAACTATGAGGAACGTGGTTGTTAGGGTGAAGCGTTACCTGTAATCATCTCAAACACGTGACAGCAAAACTTCCTCTTGTTTTGTTATGACATTTTTGTGTGGATTTTCTGCTAAAATGACAGTGGTGGAAGCTGAATCTTTTGTTTAAGCCGAAAACAGGCAAAACACAAGCAAAAACCATGAAAGTATCTCAGATGTTCTTCTACTAAGCTGCAGGCACTTTGAGGAGGGAGCACACGATTCACACGTCAAACTAACAACCTGCAGCCAGTGATGCTGCTACCATTTATTCACCTGGCTGCTCCTTTCAGCACGTGCTTCCCGTCATGGCATAGCACACGCGGGGACCCTTCTCCTCTCCCATTTTATTCTATTGCCTGGATGTGTTGGCCCCCAGGCCAGCAATAAGAGTGTGAGGGAGAAAGGTAGTGGTGACAGGCCGAGAAGGAATTGGGAAGGAAAGGCCTTACTCTCCCCTTTCGTAGGAAGAACATGTCTGCAGCATGAGATGGGGCAGATGTGGGAGGAAAGTGTTTTTCCCTCCCAAGTGTTTTCCAATCACTTGTGACCTCCCCTCTTTCCACCTCCAGTGTAGCTCTTACTTCCCTTAGTACTTCCTTACCCTTCCCTATAGAGAAAAGAACCCTATGCTTTATATACCAGCAGACCACGGTGAGTCATTTTGGTAGCAGGGGTGCTGTGTACACTCCTTCTTCCCCCTGGCCTTATCCTTGTGTCTTTTCTCACTGTGTCCTGGTTTCGGCTGGGATAGAGTTAATTTTCTTCCTAGTAGCTGGTACAGTGCTGTGTTTTGGATTTAATATGAGAAGAATGTTGATGACACACTGATGTTTTAGTTGTTGCTAAGTGGTGTTTATGTTAAAGGACTTTTCAGCTTCCCATGCTCTGCCAGGTGCACAAGAAGCTGGGAGGGAGCATAGCCAGGACAGCTGACCCCAACTGGTCAATGGGGTATTCCATACCATATGACATCATTGCACAGCACATAAAGCTGGGGGAAGAAGAAGGAAGGGGGAGACATTCGGAGCGATGGCGTTTGTCTTCCCAAGTGACCGTTACGCGTGATGGAGCCCTGCTTTCCTGGAGGTGGCTGAACCCCTGCCTGCCGATGGGAAGTGGTGAGTGAATTCCTTCTTTTGCTTTGCTTGCGTGCGCTGTTTTTGCTTTACCTATTAAACTGTCTTTATCTCAACCCAGGAGTTTTCTCACTTTTACCCTTCCGATTTTCTCCCCCATCCCACTGCGAAGGGAGTGAGCGAGCGGCTGGGTGGGGTTGCCGGCTGGGGTTAAACCACGACACACTGTCATGGCTGTCACCTTATGATCTCAAACACTTGCAACCCCTTTTCGCAGGGGGCAGTGGCATCTGGCCGTGCTTGAGGTCTGTTGTCTCCCCCACCAGCTCCCCCTCTTGCATCTGAGTGTGTGAGGTAGCTGAATAGTTCGAGGTACTTGTGTTCAGGAATATGACTTGGAAATGTAATTTTAATTCCAGCCACGAGGGGACCTTCGTAGTTTATTGTCTCTTTCCTGCAGGTTCATCTGATCCATACACCGAGATCTATACAACCATGCTCACTTCCACCAAAATACCACATCTTCCTCCTAGCTGAGGATCTGGTCAAATCCCAGTATCCCCTGCTAAGTCAATTCCCACATCCTTGGAACCTGCATCCAACTTTATTCCACTGCTTAAACCCAACAGCATCTTTCCTGTCTTAACGCAGCAGCTTTGGATTCCCCTTTCGGGCATCAACTTTCTACAGACTCTGGGTTGCTCAGGAGTAATACTACGGGGTACTAGCAGCTGAGCTGACAGCAGGGCTGGGGAATAGAAAAAGTGATTGCAGCACGTGCTGATCCACAGATTCTGGGCCAGAGATCCAGGGCAGGGGACAGCTGAAGCATTGTTTGTGTCACTTCACATCTTAATAATCCAGCCACGGTACGATTTTAAAAATTGCTGCCTGTTACAGCTATGCTGTTTCTTAGGTAAAAGGAGATTTCGAAATCCTTTTTCATATGGCATTCATGGAGCAGATGCCCAGAGTTTATATCAAACGTCTCCAAGCTTTGCATAGAGGAATTTGGCAAATCGCCTACAAAAATTAATCTGAAAAATAAAGAGTTCCCATTTATTGCAGCAGTTGCTTTCACATCATATAACCTGGGTTTGGAGTCTCAGTCTCCTCTTGCACGTGGTAGCTATGCACTTGGATAATTTGATTTGGTTATGTTTGCATGACAAAGAGGGGATGTGACTGTAACATGCACTAACCTGCTCACTTAATCTAGCGAGCAGCAAAGACAGCAGCTAAAACAGGCAGCCGGGGTCCCCAGCCCGTTTGAAGTTGGTGACCAGCCGATGAAGCTGTCTACCCTCACTGCCACTGCCGCTCTGGCAGCTACACCAGGCCTGTCAGCCCAGAACCTGCTCTGCTCCCACCTTCTCGCTGCAGAGAAGCATCACCCTTCCGCAGAGTTGCTCCAGGCTGGAGTCAGCCCACCGGTCGCTTCTCTTTTTGACTTTCCAGGTGGAGCTGTGATCTTCATTTCAGCCACCGGGGGGAACCTTAGTCTTAGTTATGAAAGGCCTCTGGGCGAGGCGGGATCTTCCCTTAGGCCCGACCAGCTTTCAGGCCCATGTACTTCAAGTCCTGAAAAAGGGCCTTCCTAATGAAGACGTACCCATCCTTTTTCCTCCCCCAATTATATCCTGAAAGAGATATTATAACTACTTATAATCGTTATCTTGCTTGTATCTTTGACGTCCAAAAGAGACATGCCAACCACAACTCTCAATTACTTTCCAGGTCTTAGGTCATGCTCCGGTTGGAACTGAAGGACATGGTGTTTCTCAGCTGTCAGGCTCTGAGAAGTCTCATGTGGGCAGTGAAGTATTTTGTATGTGCTAAGCAGGCCAAGTTAAACCCAAGGCTCCCCTCTAGATAATACTTAAACTGTTGTCTACGTGAAATCTTTCAAATCTGTTAGAAGTGTCCATAGCATCTTCTTTGCCTTTGTATTGTCAAGGCTCAGACACCCTACGGGAATGCAAACTGAAAGGAAGTAAAAATAAGCAATATGTTAATGATAACAATGTTTAGAAAGGGATTTCATGGGAATGAAACGGTCTTTTTTTTGCCAATATAAATAAAGGCAGAAAGTTCTTTTTGTAGCAGGAGTATGTGAAATGTGAAACCCCGGCAGTGAGAAGCAATACCGATATGAATCAGAATGACTGCAATAAACAAAACTTTCTATCCCCGGAGGTGGGGACGTGATCTGGTGGTTACAGTAGCAGAGAGCAAATCTGAAGCACCCGTTTCTGTCCCTGACTCAATATATGTCTGCAGTCAACTCTTTTACTGTCTGTACATCAGTTTACCCATCTGTAAAATAGGAACACACGTATCTGTATCTTATCAGATCTAGCTCTTGCCAAGCGTCATTAATGGATGCTGACAGCCCTTTGCTGTCAGGAATGCAGGATTTCATAAGTGGAAAGTACAAGTCATTACCACTTCGCCAGGACGCCAGCACCACTTCTTTTGTTAAAACAGTTGTACACTTACAAGCCAACATGGTGATATCTGACAGACTGAAAAATCTCTTTATTCTACTGGTAGTGTTGTAAGATTTTCAGTTAAATCTTACACAAACTTCAGAGATCAGTAGCTCTCTAAAGCTGATATGCTATAAAAGCAGTCAGCTAAATCTATCTAATCTTATCCAGGTTCCAATCACCACTAATCAATATTATTAAAATAACATTTTTCTATTTTTATACATGTATTAATTTATTTAAATTAAATGTATTGCATATATTTTGTTTCTATCTTCATTAGCTGAAATTAAAATCTTTAAAATTGTTTTTTATAACTGAACTATTAACTAACCTTAGCCCTATGTGGAGTGAGTTGGTGGTCTCAGAACCGTTGCTAAGGGTAAGATCTCCTAAATAAGGAAACCTTTTAAATAAGGTTTCCTAATCACAGACCACACGTAATCCTGTAATTGCAGAATCAGCAGACAGAGCAACGGCTAAAAGTGGCTGGAAACCGAACTGTCCTTCCACGTGCAGCAGGGCTCCTTGAAGGGTTCCTGTTTGGCCTGTGAAAGCTCGCACTTAACCTCTTTCCTGTGAATAAACTCTTTTTCTGTCTTGCTTGTCTAGGCGGAAGCTTCCACAGCTACATAAATTAGTTAAATGGGTCCAACCTGTGTGCGTGTCATCTTGGATACCCATTTAAAAGCGACCTCTGCGTTTTCTGCTCTATCTATATATTTATCACTGTGAGTCTTCTTATGAAACCATCAATTATAAAATCATGCTTTTGATTAGACTGTTATGACTTTAGGTATGTATTAGGCCTAATCAGTCTTCATATTTTCAGACTGCCTTTCTGCACTATAAAATTTGAAACTAATTACAAAGTTAACAATAAATGCGGTGACTCTGTATCTTCTTTCAGAAAGAACTTGAACGCGTTCCGGTCTACCACTGAAGGAATACCCATCTACAGGCGCTTTGGTTTTCTCTCTGTTGTTGAAAAGCTGCACTGCCAACCATTTTCTTCGGCACTTTACTGCTAGTGTTTTTACAAACTTGGCGGTAGCTGTCACCCCTGCCTCACCCACCACATAGACCTTGGCAGATCCCACAACTGCTTCTACACAAAGAACTAAATCCACCACAAGACTTGGCCATTTAAGCTGGAAATTCAGATTATCCAAATTCCTGGCTAGGCACCACCTAATTCTAGAAAAGCATCTGAAGACGCCTGAATTTTTCCTTATGAAGTTCCCCAGCTGCCTTCCTGTCTGCTCCCGGGCATTTGCAAGCTGTGGGCTTTGTGAGCGGCACGGCAGCTGCCTCAGGAGAAGGCATGTCGTGTGGTGCCTGCTCAGACAGACTTTTTCAAAGACTGCAAGATTGTAAAATAGTCAACTGCAACCAAATAATCCGAACGAATCAAGACAGGTTAATGAATTATTTATAGTATCACGGGACCGAGAAGTCCCAGCTGCGGCCTGGGCTGCGTTGCATTACGGGTTGAGCGAGCGCAGTCCCTTTTGCAAGGAGCTCGCAGTGCAAGCACCAGGCAAGAGACAACAGATGGCGAGAGACAGATGGGAGAGTACAAGGAAACAATGAGATAAATGAGCAAAAACTAAGTTGAAGACTTTGGCATTTGGTTCCAAAATTACTAATTTTACTAATCATCTCAGCTGATGTAACCCTGTGGTAGGACGCCTTTCGTGTTCCAAAGGTCTTAATAGCTACAATTATAACATGCTGCAGCCCCGCATGGGTTACATTTTAGGTGAAGAGTGGGAGTTAAGCAGGGAAGAAGTATCGAGGTGGGGGGTGTTATTTGCTGAAATTAATTCAGTGAAGGGGGCTGGGGTATCTCAGCAACCTGGGGCTTAAGGCAACGCGATTAAGCACAGCTCAGTCGGTAAAGCGCTGACTGATGGAAAATTCAGGCTTTACACGAGGGCGGCTCTGCCCTGCAGCCTCCGCCACACGCAGGCGAGCCTGTTTGCAAACTGCCGGAGGACGTTCCACGCGAGACGTGAAACCTGACCGGCGCGGCCGGTGGGAACCTCCTGTCCTCCAGAGGCAGCGAGCGCAGCCCACGCAGCGAGGCGGGCGCAGCGCCAGCTGCTGCACCGCGCCGTTCGGCGGGGCTGACTCACGAAATGGGTCACTCAGGCACAACGACCCCGCGGGTCGGTGACAACTCAGTCACCCTCCCGCCCCCGCGGGGAGAGCCGAGCCACCCCCAGGGATGCCGAGGTCCCGCGGTGGCGGCCCTCGCACCGGGGCCAGGCGGCGCCGTGGGGGCCGGGGCGTGCGCCGAGGTACGTCCCGCGGGCAGCGCCCAGCGCGGGGGCGATCACACACGGACCCCAGGCGGCCACGGGCAGGCCTGAGGGGGTGGAATCCCGGGAGGGCGTCAAAAGCCGCCTCCCCCGCCCCAGCGGGGAGGGGGCTCGGGCGGGCCGCGCAGCCGCCGTGCCCGGGGAGCCGTTACCCGGCGGGCGCGAGGCAGCGGCCGTTGGGGCGGGCGGCGGCGCGCGCAGAGGTAAGGCGGGAGGCGCCCCGCCGGGACACCCCGCGGCGCGCGCCGCTCCCCGGGGCCACCTCAGGGAAAGCGAAACCAAAAGGGCGGAGGAGGCGGCGGCGGCGGGGAAGGGGCGGGCAGGGGCTCCCCGCGGCGCGGCTCGCTCGCTCGCTCGCTCCTCCCCTCAGCGCCGAGGCGGAGCGGGGCGGTGGCGGCGGGCGGGCTCAGCGCTCCCCCATGGCCCTGGCGCCGGGTCAGCGGGCACGGTAGCCGGCTCCGGCTGTCGCCGCGGGTGAGTCAGAGCTGCCCAGGGAGGGCGGGCTGGAGATGAGCCTCGCCGCCGGGCTCCGAGCAGCGGCCGGAGACTGAGCCACAAAGAAGTTTCCCCGGCGGCAGCGGCGGCGGCGCGGCGCTCCCACATGCACGCCCCCGGCCGTCGGCCCTGGGGCGCTGCCCGGCAGGCGCCCGGCGCCGACCCCGCCATGGAGCCCCGCGCGGGGCTGCACAGCAGCCCGGACCTCAGCCGGGCCAAGCGGCTGAGCGTGGGGGAGCTCCGCTCCCTCTTCGAGGCTCGCTGCGCCGCCGTCGCCGCCGCCGCCGCCCGGCAGCTGCCCGACCCGGCGAAGAGGGGCTGCCGGCCCCCCAACGGGGTGCTGCCGCCCGTCATCCCCCGGCTCACCGTCACCGCCGAGGAGAGCGAGGAGGCGCAGGGCAGCCCCCAGGCGCAGCCGCCGCACCTGGAGAGCGGCTGGCTGAGGACGGACAGCTCGCTGCACCTGCAGTCCCGCAGGCTTTCCACCTCCTCGCTCTCCTCCACCGGCTCCTCGTCCCTCCTGGAGGACTCGGAGGACGACGTGCTGAGCGACACGGAGGGCAGGAGCCAGGGCATCGTGCACCTGGAGCACGGCGAGGACACCAACCAGGTAGGAGGGCGCGGGTGGGGGGGGCGGTTCGCCCGGGACGCGCTGCCCCCCTCCCCGGGCCGGCAGCTGCTGCTGGCGGCCGGCGCTGCCCCCCGCCTGCCTCGGGGTCACCAAGCGCTGCCGTTTGGAGTGAGGCGTCCGTGACCCAACTCCACGCCAACTCCGGGAAACTCCTCTCTCGGGGCCAGCAGCGGTGCGATACGGTATAGGGGTTGTTCCGCCTGTTTGAAAAACGCTGCTGCACGTTGGCTCGTCTAAAACCCGGCCAGGTGTGCGCTGTTTCCTTTCTGCTGTGAAATTGTGCTTCGTGTCCCAAGAATATGGGGGGACGTTTTTTGATCGTAAGTGGGTTTTTTTTTGTGTTTTGTTTTTTTCCAGTCTCCTTTATCAGATCTTCACAATAAAATTTTTCCAGGCATTTACCAGCAGGTATTTTTTGTCTCTTCCAATCCTGGAGTCTGTGGTTGTCAATTTTCGAGCTGCTTCTTGCTGTGAGCATGACAGGAGATGGGGAGGAGCTTGGAATGGGTAGAATGCATGCTTTTGTCCATGCTGGCAGTAACACATTCTTCTCAGTAAATCCCCTCTGTAATTTGGCAGCTTTCATCCATGAAGTGCACTTTTAAAGGCATATAGTTAGTTGCTTTTTCATGATCTTTAATATACATTTGCCTGACTCCTTATAATGTGCTTCTTGGGGTTTTGTAATTGAAATATGTTGCTTTAGTGAATTCCCCCTCCTACCTTTATTGAGCCCACAGCTTAAATTATTGTTCTACTGCCAACTCATTGGCACTAAATTGTTTTCAAGCAGAACATATGTTTTGAAAAAATGTATAAGCAAGAAGTAATGCAACTTGTAGGTGATACCTCCAGCTGGACTTTTCTCATGGTAATTGTGGGTTTATTACTTTAGAGGACACATAGTACAGGAGCTAAAATGCTGTGCGCAATATTGGTTTTGTTTGCATCAACTTGTGGCCTAGTTTTGGGAAAAAAAAAAAGGAGGTTTGTACTCTGTCATATTGCATATCAAGAAACCCATAATAATACTACTTAATTTGTACTTTTGATCCCAAGATAGAATCTGGTGTGTGGGGGAAACAATTACTACTGTATTGCTGTTTGGCTTTCTTTTCTAAAATTCATGCTATGCTAGTGGGGATTTTGTGAAACTAGTAGAAGAATAGAAATTAAAGGCGGAAAAGGGCTATTGGATCATTTGACTCAATATCCCCGCTATTGCAGCGGGCTGTATGCATGGTTAATAGGGAACAAGAATTTAGTGATACATTTTACGGAAAACTCTGAGGTGGCATCGTGACATCTGGTTAACTTGTCTGTGAATATAGGCTGAAGCAAAAACTATTCTTCAGCAAGAAGCCATGCTGCCTTTGAGGTTTTGCTTCTGCATCTCTGAAGTCATTGGTATTGTATGCAATATTGAGTCTTAAATCATTCATTAGACCTGTCATAATGCATGTATCTAAAACATACAGCATAAGTGGATGTGAGTGGTATTACTTTCTTTTAAATTATATGAAGTTTCTAGGCACTGCAAAATTGCCAAAGGCTTTAGTCACCTTTTAATGATGAGAAGAAAATTTTCAAAGTAAAGAAGACAGCCTTTAACAATGATTTATAGACAAACTAAAAACAGTTGTATTATAAGTATTCTAAACTCAGAGAGAATGTCCTATTCATTTGGGTGTGTGGGAAATTGAGAACCTCAACAGTATTATGAGAATTCAGTTTTTGGAAAAAAGTTTTTGCAGGTTTCCCAAGTTTAGTGCGGCTGCAAGATTTTTTAATGTCTCATTGGTAAAGTAAGTATTCACTCAACTTGTAAAATACTTCATGTTTTTAATGGCCGAGTTACTTTTCCATACCTGCAGTGTAGAGGAAGATGGGGCAAACTGCCCGCCAAGAGCCTGCCTTCTGACTGATATTCTTTATCTCGTTATCACTTCTGTGGCAAGTTGGCAAGCCAGAGCTGGGGCTGGTACCCAGGACTCTCAAACAGCAGAACTAAGTATCACCAACTTGATGACACTGCCTAATAAATTAAATGGGCCAAATCTTTTATCTGCTTAACGCATGCTCATGTAGTTCATCCCTCCTTTCCTTGCTGCATTACCCACCGAGAGCTCGAATCCCGGGAATCTGCTGTTTGACCTGTGGTCAGGCACACTGCCCTTCATCTCAGGTGGCTGTGCTGTGGGCTTGCTGATACCTGGAGGTGACCAGGACAGGCTTGTTTGATGTCTTTCGGTACTGGACAATGCTGTGATACTAGCAATCCCTACGCTCAGCTGTCCAGTCTTTACAGCCACTGCTGCTTTAGTGAAGCAGTGAGTACATAGCATGCCAAAGTGGAAGTCCCTGCTTTGAACCTCTGTGGGCTCAAAGGATGTGTCCTTTCTGCTAATTAATCTTGAGGCAGGTTGTGTTTTAGAACAGAAGGCTTTGGGTTCAAGGCAGGCATGTACATGTGCAAATAACTTTAGGATAACCCAAGGAATGGTTTTATATTTTGAAGATTCTGTTTAGAGGTAAATTGGCACATATTGTGTGTTTTTAGTGTATGTATTTTAATAAATGAAGGCTTGTTCTTGGAGTGGAACACAAAGGATAGAGACTTTTCTGAAGGAAACAGAAATCAGAAGTGGGCCAAACTTGGTGTTCTCCAATTCTTGGGAAATTGTGACATTTTAAAATTTCCCTTGTATTGGAATTTCCTTAGACTTTTCTTTGGAAATGACAGAAATTAATTTGGAGCCTGGCACCTTATGACTAAGCTCAGACCAGCACTCAGAGGACTGCTGGACTGTCAAGCCTACCAGACTCCCCAGTGCCTAGCAGGGACCTTGGAAACTTGCCCAGGTCTTCAACTGCGGGAGTGGAAGTTCTGATAATGTTCCTGTTATCAGGGCTTCAAGGCTTCCATCTGCAGACCCAGGAACTTGAGACCTAGGCTGAAGAAGGCCCTCCCAGGCCTCTGAGCTGGAGGCTTCTCTACTGTTGACCTGGAAGTCATGACTCAGTTGGGTCTTTGAAATATTGTGGGCTCTCAAGCTACCTGTGCAGGCCTGTGTGAGAGATGGGAAACTCTGGAGCGTTTCTGTGTACAGGGCTTGCCGCCTTAGAGTTATCAGACCTTAAATCCCGGGATGGTAAGCCTGGGAGTGCTGTCCTCGACTGTGCCCCTTGGAGGACGGTTCTCGGCAGCTCACGAGGCGAACAGAGAGTTCTCCAAGAGGACGGGTGATTCAGTCAAGCGTTTCACAGAGCATTCTGGGTTGGATGAATTGGCATATCACGACAACGTTAAATTTTTTTTTCCTTATTGAGTGCAGTATGTGGGCATGTCCCTGGAGCCTTAGGGCCGCTGTTGGGGGGAGCGAATACTTTGGGACCGGTGACTGATGATTACAGTGCAGCTCCAGCCCGGCACAGCAGGGACAAAACGCTGTTTGCATCTAGGCAGGCCCACCTTTGAGAGAAGCTCAGTGGGCAGGTGTTCCTGTTCCTCAGCACAAGTTCCGCATTTCATTTTTGCAGTAATTAACAGAGGCTTTGGAAACTGGACTGCCCTGGCTCTCCTGGAGGAAGACCCCTCCAGCAATGCAGAGTTGTAAGTGTGAGAGAAGCCTGTTCTGCTGCTGTCCTGTTAGCTGAACTTGTGGTTCTGTGAAAACCAATTGCGCCTGGTCGTGTTAATGTAATTTGCATAACACCATAGCTGGAGCTTCACAAATCTTGGCAGTTAACTTAATCAAAAATTATTGGTTATTTTTTAAATAGTCAGTTGACAGAATAGATTTTACCCTATGACAACAGTTAACATTCCTGCCTTCCCTTGCATTTAAATGGGAAGCGTGCTTTTCTACCCTTGCTTCACGCCATCTGGGAAGTGTGTATGCACAGTTGAATCTTGCAGTGAAAGTACCAGTGGTCCATTTATAGTAGTGGAGAGAGTGCAAGAGTTATATATTTTTGTCTTCATTCTGTGAGTGAGCAATTTTAAGAAATACGTAAGTCTGGTTAGCACCTTCTTTGTTGGGACAGAGACTTTAAAAGTGGTTTTCACAGAGAATAAACACCATGATAATGTACAGCAGCCTCTTGTCCTCTTTATAGGAGAATGTTATTTACTAGATAGAAACACGCCAAATAAATCTACTCGTTGTCATAACTGTGACCTGTCATTCCAAATTCCTAGATCTGTAACCATGAGAACAGCTGACAGCTTGCTAGAGAAAAAGCAGTTCAGTTCTTGCTTGCAGTGATACCAGTCCAGAAACTCTGGGGGATAGCCATCAGTGAAGCTTATTTGGTTTCACTGATCTTCTTGCCATTATTTTTGACAATACCAAGCACCTTAAAGTGGACAAACATATAGAGAAGCACACGCACTTAATAAATACAGACCGAAAGTTTCAACTACTTCAGCTCAGGGGTGGGTTACATAAGCTAATGCAGTAGAATAGAATTGTTATTTTTAAATGAAGAATGGGAACGAAGGGATGACATAAGTAAGACTGTTAATGGGTTTTTAGCCTACTTTCCAAAGGAAAGAAAGCTTGTGTAATCACTCCATCAATTCCATTTTAACAACTTCAGTAGATTTCAGCCAAATTTGGCAGTGGGATAGACATCTCAAAGTTTCTTCAAGAGCTCTTTAAAGTTCCACAAAGATCAGCCTCTGGGTGAAGGGGAGGAAACCAAAATAAGTGCATACCTTTTCTTCTTGGGGGAGAAGGTGCAGGATAAGTTCAACGGTTGTCTTCTCTTTTGCTTGTTAACTAGCGGATTGGCACGTGCCTAGTTGGCATGGCATGGCTAATTGATGGGTGCTTATGTGCTTGTGCCAGCTGCAGCAGGTAGTGCCTCTTGTCCTGAGGGTAATTAGGAGGAAGTATGGGAGGGAGAATATAGTGCTATGGGCTGGTGAGGTTAGGGAACGTGGAAGGCACTAGCTGAGGGACAGTGGAAGAAGGTGAGGAAATTGTGGGATGTGGAAATGTGAGAGGGATTGGAGTTTTTTTGGCACAAGCTTATAGAGGACAGTGACAAGCTGTAGTTACTCTGATAGGGTGCAGGACAGTAGATACAGTCAAGTAGAAACCAGGCTTCATTAGTTTGCTGCTCATGGGACAACTACTTTCAATGGAAAACATTTCATGGTTCTAAAAAAAATGCTGATTTATGACAGTCCTGTATACTAAAATCTTTCTATTGTATCCTGAACAAATGAGGTGAACAGCAGTAGAGTATATTCCACATTGCACAGTTATTGGGCCAAAACTCTGAATTGGGAGCCTTCTCTCAGTTTGAGGATGGTTTCTTCTCCACTGTACACTCAAGTGGTGGAGTATATCGAAACATCAGCAGTATCAGTTCTAGTGGTGACTGTTCATTAGTAATGTAGATTCTTGTCTAGTAGGAAATGAGTTAGCTCTTACCAAATCAGTTGAGAGAGGGGCAGTTAAATGTCTTATCAGTTAAGAGTTTCTGATCCTGGATATATCTGAAATGATGACTTACAGGTTACAAGATTCTTCTCTTTTGAATCAATTCCCCTCTGATTCACTTTTCACTTTTCATATGTTAAAGGACATGTTGTTGCTTGGGTGTACAGTTTAAAATTGGAAGAGCTTTGTTATAATTTTTTTTCTTATGGACCTGTTGGATTAGGTATGTTATAGAAGTTTCTGTGTATGTGCACTTCTACAGTTCAAACCTCCTTATAATGCTTATTACATCTGGAAGGAGGGAAAAAAAGTAACAGCTACTCCTCCTCATCAGGTGATGCATTCATATTTAAAGAGGGCATACCTAAGCAGATTTTTCTTAGGCTGTCATCAACTCAGCAGAGTTGAAGATTCATTTGTAAAAACCCATGCCAGTCTGAAAAGGAATAAGGGTAGTGGCTGGAGCAATACTTTGGAAATCTTGCATGTCTATGTGTATTTTTGAGTTCTGACACTCTTACTCTATTAGGCTGGTTTGATGAGGGTGGACATTTTTTTAATTGAATGTGTAGTAGTTAACATAGACAAAAATCATAGAATCATAGAATAGTTTGGGTTGGAAGGGACCTTTAAAGGTCACCTAGTCTAACCCCCCTGCCATAGGCAGGGACACCTTCAACTAGATCAGGCTGCTCAGAGCCCCGTCCAACCTGACCTTGAACGTTTCCAGGGATGGGGCATCTACCACCTCTCTGGGCAACCTGTTCCGGTGTTTCACTACCCTCAATAAAATAACCTCTCAACTCACATCTAAGGTTTATTATAAATAGAATGTGTTAAAGTGAATCAGTTGGATTAAACGCTCAGAATGTGTTGCCATTTAATACAGCTAATATTTCTGGAAGCTGAAAACGCACATTATATTTATGTGATAGATAGCTGTTTTGTTTAGCAGTGACTGAGAGAAGAACTAAGGGTCATCATCCAGCATTTTGTGGTGATTATCTATAAAATGTGATGGCAGAAAAGGTAATATTATCCTTGCACATCTTGGAAGGAAAAAGTGATCTTGTCTTATGTACAGCACCAGTAGAGTCACTGTCTGGCTCTCTTCTACCTTCTCTATCAGTGTATTTTCTTGCAGAGAAAGGGGTCTGAGGCAGGAAGAATTGGTTTGTCAGTCCATGTTAATTTGGATCTTGCATAGCGTAGGTTTAGATTGCATTTCTAAGTGCTCTTCTCAACCTGCTTTACCAACAGAGCTTCCTTTAAAAAGCTCACAAGTTGGGCAAGATGGCATTATCTGTCCATAGCATAGCATACCTGCGGAAAAATATCAATTAAAAAAAAAAAAGCAGGTGTTAGTCTCCATCAGCTTATTCTGAGCATAGGGAAGGAGGAGAGGCTACCTGTTCATCCAGTGTCACACTAGTAAACACATGGGTGTATTGTTTCCAGTGCTTAACTGGTCCATTCCTGTCAGTAATGAAGAATGCTTTCTGGGATAACACATAGCCAGCAGCATTTGGGTGGGTTTTCGTATCGATAAACGCTGAGCTTCCCACGAGGGATGAAATTTTCCTTTCCATTCCAAAACATGGAAGAGTGAGACTGATGCTATAGAAACCTACCCTGAACCCATCAGGCCTGGCTGCTCTTGCCTGTTGCCAAACCTTCTATTCCTTGGCAAGCTCAGGAAGAAGTTAGCCAAAGACCAATTGGCAGCTCATTTGAAGCAATATCATAGACCTGGCACGATCCAGATTCAGAGCCTGGGACAGAATCTCCAAGCCAGTTGGTGACTATAGCAAGCATGACACAGACGCTGCTTTGTGGGAGCTTGGCATTAACCCAGAATCCAGGAACACTCCTTGTCTACAGGCTGAAATATCCAAGTAAGGTGGCGCAGTGAATGCAAACTCCTTAAACTGTTTACCCCAGCCCACCGATACCACCTTTATTTTACTCACATTCAACTTCAATCAGCCGTTCTTCATCAGCCTTCTGACCTCATCCATACTTGAGCCACGTTGATAACAGAGGTGTGGTTACAGGTGATAAAGAATAGGTATAGATACATGTTATGTCTGCGTGTAATTGGCACTTGAAATGTGTATGATTCATCAGTCCACCAAACGATTACCTGTTTAACAGGAAGCTGGGATGTCGCAGAACTGTGTGAGTAAGAAAGCTAGTGGCAATGGCACAGTTCACTTGCGATGTATCAGAGGAGAATGCAGACTGCTGTAGTCTTCATACAACTGTCATATGATAAGGGTAATATCTCTTGGTAAATTACATTGAACAGTGCATAGAAAGAGAATGCCTTTGTTTTCCAGTGATGGTAGGAAATCATGGTTCGTTGTCAATATAACCGATTCTGTCCCCTGGTCTCTGCCACATCCTGACATAAAATGATCCAGTCTTAGCTATAGCTGCCTTCATTACTCTGAGCTGCTACAGAGAACACAGCTTTCTTTGTGTCTTAGCTTTTTTCAGGCAGCTCCATATAGTTGAGAACACTGCAGTGTTTCTTCTCAGTGATGTTTACGGTGGACAGCATGTCATGTCTGTGCTCTACTTTCTTTGCTTCCTGTGGTGGAGTGCTGAATCAAATGTGGGTTTCTACTTCTCACCTTTGAGGTGCTGGTGCTCCTCGAAGTCTGTGTGTAGTGCACACAAGGGATTGATGGAGCTCAGCTGTGGTCAGCCATCCCACTCCAGGCACAGGCGAGCTTGAGGAGGCTCAGCTGGGCATGAGGCAGCTGTGACCTAGGTTTGCCCGATACAAGAGGGCCATCTCCACAGGGCCTGAAGAGCCTCTCCAAGCACAGCACTCCTTTCGGTGCCCTCTTTAGCACGGGCACGTTAAACGGGCCAGCCAGCTCGAGCGCACTGTGCAGCACGCGCTTTGGGAAGGGAGGGAGGACGAAACACCATTGCCACGTGTCGGCACCTTCCACCACTGGAACATGTTCAGATGCTCCGAAATTGCCACCTCTGCTGAAAATCTTCAAAGATCACTTGAGCATGTGGCACAGGTGGTGGTCTTCTCTTGTGCTTTCAAATGATCAGTCTTATCAGCAGACACACTGCAGCAGGAAGCTGTGCGATTCTAATACAGGCTAGTCAAGAGCAAAACTTTGGAGACGAGGGAGGTAAGGGGGTTGTGATAGGTACAGGATACATACAGGTAAATAGGACAGGAGTGATTGGGACTGGTTGGGAATGCCACTGGAAGTGCAAGGGGAAAGACTAGACAGAAGATCAAAACTTAATGGGCAAGCAGGTTATTGCTTTAAAAAAGAAGGAAAATACATTCTCAGAAAAAAACACATCAGCAGAATGTGAGATGACTGTTTTAAGAAATCATCATTCAGTCAAACATTGAAAATATATGAAATAAAATAACTAAAGTGACTGCAGTGTGGGTATATGAATATTCTACTGTCTTTAATTACAAGCAGGCATAGTATGTGATGTACAGAATACATGACTCTCAACTAATAAAGCATCTGTTTTATAAATTTCTGATCAACTCAAAGGACAAGTTACAGTTCCATAGTGAGCGATGCCACGTGTTGCAGGACCTCTGTTTCTTCATAGATAGGTATGCAACAAATCAGGCAGATCACAGGAAGAGAAAGACTGACTTCCCGATTTAACGCTGCTGAATGCTGATGTGGAGAACTGCTTGCCTGTCACAGTGTCCCGGCAAGTTAGTTATGCAGACTTTCACCATGGCCACTAATTGTGTTTTTCTCATTCTCCTATTGACAGACTTGAGAGTATGGGTCTTACAAACGTTCACCGTTTCTGCTAGTACCTGCAACCAAAGTTAATGGGAGCTGTTCTACAACACTGTTCTACAGTCTTGTATAGCACTGGGTATTAGGAAAAGCAAAAATTGACACCTCAGATTGGGCTTTCAAAATTAGTGGGTACTTTTCATATTAACCTATCATTCCTTCAGTATTTTCCCTATAAGGTATGAATAAAAGAATTTGCATAACAAGAGATTGTGAGAACAAATTCATTGAAACTTGGAAAACACTCTACTGCTGCAGTGATGGCTGTCTTATAACTACCACACAAAACTCAGTAACTATGTTTACAGTAGATTTCCAGTAAGTGAAGTAAAAATGATAAAGCTAATGAGGATTGAATATAAAGAAAAGCTGCTTTTTATAGAATCGGGAATTGTTTGTTTACACTGAATGAATAGGAACTACAATATGTTATTATATAATTAAAGACTGTATCATAAGCGCTGCAGAAAAGGGTAAGCGTTGCCATAAAGAAGATAACTTAAGTTTGCACCGAAAACTTCAGTTCTGAAAACTTCTGAGTGCTCAGTTTTGCATTTAAGACATTATTAAAGTTCCAGCCCAAACATAACTCTGCATCTGAACACGTTCCAGTGGTGGAAGGTGCCGACACGTGGCAATGGTGTTTCGTCCTCCCTCCCTTCCCAAAGCGCGTGCTGCACAGTGCGCTCGAGCTGGCTGGCCCGTTTAACGTGCCCGTGCTAAAGAGGGCACCGAAAGGAGTGCTGTGCTTGGAGAGGCTCTTCAGGCCCTGTGGAGATGGCCCTCTTGTATCGGGCAAACCTAGGTCACAGCTGCCTTGTGCCCAGCTGAGCCTCCTCAAGCTCGCCGGTGCCTGAAGAGTGGGATGGCTGACCACAGCTGAGCTCCATCAATCCCTTATGTGTGCTGTGCCCAGCAATCTCCACAGAAGGTAACTTCTAAAGACTAACGAGTGCTACTTGCAAATGAACTTCAGGTTCTTATAATTTGCCAGATTTGGTCAGGTTGACTTGTGCTCTTCCCATGGCCTGCTCCTGCTTTGAAAACTTTCCTCTTGCAAAATTTCCAGCTCCTTCCTCAAAATTCAAGGTTAAAAAGCTTTTCAGAGGATTCATCAGAAATTTTGTAATGGAATCAATATGTATCTTTTTCTACCCTTGGAAACAGCTGAAGTTTTGTTGGAATTGTTCAGTCTCAAACAAACAAACAGGTTTTGCCCTTCTTTGAGGTGAGTAACTTAGAGCAATTCTCAGGAGAATGAGACACACAGAAACAGAAAGACTTCTTGTGCATTGGTGCTTTAGTGGCTGTACAGGAAATCTGGGGTTTGAAACCTGATCTTCTGAAAGAGGCAGAGCTAGTGCAAGTCTTAAAAGGTGGCCTCTGTCTTTTTCTCCATCGCTGTATGCTTATGTGATGCAGTGATAGAAAGGATAAAAACCTGTGTGAACGGCGTTCATGCATGCAGATTGGCTGTTTGTTATCTTTTGTGGGGTTTGAGTGGGTTGTTGGCTAAGTGCACTTGACCTGAATGTTCTAATCATGATAAGCTCTGCTTGCTGTGGGCTCCTTCCTCAGCGGTTCCCTCCCATGCGTGTTCTGTAGGAACAGCGGCGCCGGGTCCACAAAGGGTCAGCTTTGTTCAGAGGAGAATGTGATCTGAAGAAACTAGGAAACCTTCCTACGCTCCAGCTTTCACTTTTCATAGTGCAAAATGCTGAGTGTCAGAATTTTGGGCTGATAATTGGATACAGTTTGTATTGTCTTGCTCTGTGGAATTTAGATAAGGAACTTTTTTGCCTTCTTTGTACTAACACAGAAGGAGTAAGCAATTAAATCCTGAGGTACTCAGGACAGATCCTGCCATTCTGTTGAAAATCCTATGAGAGGATTTTAAAGTGGAGATTCCTGACTTCCAGGTGCTTTTGCCTGTCACTTGTTCATGATGCCACCATGGCTACCAAAGGCATTCAGTAGAAAAGAATAACGAAGCCATATTTGAAATACGTTAGGAAGAAGCGAGTCTCTGGAGTTCTGTCTGGCCTAATGATCTGCATGGATTTGGGCGCTAATCAGGCCCCTGTAACAGTTTCATGACTTGTTTTCCCAAAGTTTATAGTAAGACCAAAGGTAATACGTGACTGACTGCCTTCAGCAGTGAGAGCACGGAGGGAGGAAGTCCTGTGCTATCTAATAGCCCTGTGCTTGTTAATTACTGCGCCATCAGTCTCCAACTCTTTTTCCAGCAGGAGGACTCGCTGATGTCCTGAGCATGGTTTCCCATTCCAACATTAAAACTGGAGTGACAGAAAACTTTTTTCCATCCCTGTTCACCCATTGGGATTTTTTGCATTATCGCTAGAAGTACGTCCTCTCCCATTGCCATAGCTGTGTGTCTTGATCCCAGTCTGCCTTTTCAGTCCTCTGATTGTATAGGCAGCAATGCTGTCTGGGACAGGGGTTGGCTATAGGATGAATGTAGCCAAATCACCAATTTTCTTTTTACATTGCGTTCCTCAAGAGAAAGAGCAGACAGGGCAGCAAAATCAGTCTTGGCTTGTGAAGTAACTTTTCTGCATGGCTTGTTCCCCTGTGTGCAGTGTAAGCCATAAACCACCTGCAAATGACATTTCAAATGTTTGTCTTTGTCTGCTGAGCCCTGGTGTATTGATCTTGGTCACTCTTGGGTTCTGCTGCCTGTGTCCAATCTGGCATAGAAGCTGCTGCTTGCTCCATATTTCAGGAGGCTGGTGTAGGTGGTTGTGCAAGATATGGGAGTGTGGCTTGCAGTTCTGTTGCTAGGAGCCAATAGTATGAAATTCTTTTAAGTTTTATGGAGTTTCTTGGTCTCTCTTACTATGAGATAAAAGTTTTGGTAGATAAATGGTCTATGTATAAACTACACCCTGTTTATTTCATTTTATTTTTGGGTAGGTAATTGGCAGTTGAGGTTTGTGCTTCTAAAAAGGTGGGATCTCCAGGATCTTGATTGTAAACACATTTGTTTACCTTCAGGACAGAGGAAACATAGTCTGTACAACACATGCACTTTTGTTCAGATGCCCACAACTCTTCAGGACGGCACATGCCTTGTTTCAGTTTCAGTCTTCTGTTGAGTCGCTCCTGCTTATGTAAGGTCTGAATTTGACTCTCTCTCTTAAGGCTACATTATGGAAATTAAAATCTTAAATAATCCCTTGTCTGCTGGGACTACCTGCTTCTGATACGGAGGAGGAATTCAACTCGCCTTTCTTGTGCTGTTCTGATAACAGAAATTCTCTTTTGATCCTGCAGTTTTGCTCAAGGGAGAAGTCATTTTTTCTCCAGATTCCTTACGTAGTTCCTAGTGCTGACTTGGGGCAGGAGGAGTTTCTCTAATCTTAAGTTTGCTCCAAAAACAAACAACTACCTTGTGACTGAGAAGGCCCTCTCACCCCTATGGGGGAAAGTGAAGGGTCCCCATTTCCATTTAATTCTGGGTTTCTCCATCATTGCCACCTTCCATTTACGGGCTCCCATCCTGTCTGGGACACTGGCCTCACTTGTTCTGTTCTGATGCTAACCCAAATTGTTGTTCGCTTGGTTTCGGTGGTGGTGGGTTTTTTTTGTTTGGTTGGTTTTGTTTTTTTTTTTTTAAATCCTTTCAACACAGTGGCTTGGAATAATCTCACAATTACTATGGTTTGGAATAATCTCACAGTTACGATGTTAAAGCTCAGAGTTATCAAAGCGGTTGCTGAAGGATGTGGCTTTCCCCTAGGTAAATACCACACCCCGCTAAATAACAGTGCCTATCGCATGTTGACACTTGCATTCCATTGCAAAGGGTGGGCCGTATTTGAACAGTGGCGTACGTGATAGGTAAAGCAGTAACTGCTTATGCTTCTTTAGAGGAAAATGGAGGTGTGTATTTGGAGGAGACAAAGGAGGAGAGGAGAGACGGAGTACTGGACTTTGTCTTGTGATAGATTAGAAGAGCAGATGGCAAACTGTTACCAGTGTAGGTCTGATCTGTTTTTTACATTCCATATTTTTAGATGCTAATAATCCTTTTCACTTAACACTGTATTGCTGCATATTTGAGTACCTGAATGCCTTATTTGAGTGCTTCTAATTTAGTTTACAAGCATTAATTACTTAAATTGTTCAACAGTGTTCTGAAGTGGAGCTATTACAGCCTGCAGTTGTGGGAACTGGCGCAGAGAAAGGGCACGTGTCTGGACCTAGATCCCATACTGAGGCAGTGGAGTTTGCTCAGATCTTTTGCAAATGAGTGTCCAATATTTTAGGATGTTAGAAGCTGAATTATCATGGTAGGAAAGAAAAAAGTTGTGTAAGTACATTTTGTAAGTTATGTACTTAATGACTTAATGACAATGCTTAATGTACTGTCAGTAGCCTCTTTTTATGTATGTGCATATGCACATGCATGCGTACAATAATTTCAGAAATCCTGATTTGCAGACAAGTGTTGGTGTGAGGGACTTAATTTTTTAAATGCATGTTTTAATCCTTTTTAGAAAATGGAAATAAAGCACAGAAAGGGATCATGTAACTTTCTTCACTGTCCTGCAGCACATAAGTATGTTTAGACCATTGATGATGAACCATGTTGGTGCTTGTGACTAGAACTCCTTTAAAAGTATTGCAGCTCAAGGATACTGGGATCAGCCCAGTTCTATCTTGGTGGCAGGTGTCCCCTGTGACTGAGCTAGACCATGATTTTACAGGCATTTGTCAAGCCTGTTTGAAAACTCACTGATACCCCTGGAAAACCCTTTCCTGGTATCTCACCTGCATGTTTTGGTTTTGTTGCAAATTAAAGCCATTTGTTCTTGTCCTTCCCACTGGACATGGAGAAAAATTGACTGCTCTTATGAAAACTTGTTGTGTACTAGAAGACAGTTGCTGTTCTTGGTCCTCTCAGGATAAACAAACACAATTCTTTTCAGCCTTAGCGATGCGGTGTTTGTTATTCGTCCCTGAACTTTCCTCTAGTTTGTCAGAACTGTCACGGAATAGTGACCAAGATGGAGCACAATCATCACAGGTAACCGGTAGGTTCTTACAGCACTCTTAGCTTCTTGTGCTTCCTATCCTTTCCTATAGGAAAAACATGAATTCTAGCACAATAGTCTTCCACTGTTACAGTGGAAAGGAATCCAGGCAGAACCTCAAAGTTATATGGGATATGGCTTCTGGGGCCCTTACACGAGTGTACGTTGAAAGGGTGGTAGGCTTTCAACATGTGTTCACTAACCCAAGCTGCTAGGGATAGGAAGAGAGAAGTCTTTGACCAGTTAATAGAAGACAATTTTACAGTTTTGCAATTTCTGTCTGATGGTAGTGGTTTGTGGCGAATAGGGCAATGTAGTAAAGGGTGAGCATTAAAATTTCCTTCATTTCTCTTTATCTGTTCAGACTGGAGATTCTCCTGTGGCCACTGAATCACCGGGGTGTTAAACTGGTGGTGAGCCTAACCCTGAACTGCTGGGCAGGCAGGAGAGCGCTGTGTGTCTAGGTAGCAGGCTGTACCACCTTAGCAAATAAGATGAAGCGCATGCTCAGCTTCCTTCCCAAGCGCCTGGAGTTCACTCAGGGGAGATTAGCTTCTTGAAGTTGTTTCCTGGCTTGTGGCCAGAACACAGGCTCTCTTGATGTTATGCAGAAACCACACCTGATTTAAATGGATTGGCAGTTCTTGTAGTACATTTGGATTTGAGGTCATACGCAGTTCACGAATGACACATCTGTGCCTTAACAAATTGTGCTTATGTTTTAGGCTGAATCTATTTATTGGTCTATATATAGAGAAGTGTGGATGCGTTTGGGTTTTAAGTATTCCCAAATGTTCATCCTATTTGGAACTGGTAATTCTGTGTCCTACCTAATAGAATGTTAGGCTCATTTTTTCATCTAAAGAGTGTTGTCTTTCTAGATGTCCCTTTCTCATGACTGTGATGTCAAGTGACCCATGGCAAGCGGAGGATAGATGGAGGATGGGCAGAGAATTCTCAAACTGTCAACTGTGGCATAGGAAGTTTCTGAAGACTTAAAGTGCAGTTGTTTTGGAGGTTAAAAAAGATTTCTTTCCTTCTGCCACACCATCTGCTAAAGTGATGTTTGATTTACCACAAAATTGTTCTGGGTGATGGACAGCCTGGATAAATCTCAAATGTCTGGGCTCTGAAAGTGAGTCAACTTTCCTATAGTGAGGAACTTTCCATTTACTTCTTGGATAATAACATTTCAGTTTCCAGCAAGACTGATGTTCTGGCAGAACCCTGGTAGGGGCAGAAGCTCTTGGGTTCAGTTTTCCGGAGTTCAGTAGGGACAGGTGGCAGAGCTCCATCCTGTGAGAGAACTGGTGTCTTTCAGAGCAGAGCACAAGCTGCGAAGGTAGAGATAATGGCTGTATTTAATGCCTGCTATCAAAGGTAGACATTTTAGTATCCCTTAAAACAGAAAATGTTGATTCTTATTAAAATAAAATTTGTCTTTTAGTCAACAGTATTGGCTTTTACAACATTGCTGTAAGAAAAGTGGAGGAAACCCTTGTGACAGTGCAGCTTTAAAGTTATCTAATTCCTTGACTATTTTGGCTTTTGGCCTGGGAATGACATAAAGTTTGTAGATACTTCACTTGAAAATGATCAGAAACAAAATGACAGTGTTGATTCCTACAGAACAGTCAGCAGACTGCGGCTCTTGATGCTGTTTGCAGAAAGGCGAGCAATGCTTTCACTTCTTCGCACTTCATTTTCCTCTGATTTGGAGAGGGACTGCTCCTGGAATTACAAGTAGAATCCCACTGTGGAGTGGGACATGGGATTTTCTGCTCCTAGTAATTCAGTTCGATACTGACCATCCGTTTCTCTTTCCTTCACTTCTTCCTTTAGTCCAGAGATAGTGACTATCCAGCTAGCTTACCAAGTAGCCTAAAGGGTAGCAAGCCAAATGATGTATGCATCTCGCTGCATGGTGAGGCGTGACAGGAGAAAACACAGGAACGTGAGGCTTCTGTCTTGCAGCGTTGTTTCTGCTTATTGCATTAAGTGTTTCTCATGACTCTGAAGATTTAGTCCAGCCCATCTTGAGTGTGGTACAAACAGGAAATGAAACCCCTGCAATCAGAGGATACACCTGCCAAATGCTGGTTGAGCAGCTGTGGCCTTCACCCATGGTTGACTGCAAAACCGGAAGCATCAAGGGCTGCGTACAGGCTGAGCACCGTTTCTTCTCAAAGGTTTGGAGGCTGGATGGTGAAAGAGAGGGAGGGAGAGATGAAGGTGTAGTCACAGTTTGCCTGGCAGTCTGATGAGAGGTGCTGATGAGGAAGTTGCTCGTGTAGCATGCAAACTGCCGTTCTTCTTCAGGAGCGTGCGTTCTCCCTTGCTGTTGATCATCAGTCTGGCAGCTCCAGCTGGCACTGGTACACCATAGGAAGATGAACTGTGTGACAAAGCAGCGAGTGTTACTTCTCTTGGGGACTGAAGCAGATACAAGGATGGTCAAGGCTCCCAAGGTGTCTGGCACGCGGAGATTGCTCAGTGATTTCCTTGATCAGGGACATGGTTACACTGTTTGTATTCCCTGAGTGACGGCTGACAGCGTTTGAAGTAACACAGCTGCCCTGGCAGAAGGCCAGCTGCAGTGATTTGGACGAATTATCAGTTGATGTTGATTGGCACCTCTGTCAGTCTTCATGAAGAATGATGCTGTTGCGTATCAGGTCAGGGCACAGACTTTTTAAAGCAGATGCCCAAATCTCCGGGCTCTGGGCTCGGCTATCCATTGATGTAAGTTATCATAGAGCAACATTTCGATTCTGGCCCTAAATACCTTTTTGTCCAGTGATCAACTGTCACTACTGTGCAGACTGGTGTTTGTGTGCCTCAGGAACCTGCGTACTGCCCAGTGATAAGAGAAGATCAAATGTGGTAATAACGGGGCTAAGTCAGTTGCTGCAAGAGCCTCACCCTATCTTGGGAGCTGAATCGAGTGTGGCATTCAGAAACTTAGTTATAAAGGTTTGTGCGAGTGTTTGCTCACATACTCCTGTCGGAGCTTGCTTGGGGAGCATTCTTCTTGTTGACTTGCTCTTTCACCTCCCACCCATTGAGATCTTTGTCTCGATTTGTGATTCATGTCTGATTCAGCCAAGTGGGTAGTAGACTTGGCAGCAAGAATCTCCTTAGTTTGAGGATTCCAGAAACCTTTAATAGGGGGCAAAAGCACAGAAACCAGCTGCTGAAAGTATAAAGTGCGTGCTTTATATGACAAATTCAGGGATTCTTTTTGTTTGTTTTGTTTTGTTATTTGGGGTATTTTTGTTTTAGCTATGGGCAAATCTTGCGCCTTGCTTCCCTGCACAGAGGCTTTGTGGATATTTAAGTTATATTTCTCCCAATAAATAAGGGAAAAATGACATGTATGCCTCACTTTCTCCATTGCAGTGCGATGCCTTGTTAGGTCTTCTAAGCTTCTTCAAATACCAAATGATCCCAAACCTAGGAGATGTTATAGTCTAGACAATTAAAATAAAAAAGTCATGGCATTTTGATCAACTGCAATGAAAAGCTTTTTACTAGCTGCTTTAGATATTTTAAAAGTGTGCATGTATGTGTGTATATGTATCTCTGCATATATTATTAGAAAGGAAAACAAGGATAATTATAACTTACTTATATTGGGCATAAAAATGTCTGCTGTTCCAGGATCTGGATCTAACCAAGTCAACTGCCTGCCTCTTTCAGATCTGCAAAGACAACTACACTAAGCCTCAAACCGAAAGAACTCAAAACCAGAATCCTTCAGTAGGCAAATTCTGTGACTGTAACCGGAAAGATACCATGTTGCTCAGCAACTCTCACTATCCTTTAATTTTTTTTTTTTTTTTAATATATATAACATCACTCAAATCCCCAGATCTCTCCATGAGACGAAACCGTACGGTTGGCTGTCCCAGAGCTGCACTCCCTTGGAAAAATGAAATCCCTAATAACCTGTGAAGCTGCACCTATGGAAGACTCATTGGTTTGGGGGAAATTACGCTGATAACAACTTGTCTTGGTAGAATATTGTGATTTTCGACAAAGCAGTAGATTCTTTGTTAAAGTCTTTGTGATTTTTTTTTTTAATAGGTTGTAATTATAGTACTGTAGTTATTGATTACATTCACACAGAGAGAGAAGCATATCTAATTACAGAGTAATTAAATTAGGCTAGACTTGGTTGTGATCTGCTCAAAATGATTTCTTATGAAAGCTTTTTATGGTAATGGCAGGTAGTGGCTGCATTGAGACAGATGAAAGCAAGGTTTTGTTCAGGCTAGGCTTAATTCATTAAAATAATGTGATTAGTAGCTTTGCACCTAAGTTCTTTGTATGTGCAGGTCCAATATGTCAGGTCAAAGCCAATTCAAATAAAGTGACAATACTGAAAATGGAGAATAAATCTGAATCTGTTAATTGCATTTTCCAAATTGAATTGATTTAGTAAAATGGCCTAAAGAATTAAGAAAACAAACTAGCTTTCAAGCTGATTTATTTAAATTTTAATAAACTAAGGTAAATAAAACAGTCAAGGATTTTGTAAATAAAATTAGCTCATAGGGTTTAAAAAAACATTTTATTGAGTCGAGTAAATGTATATACTATAAAAAGTAAAACTGAGATAATAATAAAACTGAAAAACATACAGAGTTTAGAAGGAACAAATATTAACAGAGAGCTTTTTGCAGGACTAGACCCTACCACCTGCTCACATTGGTACTTACGACAGCTCTGTGAATAATCTTGTGGACCTTATGAGGATTTGTTGAACCACTCAGAGAGTAATTATGGGTGCTAGTGTGTGACCCAGGCAGGAAGAAGGAAGAGAAGAAGGGAAAAAAAAAAATTCACAGCAGAAGGGTGAGCCACTGGAGAATGATGAATACTGTGCATGTGTAAGTCATAACTGATACCCAGTTTAGTCATGCTTAGTGTTAGCTGAGGGCCCGCTCGTAGAAGGCAGTTCCAGCTCATGGTCTGATGGGCTCCCAGGTGTTACTTTTCCAGTCACTATTGTTACGGTTGCTGTGTCCGGAAAGAGGCCAACACCCATCACCTTCTCGCACGCTTGCTCATTTGCACTGCGTTGGCTCAGATTGTCAGGCAAGGTATTGCTCAGTGCTTTTGCGTTTTGGGCACACGGCTCTTACAGAATTACTTTGAAATGCATGTAGTAACTTTTTGATAATTATAGTTTTCTGTATCCCTTGCAAGTCCCTGTGGAGGAACCTTGTTCCTTCTAGGAGTTAGTGAGACACTGAGTAGGCAGTGGCAACCAGCAATACAGATCAGATTTCAGCCCCCATGTCCCAGAGTGGCAGAATTTAGCCTAAACGATGCAAAGACTTCAAGAGAACAGTAGATTATGATGACTGACAATTAAGTACTCTTTCTTAAAGCCTTTTAGGAAAAAAAAAAAAGGTTACAAAGACATTTCTTGCTATCCTTTTGTTTCTTGCTGTCATAATAGCTCTCTGTAGGCTTGCGTAGGCTTTGCACTAGTGCACAAAAAAGACAACAGGATCTTGGATAAAGAAACTGCTGAAATTTTCCTGGAAAAAGGATTCAAGGGTCATTGTTTACTATAGTCTAGCAGAATTTCCATGAAAATTTACCAGCTCAGGCAAGAAACTACTCCTCCACTCTGCTGCTGATGGAAAAATGAACTTTTTTCGGGACCCTGTTGATTTATGTTACATTTCAATGTACTTTTGTTCTTTATCTCACTATAGTTTCAAGTAACATGCTAGGATTATTAGAACTGATAGGTTGTTTTTTTTTCTGAAGAAAAGGTTTTTCTTATTTATCCCCTCCCCACCCCAATACTTATTAGTTTAGATATGATTGGTGGTTTTAATTATTGTAATTGCTTCACTTAGGACTCAATTTTGCAAATTCCTGTGTATGTTGCCTGTTTGTCAGTGCTTGCCTGAGGGTAGTTACATGTGTTTAAGGTGTTCACAAAACCGAGATCTTTGTTTTCATTTTACCCTTAAGTAAAGGAGAGATTTCATTTATTTTTCCACAGAACAGCAGAGGAGGGTTCAGGTCCCTATCCCCCGTTGCCCTTAGGAGTCAGAGTGGCTCATCTGTCCCTGAGGGATTCAGCGTATGCTCAGAGAGAGATTTCAGTTGTTCTATGCTGCCTGTAAAACAGCAGCAGCAACCAAAAAAACCCCACCCCATTCAGGGGGCCTGCACTGATCTGTGCAGTGAGCTTGGCTATTAGGATGTTATAGCCCTTGTCCTGGAATGGTGGGAGGGTTTCAGGAAAGCCCGTTAGTTCCTGTGGATTAATTCTTGGGGACAGTGAGGCCTGAGCCAAAACCCCTTAAAATGGATGAAACGGCTCCCAGTGAGTTTCGTGGGTTTTCCTCAGCCAAGTCCTACTGGTGTATTTGGGCAGGATCATCACGGCTGTGCTTCTGCATACTAGTTAACGTATGAAGTTGTGCTCTCGTCATGAGAAAAAGCCTGGAGAAAGCTGTGCTCACAGGAACCAGTGGCTCTCGGTTGCTGCTCATCTTTGCTGTTTCTTTATGGCGTGATGGCCACAGCTACCTGTATCCAGGGTTGAAGAGGCTGGGAATACCTCATCTGGCCAGCGTCTTATCTGCATATGCCTGTGCTAACATAGAGCAAGTCTGCCACATCTGCTGCACGGATGTATGCTCCTCCTCAGTGCTGTGCTTCAAACTCAGAAGAGTGATTCAAAAGAGTAATCCAGATAACGCAGATCAATGTCAGATATCAAGCCACAATCCTTTGCATGCATTGTGGCTGCATTGCGGGAATCGGTTCTCCCATTCTCTTCCCCTGAATTTTTGTTTGTTTGCTACTAGGGACAGAGTTCCAGTGGCACAGCCCGTCACACAGGCTGACCCGTTGGCAGGAAACTAGCTTTTCCCCTCTTTAGCATCCCAAACCCTTTATTGCTTAGGGAGGTATGTATATAATGTGTCAGTTACAGTTCACATTGAGTAACTTATATGCTGAATCTTACAATGTTAATATTTCTTATGTTTGCCTCTTGGCACTTTTGGAATGGTTTCCTTTTTCCTGTTGGAAAACTCTTGAGTATTTTGATCTCGAGGCATATAAATTAGCATCAGTGATGTCAAAGGCATCTGATTTGGGCAATCCTGATACAGAGATATCTGAGTTTTCCCTGAATATATGTGAATAGCGTACACTGGCTGGGAGTCTAGAAGAAACGAGGGCTTGGAGAAACCCAGGCGGAGCAAAATATCGGGGAAGACTGAGCAGGAATCTAGAAGAAACTGAGGGAGATGTGGACTGCAAATACAGATGGGCAGTGGTAGCAGTCCTCTTTGCCATTGCAGCATAAAGCAGTGATTTGAAAAGCACATAATACTATTGCTAACAAAGAGGAAGAGATCTTGCTTTAGAAATAGAAGTGAGAAAGATTCCTCCCACAGCAGGCACACAAAGTTTTCATCTTCCCACTCACACCACTGCTCCAACAGCATGCCGCCCTGTTTGCATCCTGGCAATTTGCATCCTGGGTTGAGTGAATTGGGAGACTGGAAGTTGCCATAGAGGAAAGTGCAACTGTTGAACCCCTGCCGATGGCAGCACGCCCCATGGAATGGGTCTGGCAGCAATCCTTTCCCTCCTAGCTTGAGCCTCCTGCTTTCGCTGTCTTGAGGGGGGAAAAGGTTTGTGAAGAGATTACATAAAATAAAAGAAAAAAATTGTCAGCGTCTGCGTATTGGCAGCGTCCAAGGCAGCTGTAATTTAAGCAGCCAAAGACCACTTGAGCTGGGGCTGAATTTGGCCCGTTGTCTCTCCTTCACACCCGCAGTACAAATAAAAGCTGCAGCTTCTTAGGGCTGGGTGGGAGGGAGGAGGTGGAAAAGCCACTGGAGTGTGGTGTTGCATTGACAGTTGATGTGCGTTCCTTGAAAACCTGAGCTTCTCATCACTTCTGGATATAGCAGTATTACGAGTCGTCGGGAGACAGGATGCCGTTTGTTAGGAGTAGGACATTATGATGAGTATAGGATCTTTATGGGGGAGTTATGGAGCAATGCTGACTTCTGATTAAGGGAAGGGGAAAAAGCAGTGTTACCCTGAAAATTGGGCTGGAATCTTCAAAAACTAAATCTTTGGCAGGAGTTACATGCAAAGAGGTCATTTTTAATTCAGAATGATGTTTACTTTCAATTGTTCTTTAAATAACTTAGGGCTGTGTCCCTCTGGAGTAGAAACAGCAGAGAGGGCTTCTGCTATCAGTTAAATCTGGCAAATAGACTATATAGAATTTATCTTTGCTACTTGAATAACAGTAGTTTTATTGCACTTTCCTCCAGAAGGAGGCTATGGACATTTGTAAGTGCTGTACAAGAGTTTCTCTCATCCTCACTAAACAGCAGTTAGCTCGGTGATAGAGCCAAGTCGCTGTTTAGCACTGCAAGGTTGCAGTTTGGAACAACTTAAAGCAAATAATATAGAATACGAGAAGGTTGTTTAAACCTGCAGAAGGTATTTATGAAACTGGAGTTTAGCTAGAGCTAGTAACAGTGGAGTTGCAGTAAGTGCAACTGAGTCTTCATGATTCTCAAACATCCAGGATTTTCTTTGGATGCTTCCTCTCTCTAGCACAGTATGTTTTCAGAAGTATTACTGCTACGTGGGGCACTTACATCAGACCGAGAGTGACTTCATTTTGGCTTGAACTGCGTTCAAAACCAAAATAAGTTAAATAGGAGGAAGCAATCTTATTTCAGAATAAGTACGCTCGTATGGTGATTGTATTGTTACATCAGTTTAATTTGCAGCATAACTTAAAACTTTCTTGTAAAGATAAATCCTTAAAAGAAAGATCACTTGCGTCTGTGAGTTCACATATCCTCTTGGTACGTTCCAAGATAGCCACAGGGTTTTGCCTTTACATGGTGACCAACGTTGCTGGAGGATACCTTATAAGAAACGTGGTATAAGTGAACAAGTTTGGGGAGGGGTGACCAGGTCACAGTGTGATCTGGAGAGCTACATTTTACCTGTGTGTCATTGCCTACAATTTCACTTGTATTTTTCAATTCTGTAGAAGTATAATGTAGAAGACAATAAAAATCAGGTATCCTAAGCGCCTAAATTGTCAGATCAGTATCCCTGCTAGAGGAGACGTGGTTGTCTTCTCCCATGGATTTTGGTGAATCCCAGTTCGGCTGTTGATAAGCTCTTCTGTAAATGCAGCCTAATCCCCCACTATACTTGATCCAGCAAAAAGTCCTCAGCACTAAATTCTCGTGTACAAGCATTGTGCGGCTCCAGTTTTTCCTCCAGGAGGGTATCATGTCTAGTAACAGAAGAAATGAGCCTGCTGTCCTTGTTTGTAAAGCACTTTGGGATCCCTCAGAGCGAAACATGAACGCCCGTGGGCTGTGGTTCTCTCCCACCTGGGTTTCAGTTCCAGAGCACGAGACTTTGTCACTTTCTACTGGTTTTTTTTCCCCTTTCTGCCTTTGCGACAGAGGCTGCTGTTTGCGAGCAGCTGTTCTGCTTCCCTGTCTGCCTGCAGCGATATCCAGACAGCTGCACTGCGCGGCAGCCGAAGGCGGCCAGAGCAATGCCCAGCTTTGTTAAAAAGTAACAAGATTGGGAAAGAAGGGAGGGAGCAGGGAAATCCGTGGCCTGGAGTAGATTCTACAGCACACTGTAAATGGGTGCTGAGGGACCTGGGTGACCTCCGTGTCCAGCTAGAGATGCATTTTCTATGCATCTGTCATAGTAAGACTCACCTGCTGGCTTGGAGAAAGCCGTTGATCACGAAGTGATGCTGAAGTTCTCTGGGAAAGGAAGTATTGCTGACAGTGGCAAACAGCTTATGTTCACGTCTTATGGAAACTTAAATGTGCGTAAGTGTGTGTTCAGCATCTGCTCTCCGCATACTGCATGACTCAGACACAGAGGGGGTCAGGTGTGGCTAAGAACAGGCCTGTGAGGTGCAGTGTGACTTTTTTTTTTATTTCTTGCAGACAGCTTTCCTGTGGATGGTAGGGCACTATATTTAAGTATTTGTCCATTCTTGGTTGCATGTGCATATTTTTCCAACGATGATCATAGTGTCTGTTTTGTGGTTCCACCTGTGAGCACTTACAAATTAGTGAGGAACAATTCAATGTGCATGAAGCTATGTGGTAGGTTTGTGGCATGTCAGGATTTCAGCTTTTGCCCAGCTTAATATTTCTTTTCTTTGTATTCCAGAAGAAGGCATGGCATACAATTAAAACCATGGTTAACTTACCAGTCATCAGCCCCTTCAAGAAACGCTACTCTTGGGTGCAGCTGGCTGGGCATACAGGTGAGATGGATATCTTCAATGTCTTTGTCCCTGGAGTGGGGATGGCAGCAGCAAGGAAAACAGTGATTCAGTGTTTCTCTATTTCCTTCCTTCAGGTAAAAAGGAAGCAGGCAATATCACATAAATCTGTGAACTAGAACATCTTTCTTTCAGTTGTGGTGGGGCTAGGGAAGGGGAAGTGATATACCTGAATAATGAGATGAGCAAGGAAGCAATGGTCAGACTCTGGGGAAGGGCCAGGCTCCCGATGCATCCTTGTAAGGTGATATATGTAAAATACCTGTTAGAGGGAAACAAGAGGTACTGGGGAGTTGAAGCCCTAGTCCATCTGTTGCTGTTGGTTGTGGTATGGGATCATCTTTCTTGACTGAGTAGCCAATATGTTAGTTCCCTAGTGGGAAGGATTACCTGTATGTGCCTCAGCCCTGGCAAGGACACTGTTTCTAATACCACCCCCAAACCCCTCATCTGAAGGTAAGCCCTTGGTTGGAAAACAAATCTGGTGAAAATTGACTTGCTGACCAGGGGTTTGCATTGCGAGTCTGTCATTGTTCACGCTGTGAGTGCAGGGAGCAGCTCAGTCAGCTGGTTCTAGTTTTGCGTCTGTAGAAGTTGGTAAGTGTGCTCCTGATGTAGGCTTTGTTTCATTGGTAAGACAAAAAAAACAACAAAGAGAAGTCATCAGGTTTGCTTCTCTTGTGCTTCATTTAATTCCTATGCAGCCCTTGTTCCCAAAGTGCTAGTGCGGGGTTTATTAGTACACATGTGGGCAGGCACCTACGCTGCATCGTGCTTTAATGCAGTACCTGAACCACCTCTTTATATGCTAATGCACTAATATGATGCACTTCAAAGCTGTGCAGAGAAATTTATTTAGTCCTAGAAATGGAGTCACTGCATTCTGCACAGGGGTGTTGGTGGGACTGACTTGTATCACGCAGAGTGCCAAGATGACCCAGTCCTATTGCAGTTTTTATCACAGCGTGTATGGGGTCGGCTTGATCTGTGTGGAGTGGTGCACTGGTCGTGTAATCATAACCCTTCTGGAGGCTTGTGTAGTAGGGTGGAAGAGGAGAGTGAAGAGGTTACTAGAAGCTGATGAGGAGCGATACTGCTCCAGTTTGCTTTAGATAGTTTTTTGTGGTTGCATTTAGTCTATCCTTTTTGCAGCTGTTCTTCTTTGATATGACAAGTTGTTTCTAAACTAAAACCTGGGCCATCACCACCCTCACCCTTGTGCTGTGGCAGTGCCATTTCTAGGATTCGTCAGAGAAGAACCAGTTTGCAATGGCTGAAGGATCCTGCTGTGATAAAAGTTCAGCGTTAGCCCCAGGATTAATGAGGCTCCTACTTTGGCGCCTATTTTATGTCATGTAGATGAAAGGGTACCTCTGAACGAAACGTGTACTTTCCTCAGACGTTACTGGCAGGTTGCAGGATAGGAGAGCATCTGGACAGGAGACTCCAGACAGCTGGAATCTAATTACTGCCAATCTTGGCCTATGCAGACTGTCATTTGTACTGGATACCATTGAGACACAGGGCTGTAAAAAACCAATTGCACTACAGGCTGTACCTGCAGATTAGCAGGGCTCCGGAGAAGAGGCAGTACCTGGAGGTACACGCGTGCGCAGTCACAGAGTGTGTGTGTAGAAAGGGCAGCGCTTGGCTTCTGGCCTCTTTGTGGCTGTTTAATGATCACCGATTGACCGTACTGCCTCGGTACGTACACACTCAGCAGGTATACCCTATGTGAGGATTAAGGACAAAGCCAACACTGGCAGTGTTATGCAGCTTTAAATTAGCCTGTCAGAGGATTAATGAATTCTGGCTCGTGGCTTCTTCCTGTGCATTTTAATAAGTATATTAGTGTTTAATATTCTAACAAAGAGTTTAACGTGGAAAAAACCACGATGACCTGGAGCAGCTGTACTCCTTAAAGCTATAAATTCTGACATGGGAACGTATCCAAACGGACTTTCACTGCCAATGGCTGTGTTTGTCCTCGGTGTTTTATTTTTTGTGAAAAGCATGTTATCTTTTCTGTTCAGGGGAGATCTTTAACTGGTGTCATGAGGCTGAGGTAGATGAAGAGTGGTGGGGGGAAGTGTTTTTCTTTTTTGCGGGTCAGTCTTGTCAGCATGGGTTTGATTCTCTTTTTTAGGGAGTTTCAAGGCAGCTGATAGTGGGAAGATTCTCAAGCGCTTCTCAGAGAACGAGAAGGAGTGTTTTGAGCGATTGATGAAAGACCCGCTACGCTCCTGTGTCCCTTGCTTCCATGGTGTGGTGGAGAGAGATGGCGAGAGTTACATTCAGCTGGATGACTTGCTTACTGATTTTGAAGGGCCTTGTGTGATGGACTGCAAGATGGGCATCAGGTAGGGTACATGAAAGTGCTTTCTAACCCAAATGCATTTGAAGGAAGGGGGGGATGTGGTCATGCTCTGTCTGGAGGAGTTTGATAACATTTTTGGAGCCTTGGGATTCAGTCCAGACAACCTGTTGTTGGTTTGGCAATCGCCTTTGCCAACCTGAGGAAAGTATGTCCCGTTGTTGCCTGATTGTACATGGATTCTGGAAACTAACTGATTTATAGCCTCAAAAACTATCCCCGTCAAGAAGTTTTCAGTGGTGATTTGTGACAAAGTTTCTCTGCAGTGGCCTGATAATACATGGGGAAAAAAATTACATGATTCATTCACTGCCAGTTCATTTAATCTTTGTGTATGCAGTGATACAAAAAACCCCACAAAGAGTAAAATCCCCATCTCCAAATGTGAATGACTGAATAGCAGTGTAAAAGCCCATTTCCAACACTTCAGTGAGTCTTCACTGGTATTGATCTTTTCTGAAAAGAAAAGAGTTGACCACCTGCTCGGGGCTGACCTGTGCTTTTCCCTACTCTGACATCTCCGTGACGCTATCACCTTGTTTTCCAGATTCTCACGTTCTTTTCCTTTTCTTGTCTGTGATTAAGAGGAAAACCTCAAAAATGTTATCTAAGCGTAACAAATAGGTAAGGAATCTGTTGAGAGCCTGGAGTAACAGTACAGAGAGGTATGAACTGTCATAGTAATCTTCTGAGTGCCAGCTCAGATGCTCAGGAGTCGTTGTCATAAATGAGTTATTCAACTTACAGGAGTACAGACAAGCCTTTTCAAATAGATGCAGGTTCTTAAATGAACTGTCAGCTAAATCAGAGTAGAAATGTGTAGCACTGATATGCCCAGAAGAAAGAGGAGAAGGATTTGCAGCAGTACGTATTTTATTCAAAGTAGGTGACATTCTGGTAATGAGTGACAGCATCTCCTAAACACCAGCCTGGTTTATTACACTGCGATGAACAAAGTACACCTCAGGCGCCTGACAGAGTGCAGGCTTTGTGGGGAGAGACAAGCTCTAGGAGTCCAGTGGAATGCAGAGAACATGGATAGTGCCTTTCTAGCGGTCACCAGATTAACAGGTTGAGTGATAAGAGCAAAGTGTGGAAGGTTTGTCACCCTTCACCTTCCCGTTCTTAGTTACCTCTTCTGGTTTGGAACTGCTCAGATAATCTGCTTTACTCTTTAATTTTTACTATATGAAGAGTGATTCTGTCTCTCACTGTCTGATGCATTAAGTAAAACCTTAATTGCTTTCTGAGGCCTAAAAAAATCACACATGACTGATGTTAGGTTTTTTTGAGGAGAGAGAAGAGGGTAAGACTTGAGCAGCCCTATTTGCTTTTGTTTTCATTGTAAGTGGTCTCTCCTAACTGTCCTCTGAAAGTACAGCTCTATTTCATGGCACAGCAGGAGTTCAGCTTTCTCCCATTCTGTAAGCAGGACATAACAATAACATGTAACAGTAAGTAAGGGTATAGTTAGAACAAGAAGCGAATGACACAATTCCTGATTCCTGCAACTGTTTCACTAAATATGCCTGTGCAGTCACTAGTCCCTGTTCTTTAGTTTTCCCATATGTAAAACTGGGCTAATGGTAACGCTTACTTTCCTGGTTGACATTTCTTGAGGCCAGTTTATAAGTTGTAACAAGAAATGTTTGAGGAGTCCTTACAGTTTTGTTGGGATGTGATGTTTTTGCAGGACATACCTGGAGGAGGAGTTGACTAAGGCCCGTGAGAAACCAAAGCTGCGTAAGGACATGTACAAGAAAATGATTGAAGTGGATCCCCTTGCTCCCACAGCTGAAGAGAATGCCCAGCATGCTGTCACCAAACCCCGATACATGCAGTGGAGGGAAACCATCAGCTCTAGTGCCAACCTGGGCTTCAGGATTGAAGGGATTAAGGTAATAGTTTCACTTCTGCCTGTTCTTGGAGACCGAACTTTGTTTGATTTGTTGATTAATCAAAAAGCTAGTGCGCATCAGTAGCCAGGTTTCCCAAAGAATTCTGTGAAAATGCACTAATTGAAACCACAGAGTTCAGTGTATTGTAGTTTTAAAGCATCTATTGTAATTATAAGAGTAGTGTCAATGAAGTTAAGCGTCAAATGCACATCAGCCATACTTGGTTCAACCACAGAGACATTGCAGGAGGGACTCAAGCACATACACAGCGTAGACAGAATGAAAACGAGACTGTTACAAGGAAGAATTCAGAACTGAAGAAATAATTGCCTCTCTCCATGCAATTACTTTTTTTTAAATCCAGGAACTATACATATTTATTGCAAGTGAATCACAGTAAAGTGTTTTTGTTCCAGTTTTGTTTATTTGCAAGGCATGTTAAAAGCATTAGCTTAGGTATTTTTGGGATCGAGGAAACCCCTTTTCCTTTTAAGTACATGACAATATCTGGTACAGATTGTGCTGGAATAAAGCCAAAACAACCAAAAATAAAATTTCTCCATCAACAAAGTCCATCTGCTGTTCTTGATGGATAAGATTGTGCCCCTGTACCATTCCTAGGACGCTACCTTACAGCCACAGAAGAACCTTCACAATTTTCTTTCCTACCCGTTAACTCTTTATATTTGTTGTGCCCCGTGGCAATGTCAGATACCGACCCAGAAAGCCATTGGGACCTCCTCTCAGAATATCAGCCACCTGATTCAGTTACTTGAATGTTAACACTTGTGGGAATCCAGAAGTGTGCTTTCTGCTTGCATAGGCCTGTCACAGCTAGCCTTAAACTAGTTTCCTTGGGGATAGACAGCGATAGCTAGCGAGGTACCTGTGGCAGCACAGAGCAGGGTGAGTGCTGCCCAAACCCACCCCCACCCCGGATGAGTACTTGTTACCTGAAGCCCATGATGGGACAGCTATGAAGAAGTTAGCATGGGTTACCCTGTGTGATTTCAGGATGTTCCCAGAGCATGTACATTTAATTTAGGTATGTTAGGACACTGTAAATTATGATCTGGATTAGTTTTGCTTCCGTTTCATAGTTCAAGCACATAGGAAGAAAGGGATAAAAGAGGATGACGCTGACAAGCAGAGGCTCTTTAAACACCCCTTTCTTCTCTGCTTCCCTGTGTTGTCTTCTCCCTTCCTCATTCACAGATTCTCCTGTTGTGATACAGGAACTAGGGCTTCCAGCGCATGCTGTGATGGCCCCCTGAGCGCTGTGCCACCCACTCCGGGCTGTTAGACACAGGCATCCTCATGCAGGAACTGTCTGAGTGGTAGATGATCTGGCTCCCGTCCAGCCAAGACACTTCCTGTCTCACCCTTTAGCCATCTAATGATGTTATCAAGATATCTGTTTTATTCCTAAACCACTTAGGTCTTTGGATGCTCTCTGTAATGGAATCAGAAACCCAGATGATCTCAAGACCTGTTACACATGTTCTCAGAAAGACAGTTGGTCAGTGTAGAAGACTTACAGATTTATGTTGAGTCCTGGAGAGTGACTGAGCTAAGGGAGCACAGGGGAGCGCCAGTAAAACCTCCTGGCTTGTTCTTTGTGGTTTGGTTGGTTATCAGAGGTGGGTAGGAGCAGTATGGCCCACAGACTGCAAGGTATTTCCCTCTGTTGAGACAATGCTGTAACTGTGCAAAACAGGACACAAATAGTGACTCTTTTATTAAGCAGAGGAAGCGCTTTGGAGTACTGCCTTTTCCTCTATCTGCCTGTGCTGTTATGAGAGATGTAGGTATTATTCTCTTTTTTTTTTTTTTTACATGGAGAAATGGTGACAGAAAGTGAGTTGTTCAAGCAATACAGCTAGTCAGTACTCCCTACACTCCCTACAGTTTCACTGTAGCTGAACTCTACATCCAGTTCTGTTGCAGAAAAGCAAAGCCAAGCTGCAGAGATCCTCATTTTGAGAGGAGAGCCTCTAAGGATCAGTGGTGCCAGCTAGTGGTTGATGGGAAAAAGGGGTTGTTCTCCCTGAGCGCACTGGTAACTCCTGGAGGTAGCTGAACAGATATGTTGGGTTTGGTCATTCAGAAGTATTCCTGCCCTGTGGCTGCTGGAGTAAGAAGCAGAAGCAAAGAAACTGAAATCATAGAAGCCCTTCTGTGAAGTGGCTTCCAATAAATGAGATCTGATTCACCATATGCACTCGTCCTTCATCAGTGGGGTGCCTTTTCTCTTTAGGTTGATCCATCTCTTTTTCTTGCTTTGCTTCCCTATCTCTGAAATCAGGCCAGGTTCACTTATGGGATTTGTCCCTCTTCCTCTTACCAAAAATAGTTGGAACCATTGGGTTTCCTTACAGCTGGCACCTGACACTCAGTCTCTTGTGGCTGCCAGATTCAGAATGCAGGTTTCCCCTCTGGAAGGGGCTGTCTGAAGGCTAGGCACCACAAACGTTGTCTCTACACCACTAATCGTTTTGCAGAGCAGAGATGCATGGGGCTGAGAATCGGGAGTTCTGGCTTCCCGTTCTGTCACTGAATCTCTGTGCAGTTTGGGAAGTTACTTCTTCCTTTGGTACCATTCCTTTAGCTGTAGATCAGGGATAGCTGTTTTTCCAGGAGGACGTCAGATTTGATTCATAAATCTTTGTGAATCCATTTAGGTCATGACCTTAACCCACAGCCCTGTAAGGGAACTCTGCAGAGGAATCTGCGCAAGACCGCGCCGGTTGATAGGTAGCACTGTTTTATGGGGCAGCCAAACCTGCCCTCCTGCTAGCCACGTCGCTGTCGCGTGTAATGAGAAGTGCTGCAAGTGGCCCACTGGCTGCACTGTGCAGCGGACTGCTCTGCTGTGCAGGAATGTATGTGGAGGCCCTGACAAAGGTATGACTGCGAGGAGCAAGTCAGGCACGCGCCTCCTGGGGATCAGGTACATCCAGAGCTGTTGCAAGGGCCTGGTATAGCGCACGAGGGGTGGTGCCGTTCAAAATCTGGATGTTGTTTACAGCAAGTGAGGTCGGGCAGCAGTTACGTTTCCTGCCAACCACTGCAAAGGAACAAAATCATAACAGTGTTTCCAAACAACAGGGAAGCAAGCAAGTCTGTCCAGAGAAAAAAGGATGAAAAGGGAACACACAGCAGCTGTTCCAGACTTTGCTCTGGGATTTGGGGCACGGGCAGAAATTATTTTTAAAACAACCTTACTCCAGTGAAGAGTTACGAGGCATCAGACTAAGTTCCAAATTTCTCTGTGCTGTTGAGTATCATCATGCACCAGATCAGATGGCTCCTAACTTTCACTGCCTACCTGCTGAACTTCTCTTGCATAACTTACACATCTCATCAGGCTGACATGCAACACTTGTATCTGGCCCACAGCCTTGGAATAAAATTCTGTTTATTCTGCTGCTAGAAAGTCTGCTAGGTGGGAGGCTGTTCTGCATGGCTTTGCCAGTCAGTCAGTTCATTCTCTTGCATGATAAATCTGGAAATTTAGCATTATCAGGTTTTTTTGTGTATATACTAGGGGCCGAATTCTGCTGTGGAGTAAATAGTGTTTCACCTGCTGAGACTGGAGCTGAATTTACCCAGTTTTGGTGCAGTGACTTTCAACGTGTGGGAGGGAACACGTTTTGATGACCTGTTGATTTACTCTTATAATGGAAATGAGGGATTTCATTGGACTGATACGATGGAGAGGAATACAGTTTGATAATCTTGCAGGCTTTTAGTGGATACAGGCTACCAACTGCAATAATTGCTGTATTTTACATGCATGTCCTAAAAGCTCATATTTGTGTCTCTTGAAGCAACAGGGATGTTCTTGAGAAATGCATATTCATATAGTCTATGTTGACAGATATCTCCGATTTGTGCACTGCTCTTACTAACTTGTAGTCCCACAAGCACAAACTGGTCACTACCAGCACATAAAAAGAACTGTTTTTTCAGTAGCAGGATGCTTCTGTACTGAGCTGTAACGCTAGCGCAAAAATACTCTGAATTTCTCCAGGACCCAGTTGGATACAAGCATGCACGCGCCTTCCTTTGCCAAAATTCACGCACGTGCTTTGTCACTGCTAGCATTTGTGTCACTGCTAGCGCTGCAAATCCAGAGTTGTTCTTGGCTGCAACTAGCTTTCCGTTCTGTGACTTCTGGGTCACATTAACGGGCAAAGGTATATTGGGAACTGAGTCTTAACGGCAATTCTTTGATTTCCCCATTGAAAAACAAAATAAAACAAACAAACAAATAAAAAGGACAAGTAAAATTGGGTTTGAAAATGTCCCCTTCCACCCCCAGCCAGGCTTTGACTACATCAAGCTAGACGAGAGGACAACCAAAGAAGTCACTGTGGTTTGCCCCATTGAACTTTGCACTGCTAGTGTGAGAAAACCCTCCTGCAAGCTGGTAATATCATGAGTTGTTTTTGTTTAACTGCACTCAACAGGAAATGAAGTGCCATTTAAAGTTATCCAATCAGCTTTTGCATCTTTTCTCCACTTCTTGCTTGGTTTACCTGCTCTCTTCCTGTTCAGCTACTCACTTTCATCTGGTTAGCGAGAGCTGAGCTGCTGATGGTTCCAGAGGATTGACTGATGAGGCGAATGATATGCGCATCGTATAGATCATCTCTGTCTTTGTGCGTTTTTGTGCAGAAGGCGGATGGAACATGTAACACAAACTTCAAAACTACGAAGACACAGGAGCAAGTTCTACAGGTTTTTGTGGAATTCATTGAGGGCAACACAACTATTCTGGTGAGTCTGAACTCTTCAGGTTCGCTGACCTTTGACCCAAACTTGCTTCAGGGCCATGTGTCCTCTGGAACAAGAAAGATCAATTAAACTACCAAGGAAGAAAATGGTTTGGTCTTCCAGTCCCTCTCAGCAGATGGAGTGGACATGGGGACTTGGTGGGCTGTGAGAAGTAGTTGGCTGAGACTAGTTCTGGCAGCTCTTGCTGCGAGTTCACCTCAAGTTCCTCACGCTAGCAAAACGTCGGTCAAGCTAACTTATGGCTTGCCATCAGCTTCGACCGTGAGTGTTAGATGCATCAGAGGGGTGATGATCTCTAAGCCAGGATTGTGTTGGCAGGAAAACTTGTGATTTGGGAATTCAGTCTGGAGAGGATAAAACCAGAGCGTGGGGGCAGGAGGCGAGATTGGCGGCTGGCTGTGCTCCTACGTGTGAGACTCGCCTCAAAGAGCCGTTCCTGTGCGCTACTTCACGGGTGGCACAGCAGGCCTGTGGTAGATGGCGGAAAATGCCTCTTGTCTTTGGAACTCCAAAGGATGCCACAGAGTTTGCTGCAGCGTAGAAGCCGTTGTGAAGGCAGATTAGCCCTCCAGGAGGAGGATGCTTGGTAATACAGGGCAGCATTAAAAACGTATACTAGAGCTTTATGCGTTAGGCCTTGATTTTTTTTATTCTCTCCGCCCCCCCGCACAACATGGTTGGAGCTCCTTGTCTCTCTAACACAATTTCATTCACTTTTCACTGTGGAGAACTGAAAGATTTTTAGTTGCTTGAAACTTTTTTCTCTTTATGAAAAAGAAAACAAAAAAAAAGGGATGCAGAAAGCGTGCAGCCAGATGCTGTCTCACTGCATCCAAAGCAAGACAGACAAGTATGCTCGGTGTAACACATGCAGCAGAGGAACTCCAGTCTGTTCATTCACTATGAAAGCCTGTTGGAGTGTATTTTCAGATTGACTTTCAAATGATGAACCTGTTGTTTTGAAGGACCTCTAGCCTAAAATTAACATCATCTCTTCATTATATTGACTCTTGTAAACAGAGTATCTTCATTCATTCTTTACTTAAAGGTTTACAGGTTGTTTTTTTTCTCCTCTTCTTCCAGAAAAAATACCTCAAGCGTCTGCAGGAAATTCATATCATTCTTGAATCCTCAGACTTCTTCAAGCGACATGAGGTGAGCAGTGAGTGTAATGCTGTGGAGGTGCATTGCTGCTTCGTTTAGTCATTCAGATGTACTTCAGAATAGCCTGCTGTATTAGTAGAAAGGAGTTTGTAGTAGAACAACACTAATATATGTTAACACCACAGATACCTCAAAGCCTCCATCACAACGATACAGAAGATTAAACCAGTTGATGAATAATGAATCCTCCCATCTTTATAACATCCCAGCACTTACAGCTCTGGGCCACTGCAGGGAATGGTTTATTAATACTAGTTCCCTGTGGTTTCTCTAATCTCGGTGTGTTCCAGTGGGAATCTTTATAGGGGAGTGGTAATGTGGAAGCTTGCATTTGGTACAGTAGCATTCAGTTGTAGTCTGACAATGAAGACTTTATTAGTTATATTGGATTTATGTTGAAACACTGTATAATTCCGCTCTATATGCTCTCCTTGTATGCTTTGCTGTGGAGAAGACATCATTAGCATTGTAAGTTCTGCTTGTTACAGCTCAAGATTTTGAGATCAGACATTTTATTTTACCGTGCTGATTTCCTCTTGTCACTAGAGGCATTTTTGAAAATCATGGGTCATGGTCTGTCTTTGAAAGTAGTCACTGGCTTTTGCTGAATTGCTGAAATTGAGACCTGCTGCCAAGTGAACTTGGAGAATTGCTTTTCTTCCCTTTGTCTACTGGGTCCCTTTTCCCATCTACAGGCCCATTTATACATTACTGATTGATATGGTTATGCAAATTGGGCATGTAAATTGTCAATGTATAAGTGCAGCCCAAAAGTCTGTTGGGTCACGGGTGAGAAGGTCATCTGAGGAGGTCATCTTCTTAGTGGGAAGCGTTAAGTGATGGGGGAGAGCTAAAGATGTGTTTTTAACCACGTCATCTCAATCTGTCTTCCAGGTCGTTGGAAGTTCACTACTTTTTGTACATGATGGCAGTGGGAATGCCAATGTGTGGCTGATCGATTTTGGAAAGACGACCCTTCTCCCTGATGGGCAGACACTGGATCACAGGATCCCCTGGCAAGAAGGCAACAGGGAAGATGGGTACTTGTTGGGATTGGACAATTTGATTGGCATCTTGGAAAGCATCACTGAAAGATGAGTTGAGAATGGCACAAAACTTCCAGGGCTGCTCTGTAACTTTCTGCTCTACTGGGATCACTCAGTTAGAAGGAAACCTTTAACTCCCTCCAAACTCCTGAGGTCATCAGTGCAGAGGGAGCTACATCCAGAACCCAGCAGTTAGTCATCAAAATGACTTTGCATCGGCCCTCTACGAACCTAAATAACTCCAGATTGGTCTGTATTGCACCAGCCTAACTTCAGACTGGTCCTCAGAGAATGAAGATCTCCATACTCAGGAATCACACCAGCATGAGTCAAGAGATCTGTATGGTAAACCAGAATGATTCTGATTTCTGGTGAACAGATGGGACTCCAGATTACCTCTTCGTGAACCAGAGCAAGTGTGTGGGGATTCAGGGTAGGAATAACAATTTTTCAGGGAACTGCATAGTTTTGAAACCAGCAAGAGTGGTTTTTTTCCCCCTAATTCCAAGTCTTCTTGCTCCTGTGTACACTAGAGGTTGGACCAACAACTTCTGCTGCATTGTGTTACGGTGTGCACAAGGTGGAAATGGGTGATAATCGCAAGAAACCCGGAGCAAAGGGAGACAGCGGTTTGCAGCGGCTGGATGTGGTAACTGCTGTTGACCATTCCTCCTCCTCCCTACCCTAGCCTCGATTCACTTCTATCCAAGAACAGCCTTTGCTTTTATGTAGCCTCTCAGGAGATTACAAATACTCTAGGGAGAGAATAGCAGCCTATTGTCTCCAAAAACATTTGACTTTCAGACTGGGTGGGCTGTTGGAAAAGTGCCTAGCTTGGCGAGTTTGGCCTCTTGCAGCTGAACTGCAGTTCTGAAAATCAGTAATCACTCTTTCGCACACAGAGCAGGGAACTAAGGGTTTTTTTCAAGGCTTGTTTATTTTTAAAGATAAAACCCCTATACGTGTGCGCACGCATGCTCGTACTAGTAGCCAGCAACCAATGTGATCTCTTAAGGTCATGGTTTGACTGTCTCCTAATGCACGTGACTTCTCGGCCGTGTTCCTGTTCCCAGATACGATGCTGCCACTTAAGTGTACAGACTGGCGCAGCGATCGGGAAGGTAATGTTTCTGCATTCACAGCATTACACTAATGATGAGATAATTCCCAGGCATCCTTCCTCCAAGGTATCGGCTGTTAACTCAGGGCAGTTTTGGGGGAAGGAATGTCAATGTATCACATCCCCTAGTCCCCGTCTGGAATCGCAGGGCCATCTGTGGTTCATTCTTCTTTTGCTGTGGCCCAGGCACAGCCACAGAAAATTCACATTGTTTAGGTTAAAATCAAGAAACACGGAAGTGACTTCTTGTAATGGCTTCACATACCTTCTCCGTTGGTTGCTTCTAGTCACTTGAACAGTTCTTTAAATACTAGCAGTATAAATACTATCAGTATTCACGTGTTCACTCACATTCCAGGTTTTAACATTAATAATGTGATGATGCAGTTTTCAAAATGAGGACAAGACTTATATTACTGTTTGATTGTTAATCCCCTTTCAACATCTAAAGCTGGTAATGCACATTGATCAGAAATTGCTGTCTTTTGCCAGTGTCCTGTGTTAGGAAGAGATTCTGAGAACTTTAGGATATATGAAGGTGACTCCATGCTGTGGGAAACTGCTATTTTAATAATAATTGTGATCATGAGCAAAAAAAAAGACTGTAGAGTCCAGATCTGGAAAGAAATGTATCTATAACATTTGTAATTAGAATTGAACAGCCTAAAACAATTTCTAAAAGGAGTTACTTCAGATAACACACTACTGTACTAAGAGATCAGTCAGATTTAATAACTTTTCAATCACCTCTAAACAAAACAGCAGTATTAAAAATTCAAGCTCAGTTGTGACCTAAAAGTTAGACGACATAGACTGGGTATTCTGTAGGAAGTAATGACACATGGAAACATTTCATCCTAAGCCAGAAGTTGTTTGAAGCTGGTAATTATTTTTGCAGTTCACTGCAAATTCAGACTTCTTCTGTGGCCTCCCAGAGTCCCTCTCAGTTTTATTTTCATGGTAGTATGTTAATGAATTTTCCACTTAGATGTTTCAGAGGGTTTACACTTTTTTTTTTTTTAAGTGACAGCGAGCCTTCAATAGAGAGCACAGCTATTATCATTCCAGATGCCTCCTACCTTTTGAACTGCTATGAGATGACAAATTAATCTGTGGTGAATTTCATACAATTTAAAAAAAAGACTTCCTCCTTTCCTGCAGCCACCAGGTAAGCCATTGGTTAGCAGTGCTTAAGGAGACTAGGAAGTAAATGGGTCTCACAGGGGAGGACTTTAGTAACAATACCTTTTCAATACTGCAATTGCAAGCAGTCCTACCATAATAAAAAAAAAAAATTAGAAAAGTTAGAAAAGAGACTGTTAAGGTAATAGAATTCATTAGTGGTTTGCCTAATTAATCTTCAGAGTTAAATTTCTTTTTTCTGTTACCACATATGTGAATCTTTTGCACCAGTGTAACTTATTTTCTAGAGGGGAAATGTAGAGGGTAAAAGTTGATGCTGAAATGTCAGTTGAGAATTTGAGACAAACTTTTAGAATGACTGTCCAGTTCTAAAGGAGAACTAGAAGCAGCGTGGTACCATAGCTTCACCGACTGCTGCTAGCACCTGGATGGTTTGCAGTACGTGGTCTTGGGGGAAAACGTGGAGAATGAGCCATTCCTCTGTAGTAGTTGAAAAGGTCAGGGGAAAAAAGAAAACCTCTGCTACAGCAGCCCCTGGTCTGGAAAGTCGTTCTAGATGATAAATAGTTCTAGCAAGTTAATTTTGACATGGCCCTTTGGCTTGCCAAGGGGTTAGAAGGGAAGAAGCCACAATCTTCTGCTGCTGTTATGGGCAAGGAGAAAAGGAGGCAGCTTTTCATTAGCAAACTGCAAGTGTAGGACTGCAACTGAGCACTGGAGCTCTAAGGGGCTGGAGGCTATGAGCTCATGAGCAAACTACCACAGGGTACGTTAGAGATCTTGGCTCGCATCGGATGGCCCAGAGTGCCTGTGTACGCTCACTGGCTAGTGTGAGGAAGCAGCGTAGCCTGCTTTCACTATGGAGTAAGTTGCCTTGAATAAGCTTATATTTACCGGAGGGTCAACACGATGCCTTTGCACGTAACATAGAAGAGCTGATGCATGATAACCAAGGTACTTGTCATGTGCAAGTCCAGAATGTAGTTCTTTAATGCCTCTGCTGAGATACTGGCTCGCTTTGGAGACACCACGAGCACGTGTGTTCCCACAGCATGGTAAGATATGCTGGCCCAGAGGCACTTTGGTGCTGAACAGCTAACCTCCGACTTAGGCACCACGGTCTCTAGTTAGATGCAGCAATGCTTACTGCTGTAGCTGCTGCATTCCTGTGTGAATCTAGCAGTAGGACTTCTCTCCCTCAGCTTTGTCAGTGACTTGTTTTTTTTCGCCTTGGACAACTATCCTAGGCCTCAGTTTTGTTCCCATTTTATAGGTGGGAATAGTACCTACTTACCTCACAGGGTGTGTGAGGCTCTCCTTCATTATTGCTTGCAAGATGCTGTGAGATTCTTTGGAGGAAGGTGCAATATGGAAAGAAATGCACAAAGAGGTACATCAGCTAAGTTTAAAAATGATGGGTGGGGGGGGATCCCCACAAGGATATAAATTTGGATGAAATTTAACCAAAGTGGTAAAAATTAAATCCCTCTTAATTTTACACAGGGGGGGAAATTCACTTAACATCTGATCCAGTTCCTATTATAGGGAAAGATTTCAATGGGAGTTGGACCAAACCCTTAAGTAAGTATCTCAGAGGGCTCTTGCTATATTTTTTTTGTATTGCTGTTGTTATTATTTGTTATTCTTAAGGTACTGAGATCAAATGGCCTGTATCATCCACAGTGCATCCGTTCTGAACACTACAATGCAATGCTGACCATGGTCACTTTTGACATTGACTGTATTGATTGAGTGTTTGTTACTCTGAAGTGTGTATGCTACTAAATAAATGAGACTGGAGCAAAAAAGACATCCACTGTGATTTGGTCACAGGACAGTAGTATCTTTTCTTCAAGAATTTCCTTAGGGAAGGGACAAAAACTATTTATTTCAGTGTTTCTTGTGCTTTTAGTCTTCAGCATCTAGTATTTCCTAAAACAAACCGTTCTAAGACATCTAGAAGCTAATGTCGGAGCTTGGTTCCAAAACCCATTAGGTATGTCTGGTTTAGAACCTGATCCACACAAAGCTTGACAGCTTCCTTCGAGGGAAGCTCTGTCTCAAAAATCTCAGTTCATAGCCTACAGTATATCAAAAAACTGTGCATCAAAAGGCACTTTGCAGACTCAGAGCAGTTAACTGTTCCACAGGGCAGTTTTGTGCGGCAGCAGGGAACAAGCAGTCAACCCTCCAGGGCTGGCAACACTTCTCAGCAAGAGAGTGTCCTCTTACCTGTGTGCAAAGAGTACTTAGCAGAGAGGGAAAGAAACAGCCACCAACAGTGTCGCTTTATTTTGTGTTGCAAATATAGAAGTATACACTTGTCCAGCTTTAAATTGTATAGAAGGGGGCATGTCATCTACTTATGTACAGTAGTCACCCAGAAAGGTAAGTTGGCAAGAAGTGCTGCCATGGTCAGAGGTAATGACAAATCAAAACCTATTCAACTAAATGTGACGAGATGGGAAGATATTAGTGATGTCATGTCTGAGGTCTCTGCATCAGATTGAAAAGGGGAGGGAGCACGGTCCTGTCTACAGGAGAAACTGTCTTGCAGAGCTCTGCTGCTCGAGGGTCTGAGGAGGTGTGATCCCTGGCTGACACCCCTGCGGAGATGCAAATACACTAGGGAAAACTGTACTCCCAGCAGTAGCGTTGTCTTCTCTTTCGGGTAAGTAGGGGGAGGGTAGTGGAGGTGGAATAAGTTACGCTTGCAAAAGCCCGTAACTATTTAATTAGACTTGCAAAGCTTTCTTAGCGCACACCTGCCTGTTGGCATATCCGTGTAAAACTTACCTCAGGAAAAGGGTTGATATGGGGGGACACCTTAAATCTGTGCAGTTAAAAATTCTGTTTCTTTAAAGGGAAAATGAAGATACAAAACACTTCAGTTGAGGAGAGAAAAGATAACAAAGAAATCAGAAGCAAGAATATCAACAAATGTGAAAAGAAAGCAGAGAAAGACAAATTGAAATTTGCATTATTATTTCATCTTTTGTTATTCAGTCCCCTCTTTACAATGTAGGTATGGGGTTGCATGAAGCAACATAAAGTACTAATGCTGAGCCCAGAAGAAAAAAAAACCCAACAACTATATACACAGAAATCTAAAAACAAGTTGGTAACGTTAAAAAGACACCCGTCAGGAAGACCAATTTATAATAATCCTATAAATGGCTGATTCTCCAGCGGGGAAGTGTTGGAAGACTTTTCATGTGGATTACAGGACTGAGTTAATCCCAGATCTCCAGCTCATGTCATTCCTCTAGGAAACAAAATTGGGTTTTGGCTTTCAGTCACTGACGTAACATAATTTTGGGTTCGACTTATTGATGGTGCACTAAAAGTGACTCCTTGAAAACAGTTTCAAGCAAGTTATATTTTGAAATGGTAGCAATTGAGCACTATGAAATCTGTGATTGTATGAACAGTAAGTTTCAGTCTCAGAACTATAGGACTGAAGGTTGTACCATACGTCATTGCAATTGTTACTTTTTAGATAAGACAGTTTGGACAGCATGTAGCATTTCAGCATCACAACAGGAGTGATACGAGCATTATTTCCTCCAGGATATTAATTTAAAATTCATTATCTATGAGGGTTTTTAAAAGCAGCTAAGAGATCAGATATGCACAGAAAAACTGTTACAGGTCAACTATGCTGACAGAAGATCATTTACCTTTAGTTCCATTTGAGGAAGTTAAAAGCTTATATAAAATTTAGGTTGCTAATGCAGATTCTTGTAAAATTCCTGGCTCTTTCTTTTAGTGCCCATTTGGTACGTGCAGCTCCATGTTCTGTCTCGTTACCAGACACCGCATCTGGCTCAATACATCCCAGAGCTACATGGTGTTGTAAACCAGTAACGTATGTCCAGGAAATAAATAATCACTACATGCTCGCTCTGCTCTTACAGTTGACCTTCAACACCCCACTGTTGGTCACTCTTAGAGATAAGATACGGGGCAGGATGGAGTTTTGTTCTGGCTCAGTGCAGATTCGTCTACGCTCTTCCTGTAAATAAGGACCTTGACAGAGCTATTCAGTAAGAACAGATACTTGCTCAAAGTACTGGACTAAAGAACTTGCATTTTATTTATAAAATGAAGGCATCGCTGCAGCCAAGACTGCCTGCGGCATGGGTAATAGAACTGTGCTCTTCTCTCACTTCACTTTTCAATGGCTTATTTAGTTTCATTTCTGTTGGCCTTTCTAAATTCATGAATGAAGTTGAGGCAAGTGCTGCATATGGGGAAAACAATGTATACGGGGAAAACAATGGTAGCTCAAGCTGGGTAACCATAGGGACAGCAGGGATCCTACCTGCTTCTCACTGGAATCTGAGGGTGTTTTACACTCATTTCCACGTGAAAAAATGAAGAACTGTCTTGTGTCTGCTACTTGATAAAAAGTCTGCAGGAAGAAAAGGTGGTATAGTTAATTTCCCACAGCTTCTGAACAAGTCAGTATTTCACTCCTCACCGCCAATTTCCCACCCATGCCGATGGCTAAGGAGAATTGAAAGCAAAGTCCTAATGGGCCTGCAGAAGCATGGTTGTGACCACCAGTCAGGTTGTGTCACCAGCCTGTGACAAACACGGGTTGGAAAGCGATCTGGAGTCACGGCCGCTGCTGCTGAACTAGGATCACTGCACTCTGCTGTGGCCTTACCACATACGCAGGGAGGAAGGGGCTGACTTGCTGATGCCCAGTCGCAACTGTTGGAGAGTTTGATAGTCACCTTTGGGGAAAAAAACTACTAATGCATAAACCATAGGACTAACATAATCCAAAAGGTAAGGATGTTGAAGATGAGCTGGTGTTATTCCAACTAGCTAAGAGTAGATGTATTTATTCTTGACTAGCATGTTCCAGAGGTGGCCAGCCTGAAACATGACCAAAAAATGTTACCTCTGCAAGAGGAAAGAACGAGGAAATTTCCTGCTAACTGGGCTGTAGCAGCTCCTAGACGTAAGACAGGACAGGCAACGAGCTAAACAGGAGAGAAGCCAGAGAACTAAAGCAAAGGTGAAATGGAAGGAGCGGCATGAGGCAAGGGCAACCATCTCCCTTGGTCACTAAGCCCATCAGTCCCCACACCACTCCTGGAATTTGCCCACGCACAGAGGGACCCCTCTGTTCTGACCACCTGTCATTTCCCAACATGGAGTTGGAATTATTTCCATACCATATCGGTCATTGCTCAAAGGTGGCCATCATCACCCCTCAGGTCTGGAAATGATGGTATATAAAACCATTCTAAAGCCAAAGGCCTAAAACTATAGGAAGCTTGGAACAGATACAAAGACCGACAAAGCATAAACCTGAGCTGAAGTCGGATTTCACTCAAGATGGATTCAGACGCTTCACTTGGTGCTTTTCTGTATCACATCTCAGTAGTGTCCATCCCCGAATGACGCAGAGGCCAGGAAGTCTGTGTGGTCAAAGCAAACCTTCTCCTGCCAGCCCACATCTTCAGACTGTGCACGCAGCTGATCGCTAAGCGGGAATCTTGTACCAGAGCACCTCTTCCCTCAGAAAGGAACCAGACAGAGCCTACGACTGACATCTCACCATACAACTGATTAGGCATGATGGCAGCATGTGATTTGCCACCCTAGGTTGGCAGTGCAACATTCAGGAGTGGGACAAGGACAAAATGCTTCCGAGACTGTTCAGGCTTAATCCAAATTATTTACTTTTTCAGTCTCCTTATTTTGCAGGCTTTAACCAGTAAACATCAGTTTAGACCCTAAGCAACAAAAGAAAGCCTTAGAAATGAACTGTCTTCAAAACAAACAACAACTACCTTTACCAGCAAGTCTGTATGCTTGGAAGGCGAGAAGATATGACGACCTGCTCAGGTGTGTGAAGCCAAGTCATGATTTTAGCTTTCTCAAATGGTTGAGCTATTCTACCTTCCTGTGTCAAGGGCACTGTAAGGTAGTGTTTGTATTAGGTTCCCCTCCACTCTGTCCCTCCCTTGCATTACTTCATTTCTACCTCAGAGGAGTAGGTATTAAAACCAAGAAGAACTCCAGTGCGCCAAATGCTAGACAGTTACCCGAGAACCTCAGCTTAATGCTTACCAACATAGCACAGGAAATTACTTCTGAATATCAAAGTACTTACAAAAATGAAGTTCATCCCAAGTAAAGTCCTTTAAAAGATAAAGACAGTCCATTTCTCATCACCCTTTCTTGAAAAACCACCTGCCCCTTCCACGCCAGGACCTGTGAGGAAAGCAACACCATGAGGCAAACAGCACATTTCCTTCACTATTCAAAGGGATACTATCATCAGCTCCACCAACTTTTTTTTTTTTAATAGTAAATTCCTCTTCATTGCTTGTTTTCAGTGCACATGCTCAGAGGAGCCTGGATTTTATTTCATCCTTCCTACTGCTTCCAATTTGAGCAGTAGCTTCATTTTTATGTTTTTCCACAGGGTCTGCTAATAAAACAGATGCAAATGTGGCTGCTATTTATTCCCTTACAGTGCACGAGCATCATTAGTAAGTCATCAGGACTGTAAAAAGCTCTCGGGAGTATAGCAGCCTTTGCAAGTTGGTTGCTGCTAGCACAGCATGCATTTTTGGTTTCTTCAGTCAGAAAGAAGTGCAACCTGTGTTGCTCATTATTTCCATCCAAATGCTGCGGTTGGATGGTAGGTCCATTTCTTTTCACCTGAGCGGATTGAGAAGGAGTCCTTTCATTGAGTATTGTATTCTGAATCAGAGCAGCAATGCCATTGTTCTCCACTGCTAAGCTGGTTCAGTGGAACACATTTGATGGACAGAGATCGAAATGCAACTGTCTTTAACGATCTGGGGATCCGGCAGGTAGGAGGAGGAAGCAAAACACTGCTGATGTTGAAACATCACCCGTCTGAAGGAACTTAAATGGAGGAAGTAAGTGAAATAGGAAGCCGTCCTTCCAGACACACACATTCCCTGATCTTTGGAAGAACCGTTTCTGTTACACTGGAGTAACATTCAGGTCATCTGACAAAGACAGACCAGAGTCCCTCTCTCTTGATGTTTTCTCTGTTTTATAAAAAGGCTTTTCGTCTCTATGCAGACTGGAGCTCCTTAGCACAGCTGCTCTGACCTCTGCCAAAGCCGATGGCTGGTGGTCAGTGCTATAGCACAGGTCATCATAAGTGTAATTTACATTGCCACAGGGGAAAGTCTGGAGTTTCACCAGTTCAATCCCACCAATATCCAGGTGAGGGCAGTTGCTTCGACTTGGAGATGCTGGGGATGTCCGAGAGCTAGAAGAACTGCAATTCCCATCAAAGCCTGAATCTTCTCGCTCTGGAGTTGCTTTGAGCTTGGAGCTGGGGCTGAAGTGACAGATGTTCTCTAGCACCCATGATCCATAGGTTGGGTTCCAAAGATTTTTCGTTTTGTTTTTAAGTCTGTGGGTTGGTGGATTGCTGAGCTCCAACTTCTGGTTCGAGGCCTGCTGGAACCAGGACCCGCTGTTGAAATCGCTGAGGCATGGCAGGCTGGGCCCTCGAGCAGTCCAGTTGCTCAGGTTCTCCACCAGTAGCTCTTGCGGACATTGTACAAGTTTGTGCCCAGCATGGTGGGAGTCCAGTGTTTTAGGCGTTGTCTGGGGTGTAAGAGAAGGGCTTACCAACAGAGGCACTATCCCACTGGAAATGCTTGGGCGCATGACCGTACTCCCTTCATCCTCCGGTGTGGGGCCACACTCCATGGGCAGCTCAGTGTTGATCACATCAGGGTCCTGAAAAAGAGAGACAAGAATCTGTTACGCCCTGAGCACCTCCAGGGTGACTGTCACACCTGCAATTTAAGAGAAATAGCTATGAGAGTGAAAAAGCTTTCGACAGAGGCTGACATCAGGTTTGGGCAATATTCCTGCACGTTGTACAGGGTGCTATGTGCCATCTGGATATCGCATGCTGTTAGGACTTGCAAAAACGCTCTCTCATTTACGTGCTTCCTTTGAGCAGAGGCTGTGCTTTATCGAAATCAGTAGCTAAGCTGGGAGTCACTAGTATATCATTTCTCCCTCAGGAGGTTGGATCCAGGCCTGTAGCTGTAAAATGCTACCAGATGGTGAACTCACCGTGCCATCTCATTTCCCCCCACCCCCCCTCCATGTCAATTCAGCTGTGGCTTTTGAGCAACATTAGGCCAGGTCAGAATGTGAACCTTGAAAGAGATTCTAAATACCTGTCCATCACAAAATGAAAGATGTTTTGCTACTGAACAAGCTGGGAGCTGAAAGCATCCACTTGCACAGGAACAGTATAATCTCAGTTTGGTTGGGCTGAAGATGGGAGAGTGAGGATGGATGCCAGAGAACCCAAATGAAAAGAGCAGTTAGGCCAACAGCACCACCACAATTGGGAAAGTAATTCGATCAGCCTGTCAGGACTCTTCTCTTGTTTTTGGCACTAAAGCTAGTGCCTTTGGATAGTTGGCATTCCACGGATTATCATCCACTTGGGTACCAAAGACCAATACCTGTGTGCAATACTTGATTCTTTCCAGGATGGTGGAGAAGTTTGGCCGATACTCTGGGCTGTGCTGCCAGCACTGTGTCATGATCCGGTACCTTAAAATAAGTTTTAAAAAAAAAAAAAGTATCGATCAAGAAAGATAATTATGCAAAATGTGTTTCAGTACGAAGTGATCATGGGTCCAGAGGAACTGCACTCAGTACATGGCCCAAAGGAGGAGAGCAAAAGTGGATGTCATTTCTGCATCCTTGGATCCTAAGCCGTTAGGGGACCGCTACTTAAAGCAAATCCTATAGTGCTCTAAGCTGTATACAAGAGGGAGTGGCTCAAGAGACATTCAATAATACCCACCTAACACTGGGGGCAATCACCGTTCCCTGACTAAAGGGGTCTAAGTTGCCTTTGTCTAACCTGTTTGATACCCACTATCCCTTGGAGTGCTTGCGGGAGTAAGGAAATACTTACACTGGCCCTGGACAGTTTTTTGGTGGATCCATTCTTCCTCCACTGGTGACAAATTCCAGCACTTCCTGATTAGTTTTGCAAGGGTAGGGCATGTAGCCTAGAGAGAAAATCTCCCAAAGCAGCACACCAAAGGACCTGTGTCAGAAACCAGCCAAAAATACCAATTAGTTTCATTTGTGCTCCACAAACCTGGCACAAAGCTGTGTAGGTAACACCACAGCAACAACCTTTCGAAGCTGTAGGCCAACCACAGTAATGTGCAATTAGCGTGATTATGAGTCAACTTTGCTATAAAAAACCAATCAATCAAAACCTTTGCTCAAGCTCCAAAAGTAGCTTTGCAGAGGTTTCAAAATATTTGAATAACTCTGAAGTTGTTCTTTCTGCTGCATTTGTTATTTCTAGAGCAGGAATGCCAGAGCACCCTTTGCTATGTATGGTCTAACTGAAAAGAACTGTTAGATCTGGCATGGAGATTCCTACCTTACTTGGGAAGATGTTTGAATCGTTGTTTGGGAACAGGATGCTCAAGAATAAAATCAAGTAAGAGACATCCAGTGAAGCTGAAAGGCAGCAGCATTTATTTTTTGTCATGTTACGGTTGCTCTCCTTTTTTACATCCACGGGTCAGTTAGGCAGTGCCACTGAAAATAATGTGTGACTTAGAGCCAGGGGAGTCAAGAGGGTTCTGCCAGGACTTCAGCAGGGTCAGAATTTTAAAAGTCACTATTTGCTGCAAAGGTGGAAGAAATTTCCAGTACACACATGTTACTTATAATAGCCTTTTACAGGAACTGTAGCACTTTCCTTCAAAATATTTAGTACTTGCTGCTCGCAGTTAGGCGCTGATAAGCAATCCCTTGTCTTCCGGCATCACTAACAACTTCAGGAAACTGGGTCAGTGTGGCATTTAAGGGAATGTCTCAGTACAGTATATTGAAGAATCTACCGTATAAGGAGAGAGGCGTTCTTAAGCAACAGGAAAGCTTCCATTCCCCAGCACCTGTGCATGAAAGTGCTACTGTTGAGGGGGGTGCTTATTTTAAAGAAAGATCAAGTTACACGAGGAATCAATATATAAATATTTTTTCCTCAGCAACCAGCAAGGACTTCTGATTAAATCTGCTGTCATTTCATATACAATAGAAAAAAATTATACAAAAGAGTAATCCTGGGTGGTACAGAGAGAGTTATTTACAACCTATATAGGCAGGCCTTATCACTGATAGAAAATGGCAGATACTGAGGGTTGATGGAAGTGTCTGATGGTATTTGTCTGGATTTTTAACTGAGACTTCTTGGGAATCTAAACTGCCTTCTCTTTTCATTTCTTGATTGCCTTTATATGATACTCTACATTTATGTACAGTGAATTTTTATTACCTCCATTTATATTAGATTTTTTAATTCTTATTCAGAATTCTTTAGCCATGCTTCTACTGAATGCAGAGAGAAGACTTCTAATATTTTTCTGGGAAATTCTGATATTTTTTAAGGTTCCTGCTGAGCAGACATTTTTTTCTTGAGCAGTACATTTTTTTACCCTTATCACTGAGTAGCAGAAGTAATTAAAAGACATTTGTTACCAGGTATCAGTCTTGGAGGTGAAAATGCCCTCTAGAAAAGCTTCTGGTGGCATCCACTTGACAGGAAGCATGGCTCTTCCTCCCTTGCGGTAGTAACTTGCTCTGGGAAAGATAAAATGCGTGGAGAATGTCATACAGCCTGAAAAGGCTCAGATATATAAAAGATCTTATTACCACAGCAACAGCAGCTGGGGATTGCACGTGGCAGCGGGGGCCAAGCAAGAAAAAGGAAAAGCCATCAACACAAACAGTGCATTGAAGCAGTATTTTATACCCTCTTTGCAACTGGGATGGATACTGAGGATGTTGTAGGTGCACAGCTGAAGACATCAAATTTGCTGATGCTTTGCACAGGGTGCTGATGCAGCAAGTCTTCTTAACATCATAAACTGAGAATTATGGTTGTTTCTTTTTTTTTTAATTTAAGATTATTTATGCTCAACTACCTAATAAATTTGCCTGCGCTTGGTTTAGTGTCCACATGTGTTTGCATTGCTCCCTGGGGGCCAGTTGAAGTATATTGGCTAGTAGGTGTAGATGTGTTAATTTACAGTCTGTTACCTCCAGTTAGTTAACTGGTAATCAAATTCAGACATATAATGGACGGTTCCATTCCTTCAGATTCCATGAGACAGTTCAAACCGGTCAAAATGATACAGATTACTGAGTTATTCACAGGACTGAAACGGCCATTCACTTACCTATAAATATCCCTGGCCATCCCAAAGTCACCAATCTTGGCTATTCGGCCTGCTCCAGTGCAGGTCAACAGGCAATTCCTTGCAGCTATATCTCTTTTAAAAAAAAAAAAAAATTATTAATACTAATTCTAAACTCTTAAGTAGTTAAAGGAATAAAGAAAGAGGATTAGACCCAGTCCCGCAAGTCTTAGTTGAGTCATCTTTACACAAATGAGAAGAGCCTTATTAAAAATAAGAAATAATGCCAGCTACATTATCATTTTTATTAACCACAATTCTTAAACTGCATTCACATTACATTTTCTACCCACTGGTTTGCAAGCATTCCCCACTCCCACCTCCTTTCACTCAGGCAGAAAACAGGGTCATTATCAGACCAGGGACAGATCCAACCTCTTTTGCTTCAACCACATTATGACAGATTTCTTTCTTGCTCTTTTTTTTAAAGAGTGGCATCTCAGCGGTGTTTCCATCAGTTACAGATGTGATGCTGTTGGGCAGCCTTAGTAAACTGCTTGAAAAGTCAATGTAGGACCAGATTTGGTAAACTGTTGCTTTGTGGCTTCTGGATATCTCCCGTGGAACCAAGCAAAGCTACATATGGGAGCAGCCGTTTGCTGGGTGCAGGCTTAGCTTGTGACAAATGGCAGTGATGACTGCATGGCCAAGACGGAAGGATCTGTGTTCATTTTAAATACGCATTCTGAAAAGGAACTCATTAAAAATCATAGCACTGTGGGGGTCCTGTCGACTGCCAAGAAAAATGAGCTCCTTCAACAACTCATATGTTTCTTCCCACTGCCAGCCTTGAAAAATCCCTCAGGATTTGGAAGTCAAGCTCAGCTTTCTCTTCCATCATCAGCTGTGACTCCTAGATGACAAGACCTGCCCTTAGTGACATCTCCACAACCCCACTACCCTACCTTTTCCCCCTAGGATACCCGTTATCTGTAATGATAAACTTCTTCCCTTCCCAACCCACTCTAAGTAATGCTGACATCACTAACACACAACCTGAACAAACTTCCTTCTATACCGATTTCCTGAATTGTTGGCTAAAACAAAACAAGTCCATTCCCAGGTTGCTTATACTAGAGATCTAACAGTGCAAAAACTGACCCAGAGGGTTTTTAAAAGTGATATGCTGCTGTTAAAAAGAGTCAAGCGCTAATTTCTTCCATTTCTCTCCTGAAATGGAGATTGGTCTTGAGCAATCACAGCTGGTCTGTCCATTTGTTGACATAAATGTTAGAAGCTTTATGTGATGACTGCTGGGCTCAGTGACATATAATAAGAAAACCAGGGAACATCTACCTGACAGGAGAAATGAAAATTGATTTTATAAAACACTCGTGGAGAAAATTTCTGTTGAGTTTCTATTGGACTTCTTGCAGCACAAGCAAAAATTGGCCCTTATCATAAATATAATAGATCAGGGTAGGTGGAGATTGATGAATGATATTACTATTACAGTAAGGATTTTTAAAAAATAATGCTGTAGTAATTAACTCTGAAGTTTCCAATTAGAACACTGATCCCTTCATGTACTTATCAAGAGATCCAAGAGCCAAAACTTGTTGCATGCTCTTACTGCTCTTTTCTAATGACAGAAAACTCTAATCCTTTTTTCAAAGGAACTTACTTATTGTTCCAATATAAGGGAGACTGAAAACTGTCTCAGATGCTCTAACCATAAAGCCGTAACATATCCCATATCTCAATCTCATGGCTTTTTGCTCCGATTGCTGCTTGCCACTTGTTTCCCTCAGTTTCTCCAGTCTCTACTCACTGTTGCCTAGCTCTGCCTCTTTGCTCTGTGCAATGTCATGCATATGTACGCGTGCTTACGCGTGTGGGTGAATCAGTTGTCTACTTGCATAACTCCAGGCTGCACGTCGGTTTAGTTAGAGCCTGTGTGACCCTCTTGTGTGCAGGTCTCTCCTTCCCTTACACACAAGGGCTGAACTCAGCATGGAGTTCATACTCAGGAAGGAATTCAGTTGCACGCTATGCCTGGGAACGTTATGAGCTGAAACAACTATTAAACAGAAGCAAAGAAGTCCAATATCCCACTGGGAATTTTAAAAGGTGACCTATAATAACCTTTACCTCTTCTATAATATTTTATTCTTATTTGAAGCTTGCCATATCAACATTTTTTTTCTCTACAAAAGAGGAGAAAGAGGTGTGGACAGACAAATATGGGCTCCCCAAGACCACACAGCAGGTCAGCCGCTAAGCTGGGAAGGAAGCTTTAGGGTTGTGTTTTTGCCTCCTGTTATCCCTGTTGTACCCTTCTCTAGTCAACGGCTCACATATGATGGGCTGTCCTGTGCTGATGGGATAGGGAAAACATGCAGTCAGGATAGGGAGATCAGAACAGAGAGAAATGATACCTCATTGTCTACCAGCTAACACAGAGTGACACTACCATCTAGTGGACCACAGAGCTAATCTCAAATGTGTCTACATTGTAGGCACCTGAAAATTAACACTTGAAAACACCGCGAACAGAAGATTCCTTTCTCCCCAGCAGTGCAAAGAGCAGTGCAGAGCCTAACTCCTACCAAAAGACAGCGAGACCAGACCGAACATCTAAGCACAGGCCTGTATCGGTAGAGGAAATCTCTGTCTCCCCCCTGGAGATTAGTTCTGCCTAATCCACTGCAAATAGAAACTGTGTGAGCTTCGTGCTCCTTGAGATACATCAGAAGGGGCTGCACCTCCTCACCTGTGGATGAAATGATTCTCTTCCAGATATTTACAGCCGCAGGCGATATCCCGAGCTATGTTCAGCAGGTCCTGCATTGTTAGCGTGGATGGTTGATTCTGGAAAAGGACACACAGAAAATGGTAAGGGAAGAATAGTGGAGTAGAAGAATATAGTTCAGGCAGGGGATAATCGGAGAGGGGCAGAAAGAGGGAAAGAGAGAGACATACATACAGGGTGGGGGAAGGGTTAAATGAGTCAGGAGCAAAGAGGAACATAAGCAGATCAAAGTAAAGAGTTAGAAAACGAGTAAACTCTTATGTAAGCCAAAAAACTTTCAGAAGATTTTATTTCTCCTGAGCACAGTGCCTGCGCGCAAGCTGGCGAGACATTTAAGGCCTGGCCTGAATAGCTAGTAAAGGGGATGGGAGAGAACTATTCCCTACTGCTGTTGGACTTTGTGAACTCAAAAGACAAGCACATTTAAAAGGTGAGATGGAGAGAAAAAACCCACCCACTTTTAAAGACTGAGTTAATAAATTATCAACAGAAATTAGCACATGAACTCAGACAGAGAGCAAAGATGCGCGAGTGCACATCTCTGCACCAGCAGTCAGCACTCATCAACTTATCCCTTCTTGTGGAAGGAGAGAGATTGCCCTCAGGAGCAGTATGCAAAAAAGGGATGCTTTACCACAGGACTGCGGGACTGGTACTAGCCCTTCACCCTCTGCACTTCCCTAAGAACAATAAAGAAGTCTTTCTCCAGGAGCCCTGCTCATTTTCATCTCATCATTTATTTCCCCGTAGGGAAATTTCCTTGGTGTTTCTCCAGGAACTTCTGTATTGCTCTCGGGAAGGGTGGGGAGAAATTACTACACTGCTGATCAAAAGCCCTAAAAATATCAAATAAAGTGTTCTTTTTAAGGCTGCTTTTGTTTCTGGATGCTGTTATTGATGTAATTTCTCATGCTCAAACCACATAACATACACTACAGCTCTTGAGCACTATTTTTATTGGCTAGGCAAATTATTGTACAATGCTCTTGGACATCTGCCAGGGAGAATTATTATCGTTATAAAGTAGGCATTTCTGGAGAGGAAATGAAGAGCAAGGAGGAGAAATAGAACCACAGACTTCCAGCCTTATCTCTGCTCTGGGATCCCTCCGTCAGAAGACTGTGATGGGACATACATTTTCTCTGCAGCCAGGGAAACTTGAAATACATTAATGATGGGGCTAGTTCTGTTTTCAGAAAAGGCATACAGGGACATTTTTTTGAGTACTAATTGGACTTCAACTATTGTATTTGCTATCCGCTAGCATACCAGCTAACATAGCAGCAGGTTTGTTTTCACATGATACTTAAAAAATAACTGTTTTTTACCTTACAACTATATAAAAAATTCAAATAAAAGTATTTATTATTCTCTGCTGCCCACAGACCTTATCTACTCACAGAAATTGTACCACTTTCACTTATAAAGGCCAAAAATAAAGATATACAAACTCCTCCATCTGGGTGCTATTAAACCACTGTAAATGCATTTAATTAGTATATTTACTCCTGTATGAGGAAGAGATTAAGCTCGATCTTTTAACAACGTGTTAATACCAGCATAGGCGTATACACACATGGAGCTATATTGTCATAACTATTTGGGGGGGATGTGTGTGTGGAGGAGAAGCTGTGCAACTGCATCATGCGGTGTGGGAGTACATGAGGCACCAATCGGCCTCCTCCTACCCCTGCAGGCAGCCAGCATAGGCACCCTAATACAACAAGAAGTAACGCAGGATCAGGCCTAACTCTTCTTGTTTTTGAAGTCTCCACTCAAGCAGAGATATATACTTATTTAACAGAGGTGCCCAGGATCACACTGTTAAGAAGCAAGAACACATATCTGGAATCAGGTATTAATTATAAGAACGCTGAAACTAATTAATGCCAAATATTCACTGTACTTGGTTGGCATCAATATAGTATTAGAAATCAGAGATAATTTGCAAAAAACCTCATGACAGCTTTTTATAAAGGTGGGGTTTTTTTAAACAAAATTATTTGACTTGATAATTTCATTTGCATTGATTTAAATCCCTGTCCCAGTGCTACATGCAGGCTCAGCTCTTCAAGTAGTATAGATTTGTGCGTCTCCATATGGTGCTGATACACACCTGCTGAGGACCTAGTGCTACAAATTCCCATTACTGCATATCAGAGTTATAACTTCAGCTCCTCACACACCACCACAGTGCACAGAAAACATGGCAGACATTGAGAAAAGAAAGCCCCTTAATTTGTAGTCCAGTTGACAGAGAACTCTGGAATGGCAGGACAGGATTTTACTCTTTCCTCCTCAGTTACTAATAGACCGGAGTTCTGGCATTGCTTTCATTTTCTGTCACTGACATCAGCTTACGTCAAGCAAACAGACGTATGTAGCCAGAAGTTTGTAGGAGCTGGGACGTATACTGCCTGGCTTCAGTGCCTTCATCCGATTCATAAAAATAATAAAAACAGTTGTACTGAAATCAACCACAAGCCTAGCAGGGAAGTTATCTCACCGCCCTGGGTCGATTCTGCCGAAGAAAGCTCTTCATATCTCCTCCAGCCATGAGCTCAAGCAGAATGAAGCGAGGCAGCGTCTGTAGGCTAACACCGATGCACTGCACGATATTTTGGTGATTGAACTTACTGAAAGCCAAGATCACAGCAACATGGAAGAGAAAGGCAGCATTAGTACCTGGCCAACATCCATCATACGCACTGCGCCTTGAGCTTCGACAACCTGGATTGAAGCAAATCCTGATGCAGTGCAAGTTACCAAGCAAATTCCTACTTCAGCCATATCAAAATGCCTCTCCGATTATGACAGCCCCAAGATCAGGGTTATGCCTGGCTTTGCCCATGAAGGGCTTTCAACAGAAAACTCTCAGCTATTTTTGTGCAAACAAAGGGTAAAAGCCCAGGACCTTCACTGCAAAAAGCACTTACTTAAGCCAATAGTTCTACAGATAGGAAAAGCCAAAAGGCTGCACGTATGCTTAGCTACTGCCTGAAAGCCACAATGAGAAAAGCTTTTCACACTTTCTTCTTCTTCAGCTGCCAAGCCTGCTTGTATAAAAACTCTTACTTTTATTTGCAAGAGATAATATAGTTTAAGCCCTAGCAGCCAAACCTAAAAACTTACCTCCTTGGCACAAAGCCTGTGTTGTACCACCTTGGTGCTGGTCTTGCAGAGGCTGAACTTCTGAGTCACTGGACAGGTGGCTCTAATCTTTAGCTTTCCTATTGCTTTCCATTCCATCACTGAAAATTTGTTTTAGCAGGGGCTTCGGGACATGATTTATACTTAGTAAAAGGGCAATGGGATTCTTTGAAAAGGAAAACATTTCAAACACAGAACTTGTTTGTACAAAAATGTTGTGCCTGTTTACTTCTCTGAACATGACCAGCAGAACCAACCAGCAGAATTTTTTGTTTTGGGTGGGATAGAGTTAATTTTCTTCACAGTAGCTCATATGGTGCTATGTTTTGGATTTGTGGTCAAACAATGTTGATTACACATTGATATTTTAGCTATCGCTGAGCACTGCTTACACAGCGTTAAGGCTTTTCACCCCACCCCACCAGCGAGCAGGCTGGGGGTGCACAAGAAGTTGGGAGGGGACACAGCTGGGACAGCCGACCCCAACTGACCAAGGGGATATCCCATGCTATATGACATCAGCAATAAAAGCTGGGGGAAGAAGGAGGAAGGGGGGCCATTCGGAGTTTGGCATTTGTCTTCCCAAGTAACTTACGCGTGATGGAGCCCTGCTTTCCTGGAAATGGCTGAACACCTGCCTGCCGATGGGAAGTAGTAAAAGAATTCTTTACGTTGCTTTGCTTATGTGCCCAGCTTTTGCTTTACACTGTCTTTATCTCACCCCACAAGTTTTCTTAATCTTGCCCTTCCGATTCTCTTCCCCATCCCACTGCTGTGTGGGGCTGAGCTGCCTACTGGCATTAAACCACAACAGATGTGCAACAAAAGAACCTCAGTTACTTTGTTTAAGATGAACAAGTAGCTGAAACCAGTAACTCATATGCTACTAAAATGCCATCTGGTGAAAAATAAGGCTGGATTTCTTTTCCGAACCCAAGCAAGTGGATTAATAATTCTTATTACCTGCTTTACTCCTTTTCCCCGTGCCCACCCTTAGTATAAAAACCTTAAACTATACCTGATAATCAATGCTTCCATCAGGAAATCCATCTCATCCTGCTCAGAGCAGACTTCTGGCAGGGTCTGTTGAAAGGTAAAGACAGTGAGGACCATCCCACCAAAGAATTGAGAACATTTAGGTGACCACCAAAGGAAAAAGAAAAAAAAAAAAGAAAAGAACAAGCATGTAACATGTGAATGACTTCAGGAACCTACGAGGAGGGCCTCATCTTTTCAGTGCCCAGTTTTTTGGGCTGCACGTGACCCATTTGGTAGTTAAAGTCAGAACAGGAAACTGGTGACCTACTTGGAGATTTTTTGTGTGCATTTAACTATATGCAGTGTTCTGGAGGAAAATAGCTTCAGGTACACATCAAGAAAGGCACTAGCTGGGGAGTTACAGATCTAGTAAGCACTTTAAAATGACAGGTGTTAACTTATTCTCCCTTTTCTATATGTCCACATTGCAGCACATGTTTCCATGTCGTATAACACATACCGTCACATGATTTAAATAATTGTGTCACGTGGCCTTATAGCCTTCTCTCCTGCCAGCAGATTTGGACAGCATCTGCCACTGATAAACATGAACTGAGAGCGCAGGCAGCAGTAGAAGCAGCGCCTGCTACTGTGCCCACCGTTTTAACGTTACGGGATGGTTTGGCGGAGCTGTGTGTAGTGCCTGCTGCCGAACTGCACGCAGAGAGGTGGACGTTTACTGCTCAGCGTGGTGAGGCTGGCATGGAAACAATTCTTGTCATCAGCAGTGTGGGATACAGAAGACAGGGTTGCATTTTCCTATCTCAAATAAGTGATTGCTTCACACAGGACAGTGCAGATGATCTATTAAATTGGTGGAATGCCCATAAACAATATGTGGAGTATGTTTGCAAATAAATTTTTTAATTTATTCCCAGTCTGCACCTGCTTCTTCTGCAAAGTTAGATCAGGACTGTTACGCTCCATCATGGAACAAGGTGAGCACGGCCACAGCTTGGGCCCCATAGACACTCTACCAGTTTCCAGCCGGGAAGAAGAGCGGCCTTTTGGTGATGTTCAGGGTGTTCACTTTACAGGGAACTGGGAGAAGAAGTGGGGAGTCACAGCCCTAACAAGTAGCCATCGTTGCTGAGACTTGCAAAACTGGTGACATCCTCACTGGATTATCAGATTATTAGCAGAACAACATGCCGATCTACTTCTGTTTGCCGCTATGCTGTGGTGCTTCCTCCAGTCTGGACTGTGAAACTGGGTTGGGCCATTACAACTGCTTGCTAGCGTCTGCTCTGGGTTTTCATGCACGTTTGTTCAGCGGCACAGGAAGTTCATAACAAAATGCCATAATGCATGATCCCTTCACTTTTTTTTTTTAAAAAGAGGGTTTTTAAAGACAGGACGAATAACAATAGAACTTCTTTTTATTAATGAGATCTACATTTTGGGCTGAACTCTTAGAAGTAGATTTGCTTTTCTGAGTCACAAGCTTATAAAAGAACAAAAGTAGGCTATGAGCATCCTTAACTTCAGGGCTGAGTAACTGACAATCCTGAGGCAACAGCAGTAATTTCACAGAAAACCAGCCTGTTATCTCTTGCCATTAATGACATGGAAATTAGCACGGTATCACAATATATATTCACAGCAGCATATTTAACACTGCAATACTAAGACTCTACCTGAAAGTTTCACATATGGTAGATAAACACTACTCTCAGTATAAAGGAAATGTAATTGAGAAACAATACAAATTTTTAAATATGGTAATGTCATATGAAAAACTTAGGAGAAAGCACTCAAAACCACTGAAATGCAGAAGTAGTAATATATAAGCATTACTATAAATGTTTACTGTTTGCTGTCATATAAATGCTTCATACTAATATTTGCCAGGGCTTTCTTTTCTTTATACAAGATTTAGAAATCCCCTTCTAGTCCGCAATGCCCCCAAAATATCTGTTTGTTGCCTTTTTTTTCCCCTTAAGTTTCTTTTTTTCTTGGCTACTCAGATCTATAAAAATCATTGTGGCAGAAAAGCCATCGTGGCAGATTCTCTGCTGGGGTGAACTAGTGGTTCTGTGTTGATTTCAAGGGAGCTATATTTATTTATGTTGATAGAGAATTTGTTCTTATTTTATTTTAACTAATCGTATTATGCAGTCTTCAGGTGACTAATTCACACAACTTCCCATCTGAGGGCACTGATTCTATCTCTCCTGAGCAATGGTAATGGAGCTTACAAAAGAAATTGCCCTTTTTAGATTCTCCTCCTAGTTAGATCACAACTTACAGCCACTAGGCATGCACCAAACAAGACAGATGCTTTACTTTCAACCTGCTGCTAGTGCCATACAGCTTAAAAATCAAAGTTTATAATTCCCGGATGCAGCAATGTGTGGAAACCTGCATCACACACATGCATACGTCATTATGCATGTGATGAACGTGAATCTCCAACTGCAATAATAATAATAAGATAATATGGCTCCTATGGGTGATTATTGTTGTATAAGAAATTTGTGGGTACTGACCTTGATAGCCACTTGAAGAGGGTTGGGATCCCCTGCAATGCCTACCACGGTTCCCTCATAAACCTCACCAAATGCACCATGACCTAGGGCCCTGAAAGAAAAAAAGAGAGAACAAATGTTACTATGCCCCTGGATCCAGTATTGGCCAAGCTCTTCTCTTCATCCAGTCCAAGAACAGGAATAGAACCTGCTGTAAGAGATGGAATCAACAACAGAGTTTTGTTTTCATCTCAAAGCCTCTAAAAATAACTTCTCAGTATTTTCTGTCACTGTCACTAAAGCAGAGAGGTTGGATCCTTAATGGTTCTGAACAAATAAAGCAGCCTGCTCAATTCTAGGGTCCTATCACCAAGTATGGCAATAGCAAGGCAAGAAGGAACTGGAAAACAACAGAACAAGGTAGCTGCAAGCTGATGTCTCCAAGAGATGGTGTAAGACAGCACATAAGAATGATCAAGTTTTTCATTCTAAAGTTTACATATTTTTGATCAATATCATCTGGATGGTATGGAGCCGAAGAGCAACCTAGTGTGTGTTCCCTTGTGACAGGACATTTCCTTGTGACAGGACATTTCCTTGTGACAGAAAATGCTGAAAAAGAAATGCTGCTACAAATTTGGAAGGGAGTTACTGCCAGGTGGCAAGTGTAATCCAGGACATCATATAAAAACACAGAGGTGAAATACCCTATGTTTTGTGTGGGAACATGGAACAGGAGACTCATGAAATTATACTTCTGCTTGAGAACTTTATGGAATCAAAATATCTTCGAGAACATAGTAAGTGTCATATCTGTTGTATTTTGGCTGGCTTGGATTAGGTGCTTTCCAGTTAGTCACACAGGTGGCCCTCGTTTTCTTGTCCTGGATACTTGATGATGAGTAAAACAAGCATGTGAGCCCTACCTCTGTCTGCTTCAAGCTGCCTTTCCTGTCCTGTGCCAGAGAGCAACCCCTGCTGCAAGCCTTACCGAAGCAGAGAGATGTTCTTCCGTGGGATCTCCTTCAGCTCACTCAGAGTGGCAGCCTTCCCTGCAAAGCAGTAGTTGGGGTTGTAATCTGTCATGATGGCTGATGTGCGGATTTTGCTCAGTTTATATTCTGGGCTCTGCAGTCGTGCTCTGGCTCCTTCCAGCTGCTGCTTCTTAAGGTGATAAACTGGGGGTGGGGAGACAAATAAAAATGCACAAACGAGATCGACACCTGGAGACAAAAGACAACGCTGGCCACGCAGAACAGAAAGAAACCAACTCCGTAATTATAAAGGTTCAAGAAATATCTTTAGCTCACCAGTATCATGCTTTTCTCCATGCTTTGTACTGATTTAATACTGGATATGCAAACAGTCTTACTCCTGCAGAGTCCTAATCACCTGGGAGCAACTTAGGTTTCCTCTGCTTCTTTGAACACTGGCTGAGGAAAGGCTGCTCCACAAGACACCTTGCTGACATTGAGTCCCAAAAAGCATACCATCTCCCTGAATGAATTATATGTTTAATTACAGACTGTGACTTCAGCCTATATAGCAGTGGCTGCTAAAGAAATGCCTGCTAAGAGGGCTTTCCAAGCTCTTTTCTCTGTAGCAAATACCAGAACAGAGCAGTTCTTGTCCTTTGGGATTATGCTTGTGCCTAACTGTGGGGTGCAGATGTTTCCTATGACTTCTTTCTCGCTGTCCCTCTCATCCATTTGGGACACCACAGCACTCTGGCTCCAAGTATTAGAAGCAGTAGCATGTGGTTGGATGATCTCCTTTGTCTGATTTAACTGGGAAAAGCCAAGTCAAAGGATGATAAGGAGTAAGTGTTTCTTACTGATAGATAGGCTGCCACAAGTGAGGATCATTCCAAGCACCACAATCACAGCCACCACAGCTAGGAGGAGCGGGACAGGAGGGTTTCCCTCTGGGATAAGATTCTGGGGCACTAGAAAAAGAAAAAATAGAGGTGCATTAATCAGAAAACAATCAGAACTGCTGTAAAGCATCCCTCTCAAGGTTGCTCCTATTTCAGAAAACAATACAGAGATCATGGCCAGACCATCTTATAAAAATTACAGCAAATCCCTCTACAGCCCTGGAGGTTGAAAAAATCCCTAACTAATTTTTAAAACATTGTGAAGATAAAAAACTAACTGATAAAACACAGACTGTTTATCCATTCTTCAGTTTTTTTAAATGGGTAACACCACTGTTCCCAAGTTGAAACTCTACAGTCTTGAAGCTTTGGAGTTGCAAGAGACTCTGTCAGTGAACACCAGGCATCAGCTGAACAGGCGCAGTGGGAAACTGCTGTGGAAGGAAGTAATTTGTGGCTTAAATAACTCAGCAGTAGGTGGTATGTTATACCGGAGAGGTATTTACGCTTAAATATCTGATACACTGTGCCCATTCAGGAAACTTACACTGTGTCTCTTTACAGATATTTTACCTTCTACCAAATCTAAACCTGAATTTTGGAGATGTTGATAGAGATGCGGCTCCGTGTGCAAGGAAAGGACATCAGGAATTTTCAGTCATATGTTTGACTGACATTTCTTACAACACTGCGTTCACCAGAGCCACCAGCTGTAACTTGGGGATTTGACCATTAAAAAAGCCAGGAGGAGAGACAACGCAAAGAATACAGACATTATCCACCGAGGATAAAACTCCACATCTTACCAGTGCAGGTGACATTGTCGTTGGCTAGCACAGCCCCCATCTCACATTGGCAGACTGGCAGGTTGCTGTCAGGGTCCCGCTTACAGTTGTCTGAGTGGCAGTGGCTGCAGTTAAGATAGATCTGAATCTCTACCTCACCGTGACTCTCCATGGCTGAATGAGGAACCAGACACAACAGGCGGGTTTAGTTTAGCTTTTCCCATCTTGTTCCGGTAAGGAAAAAAATAGAGCAGGTACCTACACCTTCTCTCCTTCTCTGCAGCAGAGCAGATAGTCCAACAGGGGGTGAACACATGTCAGAAACCTTAGGGGGGGCAGGAGGGAAGAAGAGATTGGGTCCCTCAAGCAAACAGAGAGGTCTTGAAGTGAATTGATCTGGAAATGTCTGGGACTGACATTGTGCAGTTGAACTTCATGACTGATGTCTCTCCTGGCTTAGAAATTGAGAGGAAAAAGGTCCCGGAGCACTATAGATGTATTTAAAGAAATGACCACAGCTAAAGATCTGGCCTGCAGAGTGAAATATGCCTGAATGAAATCCATAAAAAGCAAAGACAGGAGAAGAGGGAGCAGGAAAGAGGAAATTGAGAGGAAGAAGGAAAAAGGAGGAAGAAAAGAACTACGACGAATAAGAAGTAGCATATTGTACCTGCCAGGGGATGCAAGAAGATCTCTCCAATGGGGTTCACAAAAGAGATGCCGTCCTGCCCACCAGCTGCGATATCATCATTATCAGAGGCATGCCCCCCTGGGGAAAGAAGAGTATGGCTAGCTGATCAGTGCTGCGTGCTGCAAAACGTGATGCCTCTGAAGGGCTGCACTCGTTCCTGGCTCTTATCACCTGGGGTCACTCTGCAGCCTTCCAGGGATACATTAATATGTATCGTGTCCTTGACAATAAACACTCACTTGACCCAGCCAAGCCAGGACCAAGGCTAGTGAAGTGACTTATTCCAATGTAGGTTTCCCAGTTCAGCACGGTAAAAATATATTTGCTTTAAATAGAAAACAGAAATGGAACATTTTCCCTGGGCAACTTGGGGACAAATGAAGGGGTGATTCAACACACCTTCCAAATACTAAATAACGTAGGAATGCTTCTATAACCTTGATTTCCCCAATTAAAGAGAGATGGTGGAGAGTGAGGCAGGTTTTATACCATTCAGCTTGAAGCATCTGTGAATCACCTTCTGCAGTAGTGTACTGAGAGCTCTAGCCCTTAACTGCAGGTACTCTGAAGGGTACAAAATTAGACAGCATGACCATTCCTCCACCAGACCTACCTCTGTAGCCTCCGCCTCCTCCACCAGAAGTACAAGCTCCTCCTCCCCCACCGAAGCCACCAGAGGTGGCCCATTGGAGCTTGGCTAGTGCTTGGGGACAAGCTTGACCGCCTTCTCCACCTTCCAGAAGGGACTTCCCAGCCTGAGGAAGCAGAGTCTCATCTTGCCAGCCACCACCTCCACCTTCACAGTCAGAGAGTGAGAGAACAAAACAAGAACAGGTGAGGGAAGCACAAGCAGAGGAAAGAAGGAGAGATACTGTAAAGAGACAGAGATTGGCCCTTATTAATTTCTTAAGTGCCTGCATTCAAGTCAAGTCCTTCTTTAAGAATAAGAGAATAGCTCCTTGTTGCCGTGGATAATAACGAAGTGGAAACCTAATGCACAACCTGTGGTATGTGCTGCATAACCAGCACCTTAGCACCAATTTCTAGTGGCATTAGAGAAATCAGGAGCCCACCACTCCCCTTCAGGATAACCGGTTAAGGCTTTCAGCCATGTGAGATGCTGAGCTTCCCGGAGAAATAAAAAATAAACTGGATTTCCTCACATTCCTCTAGCGGCCCCTCTATAAGGATATTACAGGAGGAGATGGAAAACCACTGGGCTTTTTTGTCTCTTACGAATGGATTCTAGGCACAGCTGTTACAAGATTATAAATAAGCTTCCAGTTCTGGTATAATTCCCACAATATACTTCTTGTTGTTAGGGTTTCAGAAGAGTAACAGGGAAGAAGTCTTCTCTTCAAAGGCCGTTGTTACAATGTGGAGGACTGGGCTCCATCCCCCAAATACCATTTTCACTGAGTCCTTTCAAAGAAGAGAGGAGCCCTCCTATGGAATAACCTCTACTGGAGCACTCATCACCTGTCCTGTGCATTCTCTTTTTATCTGGTGACACACCACATAAGAAGACACCCTTTATAGACTACCAGCATATTTCCAACAACTACTGCCACAGAAAAACTCCAAAAGACCAAAGAGAAGCCCCTCGCTTCATGCCTACAGGACAACTTGTGTATTCAGCCATCTGATTCAGACCCTGTGTGGTTTTAGCATCTCACCTGCTGCCCCAGTCTTCCCACTGACTCCAGGTACTGCAGTGCTGTTCTCAAATTGCTCCAGGGGTACGTCATCCAGGGAGCTGTCCTGAGCCTTCAGGTAGGCTTTCCTCCTCCTCCTGCTGCGATGAGCAAAGGTCGAAAATCCCATCCTTCTGCTGGAAAACCCCCCATCAAACATCAGAAAAACTTCACATCCCTTGGATATGTGAACTCACACAAACTCATCAAAAAGCATGAAAGCATCCCAAAGAAGAGTGGCCCGAGGCCAGGGCAATGCTACTGATTGTCTCCTAACTGCACTACAAAAATGCTTTACACAGTGTTTCTGTGTACAAAAATAACTGTTTAACCGAACACCAGGGGGTTTGGGTTTTCTTTTTCGTAGGACTGCTGCCAGTATTAAAGTGGGATCTTGGTGTTATTCCCAGACCTGAGCTGTCAAGAACCGAGGAACCAGTTCAGCTAGCTTAGGGACAGTGACAAGTATGATCAAGGATATGAAAAGAGATAAAGAATTTAAATTAAAAAGGCAAAAAGACAAAGAGAGGCAGAAGGATAGGGAGGGCGGGAGAGAGTGAAAGAGACAGGAGGGAGATGGAGACTCCTTTTTCATCACCTTTTTTTAAGAACTGAGTATCATGTGCCATGACTGACAGTGAAAGCTAGTTGCTCTGCTGGACACTGCTCAGGCAGGATGCAAAGAGGAAATACTTACTCTAAAGATGTAGGTTGCTCCTCCTCCACCCCCACCTCCTCCAGCCCAGTCCTTCAGGTCCTTTTTTTTTTTTGTAATCTTCTTCAATGAGAGATGACTCCCCTAAGCAGATCTTCTGGGTTTCAGGATTGCCCTGAAAGGAGACAAGAGATGCACTCAGATATCAGCAAGAGGCAATACCAAAGAATTCATGCTGAAAAGAGACAACTTTTGAGCCTAAGCGACAAAAGGACTTTCAAATCATTGGGTCTAGCATTAGAAGATGCATATATAAGCATTCATGTCACCAATTTCTGTTTGTCATGAGTGGGTTTTTTGTCATTACGTATGTCTAATACAGGGGCCACTGTAGTTAGTGGGAAGATTCCCACTGGTTTTGATAGGCTTTGGATTCAGACCTTAGTATTTAAACTTCAAGAGTATCTAAGACAGTGCAGCCACAATGCTGCTGGATGCTTCCATAACTAATATTAAATTATCTGAAACCCTGGCAGACAGAAAGAAACCTAGGCTGTGGAAAAATAAGAGAGGGAGCACACAACTCTCGTCTACTAGCTCCCTGCTTAAAATAAGCAGAAGCAAGCTGTTGAAGAACTTATTTCAAACACCAGGAGCTTAAAGCAAAGTTCCTGTGGGCTTTGTATTTGTTTGTGCATTTTGGGATTGTTTTTCTTTTCAGAGTTCTTTATATTTGTTTTGAGATTCTTTCTAACTTGGTTTATTGGTTCTTCCCAGTCTCCTGATTGGATTTCATTGCTGGATCCTGGGATTTCTATCTTTTATCACCAAACCCAAGCCACCCACTGAATTGCATCTGCAAAGCCTCTGCCCACATGTGCTTGTGCAGCCCTCACCCCAGGGCAGGCATCCTCCCCCTGCTGCCCCACTAAGATGTACAGCAGCTCGTCTTTCTCCAGCTGGAAGGTGGCCGAGATGAAGACCCCGTGGGACCGCTTATTGTGGTTTTTGGCTCCCTTCCCACCAGCTGCTCCATAGGCAGAAATCCTGGAAGAAAAAGTAAGTAGTTAAAGAGGCAAATCTCACACTTCTCATCCCCAAAGCAACTCCATCTGCAAGCTCTCCCCAGCCTGCAATCCCAAACAGGCATTGCTCCAGAGCAGGCTCCCCTGCTGCAGCATCTCATGGCTGTTCTTTGTCTGAGACCCATGCAGCTGAGGCTGCTCAGGAGGATAGACAAACTCTACACCAGAGCACTGGAGACAGAGACTTCAGGAACAAATAGCATGAGCTGGGGTAGCAAAATCTAGAAGACCAAGGCTTTGGGACTGAAACGATAGCAGCACTTCCGCTTGACCGCAAGCCCACAGTCACTCCTATTCTGATCTCTTCTAAGTCACCACTCCACCCTTCCATGCTTCACAGACACAAATCCTTACAGCTAGCGCTCCTATTTCTCTTTTACTTCACTGCCCCCTCCACCCACTCAGTACAGAAGGTCCCACACTGCTTGCTGAAACTCCACAGACAAAAAGTAGTTAAACGTGGCTGCCTCTCCAGTACACAGATACTCACCTGTATCGGTTTGTGGCTGGCACTTTCCAGACTTGCACTCCCCGGAGCCTGCCCTCTTTCTCCACAGTCACCGACACGTTGCTGTTCTTATAGGCGCTGTCGCACTGAGCTTGAGTTGGCCCGCGTGGACCACTGGCACCACATGTTGTGAACCACCAGAGAACAACAGACGTGTCCCCTGTGACGAAAGCAGCAAGAGCAGGGGCAGATGTGAGCTTCCCTTTATTGCTCAGACATGTGCAATAACTCGCAGAACTATATAACCACAGGGCAAGTGTCACTGAACCAAACAACTGTTCCTGTTGATATCTTTCCTTAATGATCCTTCGATAACAAAATTCACATTATTATTATTCACAAAGAACATTAATGATTTTTATATGAAAAACCAGATGATCAAGAGAAAGACCATGTTGGAGCAGTATATGTTATCTACAGGGCTTTAAAACTCAATACGTCTATTTGATCACATGGTTATTATTATAATCGTACAAAAAAATGCTTAAACTTGCATTTACAATGTTCAGGACTTGAAAGCCAATACATGCTAAAGTTAAATTTTTCTGTTCAACTTTAATGCAGCTCCCTCGTAATACAATCTACTAAGATGCCACCCTTAATTATATGATCACAGAGTACTTATATTATCCCAACTTTATTCTAGTCATAGCACAATTACTGCCCTGTATATAGTCACTGTTTGCTTTTTTCCCCCTCTCACCTTACTTCCTGCCCACTATTTAAAAAAATCATGGACTGCAGATAAACCCCATCAGCTGGGGCGGGGCAGACTTCTGAGACGGGGTTTATCCAAATGTCTCACAGACATTATCAAATTTCTCTTCTCAGTGCCAGTATGAAGCAAGGAGACATTATTCAACTTTCCAGATGAGAACTGATGCGTATACACAGAAATAAAGGTTGAAAACATCTGCCATTACAACTAGTGGCATCTGTGAAAGGTGGTGAAAGTTTCAAGTGACTTGTCTCAGGCTCGCACAAGACCCCTGTGGCAGCAGCAGCGGCCGGGAGGACAGCCTCCTGCTGCTTTCAGTAGGGGCCCTTTTCCTCCAAGCAAATTTTTTCCTGGCTCTCATTAAGGATTATTCTTTTATCTCTACAACAATGCAGCAGATAACCATCTCCTCCATTTCACAACCCTTGTCCAAAACCCAAAGACATCAATCTTGTCCGGTGAACGAGATGCGGCCTACGAATAAAGCTGTTCAATGATGTATCTAAAAACTGTGTGATGCAGTGCATGCACAAGGACCAGAGTCAGAAGTAGAACTGTTTAAGGGCTGAATGATTAAAATAGGAGTAAAAATCACAAACCTTTAAAAGAAAAATTGTAATCTTGTTTAAAGGAAAAGGAAAGCAAAACTATCCCCAACAGATGTCATCCTACGAACACGCAGATGGCTCATCGGGGTAAGAGTGTTAGCTACGATACAGAAATCTCTGCCCTTGAACTAACAGGAACTGACAGCAGTACAGATTGTCACATTTCAGGCGGACACAGATTTCAGGAGGTGGTGCAGTCACACACAGGTATTTATTGGCAGCAAAGCATCCTCAAGCACAACCTCCCCTCCTCAGGCCCTCCTTGAGACAGCTCTTCTCACCCACACAGTTGTTATCTATCCTCCAGAGCCGCAGTCTCTACTGCTGTCAGTAAACTGGTCCCCAGTGTCCCCTGTTCTCCTAGTTCTTCATCCAGTTTTTCTCCTCAGTGGATTCCCAGATTCTCACTTATTTCCCCTCCCTGGATCTTGATCTTTATATCTCTATTCTCCACTCATTAGGTTCAGCTTCACTGCTCACCAAGTCCCAGTAAATCTCTTTCTATCCCCAGCTTTCTATACTGTTCTACACCTTTCGTTCCTGAGCTGGCTTTTGTGCACTCCGAATTTGAGTCATGCAGCTTCTGCTTTTACTTAAAGCTTCTTTACTTAAAGATTCTGCTTTTCTTTAAAGAGGTCCTGCCATTTAAGGACTGGTGAGTTGGGCTCCAGCAAACTGCTGCCCTGTAGCCGAACAGAGACTACCTGACATGGTCTCCACATCTTTGGGATGGATTATATTTAGTTGCCCTGTTGCTATAGGGCAGGCAGATCACACCCAGGAGATGGGAAGGGAGCCACCTCTTATAGCCAAGAGACAGGTTTCCCGTACTGAATCATGTACCTGGGAGGGAGGGCTCTTCCAGGGGGTTCAGAAGATGCTCATCCGGGATACTGATCTCCCGTGGGTACTGGCGCTTCCCACCAAAATGATTTGGTTGTCTTCCTGTAATAGTTTGTAGAATGGATGAGAGAGATGGGAGTATGGTAGGAAAGAGAGGTGGAAAATTTAAAGATCACATGAATGAACCAAGTACAACCATTTGGTTAAAATAAGTAAATAATACCTTGGGCAGAAAAGGTGTTTTAAACAATAATAATTTTTTATTATTCTTTTGGGCCCATGACTTGGGTGAACTACTTGCATCTGTGCTGAAATCAGTGGGTCTTCACATGAACACAAACTCTCCATGTCATCCCATGCAGGCTCACCTGCAGGATAAGCTCCTTGGCCAGCAAATTGCGCTGGCTGTGATTTCAAGAGACTTTAGGAAAAGCATAGTGTGGGAGAACAGATACCAGGTATTGATGCTCTGCTGGTCAAAGGGGCAGGTGACAATTCTGGACAGGCAAACGAGTAGAGGTGTAAAGGAGAGTGATAGCAAAAATTGTTATCTTCGGTTCTGAATGGCGTCATGGTAAGTAAACCAGCCTAACAGATAGCTCCCCTCTTAGCAACCAACTTTGAGCACCTCAGACCTTGCTTAGAGAATAAAATACTAAATAAAATTACATGTCTCACTAACATACACAGTTAAGAAACAGCAGCATACCCTTGACACAAGTAGCAAATCTTTGGACAAACCTTTTTGAAAAACACAGAGCAAAGCGCAACATTTCTGACCAGTGAAACAGGCCTTTAAAAATCAGCCCTTTCTCAGAGAGGAGGGACTTCAAAGCAATTGCTGATCCAAAGCATCTGAATGCACTGAGAACACCACACAACCAAAGCTGCCTTACAACAGGAAAACCCTTGCCTTATAATCTACAAGCATCCTGTTTCAATAGTTAAATTACTCATTTTTATGCAGATCTTTGATTGGAAAATCTCTGTAAGAAAAAGGAGAGACTTTCATTTTATGAGCCCTCAGTTAATTTAATACCGAACATTTTTCGTTAGTTGAAAAACATTACAAATATTTCAATTTGTTCCAGTTGTGAGAATCTAACAGCTGTTTGATGCTCTATTCAAAAAAGACTCACTCAGTTCCAGCTGGACAATTATCTCTGCCGCAAAGCCACTGCTCTAAAGAGCGATAATTAACACCCTTGTTAGCTGTGTCAGAAAGGCCAAATAACTAATTGAAGCATGGAGACCTTGCTGAGCTTTTACTCCTGAGAATATTCCCCCCAGGTCTGACTGAAAGCACATTGATGGATGGAAGTAAAAGGGAGCTTTGTACTGACACACTCTGTTCATACTGAGATAGAGAACTTCAATGGAAGGAGTTGTCAAGCCAGTGAAAAATGAAATTAACCCAAAACAAATGATCTGGATCAAAGACAAGAAGGAAAACCAAATGAAAAAGACAATGCATGGCCAGAAAAGATGCTTGGTCTCCCAAGGCCTGTACTGAATTATGAATCCCAAAGGTCACAACAGTTTCAGATACTGAGAGACATACAAGAAGTCTAGTTATGTTTGCCAGAGCGAAGGAATGTAAATCACTCTCTGAAATAGAGAGTCAGTCTGTGTGTCTGCATGGATTTTTTTTGCAGCATCCCAACTGAGTATCCTAAGGCAATGCCCCGTTTCCAAACAAACAATCTTTCCTCCTTCTCCAAACAGTCTCCAACCCTCAACGCACTGGAAGAAAGCTTCTGTCTCCTCCATGCTCAGCAGCAGACAAGCTGCAAGACAGGCTGAGCATCACCCTGTCCACATGAGCCGTTAACTCTTAGAAGGCTGATGTTTTATACGCTGTCAGACATGAATTTGTAAGGTGGCATTTTCTACAAACATGCTGTAGCCCTGGGATCCAGGGGCAGGTGCTCCAGTCTATTTTAGCTTCCACTTCCTCCTCTGACAGCCAACATGTTGACTGTAAGTTAATGGAAGGGAACGAGACTTAATTCATATTAAGGTGTACCTATATCAGAAAAATATGAAGAGCACAGGACTCCTTTCTCCAGATTTCTCCAGGATTTAGCTAATGCTATTGATTTCCACACTGAAAAGGGACAAAGGGAAGCATAAAGAAGAAAGACAGGGCATCTCCTGCAGGTAAAGAGCTAAAGTAACTCACTCCTACTTTGCTGTCTCTGGGACTGTAATGAAAAAGATACAGTGGTCCTGGGGCCGGGATTAATCAGAGTAATGGGCCCACAGGATCCTCGAAGTGTGCATGGTCTCCTCAGAGATCTCACCTTACTGATGCAGGTTGCAGTATTCCTGGAAGCTTCTCCAGCTTGTCCTGGAGTGGGACAGAGAGTGAGGAAGCTGCACTGGCTTCCCCCTTCCCCATCCCTTTGGTTGATCTATTGCATTTCTAGTCACCACCACCTTAAATCAGGGAAATAAGGCAGTAATGAGGCTTGAACCACCTCCCACCATTCACCTCAAGCAATGAGACTGGCAGGTCAACAGTACCAGACTTTGCTGGGTTGAGGCCTCCAAAGTCAAGAACTAGAGATATGTTATACAACAGCTCTTTTTGGACAGCCTTGCCATTTATAAACAAGTCTTCTGGAAAATTGTAAATTTGCACAGAACGAAATGCTCTAGGTCAGGGCAGCAGAGTGCACTCTGATGGACCACAGACCTGTGATCTTAATTGGCACAATATAATGCTCGGAGCACCAAATGGTAAAAGTAAGAACAGTGACCACATAAGCAGTGAGGAGGGCAACAGTCAGCACTCTATTTGCCGTGCCAGCCCAAGTTTTCATATTTAGACACTCAAAATTCAGACCTCTTCCTATGAAAGCACTAATTCACTAAAACGATAAAATATCTTTATGCCTGTCCCCTAAAAGTTCTCACAACAAAACAGACCCATGTCATCTGGTCTGTGACACCATCCTACACAAGGTGATTGTTTGAACCAGAAGGTGGTTTCATCTCACCTTTTTCACAGGGAAAACATCTGTCACTGCCCAGGAGCTGCCAGCCAAAAAATGGTCTGTTTGGGTTTTATCCTTACTGATGTCCCCTGAGCTGCCCTCACTACCCGCTTGTTTTCCTCCTAAATCTTATTGAATCTTTCCTCTCAATTTTGAGGTATATGGAAAACCTCACCTTCTTTCCCAGCCTGCATACAGACAAGCTGTGCTTTCAGAGTCTGCACTGGGTTTTGAAGAGCAATTGAGCTACAGGATTGAAATAGATGGAGAAAATAATATTTACATCCTAGCAAGCAGCGAATTCTTCCTTCCTGCCATACATCCTTCCTGCTGCCCTCATGCAAAGAATACACTGCTTGGATCTTAATTGGCTCCATCTCTGACATCTGAAACCTCTCCTTGCCAGGGAGAAATAATGTCATTACTGAAAACACAGCAGAGCTGCTGGGCTTCTCTGCAACCTAACTGAATTAAAGTCATGAGAAGACAAATGCAAGGGGGTTGCTTTCACAGGCGAGAAAACATCAATTTGCAAAGAGGATTCAAGGAACAGTGGCAAGTGCAAGGCTTCCGAGAAACATGTTTCCTTCATGATGTCTTTCTTCTGCATGAGTCACACATCTCTGGGTCACACCCTCAGATGGGGTAAGTGGCAGCCTCTCCTGGACATCGGTGCGATTTATACTAATGGAAAATGAGGAGTAACTTGAGCGATCTAATGGACAAGCTCTGATAACATTGCTGCAGTGGCATTTAAGCCCCATGTATTTGCCAAAGGATACATCCCTACACCAGAGCCCACCAAATGTCTGCGGGTAAACTGGAGGCTGTATTTGCTCTCAGGAGGGCAGTAAACTCCAGCAGCTGGGTGCACATCAGCTGGCACAAGAGCATCTGGAATCACTCCCTGCAGTTTCCTCGAAAGATTTCAAAACAAAGCGTTAGCATGGGGGTCCCAAAGGGTTTGGGAGCCAGAGGTGTTAAGGAGCTGGAGTGAACAAATGACATTACTGTCAAAGAACACCTCTTCCTCTTAACTTCAAATGAAAACGTACATGCTCAGCATTTTATAGAAGGGTGGTTTCAGTGCCCACAGAACAAAGGGACAGAGAACAGGAGACTGAATCAGACAAAGGTGGGAGGAAAAAAGGGCTTTTGTTGATGAACTTTTAACACATGTCTGTTTTGATATAAGCCTTCCCACGTGTTATGTTAGGCTGCAGCTAACCTCTGCAGGGACATGTTATTAACCTAAATGCTGACATATTGGGTGTAGTGACACATGAAGAGTGGCACAGGACCACTGATGCACATTTTGTCTGCAGCAGAAGTCACAATTCAAGTGCTGCATATTCTCCAGTTCCTTTATAACACAGCATATAGGTCTTTTCTCCAGGGACAAAAAGAAGGCAGTTTCTAATATTTGCAAGTGGTTCAAGTATCCAACCTCTTTCCACTTGTCTGCTAAGAAAATCTAACTCTTGCTAACATGCTTCAGAGGGTAGCACTGGTTCCATTTTTCAGTGGAATACATTGCTGTCGGTCGCGATCACAGTAATGAAGCAAAGGAAACCATGTCCGTTATATATCTGGCAGTGACAGTTGATGTACCTCCTTGCAGGGTAAAACAAACTTGTTGCAATAATCTAAACTTTACTGTCAGAAAGTCACTTTATTCCTTCATTTTATCCTTTTCTCCACTAAAATACGGTGACTTTCCCCCTTGATTTCCACAAATTCCCTTCAGCTATCAATTGCCAGGATGCATAGGTCAGGGGGGACTGCTGAAGAACAGTGTGATGTAATCCTTCCATTTTGGGGCTAAGGAATAAGTCCAATGTTTCTTGCCAAGACACACAGACAGGTCTCAACTATGTGATATAGGATATACCAGATTAGAGAAAAAGAGCACTAGGAGACTCTGACACACTGTAAAATTGTCTCTACTAGCAAACTTCAGTAGGTCTGAGATAAAATGGCATTGTGCTGTAAAAGCTAACACAGCTGATCCATGTGCACTCTGTGGGGGGAACAGAGCATGTGTGTCTTGGATGTGTGGGATGCTGACTATGCTACTCAAATTCTTTAAGGGATCTGCAACATTTGTGGCTCACCGTTAGTGAAGCAGTCCAGTCCAAATGTAATATTGTCGATAGCAATGTCAGCTTGGGAATTCCAGCCCCAGGTTGCCAGGAGTTGCAGTTGAAACCTTTGCAATAAGACAGAAGTTTTAGAGAAGACAGACAAAGGGGCAGGGAGGAAAAAAAAAAAACCTAAAAATACAATGTTCCCTTATCATCGAATCATGATCATCACTATTTAGAATGCTTCGTCCAGACAAGCCCAGCTGAGCAGCCAAAAGGGCTTGCTAGAAATCTTATCCACACATCAACAGTCAGTAAGGACTAACCAACACTCATATAATGCCACATTTCACTGGAGAACAAGAATGAGAGCACTACTTCCCCTGCTAGCTGCACACACATGTAGAAACACGAGCTGCTGTCCCTCACTAATATTTATACACAATCATCCTTATTCAATTGCTATAAACAGTAAGAGAGTTAGACATGTGCAAAAGGAGAGGAAAAAAAGAATCTCCTTCTTTCCATCCCCAAAGAGATAGCCAGAATAAAAACTGAACAGAACAACAATATCCAAATAGACAGGAATCTTGGGCCTGATCCTCAGCCAGTGTAACTCATGTGACATGAGTTTATTCCGGCTGAAGGTCAGGAAATTTTAAATTTCAGCCATAACTCCCTGAAGTGTTCGCTTTCTGGGCTGTCTCATCTTTTTTTACCATGTCCAGGTGTTAGCTACTTATCTAGGAGGTCCGTCAGGTCCCATGTGCATTGCCACATTCTGAATTCACAAGGAGGAAAGAAAATGGGCTGAAGGATCTCCTTCTAATGGATAGGACTGAATTGTTTTTCATTAAATTTCAGAAATAAACAGATGTCTGATGTCCAGTCCATTTAGAGCTTATTAAAAGCATAAAGAGAGGATCTCCACTGCTGTCACTGGTGAAGCTCAATAATGATTTATGAGAGATCAAGCACTGATCTGCCTAACACATTAATCATTCAGCCTAGGAACACACTTGTCCCAAATTAGTGGCAATAAAGTATGTGTGCGTATTCCACCCACCAGCCAAATGTTGGTCCATATCCACAGTTAATATAATGTTGCATAGCTGCATCAAAATCTTTAGAGAGAAGCTGCTTTTACCCCAACTCAGGAATGTCCCCTTGTGCTTAGTAGAGAGCATTCACACCTACAGGACCTGAGCACTCTGGGAGTAAGTGTTGGTGCAGCAAAAGCAAATCAAGGGTCCCTTGAATGACCACTCTCTTAGATATGGGGTTAGCAGGGGAATTTGCCATTAAATACCCTTCCTATAGAAACTTGCCTCTTTATTAGCAGACTTAGCAATACTTTTGCATTTTCAGACTTTGTGGACAGTAATTTCCCCAGCCATTTGATGGAAGAGAAAGTCACAGCACCCTGAGTCCAGGACTAGGGCACTTCTAGGACCCACAGCCATAGATACAGCACCACAGCCTACCCCTTACTTAAGACACCTGCATTGCAGTGTACCCTTGGTCAGGTCAATCTACTGCATCTGGTCCATGGAATAAGAGCAGGCGAGTGTCCACGGCACTGTGCTACAAGGTCGATTTCTGCTCCAGCTGAGTACAAGTGGGAGCCTGGGGAATGACTCCCCTCCTGCAATGCATGAGAATAGACATCTCATAAGCTCTGGGCTCTGTATGCCTCCCCTTCCTCACAACTTCAGAAAAAGGGGAGGAATTTGCCTTTTGAACTCTGTGCTGTGTTAGCCAGAGGGGTTTCCAGTGTTCCTGCTCATTGAGCTCATTTTGCTGACTCCAGCATATTACACTCCAGCTCTCTGATGTCTGGTCTTCTGCCAGCCCGATTTTCTTCTCGTAGCAGCCTTTTTCCCTATGTGTGTGAACCAAGTTACTGAATTTGCCAGCTGATCACTAGAAGCAGTTTTCCAAGTAGCTAGATCCCCATCTGAGAGGCTGATCAATGAACTGTGTAGTTTGTCTTCCTTCTCTCCTAAGAGATAAATTCATTGGAGGAAGCTGCTGCCTAAAAACTACTTACATATCCCCTCCATGGCCTCCTCCTTCTATCCGCTAAGGCTTCTCTCCTCCTGGCGCCATGAAGCCATTCATGTCCTGCTACAACAACTATTTGTGTTGCAGTTCATGTCTACCCCTTCTCCTGGTATGATCTGTCCCCTCCCACCCACTTTGCTACTGACTATTATCCCTTCAAGGAACCAGGGAAAAATACAGGCCTTTCATACTTTCTTGGGGACAGCAAGAGAAGGACAGGAGATTCCTGAAGATTCAGGAATGCCAGCCCAAACTCTGTGCTAAAAAATTCCCTGATCACAGCATTGCTGGAGTTTGCATTACTGAGGAAAGCTGCCAGCACCCACGAAAAGTGGAGGTTTATACCAAACTGTACTAAGACTGTACAGCAATGTTCAGCATACGCCTCTGTTTACAACTGTTTGCAACTTTGCCAACCTTAAGCCTCTGTTTACAATTGTTTGCAACTTCACCAACCTTAAGCCAATTTAGGCTGAACTTTTCCATTTTGGGTGATTTGGTATGACTTGCCTAGCAGTCAAAATGTTTTGCCAGTGTTGAGGATGAGGCAATAGAGGAATTCATCATTTTGACCATGCTCAAAAATGCTGACAACTTTTAAAGTGCTCTGTGCTACCAGGTACTGGAAGTGGGATCTGAAATTTGTAAGGAAGAGAGTCACATGGCAGGGATGAGGTTTTTTTCCATTTGAATGAGAATCTATTCAAATTTTAGTAAAATGTCCTTGACGCTTCCATGCCTGGTAGAATTTTTTTAATCCTGCAGCCTCCTCTTCCCTGGATATCTTAAAGTCTGGGGCTAAATGATATGTTCCATGGCAGTGCTATTAATTACTGTGTCAGGTCCTGCTTCAGCTACATGAAGTGAGAACTGCCCCTCCAAATTAACGAATACACTTTTTCTTCCCCAGCACTTTCTTTTGCTGATCCTGGCCAAAGAATGCTGGCCAGATCCTGGCCAAAGAAGCTGCCTAAACTGGATCCAGAACGAACAAGATGGCATCTTGGAGAGGTTGGGAAGCTCCCTAGGAACTTTACAGCAGGGGAGTTTGGACTTGGTGTGCAGGGGGTTGGGGCTTGAGATCTACAGAGAGAAAGAAACAGCCAGTCAAACAGGAAGACTGGAAATAAACCTTTACTGTAGGTTTGGGATCATCGAAATAAAAGCGCACAAGAGATAATTAGGAGGAGAAGAGAATGGAAGTGCAGGGAAGGGAGTCACACTTAATAAAAAAACCCACACACAGAGACAGCACCTGCTAGAAGAGAGATGGAAACAAGAAGCAGGGAGGAGTTCAGAGAGCGAAATTATGACTGGAAATATAAGACAGATAAAATGGGTTCACAAATGGGAACTTGAAGGAGAAAGGGAGAGAGACCAAGTATATGAAAACAATGAAGAAAGGCACTGAGTGCTCACAGAAGCAGGTGAGATGGGACAGAAGGAGCAGAGCGTGGAAGGAACAAGACAAGAGGCCTAGGATAGAGCCCAAGTGTCCTGGGAGCACAAAGACCAGGGTTTTCTTACTTGGGGCAAATAGCTGCAACACCTTCCAGCAAAATGTGTGCTTATTCTGTTTCTGTTATAGATCAGGGCAGCAAATGACAACTTATTACTGCTGTCAGTCACTTGGCTAGCGCAGGTAGCACAGGTCTGCTTGCTAGATTGAATAGTTCCAGCCTCACCCACAGTGATTGTCACTATTGTACCACATCAGTTTTAAATTTATTTGAAAATGGCATACAAAAAGGTTACATGAAATGAAACAAGATAGAACTACTTGAAACAGACTGTCATAATACACGCATGCATGACCTACCTACTTCTTTCATTTTGTCCAAGTGCTCAACTCTTTCAAACATTACAGTATTTGAATATCAATTTTTTTCATGCAGTGCTGGCTAGTGCTCCCTAAAGCCTCTTGCTGTCCATTCCCTCCTACCACAGAAGATCCATTTCCCTTCAGAACTGAGGGCTGATGCAGAAATCTGAGGCTTCAAGGGACAAGCATAAGGGACTGTATATCAGAGGAGGCAGAAGGTTTTAAATACATCTTGAAGAGCCCCTAGGACTCTGCTGTGGTTAGGTCCACAAGAAAATACCTGGGGAAAAGAGCTATTCTGGACAAATTCACTAGTCATACTTTACATATGCAGAACTAAACAGATGCTAATCCACAGGGCTCCAGACTGTGTCAGACAAGAATATTAAATACACTGCCAGCATGCAGACCTATCCTATCCTAAAGGAATAATTCATGGCAAAGGTGCGTATGGTGAACACATGATAATGCTGAGACCAAAGGTAATCACAAAATTAAACTAGAAAGAGGGTGGAACAACATTCTCTCTCTCTCTGAGTTTTACTGCTGCTTAGGTCTGAGTTGCTATCACTTCCAGACCCAAATCCCTTAGCCTTTTACACAAAGATGCAGAGAATATTTGAAGTTAAAAGGAATCCCCTCACACCTTCTAATCCATGAAGTTTTGAGACATTATTTATTGCCAATATTAGGTAGATATTTTTCCATTTATAATATTCACTACATAGACTTTGAGATTTTTTTGTCTTAAGTGTCATGTGAAACAAGCCTTCCTGAGGAAGACACAAAAAACCAGATTGGAGCAATTTAATGTGGGAGTACGAAGTGCAGCTCTGCTAATATAGCTGTTTCCCTACTGGGAGCACTTTACCACTGTGAGTATACTGGCTTTCTCAGATTGGGAAAAATGTTTCTAGTACAGACACTTGCTATTCCCAAACAAGCACCGCTTGAGGCTGTTTGTAAGTGCAGACACACAGTATGGGATTGTGCTGAGCTAAACTGTGTATGTGCATGAAGATATGCACATGTGACAGAATACCTCCTCAGCAAGCAAAATTGCAGTTCTCCTGTCAATTTTTCAGTAGAAATGGCCCTAGAAGAAGGCAAGAATGAAATTGATCCTTCACAACAAAGACAGTAACAATTTACTAAATCTCTAGAGATAACCCTGGATGCTGCCGGTGGAGCTCTTACCGGTTCTGAAGCACTGGCATTGGTAAGGTGATGAGAAACCAGTGGTCACTCCAGCTCCCTGCTCTTTCCCACATAGGCAAGGTAATTGGAGATCCCTTTATCTCTTCCCTGACAGAGAAAGAGACGGTACCATTGTAGCTGCCAAAAACATGCACCGAGAACTGGATCTGTAATAGAGGAAGAAGAGAAAAAGAATGGTATCCTGTGATAAAAAGGGAAAGGTACTCACTTCTCCCCTCCCTGGGGGTTTGAGACACAAACATTTGATCCTGGGTCAAACCGTTTAATCACGCACACCACTAAGGCCCCCATTGCTTGTTTATGACTCATCACTGTTCTTAGCACAGAATTTTCTTGGTGGAGACCCTGACTGACGCTCTTGTTAGGCAGCTGTTCTCCAACCACTAATGACAATATCCATGGCCTCAGACACCATCTGGGTGAGAAAGCACTGGCTTCCTTGTTAGCTCCTTCAGGAACAAAAAGTAGTAAAGCAGAGGAACACAGGCTTAAACTCAAGAAATGCTTTATCATTAAATGCTTCCACTAGAGTTAGGTTATTGCAGAAAAACAATCCTAACTGCATTCCTCTTCAGTGTTCTCACCAGCTTAAAGATTCCTGCGAAATGGTTTGAACCACAGCTTAAATCTTTTAAGGATTCCCATTGTAACCACCCAGGTTAATGTATTGCACTGACATGGCTCAATCTATACCCAGGCACTATAGGGCACAAAAGTACTCCAAGGAGAGAGCTGCCCTGCCCCAAATGCCCTTGAAACGAGGAATTAGGCTGTCTCTAGAGACAGGAAACCTCAATCCATATACTTTCTCCAAGTCACAGGCACAATCTGGACCATAGCACCCACATGACAGGTGAGCAACTGATCACCAAGCTAAAGAATATTTTGAAGCAGGACTCATTCCTCTTTGGAGCAACCACTTCCACTTTGCCACAGAGCAAGAGAGAACTGCTATTTCCACCACTACTTTGAGCGCTCAAGCTGCTCTGTGTATTACAGAGAGCACCGGCACCAGCAGGAAAGGGAGCACACACACGCATGCGCTGCAAAGAACAACCACTGGAAGTTCCTTGTGCCTGAAATGTGGATTCAAATCCTTGCCAGTGGAGGAGAGAATGGGTCCGGATCTCCTGTGACCTGTACATCACAACCAATAGTTACTGCTTCTCCTCCTCCTGGTTTTGTGAACCTAGCTCAAAGTACATTTTATTTTGTTGGAACTACCCAACAAATTTGACCTGGATTTATAAATAAATATAAATGCTGAAGTTACATTTTTGGCACTTGCACTATATTTCTTTTGCCAGCTCTAAATTAGGAGGCATCAAAGCGGAGCTGGACTCCAGTTCAAACTTACAGCTTAATTTTCCTAAGTGTTATGAGTACAGTATTATTTAATATTTTTAATTCCAGCATGTCAGAGCTCCCCTTATTCTTTGCAGAGATTTGGGCTGAAGGCAGGTTAGGTGATTTTATCCACGCCAGGTTGCCCTCACCTTTTGAAATTCCTGAAGAGTGTGAACAGAAGTTTATTATCTTCATCCATTCCTGGAAATTCTAATGCCTACTAACTTCACACTCCTGTTCTCAGTGAAACTCTCAAGTTTGTTAACTCCTACAAAAGTATGGCAGAATTTATGAAGAGAAGTCTCAGCAGCAGGTATACTGAATGGCTCAACAGCCCAGCCAGCCAGCTCCCTTTCCTACAAACCAAGGCCACCCCATACAATTCAGGTGCTGGGTACACCCTTCAGAGGAACAGTTGGTACAGTTAGGCCGGGGAGTTTTCCATACTGAGGAGTTGATTTGGGGTTCCCGCTTTCACTTACTGAGGATGCACCTCACGTCTCCTTTCCAGTTTTCAAAAGTAGCTAGCTAGGCGGCATAGCCAACTGTTTCGTAGAGTGTGCAGAGGCACAGGAGAATGGGCTAATTGTTCAAACAGTGCCTACAGCCTGATGGTTAACTCCACAAAGGTGCTAAGAGAGTGATATACCTGGTAGTCTTCAGTGGCAATCCTGGCTGGCAAGCTGGTACTGTAGGCCTTGGCCATGCCGCTCGTCTGATTGCTGTCTGCTCGCAAGTAGAGAAAGTGTCCTGTGAACAGAAAAGTGAATCAGAAAAGACAAGACAATGTTCTGCTTTTTTTTAATGCTCTCTTGAAATAATTTAACATCATTGTGCTGAAGCACAGTGTAAAAGTAAGATGACAAGCATGGCTTGAGAGGAAATCTATTAGTGAGGATATAATAAGCACTCTGGTAGGTTTCAGCAGCACAAAAGTCAAGATCCCAAACCCTTTCCTGGAACATGAGTGCATAAACCTCAGACACCACTCAAGTATCTTCCCATACAGGGATTCACACCAATCCATACTGAGCTCCTGATCAGCCCTAATTCTTACATCATGAGCATCAGTGACTCTTGCTGAGACAAAGGCTGGGCTGGAAAAGCTTATTTGTAGTCTTTGTTCCCCAGGACAGTTCATACAAGCTCTCAAGAGACAAATAGGACACTCATATGGACACCCTTCATTTTGACAGGGAACTGTGAGGCAAGACTCATCTGTGCTAACACTTTTGACTTTCAACCTGAACATGTGAGGGTCTGGCCTCCCTCCTTCTTATTACCAAGCTGACGGTTCTGGGAATTATCTGACTCTTTTTTTATTGTGGTATTCCATGGCACAGAATGTGTATGATCACTTGGTCTTGGTATATGCTTACATGTGATATTCTTCCTAACCCACTGCCAGAGTCTGGCAAAGGTCTCCAAAAAATTTGTTTCTACAAGCTGCCTGTTCTGTTGCACAATTTTTACTTTGTGATGCAGCAGCTATCATGTTGCTGCTGAAGTATTCTGCAATTGCATAGCTCGTAAGAGCAAGAAGAAGGGAAGAAGTATATAGAGAGAAAAGAGAATTCATTATATAATTTTTTAAGGTGAAGGAGAATCCTAGTCTCCGATAGTTTCGCATTAACTTTGTTGCAGAACTTGTTTCATATAAAGTTTTGAATCATGTTCAAAA